>NC_066310.1:7744158-8389505 GCF_905404315.1 Leptidea sinapis
AAATGCTTCATCTCCTACAATAACGTAGGGTAGTGGTACGGTTGCTGCAGTGTCGGTTGATTTATTGTTGTGCAGCACGGGTAACGCTTTTGCAGGAGGTATATCCAGTAAGTTATGATTCATTTGTTGAAACAAGCGGCTTTGGGTAAAAATTGAAGAATCACATTATTTACCCTGTACCCCTACATTTATGTAGGTAAACTCATAATTTGCGTTACACATTGCAAGTAGGACCATAGAATAATAAAGCTTATAATTGTAGTAAAGTGAACCGCTGTGAGCAGGTTTTATAATACGTATATGTTTCCGGTCTATTGAACCTATACAGTTGGGAAAATTAGCTTGCGTCAAAAAACCATATGCTATCTCTTCCCATCGCGTACGTGAAAACGATGGCATGCACTCTTCCTTCAACTTTTCATTTATAATTTGACAGACTTCTTTCACTATTGTTCTGATTGTGGTTATTCCAGCTTGATACGCCAGGTGTAGGTCCATGAAAGTATGTCCGCTTGTCACATACCTGTAATATTTTTTTAATTGTTTCTGTCATAAAAGTGCAATCACGATGGAAAACTGCAAGAGATACATATATGAAAGTGAAAGCAAGTAAGAAAAAACTGAAATCTGGTGCAGGCGCTAGTACGAACAAGAAATACATTTTTTTTCAAATGTTAACTTTTTTAGATTCGAACTCAAGTAATGAAGCAGATGAATCTATAGAAAATCAGTGTGAAGATCAAGACTCATCAACAAATGCAATAAATTATAATAGCAGCTAAGTACCCAGCACCAGTACCAGTAATTCAAATCTTGAACGGACAAATAATACAGAGCCAGAATCATCACGAAAACGTAAACGTCAAGTGTCACCAACTGCTTTTGAAAAAGAATTGTTGCAATGTGTTAAACAAAACAATTAAGATTCTAATGACGAAGACTTGAATTTTTTTAAATCTTTATTCCCAACAGTTCAAAAATTTAATACATTTAAAAAATTGTTATTTCGAACCAAAGTGTTAGAAGCTTTAATCGACATCCAAAAAGAAACAGTTATTACTCTGGATGATTTACCATCAATTAATATAGGTTTATCAGAAACGCAAAATACAACTAGCACGATTGATTTCAGATCACTTAATATCGGAACAGAAACTCAAAACACAGATACAATAGAATATTAATTAGAATTATATGAGAATAAAGACTTCAAGAATATTATTAAGACTGCTTTAGTAAATATTGGTTTTATTAATAACAAAAAATACCTTTAAGGTGGATGTGTCGACTGACAGCATTGCATTGAAATATAAAATTTGATTGTATATATTACCTAGGTGGTTAACATTAGATATAAGGTGTGATTTTGTTTAACTCTGAAAATTCTTTCAATTCAAATGTAATCCGATAAGCTTTTTAATGTGAAAAGTATTAGTTTATTGGATTACATTTGAACTGAAGTTCTTGCAAAGTTAAAAAAAATGTTAATAATTAGTATTGTATTAAAATAATTATGCTATGTAATAAATATTGTACGAGTAAAAAAACTGTGATTTATGACCAAATAAATAATGTTAATTAGTAATAATAATAAATATTATACGTGTAGGTAAAAAAAACTGCTTATAAAAGTGATTTTTGACCAAAGAAATAATATTAGTTATTATTAGCAAAAATAAAGATGATGAAGAACAAATTATTATTTTTTACTTACCGCAATGTTATTGCCAGCCTTTCTAATGGTGATATGACTGATTGATTTTACTCTTAAATTGTTCACCTTCAAATATGGTTCCAGTTTCGAAAATAATTCGTCATAGATCTGTACCGATACTTTAAAATAATTGTAAAATGAATTTTCATTTTCTCTTAATATACTGAACTTTGCAACAAATTCCCCGCACAGCAACCTAGATTCAATAAACGGGCTTACTGGCTGTCGTTTCTTTTTTGCTAGTCGTCGTTGTTTTGCTACGTAATAATACAATAAGTTCTCCATGGACATGACTATACATGCACGCCGCTAAAATTGAACTAGCGACACTGCGATAGACGGTCTCCGCGACGGGTACCGTCGCGTGCCCACGCAACCCGCCCGCGTGTCCACGCGCGTAGACACGCGACGGGTGCCCGTCGCGGTCGCCCGCTTGACGCAGTGTCGGGCCTTATTGACAAAACGAAACCAAAGTCACCGCCATAGCCTGAATGATTGCGAAACTGAAGTAACACTGGGCAGGGCACATTGCTTAAATGAATGGCCCCCCATTAGATGGATCGACGATCTGGTCAAAATCGCTAGAGTAGGTTGGATGAGGGCAACGCAGATCAGATAGTCGTGGAGGTCTTAAGTCTTATGCTAATATAAATAAAACACTTTTTGGCTTGCAACAACGTGTAATACAGAATCACGTGACCGCGTCTCCGCCCCTCCACTTGTAGATGACTACAGACGCGATCATCAACGCGACCAACACAATATGATACACCCAGAATATGGAATTGTAATATCTCAACACGGCGTACGTATTATTATTAATAATTAAACATGGCGTCAGGTAAATCAGGCAAAACATTCTCATTATGGAGAATCCAATATCCCACGGCAGTTTCATCTGAAAATAAATAAAATACTTTTACAAGGCTAATCACTTTTTAATAATTTCATTGGGTTCACTTCACGAAAGGTGATCTCCACCGCCTATTGTGCCAATGATGTAATGATCCAGAACCAGTATTGAATCAATTGAGATTCTATTTGCCAAAATGCCAGGTTCAGGTTGCAAGAACCCTTACAGCATAAATCATTTAGGTTTACATCGCGTAGTTCGTTGTTCCTTCAAAATTTATTAATAAATAAATCTCTACTGCCCAGAAGTAACTCCTACGTGATCGCTCAATAGTATTATATTTCACAACAACAACGGTAAGACCGTTGTTGTTGTGTATTAGTACTTATTTGTGCAATAAATCATTAAAAATCCCCTTTTTTGAACAAAGTTTAATAAACAGAACTTTTTAACCAACAAAAAAGGAGGAGGTTCTCAGTTCGTCGGTTTGTTAAATCAGAACTTTTGACTGGGTGATCCGATTTTAATAATTATTTTTTTATTTGAAAGCTGGTGCTTCCCGTGTGGTCCCATTACGATTTGGTAGATTGTATAAAAATACGCATCGTTGTTGGCTTAGTTGGTAAATGCGCTCGGACTGAACCCGAGAGGCGCGGGTACGTGTCCCACACCATGCATAAATTTTGGTATTAATACTATTATGTTGACAAACACAGAAATTAAATGGTAGGTGAAAATAAAATGAGAAATTTACAGGTCCGTCTGTATCGTACAGGTTACTGTATTCAGTTTCCAGATGTATGTGGACCCAGAGCGTTGCCGAAACTACGAGATGAGGCACGCTAGGTCCCACCCACATCGTCCAGAGCAGAAACGAAATCGCGCTTCTGTAACAGACACAAAATATTGTAACGAGTCAAGTGAAGTGAGCAGCGGGTGTCTGAGGTGGCGCTAGTGTAACGGTGTGAACTATGAGGCGAGGAGAGGGGTTGCGAAGGGTATATAATGTCTAGCTCGGGATTAAATTAATTATTCTGCAGTGTCTTGTTAAATAATTACAAGAGTATATATTTGAATGGATTGAGAGTAAATATGTATACCCAGACTCAGGTCCTGAATGGCCTGAGCCATTCTGAGACGAGCATTAGATACCTGCAAAGTCAACTATAAAACTAAATCAAAGAACCAGGGCAAACAGGCCTATAAGGCCTTCAGGGCTATCAGCATAGAGGAGGTTTTTAGTCAGTAGGGGGTGTTACCCGAGCCTGACATATGGACCCGTTTCGGGGTCCTCAATACGTAAATGTATTTTCCTCCATAAAAAAAGCCTAGATCGGTCAATAAAATTCAAAAGGATTTTTAGGTTATCAAATTCTTGATTAGATGTAGAAAGTGCAAGTTAGAAACTTACGGAAAAGACGCAGTACCATTCAACGTTCCGTTGTCGTAGTCGTAAAGCGTTCGATATTTATATAACAACAAAATATCCAACAACAAATTACAAACCGAACTTCTTTGTTCGCTTTTATGACGCTTTTGTAAATATTCGCCCAGAACCAGAACCGTGTGGGCATGTACCAACTTCGTATCGTGTCCCTCATCCTTGGTCCCATTATGACTCTCTCAGTGTGGAAACATTTTATTGCAGAAAAATTATATTCTTCTTCAAATGCTTTTTCGGTTGATTCATTGCTAAAAGTTGTAAAATGTTATTAAAAATCGCTTCTCTAATCTAGCTAGATTTTTTATGGAAGAAGAGGGCAAACGACATATTCGGCCATTTTGCCAACCCTTTAGGAAGGTATTCATATGCAATTCCTTTGTGGGTACCCATGTCGCATCGGTCTGCAAATACCGCGCAATGGAAGCGTGTCGTTTGAAGACGGAATTCGGCAGCAGGTATGTGGGCAACCAGCAATTCGAAACACTCCCCGTGATAAATGCTGTAAAGGCACATAATGAATCGTATCTACTCAGTGCCAAGTTATCTAGCCATTCACAGAACACTGGATTTCGGACACTTTGAACAGCTGTAACACGCGGTAAAATTGTTCCGAGTTGATACCAGACCAATGAGAACAATACTCCATATATGGCCGGAACTGTAAGAGCGCTAGAATGTAAGCCGGCGTAACTTATTGCCTTGCTCTATCTAAACGGTCACATATCACTTGGGTAAATTTTTATTAATAAAACGTTAATAAGTATATTCGACTTCGACTTTGATAGTCAATTTCTACGACCTTCACGCTAATTTGAAGTTTTATTAAGCCTATGCATTGTTTCTTACTCCCTGCTACCGATATTCATATAATGATACACTTTCATTATTAAAAGTTTTTCAACCAGTGCCAGTGATGACTTACGGTACGCAGACGTGGTCGCTAACTATGGGCCTGATGAGAAAGCTCATGGTCGCTCAGAGGGCTTTGCTCCGAGTTTCCCTGCGAGATCGAATCAGAAATGAGGGGATTCACAGGAGAACCCAAGTCACCAACATAGCTCAAATGATTGCTAAATTGAAGTGGCAGGGGGCAGGGCACATAGTTCGATGGACAGGTGATCGGTGGGGCAGAAAAGTCCTCGAATGGCGACCACGTACCGGTATACGCAGTGTTGGTATTGTAAGGAATACGTTGGATGAGGGCAACGCAGGACCAATCGTCGTGAGATCTTTGGGGGACGCGTTTGTCCAGCAGAGGACGTCTTCTGGCTGATGATGATGATTATGGTGAACAAAAGGCATCATGTATTATTGCTAGAACAAAAAACTGACGTCCATATTTACGATTTCTTCATTTTTCTAAACAGCACATTTATTTTACTTACCGTAATACTTTTAGAATACTGATTCGTGTCGTAGGTCCTGCCCCCGGCAGTGGGGTACATATAGCAGGATACACGCCGAACCCGGCTTCCGTACACACACTTGTGCACAGTAGCATTATGATCTGATGGTACAGGAAATGCATCACCAGATGTGGTATATTGTACAAATAACGAAAATCTGAGCCGAAGTTTGTGTAAAATTTTTTCGTATAATACATCTGAAATAATTGGTCTATTATTAAAGTTTTTTTATAGTCTACGATACCTACATGTTATAACTCAACATAGCATTAAACCATCGTAATACTACAAGCACAAAAGTAATTAAGGGTTTATCCCTTAATTCCCCTTACTATTATCATAAATTCACACCATTCTCCAATGGAGGTAGATGGTAGGTACATTTTCAAAGGCAAAAAAATAAGGCAGGACGCCTTATTATTGGAGTAGAGTTAGACTATTTAGCAATCCAACGTGCCATTTACAATAGTTACTAGCGGGGTGATATTGTATATTGTTTGGTTGCCTCAAATGTGCAACAATTCAGATCATAACGCATACAGAAAAGATTCCTGGTTGACCTTACATTGAAAAAGTTACTTGAGTTGACTGTTTAGTGACTTAAGTTGATGAAAAGACCTGTGTCGCATAGTGACAAATTGCAGCGCAGGAAGCATTCTGGACTCTAAACTATTGTTTGTCTACAGCCATAAAACTTTTTGACATGATATTCCTGTGCAATAACGGTTGTCCGCCACCACTAAATTCTTTCAGTTTGCGTGTGCCTAGGCGTGCGGGCTTACTGCATCAGCCGTCTGCCAGAACCAACCTATAACAATTCTCCACCAGATCCCGTGAGTCGAAATCATATTATAATGCTATTTGTGAGACTGTGGGGATGTATTTATAGACACATTACCAGAATTAAAAAAAAGCTGTTCAGAGAGCACGGATAAATACACGTTCTCAATTTTCAATTTATCTATAGTTAGATACTGAGGTTACTTTTTACTGCATATGCAGTGATATTCTTAAAATGTTGTCGTTTATAGTAACATCATTGATATTATATTTTCTACCAAACGGAGGTCAGCGGGCATGCTCAGTATTGAAATACTGAACACCTTACCACCACTTTACCAACGTGAAAACAGACATACAAAATGATGAATACGATAGGATGCAAACGTAAATGTCGTTGATTGCTTCTTTTTTGCGTTAATTTCTGAAGTTTCTGGACTGGCCAGGACCTAACGTTACTCATGTACTTAACCAATTTGTCATTAACACGGCGACAGAGATTCAAATCTCTTAAGTTGTGGGGCACTTTTTCGTGATTTTTTGACATTCTTTTAGGCTTAGATAATTTATACGTCTAGATAGTCTCTTGCTCTTAGACAACCGATAAAAACAGGCCAGGAATATTAGTTTAGTGTGCGTAACAAGCTACGTCATACACACGCGATTTGTATGACACTTGACTACTGTGCGTGAATTGCTCAAAATAGGGATTAGTTATAAATTCAATTTTTTTTCGACGTTTTCACAGCTGTCATAGTCTATCTAGACGTATGAATGATCTAACATTTTAGACAGTTCCACGATCACTCCGTGTTTCCATTACAACTACAAATCGTTTTTTTTTAATGTAATTAAATTCAAAGAGCGAAATTCTTTATTTTGATTTGTTACAATCTAATGTAGTTCCTATATACAGCATATTGATGAAACACTAACTTAAATATTTAAGGAGAGTACTTGTGGATTCTCGTTTTAATTATGTAATAAGATTACTTAACCTACTTGATTTTTTTAACGAATTCCACGATAACTAGATAAATGACGTATTGATGACCTCGCGGTGACTTTTCCGTGTGTCTCTTAGGGTATGACACAAAGTACTTTAAGATATAGGTACCTACTTGAAAGTGGATGATTTATGCTGTGCTGTCCATACGATACAAGGATTTGGGATAGACCTACTGTTGAAATATTACCAAGGTATAAGTTTTTCTAAGTCATATTAATATATTATTGATAAAGCAGCTGGGCTATAGTTTTTTAGGATATGTGTGGGGGTAATGGTAATCAGAAGGTATCCTAAAATGATGAGTGGCGTGATAAAGTAAAACAGTCTGGTTACTTTATAGGTAAGTGCTATTTGTTTGAGCACCAGCGGCTGTCTATCTAACATATACAATTAAATTGGTGACGTCATATAAATGTAGTGGGATATATCTTTACTAGGTAAGTAACAATAACTTAACGGCCTGGTTTTAGTGACATTGTATTGTCACGGGTACTCTATAGTGATATTGTAAGGCAATAATTTTTTAACAATTTTACAGGTTATCTATTAAACCCTCTACATGTCATAAATCTCACCTCATCTGAAAACTTCATCCGTAGCAACAAAAAGCCAATATAACACAGTATGACCTTTTTGAGTTTATGTTCTGTGATAACTCTATAGTCACCAAGCGAACTGAAATTCGAACTAAAGTGGTCCTCAAACGTTTTCCATCTGTAATATGGACCTGAAATATATAAGCCCACAGAGCTCAAAGTGACTAAGTGTTCAGTGAAAAGCTATCCAAATAACAGCATATTCAAACTTAAAAAGATGGAGTGTCGTATTTGAGGTAGGTAAGAACCCCAACAGAACACATCGCCGACGAATGTGGTTCGGGATGTGCGAGAGAGATGTCAAAGTTAATACGTATATATATATATGTCGCAGGTATATTGTAAGATATTACAATTTCACTAGTAATATTATAATTAAACGATAGATTGTCAATCGATTTCATTTCTTACAATTAAACGGCCTGGTTTTAGTGACATTGAAATGTCACGGGTACACTATAGCGATATTGTAAGCCAATTATATTTTGACAATTTTACAGGTCATTAGTTTGAGGCCGGCTCTGATTGGTCTGTTTTTTGTATTTATTTTATAGTCAATATTTTTTAGTTTTGCATAAGTGTAATAAATTAATTGTAATATAAACGAATTAGCCTTTGTCCACTAGGAGGTATACCAAAAACAAAATTATACCGTTAACCACGACGCACAAGCCGAGCGTAGCGTGCCGCGGCAGCGGCCGGCGAATGCCTGAACCGAATCGGTACTCGTCGAGATATATCGATACCTAGATTTATTATAATATCACTGTAGTGCACCCGTGACATTGCAATGTCAACCAGGCTGTTAAATTGTGAGAAATGAAGTCGATTGACAATCTACAATTTTATTATAATACTATATCACTAGTGAAATTGTAATATTACGGTTTCGACAATATACCTACGACATAGACCGAATTGTGAGTCGTGCTTATAGTACGTCCATGGCCGGCGGCCGCCAAGCAATATATGCGAGCACAATTTGGGTGTAACTCTTAACGTCTTGTCTCAAGGTATGGAATCGCGGCGCTTTTCAAATTTTTGTTTACCAGCATTATAATTAATATTATTAGTATTTAGTTTACACATTATAGGGGGCGAGACGTGTTATTTACCATCATTATAATATCATAAAAAATATCTGTCCTGAAATTAAGTCTTTCAATATAAATAAAAAGAAATACTTTTTTCTGATTAATTCGTATAATTTTTCGTACGATAAATCTTCGGAGTGGAAATAGCACACGTGTAAATTGATAAATTAACATGATTTATCATCTTTGAGAGCATCATAAGCAATGGCGACATGTAACATTTGCGTCTGTACTATTGGTATTAGTTATGTTTCTATTTCATGAATGTTCTTATTAGCCATCTAATATCTTTCATCGGCTGGCGAGTTAATTCATTTTTAGACCAGGGTCGATAATTTATGAAACCAAAAAAATAATAATAGAAGGATGAAACCTATTGGAAAAGGAAGAGAATATAACACAAATGAAAGGAAAAATAAATTATAGGCGATCTGAAGTCGAGAAGTGGAAAATATAAAATAAAAAAATGAATTTTTCACATTAATTTTGAGGTTACCATGTGAAAAAAGTGTGACAACAAAAGTTGTATAGATCATTTTATTAACTACAACTTTGACATTCAACTTTTTTCCATAGGACTGGCTGGTTTCTAAATAATTTGTACACCAATAATGTACAAATCTGGCCATTTATTTGTAAAAATTAAGTGTCAGTCAATGTTTAATTGAATGTTAACACTTACCTTTATGCAATCCTATAAAAAAATACGCGTAAGTTATTATTTCGACTGCAGATGGATCTTTCGTTAAGAAATCAAAATCTCCCATATTGAGTCTTGAATTGCTCTTCGTTTGATCAGATTTTGCCAGCTGTGCATGGTGCATTTCAAAGGCTAAGCCAACTAACCTCAAAGCCATTGCTTGATATATCCACAGAGCATATTTAGTGTAGGTATTAAAATGTAGATAAATTAAAAAAATCCACGTGAATGTCAAACACAACTGGTGCATGTATCTGAAATTATAAATTTATCATAAAAAACAATTCAGTTTAACTTTTTGAACGATATAGCAACAATAGCCGGGCACTATTTCTGATTAGACAGGTGTAAAGAACGCCGGAACGGGTAAAAATACCTACTTTGCAAATTTATTATTAGTACTCCGAGAAGCCGGTGAGGACCCCAAGATGTTTCTTAACCTAACCTAGCAGTTACATTGTGCAACCAATTTTCGGATGCAATATTTCCGAACCGATACGAGTTAGGTAGCTTAGAGCAACCCCCAGTGGGAGGATCCTTTGCACAGGATGCCGGCTAGATTATGGATACCACAACGGTATCCGTAATCTAGCCGGTTGTGGTATCCGTAATCTAGCCGGCATCCCCAGCCTATGTCGTGAAGCAGAAATTTGTCAACATTACTGTTTCAGTCTGAAGGGCGCCGTAGCTAGTGATTTTACTGGGCAAATGAGACTTAACATCTTATGTCTCACGGTAATATGGTGGTGGTGCAATTTTAGTGCCGCTAAGAATTTTTGGGCTTCTCAAGAATCCTGAGTTGAGAATCTCACTGCATTGTAATGGGTAGGGTGTAAGTGCATTGTAACAATATGTTATAAACAAAATATTATGTTTACTGCTTTTCAAAATACTCTCCTTGACATTTAAATTTTTTTTCATGCGATCGAACCATTTTTTAAAACAGGGGGACCACAGATCTGTAGGCATGTTTTCTACGTGCTGATTGAACGCTATCACTGCCTCTTCGGAATTGGTAAAAGTGAAACCTCTCATCAAATCTTTGATTTTGGGGAAAATACGGAAATCACAGGGTGCTAGGTCGGAGCTACCTATGTGCAGGATGGGTGACGAGTTGTACTTTTTCGGAAGCTAAAAATGACTTAGTTTTATTGGCCGTGTGTGAAGAAGCGTTATCATGATGTGGGAAAATGCGGCTATTTGGTCGTCTTTCGCGTACTTTTTTTGACACATTGGGTATACAAATGGAGGAATACCACTCGGCATTAACACTCTTTTGATCTTCAAGTGGAACCAGTGGGAGGCCCCTTTGCACAGAAAGCCGATTAGATTATGGGTACCACAACTTCGCCTATTTCTACCGTGAAGCAATAATGTGTAAACATTACTGTGTTTCGGTCTGAATGGCGGCGTAGCTAGTGAAATTACTGGGCAAATGAGACTTAACATCTTATGTCTCAAGGTGACGAGCGCAATTGTAGGGCCGCCTCAGAATTTTTAGGTTTTTCAAGAATCTTGAGCGGCACTGCATGAATACATTACCATCAGCTGAACATACTGCTCGTCACGTTCCTTATTATATCCATTCAAAAAACTCCTCATTGGTCGTTCACTCTAGCGAACAGATTGAGTTCTACAGCCTTTGCCGTATAAAATATCAGACATTGACTGATGTGAATACAGCTCGTTTAGTCTACTTTTGTGTACTCCCTAGCTGATATACTGAGGTGTCCAGCCTCTCGTCCTTTGCCCTCACTTATACAGAAAAAAATTTCACTTACGAGCAGGTAACCGTCGACCAGTGCCGGGAGAAACTTGTGTCTTCTATCGAGTCCTATCGCGAGAAGGTCGCGGAATGGGGTAAATAGTTTACCACTAAGAAAAACCCCATTTGTCGTATCATCGCTCTTCCACAACACTTTCCTTAATTCCCTATCGGAATACTGGGTCTCGAAATCTCGAGCGATTGCCAATTCCGTGGTCATCTGGAGGGCAAAGCCAAATTGGCTTCGAAGAAGCTGGGCGTCATAAATAGAGCACGGCAATACTTCAAGCTGGCCCACATTCTAGCGCTCTATAAAGCGCAGGTCCGGCCACATATGGAGTATTGCCGACATCTCTGGTCTTGCGCACCCCAGTATCAGCTCGATCCATTTGAACGCAGAGCAGCTCAAATTGTCAGGGACCCAGTGCTCTGTGAATGGCTGGATAACTTGGCGTTGTGTAGAAATATCGCTTCATCGCGTTTCTTGTTTATTATTTTTGTTTATAGTTCATTGCGTCATTTATCACAGGGAGTGTTCCGAAGAGCTGTTTCATCTGATTCCTGCCACCGAATTCCACCCTCGCACGACACGCCACAAATTAGGATATAATCCCCACCATCTGGATGTGTGGCGGTACTCCACAGTGAGCGCTTTTCAAGGAGATTTCTTCCACGTACTACAAACCTATAGAATGAGCTTCCTTGTGGTAATCGGTAATATAAGTAATAGTAAGATGAGACTTACCGTCGATCGCAACATTTTATAATGATAAGATTCCCCCAAACCATGATCGCGGTGTAAAATATTTGTTGTCCACAGATCACACAAGCTAGTAAAATACCCAAACCGGTGCCATAATTTCGTTTCAAACCAGCGTCACTTATCTTTTTATAATAGCATCCCAATGATATGCAAATGAGTAATGAAGAAAAAAATACTATATCAGACATTATGCCTTCATCTGTGGATACATTTTTCGTTTTGTTTAATGCGTTTGCCCCGCTTCCATGTTTATATATATTTGTTGATTGACGTAGCCGTTTGACAACTATATTTTTATCATTAGGGACATAGATTAGATACCTCAGATTATGGAGAAGCAAAACCTTTATTATCAGAATAGATGCACTGTGGTCATTCATTACAGCTTTTCTTTTTGTTATAGGGTTGGACTTAGTATTCCGTAGCACGAATTAGGAGGCAAAAATATTGTAGTTGATAGAGCTTAATGCAACGATTATAATGCTACCACTCTTATTACAAGGTAATGCACCATTTCCAAGAAAATAACGAAGACAAATTCTAACCCAAAACGAGTAAATCACGTAAATAAAACGGGAGGCTAAAAGCTGAACATGAAACCGAACACAGGAACATTCGTGCAACTAGTAACAACGTTAGAAACAGAATAAACATTACAATATAGGTAATAAACGAAAAATGATCGAATAATAATTATTGTTTTTTTTTAAACTGTATTTACAAGTCTGGGTTGTAGCCTCTTTAGTCTAAAAAAATCATTGATGAAGCTGTCTAGTCTGTCCCTATTTTATACGTTTCATTTCACTGTTTTACATTTACAATTTGCAGCTTTTAACCTCCCGCCGCCATGCCAATGCTCATGTAGCGTTTTATTTACGTGTTATAACCCGTTTTGAGGTTAGAATTTTTTTCGTTATTTCCTTGAAAACGAAAACGGTATTTTTTTATTTTATAAAAATAAAGCAATGTCCAAGAAACGGTCTAACTCTAAAAATAATTTATATGGCAAAATAACGTTTGCCGGGTCAGCTAGTCTATAATAAAATTGATACAGGCCGTCCATTATAGATGATGAAGAAAATCTAATAGGGGATTGATTAGAGCAATTGAAGTCAAAACAATAGTTTGTAGAATTTTTCTCTCTCTGTTCTGTTTTATGTACTCGCATCACGTCACAATCACAACACAAAATTGCGTTTTTGCGTTGCGTTTTTCATCGGTGTATTGCTATAGGTCTAATCACGGACTAGTAAAAAAATAAGCCGATTAACGTGTAAATACATAGCCCCACGCACACACTTACACTGCTACAGGCCGATAGGCGGCCATTATGAGAATTGTCATCGTCTGTGACAGATCAGTTTGCGTCTTAATTAAATATTTTAAAAATGCCGTCGTGCAAACAGTGTAAAAACGATACTATATAAGTATTTGCGAGAGAGAATTTATTGACGCACGGTTTGACAGTTCTGCTGTGAAAAAATTTTATTATATAGGTAGGTCAGCTACATTTTATCAAAAACAGAAACCCGCTGAGTTTCTTCCAACCGTTCTTCTCAGGTCTGAGGCATACATTTTCGAATGTGTGGTAGTTTTGACGTCCATTATGTGACTTTAAATCCTATTTTGAATAAAATTATTTGAATTTAACAGACGAACACAGTTTGATTGTTTGTAAACAGCAGCTAATGTACCGTTTTCTTATTTAACTGTGCATTACCTTGTAATAAGAGTAGTAGCACTATAATATTGCACGGAAGTTCTATCAACTACAATTTATAGGTTGGTTAGATTATGATAGAACAGTTAAAACAACGCACGAGCCTCGGCTCGCGTAGCGTACCACGGCAGCGGCCGGCGAGTGCTAGAACCGAATTGTAGACGTTCCCCCCCCCCTTTTCCTTTCTTTCGTCACTATTTACAAATTGGGGAGGGAAGGGGGAACCTTCCAAACCCTTCAAAAAATAGTTTGGGGTTAGGTGATAACGCATTTTTCTCTGGAACAGTGCATTACCTTGTAATGGGAGTAGTATCAGGGGTGAGGGGGCACCCCCCACTCCCACCCTTCCTCCTTCCCCCTCTCGTGCTACGGAATACTAAGTTTTAACCTTTTTAAAGTTTTTCTTACTGCATTGGTAGGCACTGGACTACGTTTATTTTTTGGGTTAGTCTTGGGATGGCCCCGGCTAGATGTAGCAGCTAAAGCTTTCCTTGTCGTTTTCCCAGATTAAAGAACTACTTGTCATACTTGGCGCCGATAATATGCAAAAATTGTCCAACGGCTAGGGAAAAACATAGAACGCATGAGAAAGAGGAATATGTGGAGGCGAGGTGAGTAAGAGAATTGAGACCTTTCATATGCCGTTCCTTTGTATGTGGGCAGGGCCAATCGCTCCTCTCCAACTAGATACCGCACTACCTAAGAACAATTGCTTTTGTATTTTGACAACTATTAGATGATTGTGTGCGTGGTATCTTGACACTCAATGGCATCTTTTAAATATTGTAACATTTTACATAGAACTTATTAAATACCTACTGATGTTGGACACACCTTGGAAAAACTTCGACATGTGTTTAAATATAAGCAATGTCAAAGTATTGTTGACTGTTAAACAACAGAGAGACACAGAAAAGTAATAGAAGTTTTATAAACAAGTCAATACATGTTTAACTTTATTGTAATAACACTGACAGAGCTTTACGCGTGCCTGTTCACTTTAAGTAATTGATGAGTGTAATAGAGACACATACCTATGCCACCGACGAGTAAAAAAAATAAGGAGTCCGTGTCACCTAACCCAACAGTGAGGCACCAAAAAAAGGCGGTAAACGTGTAAATACATAGCCCCACGCATACACTTACACTAATACAAGCCGATCGGCCGCCATTATGAGATTTGCCATCGTCTGTGACAGATCAGTTTGCGTCGCAATAAATGTTTTAATAATTCCGTCGTGCGTTGTGAAAAAGCGTAAAAACAATAATATAAACGTATTTGTGGATATATGATTATTTAAGGGAGAAAAGATTGTGTAACTGGTATACCCCGTAACCGCACACACACTAGCATAAAGGTTTTTTACCAGTCCGTGACCTGTGCTACTAAATAATTTATTAGAAGCTTAGATAACTTAACTTCTAGATAGAGCCTCCGCTGCTAGACAACCGATGAAAACAAGCCAGGTTTATTACTGTAGTAAGCGTGACAAGCTACGTCTTACACTCGCGATTTGTATGTCACTTTGTGTAAGTCTGGGTGCATTGCTCAAAATAGAGGTTAACTGTCAAATTGAGCTTCTTTCGACGTTTTCACAGCTGTGAAAGTCTATCTAAAGGTATAACGGCCGTTCCCAATATACTAACTACAGATAGAGATTAATTACTACCTTCTACTATCAGTATTTAGCTGTCAATAATCTGAGACTGCCTTATAGTGGGACGCATGTATTGCAATTTTCATACAAACTTCTATCGCTGGTACACGTCGTCCCATTGTCAGACAGCGTGTACGGATAAGGTGAGTTACCGTCGTTGAGTTTATTGGGACAGAAAAGTCAACGATAGATACGATTTTTATCTCAAGTAAGAGATAGACTGAATATTGGGAACGGCCGTAAATGATCTAAGATTATATGTGCCGGGAATGATAACACGAAGAAATTAAACAGCAAACTGATTAAATTAACATTTTACTACACGTAATGTAGGTTCACAATAAAAATATATTCTAAGAGAGGTACGCACCTACTGTTACACATCTGATGCAGATCCAGACAATTTATAAACGGATTTAAAACCTTTCGCAAATATTCAAACAACACGGGAAAAATAATTAAAAAATATATTAAATGCATGTTTCACGCAAACGAAACATAATCTATATATCTTGCATATCGGAATGTTGAGAATATTATAATAAATTAAATTAAATAAATAGTTTAAAACAAAATATAAAAATACATGATAAAATTTATTTCATTTTTAAACTAAACAGTGAAAATCAAAGATGGTGGATGTATACAGTATTTGTATGAGAATAAGAAATTACAAAACAATTAATTTATCAATCTACTTAACTATAATACTGCTACACTACAGTTAACGTTTATCTAAATTACAATCCAAATTCCAGGTTATAAATTCAATTGACTAGCATCTAGTGTTATATATAGCTTTATATGCTACTGAGATAGTAAATATATATACAGTATAAATAATACCAAAAAGAAAATGATTGTCAGATAACAATAGTATTCCTCAAACAAATTACTCGACATAGTATAGAGTATGTAATGAAACATCATAGACAACTCAAGCATAGACTTATTTATTTAGATTTTTTTTTAATGAAAATAAGGGACGAGACGAGCAGGACCTTTAGCTGATGGTAATTGATACGGGCTGCCAATTACAATGCAGTGTCACTCAGGATTCTTGAAAAACCCAAAAAATTCTGAGCGGCACTACAATTGCGCTCGTCACCTTGAGACATAACATGTTGAGTCTCATTTACACAGTAATTTCACTAGCTACGGCGCCCTTCAGACCGCCTCACTAAATTAATATATTAAACTTACAAACTTTTCTCGAGATTCTTTGAATCCCAATAGAATACGACAACAAAAGCATTGAACAGGATAGTAGTCATCCTCATAAAAAAAAATATATTTTGTCAAAATCATGCTAATAACAGAGAAGAAACGATACACGTAAGCATGAGATATTTACCAATGAAAATTAGAAATATAAATTAATATATATATGACCAAGAGACGATTAGTAGCCGTGGCTACTCCAGAATAATGACTGAATTTCCCTCTCCTCTTCTTTAAATCTCATTAGCAGCGACCAATAAGAAACAGTAGTGAGGCGAAAGCAAATTTGATGTCATGTGATCTATTGCTCAACTCTTAACCTTACAACATTGTTTTATGACGTGGATAGAGAGGCGCTCCAGTGGAAGTGGAAGCTAATGACTCCAGTAATAGCCCTATCAGACCTTGCATTTTTTGGGATCGACAAGACCTGACGTCTATAAGTCTAAGGCCCGTTATCCACCAAAGTGGAGAGGAGAGGAGATGTGTTTTGATAACGAATTACATTTCGTCTTCTCTACATCTCCTCTCCGCTTAGCTTCGGTGGAAATGAATCGAGCGGAGAGGAGAGGAGATGTCTCACTTTTCTATAGAATTTTGTGCCGCGTCCAGCGATCAAGCAGCGCGGTGGAGCATAAATAACCTGACAGCTTTGCGGCTTATCTCCTCTTGTCTACTCCCCTCTCCGCTTTGTCCACCAACAGGATACATTTTTTATGAATCTCAATTCGACGCACTCAACGTGTTATTGCAAGAACATCTGAAAATCTTTTCTGTTCTTGTTATGCTATCCTTCCTCTGTTTATTTGACACATGATTCATCAAAGTATAACATTCAGCATATATATTTCTCTAAGAGAAGAGTGCTACTCTAATATTGGATAAACACAAACATGTTTCAATGCGATTATAAACATAATGGCCTATTTACATAATTCATTACTGTTGCAGGCCAATTCATACAAAATAACAATTAGTTATGTCTAAAATAATAGACTAGTTTAAGATAAAAAGAAACTATTGTAAATAATAAATACGCAAGAGTATTGTATCAAAATGCTATAAACAATTAATTCACAATAAGGCCTGAAATATTATATCATTACATGACAACATAATGCCTCGGGTCGACTGTAGCTGAAACGCGTCAAACCGAAGCGACTTTAGTCAAACAATTTTAGTCCTTGTGTGCATACAAATAAGTAATAACAGCCAACCATTGATAGGTTAATTATATATATGTGGACCCGGAATCAGACAAATACATTCATTTGTTCATAGCAACTCTTCATTAATGTATATGATTTGTTTGTTTTGGACAAATCAGATGGAGAAATGTTATTATTTGAAATACCAATACTAAATCTCGCGTCGAATGAGGAGCACTGAGTCGAATCTATACGTAACGGCGAAGGACTTCTCTCAAGCAGCTTCAAAGCGCTTCCATTACTCCCAACAGAGCTAGACCTTATTAGACCAAGTTTTACATCAAATAAACAAGAATTCTAATTTCTGCGATTCGGTTAAACGCAATTTACAAGCCTAGTGGACCCTAGTCATTTGATAGCAAGTAAATACAATAATAACCAACTAAACAAAGGAATAAAATAACAAAAGTCTTAAATAAATTGGACGTAAGTAATTCCAGAAAAACGTTCCAAACCACAATCATGTCGAAATTGAGTTAAGAACACAAAACTGATCATGTGATTCATATTAACGGACTGACAAAAAATGGCAGCCCTACTGTCACTCTTTAAATGACATCATGACTTATGTATGTATATACACTAATATTTATTGAACTTTAAACACGAATTCCTTAAAATGAGATGTTTGTGGCTTGGAATAATTTTCAGGAACTATGTCCAATTAATTATCCATGGTAAATTAAGAACATTACTGTCTTGCTCATAAAAAAAAACATTTATCACTTATGTAGCTCATTAGACACTTATAGTTAAAAATATTATAAACATGTACAATATTATAAAGCCTCCTATAGATAAGGCATAAAATGTAAAATTATGACTTTCCGATAGTGAAATTAAAACATAAAAAATAAATCTGCATCAGAGTGAAGAATTCTATTAATTTAGAATGGAGAGAAGAACTCCGAATGTGTTGGTTTTTTTTCTCAACTATCACATTATATTAATAGTTAATTCTCAAAAAATTATGAACCATACATGTGAATATGTAAAGTTAACCTTACTCCCTCCTATTCAAAAATATTAGTAAATAATCACAGAATGTCACAAAACAACAAGGAGGAATCATATTTCATTGCATCATTAATGTAAAATTTCCATTACTTGCAACATTTGGCAACACTGGTATCTCCTTAAGTTAATTGGCTTTCGAAGAATTAAAAGTTTTTAATAAAGTAAGTTGCATCATTTTGAGCCGGAGTACATTTTTTAGAATGATAGAAAATTAAAAGAAATATCCCAAATTAATACTTAAGCCTTTGCTGTGCTATAAATTACTTCCTTCCTTGTATTGACGATTTAGAGCCCTTGCACACTAGCAGCCTGAATGATGCGGCCAGGCTATCAAGACTGTTTATTCAAGCGATTTCAAACACAATATAAGTCTGGCAGCTATGTAAGTGCATTGAGACAGTTGGCAGCCAAATTAATTTATTCATTAAAAAAATATTATTAAATTTTAAACACATAGCAACACCTTTATATAAACTTTGGCTGAATGAGCACACAGAGTCATATTTCAATAGGACACTAAGGCGGCGCATCCAGTCGCCGTTACCAACAAAATGTACACTGTTTTGCTTTCTAATTGCTTATATTAATATCTTAATTGTTAATTACAATGGATAATTTCGATACAGAAAGGTTTATAATCGAAATCAAAAGTAGACCAACAATTTGGGATAATTATTCATCAGATTATTCCGATAGTTTTAGTTGTTGTATGAACTATGTTATTTAGAAGTTGTAGATTTGTTTGGAGTACAGAAACAAACCCTTGAGCAAAGAAGGAGCTCTTTTCCTACGTACATACAAATGTATTACTGTCTCAGTGTGCTGTGGCGACTGTGGTATCTAGTTTGGTAGCTCACTGACATATCCCAACCAACCAACCAACCAACATGCCAAGTGTGCAGGGACTCTTAAAGTTAAACAGTTGAATATTACTTTGCAGTTAAATTGTATATAGTAAACATGGAAAACATTCAAAAAGAGTTGGTATATATATAATAAGTTACACAGAGGACTTTTAAAAATTTTCTAAACACTGCTGTTAAACCTATTCTTACTCAGCATATCTACATGTAGTTAGAAAAATTATTGCCAATATTACTTGAATGAATATTATTTCTACTTACAATCACTTATACAACTTTTACGATTTAACAAAAATCTTTTAATTCAATAGCAGATATTAACAAGAACGGTAAAAATATTAATCATTTAAGTACAATAATTAATTAAATTATATTTTTATGAAAAATCTTATAAAGGAACATTTTTTATAAATTAAGAACTGCACGAGAGAGCCGTCTGATATAAAATAAATTAACAGTATTAATTTTATTCTATTCTATGTGCAATAGTCATAGAGTTATACTATAGAATACAGTGCTAAACTCTAATTAATTTGAATATTCTGAAGCGTTCTATTATTATTATTTTGTTATTTTATGAAATTTTAAGGTTTTAGTTTAATAGTCGCATCAAATATAAATTACATTATTAAATTCAAAATTTTTGTTCTATTGCACAAACACAATATGCTATCATAGTCACCTAATCAGCATCATTACATTAGTAATATTTTACAATACAATACCTACCACATAGTTAAATACAAACAACATCCAGAACATTAATAATTACACAATTTGATTTAATTGCAAATGATTATTACAGAACGTAGCTATCATCGAAATTTGGAAACACTGTTGTAATTGAAACAAATGTTCAATGCAGTCATTAATTACATATAATTTGATCGGAACTATCACATAATTCGTACAATAATAAAAATGCGAATAGCATTTTGTTTAGTAATCATTGGCAGTCCTAATCATCACTAGAGTTCAATACATCTACTTGTAAACGCTCAGCGTTACTTGCACAATACATACTACAGTTAGTTACCAATACATCACTCCGTTGACAATCCATTTCTTTCATCACTGTACATATAGCACTGAACATCACTTTATCTAGCACTGCACAACACTGTACACAATATAATAATATCATGAACGATGAACATAAGTCACAATCTATAAAGGTGCTGATCCATTACCCTGGTCTTGCTATGCAAACCAACTTTTGCAATATTTAAAATTGCCATGAACATATGATATGTTCAAATGTGTATTGAAGTGAGTGTCAGTCACCAGGAAAATTGCTCTTAGTCACTCTTATGTTTTATATGAAGTTCTTGTGCATTATTTAACATTCTCATATAACAGTGTGTGTAAAAATTCAGTGTATATTGAAGAGATCCCATGTGAAAAACAAAAAATCTGTGCAAATCTTGATGAAAAGTTTTATCAGTCATGCAAGTTATCAGTCGATATGGTTTTATTGATTTATTTTATGCTTCTGAGTACAAGTCCATTAGGGTGCATATGCATTTATTAATATGCGACATTGCTCGCTGTAAAAATCAGAGAAGCCGCATCCATGTATAGCTATACCAGTGGACCAGCAGCTTAAGAATTGTGTGTTCACTTGATAAGTTGCGCCGCGCTCTTGGATCGTCGGAACATCTTCGCGCCCTTATTGGACGCGGGAAGCTCATGCTAGTTGTTCCCGTTGGGAGCTCTGGTGAGCGCCGGCGAGTTGTTGGGGGGAGGGCGGCCGAGTGCCAGCTCTTTAGCACCATCTGTCCCGTATATCTTGCCAGCTTTCTTGGCCATCGAAGCTAGAAGCTCTTGAGAGCATTTGTGGGCGGATCGAAGCGATAAAGCCCACTCCTTTAGACCAATTTCGTCCTGAAAGTCAAAATACATCATTAATTAATAATGTGTACACAAAATAATATTGTTTTTGGGTGAATTTGACTGAACGCGAAATGGGGTGTGAACTAGCGTAGCATGTCAAAAAGGCGGATTAGGCAATTTGAATTTTTCTGAGCGTGTAAGATATATTCCTGAACGTCCTGCTCGTCTCGCCCCTTATTGTCCTTAAAAAAAAGGTTACTCGAGCCAGAGTTTCCCTGCGACATTGAATCAGAAATTGGAGATCCGTAGGAGAACCAGAGCACAGTACCAAAGTAACCGACATAGCCCAGTTGATTGCGAAACTGAAGTGGCAGTGGGCAGGGCACATACGAGTAGTTCGACGGACAGATGGCCGGTGGGGCAGTAAAGTCCTAGAATGGCAACCACGTATCGGAAGACGCTAGTTGGTAGGCCCCCACAAGATGGACCAACGATCTGGTCAATATAGCCAAAATACGTTGGATGAGGGCAGCGCATTAGCGATTTTTGGTGGAGGTCTATCTTTATCCAGTATTGGACGTGTTCTGGCTGAAATGATGATGACAGATAAGCCGTTGCATTGAAGAAACCTACCGTATTAGTAAGAACGATCTTAGTATCATTCCTGGTTCTGAGCACGATACACTGTTCACCCTTCACGGAGACCAGATCAGAGGAGACTTCCTCGACTGAATCAAGCAGTATCATCTCCGGCTTGGCACTATTCTCCAGATGTAGCTCGAGACGGTTCGGGTACAGTTTGGCGTATCGTGTTTGCCACGCGCTCGCAAAGGGCCCTCCCAACTTCTTGATGTAACCGTGGAGTATACAGTCCGACTCTGTAACGAGGTAATTAATGATAACTGAACTGAAATAAAATGTGCTAAAAATGAAGTATTAATAATTAATCTCTTCACATAAAAGTTTCTTAATTTAAAGAGTTGTCACCTTTTTCATCAGCGTCGAACTTCTGCTTCTGCTTGGATTTCTTCTTCATTTCCATCTTATCGGCCTCCTGGTTGACAGTGTCGAACACGGTCTCGGCGACTTCGCCCTGCCAGCGCTCCGATATCACCAGAGGGAAGTCCTTGTATTGGGCTTGGTCTGTTTCTGTTAGCTGCGGAAATTATAGTAATTACGAGGTATTTTTATGGAACAGGAGGGCTAATGTTTGCAGGCAAGTTAACTTGAATAATAACGATGCAGTAATCAGGTATTTTTTTTAAAGGAAGAGGAGGAGAAACGACCGTATGGGTTTAGGTGATTACCGCCGCCCACAATCTTTGGTCAGAGGATTCACAGGAGCGTTGTCGTCCTTTAAGGAAGGTGAACGCTCTTTTCTTTAAGGTACCCATACTGTCGTATCGTCCTGGAAACTCCGCACAAGGAATCTCATTCCATAGCTTGGTTGTGCGTGGAAAAAAGTTCCTTGAAAACCGCACTGTGGAGGAACGCCACACATCCAGATGGTGGGGATGATATTCTAAATTTTGTTGCGAGTCGTTCGAAGATAAGATTCGGCGGCAGGAATCAGATCAAACAGCTCTACGGAGCACGTGGTAGATGCGGTAGAAGACACAATGATGCGACGTCCAGGTGATCGAGCCGTTCACAGAGCACTGGATACCCGACAATTCGAGCAGCTATACGTTGCACACGGTAAGGTCTTTGTAACTATCCTTGGGACATGATGTGTATAAGAAAGAATCGAGGTTCAGAGACCACGAGATTTATGTGATATATTAATATCTATCCTTAAGTGCGTTTATGGTTCGCGAGCCGACTCAAGTACATTATTTATTCTAGTATTTTTATTTCTTTTGTGCGACTTGTATTATTTACAAATTTAACATGCTGTCTTCTTCAACCTTGATCTACCCAATGCTGAGTAAAGGTCTCTTCCATTTTAGACCATTTTGTGCGGTCCTGAGTTTTCCACACCCAGTCCTTCCCAGCCGCTCGCATCAAATGGTCCGTCCATCTTGCTGGCTGTCTCCCAACATTCCTGAACCCCTTTCTCGGTCTCCACTCCAACAACTATTTAACCCATCTTCCATCGGACCTACGACAAATATGGCCCGCCCACTTCCACTTCCTAGAAGCTATGGTTTTTGCTATGTCAGTTAGTCCCGTTCTCTTGCGGATTTCGGTGTTCCGAACGTGATCGCGCAGAGAAATCCCTAACATAGCTCTTTCCATAGCCTTGGGAGACTTGTAGTCGGTGGACGAGCTGCCGAGTCAGCGTCAAAGTCTCGGCTCCATAAACCATTACGGGTAGGACGCACTGTTCGAATGTGCGGTGCTTGAGGTTTAAAGGCACTCGTTTGTCTCTGAACAGGTTGGAAAGATTGCCGTTAGTCCCCCATCTCAACTGAATACGTCGCTTTAGTCACGTTCCTGCCCGCTCCTCTCGAGACTTATAACTTGAACCTTAACATGATGTAACTGCCTATAAATGTATCCTTAGCACCCAAGGCTTGTTTTATGTTAACATATTTCTTGTAATTCTGTTGGTAGGTCATTCAGGTAGCATTCGAATGCTACGAGTATCTTGAACACAACGCTTCACAAACGTCTCGATACTTGAAGAGCTCAAGGTGAAAGAAAGGCTTTCATCTATAGTCAGAGCCCGTATCCTCAGATACTTCGGACATATCACGCGACGTGGAGAGCATACCATAGAGAGACTTGTTGTTCAGGGAAGGGTCAACGGCAGTAGGTCAAGAGGACGCTCCCCTATGCGCTGGACAGACCAGATCAAAGCCCTAACCAATACTCCCCTCAACACATGTGCCAGAGAAGCAACAGCCAGGGATAACTGGCGTAGAATCGTACGTCGTTCGACGTGACCACGACTGCTCTGTCAAGAGTAATCCGACGAAGAAGAAGATTAACTATTTATTTACCTTGATTCCTTTAGTGTCTTCTTCATCAAAGCTGCCAATATCGAATGCATCGGCTGCGTTAACTTCGCCGCGCGGCGGAATCAGCGGCGGGGTGTACTTCTGGTGGTAGACTTGCTGCCAGTCGATACCCGCGAAGAACACGTGGTCCTTTACTTCGTCAGCACTAAATCAACAATACAATACAATGAGATAACCAACATTATCCAACACAACTTTTAACATGTTAAAAAGTAGTTGCTAACTCCTTAAGAGGGTAGTCTAAAATACTGTTGAGATTATTGACGTTCTACTAGAATGTAATTTGTTACCATAGTATCATAACTTTGCCATACGTATGGTATAATTTCGATTATCGTTTTTTTTATTAAAAGATGACTCTGTCGTTTATCCCACTAATCCACAGCTGACTATCTAAGTGATAGGACAGCCTGGGACTAGATTATGATTATTTTATAGCAACAGCAGTGACAGTACAATATTGTATATGTTTTTGAGAGTCATGCGCCGCTTCTTCTCTGTCACAGCGCATTTTGTTACGGAAACGGTAGTAGTATCTAGTATATTAAAAACGACATCAAAAAGAATTCTAAAGGAATCATTTATGAGAAAATAAATGGGTTTTATGCCTTTTTTATGACATAACAACATGTTTATAGTTTAACATAACAGTAGGTATATTAATAGAGGCTGGTACGGTCGGCAATTAGTCTTAGAAAATAAGCTCATTAGATCAAGCTAGCACCCAACCTTTAGTTCAGTTAATGCACGCGTAACGACATAATTATTTTCATACTACACCATGAATATACCATATTACACCAGTCGTCGTAAATTTCATTTTTTAGTACCTATTTATATTTAAGATACATGGACCAGATTTGATTTAAAAGATTAAATAAGTAGGTAAGTAAGTACTATTTTTGTATGGGAGTAAGTGAGAAAATGATCAGCTGATTCTCTAATATTACACGCTATTGTCTGCCTATCTCACTGTCAATATAATATAAGTCATAAGGCAGTATGAAACGACCTCAGGCTTTAACTAGACACGACCCCTAACATACCGCTGTGCCCCTAATTCTGAGACTTAAGATAAGGCAACCACATTGTTGAAACCGAAACATCGGAGCTTCGTTATTTTGCACTAGAAATAGGGATGGTCAGGGTTGCCACAATCAGTCAAAATATAATGAAAGTTGTTGGAAGAAAGCTACATTTTTTAAATTTTTAATAAATGTCACTCATTTTAATTACTCTGTACTTTCTACTTTATTTACCCTCTCCCCCTGAAAACTGATTATACTCTACTTCATCAAGAAAAATTTGGCAAATGTAGTGGTATCTGATGGTATATTATATACGAGACGTAACGAGTAAAGTGAAGTTAGGAAGCTGGTGTCGGAGAGGAGGCGCTAGTGTAACGGTGTGAAATGAGGCGAGTAGAGGAGAGGAAATGGGGGATTAGGGGAGAGGAAATGGCGTAGGGTATATACCCTATCTTGCTGGGGATTAAATAATAATTAATTATTCCGCAGTGTTAATGTTGTTAGATGATAACCAGAGTATATATTTAAAAGCTAACAAATATAATTGTAAAAATGTACTATTTTTTTTTCTCTGACTGCTTGACAATAAAAAATTAAATAAGCATACCCTTTTCCTTTACATCCCAGCCGTTTGTTGATGTCCCTCTGCAGCAGCCCTTCCAGAAGACTCCGAAGACTCGGGCTGAACGTGTCCGGCATCTCCACGTTCTGGTAAACATTATATTTCTGCCTCTAAAGTTATTTAATCGAGCGGCAATTCTATCAGGTGTGTTACTCTTAAAATTAAAAACATTGATTAAGTGACGGCTCTCACTTGTAACTCTTTAAACCAAACATTTAACATCTTATGCCTCAAGGTGGCGAGCGCAATGTAGTACCGCTCAGAATTTTTGGGGTTTTTCAAGAATCGTAAACGGCACTTCATTGTAATGTGCACGGCGTATCAAGTACCATCAGCTGAACGTCTTGCTCGTCTCGTCCCTTATTTTATATAAAAAAGAATCATGTTAAAATTAACACCAAATTCTAAAATTTACGGTTTAATCCTCTAAAATGTAAGTAAAATAGTACTTAACACATAATATTGAATTATAACCAGTGATACACATTGTCCTTTATATTTATAACCTTTACACGCCTAATAATAGAGCTAACCCTTTCAGATTTTATATAAATCCACAACAGCAAGTTAGCGATTGTTTACAATATTTTGTGAACATTACCTCATCAATGAACAATCAGGACCCCTGGGCCCGCTCAACTGAGTTGATGGACTGAATTGTACATTTACTGATAATAGCAGTTTACTGTGTAATAACGTCGATAGTATTATAGTTATTTATGCAACTGCCGTGTAATAAGGGGTATTAAAACACGAATGTGGATTACTAGGCTTCGCCTCGTGTGATAATAGTATCACATGAGCGTTTTAATACCTAATTATCAACAGTTGCATACAAGACTTTATCTACACCCATAATATGAATCCTCTAAAAGATTCTGAAACAGTTAGCTTACTGCTAATATTAAAACACCACTCCTAGTAGTAACCTAATATCATTCATTACTGATTATATCCAAATAAACTAAGTATTAATGAAACAATTATTTATTTTAGTAGTAATTTACATTTTGTATAAGGCAATAATTAAAATTCACTCGAATATAATGTTCTTTTGCAGTGTTTAAAATGAATCGCTCATTTTTTGTAAACAAAACAATAAAAATATCGAAGAAAAATGGCGGGGATTCGAATAACCTACTTTTTTTTTACGGCGCGCGACGTTATGGTAGTATGAAACGCGCGTAAACGAAAATGTTCTTTTTTTGAAATTCATACAAATATCACGCATGGAGTAATAAGAATGTGGCTGTCTGTTGAAACTCTTTGCGCATGAAGGCATCGAAGAAAACATAGGATTGTTGTTATGAAATTCAGTACATTACAACACTCGTTTGGATGATGTAATGGTTATTAGAACATTGGGTGTTTTAATGTTGGCAATAAGCTATCTGATTCAGAATCTTTAATAGAGGATTTAAAGCAGGGGTGTAGATAAATTTATTAAAAATCAGCCAAAATTGAAAAAAAAAAAAACAAAGTGCTGCTTACTCACAGTCATAGTACAGTAGAATCCCGACTATCCTAACATCGATTTCAGTTAAATCAGGATAATACAACAAACTAATTCACTATACTGTCGACAGAATGCAGTGTAAAATAACTAGAAACATACTGCAAACATTTAGAAAATATATAATATCATTTTATAACATATATTTTTTATAAGACTTAAAATGGTGTTTGATTAATTAAAATTGATGAACAATTATGGTAGCGTTCCCACAATACACCTTAAACAAATAATACATACATACACATTTAACTTTTTCCTTTTTCCTAGTACATTTCAAGTACGTCGGTCAAAAATGAGCGTAAACTTAGTACTTTTCCTTTTAACAGCTGTTGTAAAGTTATTAGTATTTGCTATTGTTTCCTTATATTTTACATACTATTTTTAATAACTCATTGACGTAAAATAAACAAGTAGACTCACAGTCACGCTGAAGATATGTCTGAAGCAAAACTCTGTCTTAGCGTATATTAGGCAGAGTTACAGTTCAGCAGTTTCGACCGCGCTTTGAATAACACGCCACGCAACGACAAAGAGTTCAGGGAAAAACTGTCCAAATAACAGCATATCCAAACTTAAAAAGGATTTAGTGTCGTATTTCAGGTAAGTGCCTACTACTAACTTTTAAACTTAACTTCACATTTCGAACCACAATCAATGAGCGTACACAATAGACTTTAAACATTACTGCCACAATATAAGGCGTTAATTTGAATGACTGTTTTAATGTTACCTGTTAATATTAAAAGTTAATACGCATACACAACGCTACTCGAACATGTTTGACGACCTTTTAATAGGCTATTCTGAGTCTAGTTGCTTAGACTACATCAATGGAAATAATATCTTAAAATATATAAATCCATTGTCCTGATGTTTGTTTCCAGTGAACTCCTAAACTAATGAACGCATTTTAATGGGGTACTTCATGGAGTGCAGTTTAGTCCAACATGAGAGATAGGATAGAGATTTTTATTTCCAATATTTGTTTTGTATGGACATATTTTCTATGTGAGAATTTATTGACGCTCGGTTTGACAGTTCTGCTGTGAAACAATTTCATTATAACAACAGGGAGCATATTTAACGAAATAATAAACGGTAATGGTCTTACCATTAGAACAATTTTATTTATTATTTAAACTTGTTTTTCGGACCTACTAGTGAACAAGGGCGGATTCGGTTCTGGTACTCGACGGCCGCTGCCGCGGCCCACTAAGTTTGGCTCGTGCGTTGTGGTCAACAGTCTAAATTTGTTTTTGGGCCCTACTGGTGAGCAAAGACCGATTCGATTAGATAACAATTATTTGATTGCACTAATGCATTGATAACTAAAAAATAATGACGATACAATAAATACAAGAAACAGAGCAATCAGCGATAGCCTCATAAACTAATGACCAGTAAAACTGTCAAAATATCATTGTCTTACAAAATCACTATAGTGTACCCGTGAAATTATAATGTCACTAACACCACAGTAGACATATGTATCAGTATGGAAACTTAGCCTTGTTGATAAAATACTTACCTACATGTGCGTACACTCCATCAAAGCAGGGTTGTCAGGTTATTTTTCTAACCGACTTTAAAAAAGGAGTTTTGGAACAAAATACCTAATGTCGTTGCGGAGCGTAAAAAATTAAAAAGCGTAAGATTTTTATATATAGTGTATGTATGATAGCTATACAGTGTATAATGTAATAATGTAATAGTCTACATGATGACTGATGATTTTTAAACAACATTTTATTGAATGTTTTTCTTGGAAATATTTTTTTTGGATTTTGTTTTAAATTTTAGTTGAAATATTTTATTTGAAATATAGACGGGAAGCTTGAAATATGTGTTTTGAAACTTTGTCCGTTGAAGTTTCACATCCACCAAAGTCTTAAGAAATTCTTCCCTCAACACCCTCGAAAACCATGAAAACGGCGCTCGTGGCGAAAAACTTGATAATTTTTTGCAGCCGCCATCTTGAATTTTCATTTTGACAAAACTAGCTCGTATTGGTTTCAACACTCACGAAAATCATGACAAAACACATGTAGGTAAGTATTTTTGTCCAAAATAAATACATATAAAAAAACATACTATTAAACCACACCCATAAAAAAATGATAATAAATATTGCAGCCGCCATCTTAGTGTAAATTGTGAATTATGTTCACGAATTTATTATAATCGATCTCACGGACTTATAATTCAAATACCCTACTAATTATAATAATAATATAACAAGAAATTATTCTTATATATTATACTACTTTATAGTTTAAAAAACGAAAACTGGAGTTTTGATGGGGCCGAGTTTAAATAGCCGTATACCACGCAAATACGCTGGCATTTTTAAAAAGAAATAAATAAAAAACGTGACACTCGACTCGTTTCGACCGCGAAAACCGCTTAGGGGCCTTTTTCGATGCGCATGTTTGTGTGAGTGTGTCATTTCTCACGTTTTTAGGTAGTTTCCGTACTGGTACATATGTCTACTGTGCTTAAACCAGGCCGTTAAATTGTAAGAAATGATGTCCATCGACAATCTACCGGTTAAGTATATATAAGTGGATGGTATGGTATGCTAGAGGCTACTGTTTCCGTCCATTGGGGTCCGTTTGGGTCCATTTTGCGTGCAGTATTAAGGAGGTAACCAGCCCAGCTCCTTCCAGAAGTTCCTAGAGCGACCTCGTATTAGTTAAGGTTTCTACCCGTTGGTTGGCCACCCCCGCGCATTCCAGGATTACGTGAGTGACCGTTTCGTCCTCGGCTAGACAGCCTCTGCACTTAAGACTGTCCGTTACGCCGATTGTGAAAACGTACTTGTTTAGTGATGTGTGACCCATTACGGTGCCCACCCATTATACGGATGTCATGCCTGTTAAGGCTAATAGGTCTACGTGTCAGTTTGCGCGACAGGTATCGCTTCTTTCGACTGTCTACAGCTTCAGACATTCATCCGTCGGGTGTTGTGTAGGTTGTTGGTGAGAGAGCGTATCCATGAGCACATTTGGCTGAAGGGTATCACTATTGAAATTTTAATATCACGACTTTGACAATATACCTACGACATAATTATGTCGTAATTAAAAAAAAAATCTAATACATGTACGTATAAATATAATTTATTCGTCCAGTACCCGTACAAATAGTCACTTCGTTCTTGATGTTATGAAATATTATTGACAAATTCATAAAAAACAGTATTTTATTTATTATGGTACAGAAGAACGTCTGTCGCGTCAGATAGTAATATATAACTATTCCAATTTTCCTCGGAACTCGCAATGAGCTTTATAAAAGATATCTAGAGATTTCGCTTGTCGTCGTGATATGAACACTAAAGGTCGGAACGCACTACAGCGGCGGCGCTGCGTTGCGCGTCGCTTCACGTAACTACACGGTACCTATCGCACTACAACTGCAGTAAGCGGCAGCTCGCGTCAGTTCAAGATGAGCGATTGTGACAAAAGTTTGATCATTATTTCTTTATTGTGTGCAGTAGAAGAATTAATGAAAGACAATAAAAAAATTTCAAAGTCAAACTTTATTCAATTAGGCTTCAACTAAGCGCTTTCGAATCGTCACTATAAATTGTTCTTTTAAATTACTGAATCTAACATAATGTCCGGAAAAAGGAGAGCTCTTGGAAAGAACATAGAAGAAATACAACGGCCAATTTTTTCAATCAATAGTGTTTTACAATGGCTGTAATATACAAAATAAATTAGTGTATGCATCCAATAATATAATAATAATTAAGTTAAACTAATAAAATTAATAATTAAACTATTTTTATTTAGTTATTAAAATTAATTAAATCATAAGACAAAATTCTATAGACTTAAAAATTAATAGTATGCATACTGAAGCGACGCGCCGACTGCTGTGTCGTACTGAGCGTCGCTGCACTGCGCGTGTGCATAGGTTCTCAACGTGGGCGATAACGCCCCCTTGTGGGCGTTTGAGACTTTCGGGGGGGCAGTAGAAGACCCAGAGAAAATTAGAGGGCATTGAGATGGCGCAGATGGGGCGTGGGTAGATTAAAAAATATAGTCTAAAAAGGCAAAAAAATACACGAAAATACTCTAGCAAAAAAACATATTCTCAAAGTGGGCGGTGAGCAAAATAAGGTTGAGAAACTATGCTCTAGTGCAACATATTCCATACAAAATGGTTGAAATAATATTATGACGTGCAGCGCTGCGCAGCGCCGCGCTAATGGGTTCCGGCCTTAAGAGGATCAGTGACATAATAATATTTACCATGGTCAGAGTCATCCTGTCGATCTCGTGTTTGTCCTTGGTCTTGTGCTGACGGAAGGGCGAGTGCCCCTTCAGCAGCTTGAAGAGCATACAGCCGAAGCTAAACCAGTCGGCAGAAGAGTCATAGCCCGTACCCTTAGAAAGAACTTCAGGGGCCATGTATCCGTGGGTACCGCTGAAATAAAATGAATACATAATATTATATACCGATTTAATCAACAATTAAACCACTAAATATTCAAGTTTAAATAAAATACTCATTGTTAGTTCAACCATTGAACATCTATCTAAATATAAATCGGATCTGTCTAAATATAATATCTAATTAGGTCTAAGAAAAAAAGGCTACGTATTTGAATTTTTGGACGCGTTTTGGGTGGATATTTTGTGGATAATGAATTAAACGGAGCTGTCATACTCGGCTGTGCAACACTCGTTCGGGTGAATAAGCGATCGGTCAGAATAAAATTTACCAAGGGAATTTACACAAAATTATAATAATTTCAAATGTAAATGTATTTTTGAATATGGAAAAATTAAATAGCTTTGATTATCTCGTGTAGTCTAAAGAAAGCACCGCTTCTTTAGGAGTGGAATTGGGTGAAACAGGGAGACAATCGAGGTTGCATCTAGGTAGTATAAGAACTTTGTACCGAATAGATAAAGGAGTCAACCCACTATACCGAGAGAAACACGATTTACAATTCTACACTAGAACGTTTATCAAAACAAATTGCCGAACCATTAACAAATGTTAATGGTTCGGGCATGACACGCGCAACTAGCGGATATAGTCGAATTCTTTACCAGTGGGAGGCTCTTTTATACAAGATGCCGGCTAGATTATGGGTTCCACAACGGCGCCTATTTCTGCCGTGAAGCAGTAGTCGGATTTAAGTTTCGGTCTGTAGTAGCTAGCGAAATTACTGGGCAAATGAGACTTAACATCTTATGTCTCAAGGTGACGAGCGCAACTGTAGTGCCGATCAGAATTTTTGGGTTTTTCAAGAATCCTGAGCGGCATTGCATTGTTATGGGCAGGGCGAATAAATTACCATCAGCTGAACGTCCTGCTCGTCTCGTCCCTTACTGTAAAAAAATCAAATCATCTCTCAATATCTAATTTTTCTATACCTTTCAAGTGTACAGATTCATTTATGGAGGCAACACTTACACGCTAGCGTGTGGCTTCTTCTTGGAGAAATCGCAGGCCAGCCCCAGGTCTGATATTCGGACGTGGCCGTGCTCGTCCAGGAGTATGTTAGCCGGCTTCAGGTCCCGGTAGACGATGTGCCGCTTGTGCATGTGCTCCAAGCCTGATAAACACAAACATGTCATCTTGATGTGTTAACAAGCGCAACCAACGTCATGAACTGCCACAATATTTACTCAATACACAAAATGTATTGAGTTCACTCAGAATAATTTTCATGTACAGTAAAAGCTCCTATATTCACGACTAAAGATTCCTTTATTCGCGGATGTAATCGGTACATAGTACATGCATATTAATAAAAAGAATTCCGACATAGTTGCATAATTGCGAATGGAATAGGACGAGATGGGTTCGAACAAATAGAAACAAGTGACATTCAGGAGTTGCTTGAATCGCAAGATGAAGATTTGACTGAAATCGACTTGGAGAAAATGTTAAATTTACAGAGCATTGAAGAAGAGGCTTCCACAAACACTGGAAATGTGACATATAATTTGACAAATCTTAGTGAAGGTTTAAGAATGGCAAATGAGCTTTGTGATTTCTTTATGAAAATTGATCCGTCTATGGAACGAAGTCTTATTTTTAATAGGCAAATTGCTAATGCCACTGCTGAATATCAGTTTGAAGTAAAGGAGCTTTTCAAAACTGTTATGCAAGAAAAAATTACAAAATTCTTTAATCCTTAGGCAACCTAAGCCTGAAGATAATGATTGATAAGTACTTCAATTAAATTCTTTTTTTTTAAGTTTGTGTTTTATTTTGTCACCTAGGAACGTATCCCTTATAAATTACCATTCCGTATTTACGGTTTCTGTATTCGCGGCATATTTACGGAACATATATCCCGCGAATAAAGAGCTTTTACTGTACACACACATTCACATTTCACGTATGTTTAATTATTAATGAGAGATCTTAATCTGTCGAGGAATCACTGACCACGCATCTGTACCTACTAGTTTTCGCTTGTTTCGTGGTCAGGGTTCCAGCCCCCTGGAATGTATGTTATTAATACAGTATATATGTACATAATAAATTTACTATGTAAAGTTTAATGCAGTGAGTGTGAAGAAACGAAATACAGTATTTTCATTACTATTCTAATTGAGTTATAAAGGTATTATAGGTAAAAGATAGTGGCTTGTTGTATCGTTCTCGTCTCTACACACAACAATATCCAAACCCAAAATACTACAAGTAGAATAATATACTAATGGCAGCGCATACGCACGCGCGGCAGCCAACGGTTTTGTCATAAATCCAATTTACTTTGTTTTATTCGTGCAGTAGCGATAGCACAACAAGAAGCTTACCATTATAATTTAGTTATGTTGTAAGTTTATTCAAATCAAATCATAATTACTTCATTCACGTAGGTCAAGGAAATGACACTTATGAATGTCAAAAATTTTCTTTTCTTTTTACATTCACCAGGACTTCGGAAAAGAATGGCAAGAAACTCATTGCCACTCTTTCAATTTCTATTTTAAATCAATATTAACAGCTTCATAGTTTTACAAATCATTTCAAGTACAATATAATATATAAAGAGATGAACCAAAAATACTCAAACGTCAAATATTCTCCTCAATGTGTAAGTCAGAAAAAGTAAATGTGAATTGGACGTAGTTAAGCATAAAGTACTCAAACCACACTTTGGTCAAAATAGAGTTATTATACCATCGTACTCCTGAAGGTCGACTCTGTCATGTAGTGATAACCCCATTTTTAAAATGTACACACACGGAGACGTTTTTTTTGAAGTGAAACATCTTTAGAATCGTTGTGATTTCAAACCGGATGCAACGGAAAAACGACAGGTAAGAGACACAAATACAAAAATGTGTAGGATGAAGCAGGCAAAGAATGAGACAGAAATATGCATACTATTGAAGTGAAAACTTCTTTATCATCGTTGTGATATGAAAGTCTATGTAACGAAAAAGCGCGACAGTAAAATGAGGCAGACACATTCATAAGATTTATTTAACGTGGGAGAAATTGAGATAGGAAGCATAATACAATGTTTTGGTACCAGGCGATCATAGTTAAAGAAGAGATTGTCTTAAGTATGGCGCGAGTATACCTTAATATATTCTGACTCCAAGCGCACGACGTATTACTACATAGACACCAGGAGAACATATTATTATATACATTAGTGGTGGTAGGAATGTCTTTCATAGCGGTTGAAATCATGTGTCATCCTAGCAACACGTACCAGGAATTCATATGCAGTTTAGAGGTTCATGCACCACGCAGGTTTCACTTCTGACATGAGCACTTTGTACGCACGCAATTTTTTTTTTCTTTTTGGATATTAATATGGAAGATTATTTAACAGCTGAAACTTCAAATGCCTATAACTCAAAAGGGCCTTTTATCTGAGTCCTTTCTGCTTAACTACGTCCAATTACCTAATCAGCAAAGGCAAAGTTATTTGAGTACAGTAGATTCCATCCACGCACACAGTAATAATACACCCGGCTCGATATTTTTTTACACCAAAAAAAGTAGGATGAAACCTATTAGAAAACAGAAAACACATCGACTTTTTGAAAAAAGCCGATACTTTGACGGATGAATTTTCGACTGAAAATAAGGGTTCTTCAAAAAGTGAAAAAAAGGTGAAAAAAAATCAATATTTCAATTCAAATAAATTAGTGATTTTGGCACGTTAAAACATTGTACCAAATTTCGTGAAAAAATTATATTTTGTAAAAGACAAAAACAAGCAAAATCTTGTTATTTTTAAATTTTTCACATAAATTTCGGGGTTATATGAAAACAAAAGTTGTAGATCTTTTTATTACCTACAACTTTTCTACTTAACTTTTTTCCACTTGTTGTTTTCCTGGAAATCAAAATAAGCTCTTTTTTTACCATTAAACACCCCCCTTTTTAACTTCCCGACCTCAGATCACCCGTAATTTATATTTCCTTTCATTTTTTTTTTCATATTCTCTTCCTTTTCCAATAGGATATTTTTTTTCACTTTTTATTTTTATTTAAAGTTTTCAGCACTGGGCTATAAAGGTAAGGCAATTGTAAAATATGTAATAAATATTTAAAAATATCAAGCAGGTATTATGTTGCCTCACCTAATATAACCTCGGCCGCGTAGAACTTCATCTCAGCCTCGTTGAAGACGCCGTGCTGCGAGAGGTGGTAGTGCAGGTCGCCGCCGTTCATCAGGTCCAGTATGAAGCACAGCTTGTCGGGCGTGTGGAAGGCGTACGTCATGCACACGATGAACGGACAGTCCACCTGGAGATAACACAATATTATGTGTCAAATTAAGACTACATTTAAAAGTCGTTTATTATATACACATCTTAATATTGCAGATGTATATGTATGTTGACTTGTGTTTATTCAATAATAACTGAATTCTTTATTTGGCTACTATGACTCAAACTTCATAATACAGTTAGATATAATAATTATAAGTATGATACATTATTAAATTTTTAAAATAATTGAATTTTACATTATAATTAGTAACAAAAGCCCCATATTCCTCAGTCCCTGTGTGCAACGTGCAGTTTACAACAGCGGTTTATATAAGCACAGTCGAGCTGAACCGCCAGTGAAGCCAGCATGCTGTTCTTGCTCCCTCGCACTCGGCGCACCAGTGATGTGCCTCTCTTTCGAATTATTGCATAAAAACAGTCAACACGAGCTTCGGAAAAATTCGCTGAGGCGCTGAAATAGCGAGGGAGCCTCAACAGCATCCTGAAAGCATTGTTTACTGGATCCGAAGGGCGCTGTACGATCTTTGCGTATAGTCAGTCCACAGACTGGTATAGAATGAGGTGCAGTGGCCCTTAAAAGAGTAATCTTAAAATCTGAAGAGCACCTTGCAAACCTACGGATCACTATATTAGCTCTTACGGACATCGCCCTTCGTCCCTTGTTTGTTACGCTTATGAAATTTTACACACACGAGCAAAGTGTGTGTCGCGGGTTTCTACCCGGCTAGGACAAGACTAGACAATTTCAATAATATGATTTTTAAAACCAGAATAAATATCAGCAGCATTAGGCTCATAGTATTAATCGTATAACATAACGCATGGCTATACGGATGTCCATGGCCGGTTGAATAATTCCCATCACAAGAGTCTTGCCAGTTTTCCCCCTCTTGTACAAAAAAACTAGCTGATCCGACAGCCGTTGTTCCGTTCATAATAAAAAAAAAACTCTTGCGAGTGGAATTTCGTAAAAATCCTTAGCTGACCTCTACACGGCGAAAGGAATATTTTATATTCCTACCAAGTTTCAAGTCTTTAGTTTCAAGGCCTTATGGTTCCGTAGATATCGTGATGAGTCAATTTATAGGTCAATAGAAATATCTAATATATACATATAAAAAGATAATGATTCGAATGTAACTAACATATATAAATATTGCACTTTCAATATCAGTCAACGAACGTATATTCTTAACTTTGTATGCAGGACAACTAAATACCTATACTCGGATTTTTCTTAAAAATAACTCAGTGTAAAGTTACTCCAAGTTTAAGATTATGTAATCCTGTATCAAGGATTGTGTGGTTTTATATTTATATATATTTAGTTTTATATTTGTGTATATTTAGTTTTATATATATATATAGTTTTATATATACAATGTTTTTTGATAATGGGAAATCATAAAAGTAGACTAAGTCTCCAACTAATATTTTTACTGAACTCAGTGTCCTAGCCCTGGTTAAAAATATTGATTGAAAATGATTACATTAAACAATGACAAAAATAAACTAATTAGCGTGGGGCAACAAAATGAGTAATATACACTACACGGTCAGCTGCTGCGAACTATAGGCGCCGCCCGACCGTCACGCGACATGCAATACACAAACGAAAACGTTTGAGACGATGTAATAAAAGTTTCACTTTAAAAGTTTTAATCTTGGAATAACTTTACTTCGCGTTATTTAATAACACAGTATAAGTTATTTGTAATAATATATTGCCCCATTGGAACTTAGTATCTGACGCTACTCCTAAAAAATAATTATCATTCCAATAGCAATAATGGTTTTTAAAATAATATGTACCTGTTCGATAATATTTCCAACATCCATGCATTTTCCCTGTAATGTTCATGTAATAATAAGTAGTTACGATGAAGGCATTCGATCACACAATGAATGACAGTCGAGCTGGGACGGTGACGTACGTTTACGAGCAACACGGTGAGCTTATATGGCGTCAATTGTATGCGGTACTTATTAGCATTTTCCAACGGAATTCACTGCATACCACTGACTCATGAGACCATAGTTCATCATTCATATGGCGTTTTATGAAATGATCCCCACATGAAATCGAGTCGACCCGCATTATAATAAATCTTCATCAAAAAAAATATGGATAACTCGGGCTTGACCTAAGAAATCTACGCCAAAATTGTTCTCACAAAAAAGAACAACATGTTCCTCATTCAGTATTTCTGTATGTCTTTTGGAATAGAATTTTCCCATACTTTCCCAGTTAATAAGAACACGCTATAATATGCAACAACATGAAGCAGAGTTTCCCATGACAGGCTCCATCGGACATGACCAGCCACCGCCTCTCACGACCATATTTTAGGGAAGCTATCGACCCGCCCACGAGACCCCGCCACAAGAAACGAAATAATATAAATTTCTTTCTCATTTTTTTAACACAAATAAATACCTATGTGAGAACTTTGTTCGTGGAATAAAGAATATTGTTCGTAATTCTTACATTTCTTTCAAATTAACTAGAGGATACATTAAAAAAGGAATTGCCCTTATGTCACCGCGAACCGTCTTATTATCTTTCGTTAAAACGCACGGGCCCACAATATTAAAGTTTTCCCACTCAGTTTCATTCAAAACAAAATTCCTCGCCGAGTGAAAACGATTAGGCACGAAAGCGGATCATAGCGAATATCCTGCCATAACCTTTCTTACGGCAATGAATGAATGAAAATTGTAAACATTTCATTGAGCGATGTAAAAATAAATGCCGCTATGTAACAAGTTGACGTATCGGCGTGGAACAACAGGAAATCCGTAATAATGTTTGGAGCATTAAACGGTTTCGGTTATGCACAACGGAAATTTTAATTATGTTTTTGTTATGAATTCGCCCTCTTCGTGAGTCGTGGGGGGACAAAACGTGGTTATTATGCCGTGCTCTATTTCCTTGTAGCGCACAGCTGATACAGTCCATGTTTATTCTTTGTTCATTGATAACGTTGCAGTGAATGCCCAATGACCTACATTGCTGTTGCGTAGATTATTCGAAAGACGCGCAAAACAGCCGACACGTTTTCTTTGTTTACATGTTTCCGTCAAATAAAAGGAAACTTTTTTAATAACGGCAAGAGAAATAGGGACACAGCCGCATAACATATCGGCTCACAGGTAACTAATATACCATCAGATTTAGTATAAATCAAAATAGCGGGTGTAAATCAAAAATCAATTAAATCCTATCAATAAGTAGCACATACAATCTATAGTATGCTCTTAATATTAAAGGTATTAGTTATGCATAAGAGGTGTATCAAATTAAATCTCTATTATTTATACTTTTCAGTTATTGAAGTCGGTTTTTTTAAACGTAGTTTTTTTAACATCGGAAAGTCTTCCATTCCAATCTACAACTATAGCAATCAAAATAGATATCACTATGAAAGGTAAGTCTTTTTTACGTTAAAATATAATAAGGCGTACATTTTTCACTATGATTTTTGTATATTCTAATTGCCATTATTTGCAAATAATATCCGGAGCGTTTTAAGCGTACGTAGCAATGTAATGTAATGGCAAATTTCGAAGCTCCGTCGCCTCTAGGATTGGGTAGTCAAAGCTATATACAGGCATATATGCTTCTAATCAGACCTGAGAATATGTTTTTGCATATTCTTGTATAAATTGCATATACTTCGTCTTCAATAAATTTAAAACTAATTCATTATTATCAAGCAAATCAATAATATTGTTCAAAGTACACTTAATGATATTCAATTAAAATATCAGTATTAGATGGTATGAGAATCGATATACACCGTTAAAGTCATTAATATAAATAATAAATAACAATGGATCAAAAATAGTTCCCTGAGGAACACCACTTTTTCAGTTGGAAAACGAAGAATGATGTCAAAATACATAGGATCGCAATTCCGGACTCATTAAAATCTGTAGAAATTTTATGGAGTCCACAAGCATTGGTATTATTTAGTGAATTTACTACTTCTGCTACATCACTGAATGGCATTACAAAGAAAGAGTTAGGCACTGAGACTACAGACCTAACAGCATCAGCTGACATCGTTGTTGTTTTATTGTGTGTAAACGCGGATGAACCTGGGCAAGAGGCACAGCTAGTTATATTATAAATCAGCTTAGCGACGCATTGGTGAAGAATCACGATGATAGGCCTATGGGAGCGAGAAACACTCATACATTTAATACTGAATGATACAAAATCGCGCCAGTGTTTATTTAAATTGCTCACTTCAAGGCAAACAAAGATAAAATAGACATCATGATACAATAACGGTTTTTTAAGATGCTCAAATGATGGCATCTCTATTTAAAATACAATAAATCTACGAGAGCAGCTGCCCCGTGACGTGATAAACAAATGCTTATTGGCAATAATATTCATTTATATATGAATATTAAACCAAAGGTATACTCCATGCATATTTAGTGCGAAACGTTGAAGTATTTATTATTTTACTAGAGGAAAAACCAAAAGGGAATCTTATAACAGTACGAGCTTCACTTTTGATTTATATACCCGCACACGGAACAGTCGCTGACTTTATTAAAGCAAAAACCAGCCGCCTCTGGACACGATACGAGTGGTGGGACCGTGGGAGTATGTTTGAAAGTGCCTCAGTCGTATGGGTTCGGGAATTCACCAGCCACATATGGATGTGTGAAGTGAAATGTATCACGCGCATGTATGTATCAGGAGGGTGCCAGACATCAATGTGATGCGCTCGAAATTTTCATGTGTTTTTTTTTTTACTATTAAAATAGTGAAGAAATACCATATTGGGGATAATTTTACTCCTCGACATGATTAATACTCTCAGTCTATGATGACTCATCCTCACCACGGGCAGGTGTAGCGGTTCATAGGTTCGAGTGAAATTCATAATGTGAACAAGTGAGTATAACATAACCCGTCCAGGAAGGAGGCTCTCTAGAACAGTCGAATCAAATACATACCAATTTATTCCATGTTCAGTATGAAACTGCACGAGCCACACCTTACCGAATAGAATCGCTCGCGCATTGAAAACTACACCATTATATTTTATAATGAAAATATTTTTGATCGTAGAACATAACTGGCGTATACCTATCACTTACATATTATAAAACAAAGTCCTCCGCTGCGTCTGTCTGTCTGTATGTTCGCGATAAATTGAAACTCTACTGCACCATTTGCGTGATTCTCGAGAAATATTTCGGTATATAATTTATTTAGTTTTTGTATTTTGTATAGATACATTAACGATTTCTTTTTGAGGTGTCGGACAAAGATTAGCCTGTTGGGAGCTTTCAACGAAAACGCTATCTGAACCCTTCGAGATGTAACATAATAATGTATGGTGGAATTGTGCTAGAATGCTAGCGTGAATTCTACAGAATAGTCCCCGATGACATATGTCTATCTCTTGAGGATAACATACTATACCCATTTTAATACTTACAAAATTGGTAATTATAAAGCGGTAATGTAAAAGCTGTTTACAGAAATACTATATTATTCCTCATCAGTTTATTACCACTTATTATAAAATCATTAATTTCCGATGGCTTTAGACTACACTATTCCCGAATACTTAGGTACCTACATCATTTTTTTTTTCTATTGACAGAACAACGTCTGTCGGGTCAGCTAGTGTTTTATAATACTGTAAATTATTTGAAAACTGAATCAAATTAGGCTACAAATTGAGTGTCGTAATCTGAAAGACAGCTGATGTGACTTCATGGCAGAGTAAGAGAGTGTTACAAGTAGGTTTGACTAAGTGGGTCTGCTGATTTAATGGAATTGAGTCTGCTCACAATGTACCTTCTTCACATAGAAAAGGTCTTCAATCGGTTAAAAAGTGCAAAGAAAGTGGATTTGCCCTTTTCCATATTGATTTGGTGAACACATAATATTAAATTACTATTTCATTATTCTAAAGTACCTACATACATTTCTAGAAATTTTAGCTAAAATAGAGATTTAAAGAGTTATTGGGACGTTTATTAGATAAATCTGATTCATCTCCTTTTTTTTTAAAGTGGTATTGTATAAGAGTCACGCTTCTTCCAACACATCCGGGTAAGTACCTGTTTCGAAGGGCAAATTGACCAGATAAGTCAGAATACTTTGGATCGCAATTCCGGACTCTTTAAAAGAGAGAGTATTAACTATGAGAGAAAGAGAGTATTACAAGTAGTGTCGATTGAGTCAGTCTGTTGATCGAATGTAATTGAGTCTGCTCACAACGTCCTTCAAACCGCTGTTTCAATGTGACGGTCGTGCCAACTGTAATTTTTTTTTTTTTTATTTAATAGGAAGCCCACGTTGTATACAATGTATTACCTTATGGTATATTTACACATTAATTATTTATATTATTTACCATACCCCATTTACGGGCTAACTGGACATGCAATTAATTACTTAATTAAATTACAAGTACTTAAAAATATTATTAACATATGACAATTTCCTCGTTTACTTACTATGTAAATTACTTTATAAATTAGTTACCTACACAAAAATATAAAAAACTTATAACTCTAAACAAAAATAATAAAAACTAAATTTTATATAAACTAAATTTAAAATATAGCAATTATTATTAAATACGAAAAACCGAATGATATTATTTAATTAAATGATTTTAATTTTGCGCTTGAAAATCGATGCAGAGTTCCAAAATATGTCCAATTCTGCTATTTTAAATATGTTGTTATAGGACATTACAATTCTGTTAATAGGAGCGGTCCTACCTAGGTTACTCTTTGTAATTATTGGCATAAAAGTCATTTTATTTTTAATATGTGACCGTGCATTTTGTCTTGGAACTGCTAACCTTATTCTGTTTAATAAGTTCGGGCTATCAATAGCACCATTTACAATTTTATGCAAAAAACGGAGATCTATTGAGTTTCTACGATTGCACAGTGATATGGTTTTATAAAGTTTTAAGAGATCGTTGGTATTATTAATTTCTTTTAATATATTGTCCTTGTAGGCTAAGTGTCGTAAGAATTTTTTTTGTACTCTTTCTATTCTGTCTTTATGCATTTGATAGTTAGGATTCCATACAACAGAGCAATATTCAAATTTACTTCTAATCATTGAATTAAACTAAATAGCGAAGGGTCACGTTAAACCATTAAATGCCGCTGTTATTCAAACATCGAACACTGGATGAATCACAAAAGTTCTTCACGGACAAACGGATGTCTAACAACAAGGAGTAGGTACTTATTTAAAAATATATCTTTAAATCATGCGACCCGCGTTATTGCCACGTAATATATCACGCTATTGTCTGGAAAACTTACGAGTACTCGTAAGTATTGTTCCATTTAATCAACTCGTAACTCTCGCAGAAAAACACATTTCACTGCAGAACATAACCGCAGCTTTATTTATCGTCTACGTGTTGTCTGTCAGTAAGTGCAAGTTGTCGATCAGTGATCCCAGTGCTAGACTAGGCGTGTCCGAAGCTAAATACTATCCAATGTTATTTTGTACAGCGGACGTCGCCAGACATCGCGGCGCCCCTTAACCAGACAACGGCTCGTAAAAGATTGTAGCGCAAATTTCCCGATTGAATCGGATGATGTTTCGCAAGCTTGTTGCTACCGCGAAGTTCCTAGGCTCATTAATTCGAGCGTTTTTCCCGCAGACTTCTATAACATGAAAAATTGTATGGAGCACTTGCGGAAAAATAAATTTTATGCTAAAATCTAACAAGACTAGCGAGACGTTCGACTGATGATACGTGATAAGCCTTGCCCTTCAGAACCAGTTTCACTGAGGATTCTTGATTAAATCCAATATTCTTAAGGCACCGCAATTACACGAGTCACTTTGAGACGTAGGATGTTAAGTTGGCACCGTTCTAAGCGAAACACAATAGTGCTTGCACATTACTGTTTCATGATAACTGTTTAGTGATTAATATCATGAATATAACTAATGTTAGAACGATGGTAAGATGAACAAGTCTCTATTTAGATCGTGCTTAACAAATATGAGACATCGTCCCTTCTCTCAGTTCAACAATTACCACCTAAGCATAACAGCTGGAATGGAGTCAGCTACCACAGAGTTTAGAAGCAAGACAGCTCAAGTAACTTTTTAATATATCTATAATCATCGAGTCTATTTAAGGAATAAATATTTCTGCCGTGAAGCAGTAATGTGTAAGCATTACTGTGTTACGGTCTGAAGGGCGCCGTAGTTAGTGAAATTACTGGGCAAATGAGACTTAACATCTTATGTCTCAAGGTGACGAGCGCTGTTGTAGTGCCGCTCAGAATTTTTGGGGTTTTTCAAGAATCCTGAGCGGCACTGATTGTAATGGGCAGGGCGAATCAGTTACCATGAACGTCCTGCTCGTCTCGTCCCTTATTTTCATTACAATAAAATACACTTTACAATATGTATTTTTCATTTTTAAAAGGATGATAATTTCGAAGCAACGTTTAAAGATTCCATTACACATAGACTGATACACACCAAGCTAATAAAGGCAAATAATAAAATAAACATCTCGAAATGCAACAACTGTAATATAATTATTCTCTGTACGATCGATCGCGGACGCGATTAAGTATCCAATTTATCGTAACCCTCAGGGGATTGTGTAATCCGAGGCCGTTTTACAGCAATTTTATCGCCGAGTCGCAAGAAACTGCGCGCGAATGCTGTGTATTATAGTCACAAACGTCATCAATATCGCATATAAATCTATATATATAAAAATGAATTGCTGTTCGTTAGCCTCGCTAAAACTCAAGAACGGCCGGACCGATTTGGTTAATTTTGGTTTTGAAAGTCCAGGGAAGGTTTAAAAGGTGAATAAATATGAAAATTTTCAGAATGAAATAGAAACAACAATTTTGATTTTTCCTTTGTTGTGTCCCGTCGTTCAGAAATCAAATTGAAAGAATAGTTTAAAATGAATAAATAATTAGAATCTTTGTCTCTTTCTAACTTTCTCAGGAGGTAAAAAACAAACTTAATTTTAGCTATCTATAGTTGGTAAATTAACTACAGTTGTTAACTATGATGGCAATAAAACGTTTGCTGGGTCAGCTAGTCATATATATATATAATGAAAATGGTCTTTGTTTAAGGCTCAATCACACCTAAGCTACTGATTGTGTCGACTTGAAACTACCACCATTCGATGCGAAATTTATCCTAGATGGTTTGTGACTTATTTTTTCAAATTCCAACGTTCCTTCGTTAATTTATTTCCTTTTAAACTTAGCCCAGCGAAGCGGGCGGTAACTGCGAATAGTCTCTTAAAACCAAGTTTCGTTAGTCCTATAACATAAAAATAAGCTGTTTACTACCGCTTAATGGCACCAAACTTCCAAACAACCTCGCTCTAAAAGAAAATTCGTGTCAAAAGTCGACTGTGCATATAAATGGTAATAAGTTCCGACAAAGAGTTTGGGACATCGTGTAAAGTTAGTGATAAAGCCGCTTTGGCCTTGTTAAAGTTACGGTAAGGCTTTTACGCTGGGAAGGGAATAATATATTCCAGCGTTTGTAACATTAACTAGCACTAACATGTACAAGTCATTTACCACTTTCAAGCAACATATCTGCCGTTCGTTCTGTATCTCAACGATTTGATGAATTTTCAACAAGGATAGCCGACTACTGTTCAGAGCACTTCGTTTTCCTTTCAAAGTGCAATACAAATAATTAACTTATGGATGTTCAATTTTGGAAAAGAATGCATTGGTTTGCAATGCATTTATGATGAAACTGTATTAATAATAGACGGATAGTTCTTAAGTTTAGATAATATATACGTCTAGAGGTTTGTCGTTTGTCCGTCTAGAGGTCCGTTTCCAATATACTATAATATCTACAGATAGAGATAAATTACTACCTTCTAATGTCAATAATCTGAAGCTGTCCCAATATACCCGATGATTCATTCTTATCGCCGTATATTGGGACGAGTGAATTGCAATTTCCATCCAAACTTCAATCGCTTGTAAGCTATAGGTCCTCGCATTGACAGGCAGCGTGTACGGATAAGGTGAGTTACCGTCGATCAGTTTATTGGTACAGAAAAGTCAACGATTACGATTTTTATCTCAAGTAGGCCACAACCGGAGATAGACTGAATATTGGGAACGGCCGTAGATAGTCTCTTGCTGTTAGACAACCGTGAAAAAAAGGCCACGAATATAGATTTAGTGTGCGTGTACAAGCTACGTCTTACACTCGCGATTTGTATGAAACTTTGTGGTAGTGTGCGTGAATTGCTGTAAATAGACATTAGTTCTAAACAAAATTTTTTTTTCGACGTTTTCACAGCTGTCATTGTAAATGATCAAAGCTCTAAAGATATTTTACAACGCAAAAAAACGTCACTACTACTTGCATTGTTATTGAAAATTTAATACTTGTGATATAACAAAAAAATCGCGCAACTGAGCTAACCGTTGAACGGCAGAGCACTGGCACGGGAAGCCAGAGGTCGTGGGTTCGAGTCCCGCATCGTCCACAAAATTTTATTTGTGTATTAATCCTAGGAGTGAGGGTTATCACTTTAAAAACATATCAAGTTGAATAGGTTAATAGAAAAAATATCTAGTGTTTAATAAGTTGTTGTTGTCAACAGTGACATCAAATTGTAATATTTGAATTAATAATAAAACAAAATGGACGGCCGGCGCGGGCGGATTGAAACCCGTCGACAAATCGAGGGCGACTGGGCGAACCAATTTGTTTCAGTCCAATTGGCTGGATATCGTTTGTATACCGATTCAATCTATCGATATATACACGTTGGGATGTATCAACAAGTCATTGTTTATAATAATTATTTTAGTGCCACATTCTTTTAAGATATGTCAGTTCAGCTCCAAACTTCACACAATGGGGTCACTGAAAATCAGTGTTGTGCTCATAATGTATGGACACAACTATAACTGAGTGGACTCCAGTTTTGGAAGACCACTGCCACATCAAGTTTTGCTTTTGTTTCTTTTGTATTAAGTTAAGTATTAGATTAAGCATAAAATTTTGTTCTCATTAACTTTTTTGTGTGAATGTGTCAGTTTTTCTTCCAAAATAAATTCATTTTCATTTTTATTTTCATTGTTTTGTAATCTGATATATTATTGCTTTATAAGGCCTGACCTAGTTGCTTAGACTGTACGTAAGTAATTTTTATCTTATCGTAATTTTTCATCAACTAATTGACTATTATCAATATTGGCATAGAAAGTAAGTATGTATTAATCACAGACTTACAATACAATAGAAACAAAGAGTGAAGAGTGGAGAACATCTCTAACATAGAGACAGCAAGATAGAAATGGTAAGGCAATCTTTTGTTACTATAACCGATTGTAATGGACTAGTCGTAAGCATTTAACCACGGTTGGAATTAGCTCCTTAATAATTCTAATATTAGACTAGCTAAACACACACATTTGAAGTCTGTTGTAACTTATGGAATGAAAATGATGACCCTCGGATAATTTATACGTCTAGAATTCATAGGTTCTCAACGTGGGCGAAAACGCCCCCTTGTGGGCGTTTGATACTTTCGGGGGGCAGTAGAAGACCCAGAGAAAATTAGGGGGCATTGAGATGGCGCAGATGGGGCGTGGGTATATTAAAAAATATAGTCTAAAAAGGCAAAAATGTACACGAAAATACTCTAGAAAAAAACATATTCTCAAAGTGGGCGGTGAGCAAAATAAGGTCTGAGAAACTATGGTCTAGATAGAGCCTCTTGCTACTAGACCACGGATAGAAATAGTCTAAAACGTCTCACCCTCGCGATTTGATGGCACTATGTGTTAGTGTGTGTGCATTGTTCAAAATACAGGTTATTTTTTTCTACGTTTTTACAGTTTATCTAGTCGTAGAAATCATCTAAGGTATTCATTCTGAGCGGCAATACAATAAGCGCTCGTCACCTCGAGACATATTGTGTTAAGTTTCATTTGCCCAGTAATTTCACTAGCTACGGCGCCCTTCAGACCTAAACACAATAATGCTTACACATTACCGCTGCACGGCAGAAATAGGCGCCGTTGTGGTACCCATAATCTAGCCGGCATCCTGTGCAAAGGAGCCTCCCACTGAAGATACAGCAAGATAGAAATGGAAAGGCAATCTATTGTTATTATAATTGATTTCGATTCAAAAGCCGTAAACAGTCAGCGATGGTAAATGATGATAAATCAGTCAATAATTCAACAATTAAACTATCTAACGTACACACTTATAGAAGTCTATTTATTTTATGGAATGGAAATGATGACCAGCAGCGTAGCGAAACGTGCAGTCTTTGATAGATTGATACATGACGGCTATAATCTTGTAAAAAACGCAGATAGCCAAAATCCACTACGTTTTCAGCAAATGTTCGCTTTCCAACTTATCCGGATTGTACTTCGTGGCCAAACGCCATACTACTACTATTTCAAACTTATGCCAAATGCCTGCATGTTTTATACTAAACTAAATTTAAATTTTTAATTAGGCAGTCCCGCCTCTTATCGTAGTATTTACATCCTCTTTGATGATAAAAAGGCATAAAAGGCATATATTTTTTCAAAATTGATTCCTTTCGAATTCTTTTTGATGTCATTTCTAATATATTAGATACTACTACCGCTTTGGAAACAAATGACGCTATGAGAGAGAAGAAGCGGCGCAAGAAACTCTCCCAGCATTCTTTTTTTGCGCTCTTTTCAATAAAAATATACAATATTATACAGTCATTTCTATCGCTATAAAATAATCACAATCTAGTCCCAGGCTGTCCGATCATTTAGATATTCAACTGAGGAGTAATAAGATTTACGACAGATCTATTTTTTTTTTTATAAAATATTTAAAATTTATTTATAGATAATGCCTGAACAGTGGCTGGGACTTTATTATAAAGTGTATACATTTACCCTTAAAGCTATTATGCATCTTATGAAGCCTACTAGAATTAGTTACAAGCAATCCCTTATTTCTAGTGTTATAATAATGAAAATCACTATTAAGAGCAAAAAAGTGACGATTTTTGTGAACGTATATTATATACGTATAATGACCATTAAATTTTACAAGTGACGTGAAATGCGACATAATGAGATTACAAAATAAAATGCAGCGGTAGGCGGGTAGAAATCCCTCGACGGATTCAGGGCAAGCCGATTCGTTTCAGTCCAGTTGGCTGGACCTTGTTTAAGTCTGGATTCAATCTATCGTCCATACGATGTCTTTTATTTATTTATTTAATTTACATACACTGATGGACATATAATTAGAAACACTATCATACTTGATACTGTGCAGCAACAATTTTGCTGAATTCATTCATTCATCATCAGCCGGAAGACATCCACTGCTGGACAAGGGCCTCCCCCAAAGATTTCCACGACGATCAGTCCTGCGCTACCGTCATCCAACGTATCCCGGCAATCTTGACCAGATCGTCGGTCCATCTCGTGGAGGGCCTGCCAAGACTACGTCTTCCGATACGTGGTTGCCATTCGATTTACTGCCCCAACGGCTATCTGTCCGTCGAACTATGTGCCCTGCCCACTGCCACTTAAGTTTCGTAATCATTTGTACTATGTCGGTAACTTTGGTTCTCCTACGGATCTCCTCATTTCTGATTCGATCTCGCAGAATTTTGTTGAATGTCAAATGAAAATTATAACAACAAGTAGCATAAAATATGATTACTGCTGCCGTTTAAACATAAAATTTCTTACAAACACCTAAATGTCTTTTAAGGTATCAACAGTGATGGACAGCTCTTTAGAAACAACAGAAAAATACAGTACAGTGTATTGCCGATACTAAAATCGCAATACAAAAGTAACTGTTGATCGTAGATGGGTGAAAATTTGAAGTTTCATGTATTTTTTATAGCTGACTCATAATCAAACAAATTTAAAAAATTATGTCAAAAAAGTTAAAAAAATATTGGCGTGGACCACCCTTAACATTTAGGGGGATGAAAAATAGATGTTGTCCGATTCTCAGACCTACCCAATATGCACTCAAAATTTTATGAGAATCGGTCAAGCTGTTTCGAAGGAGTTTAACTACAAACACCGCGATATGAGAATTTTATACATAAGAAGTAATCAGTTATATATTGTTTACGTAATATTGTTCAAAGGCTAATAAATTTTGTTACAATTATTATTTAATTGCAACGACGTGGCATTGATTCAGACATTTTTCGATTGGGATTGAGTTTCATGCTTCGACAAGAGCTTCGTAGAGTTCTTTTTGACTGGAGTTTCGTTTGTTTGAAACTTTCTTTTTAACGATAGGCAAGTTTAGACTTGCCTATAAATAGATTGTCTTAGACGGTTAGCCGTCTAAGACTTGCGCATACGCTGTTCTCTAAAAATACATTTGACACTGTTGGCTGTGTGTTTAGGGTCATTACCATGAATTTTTTTTAAGGAACGAGACGAGCAGGACGTTCAGCTGATGGTAACTGATACGCCCTGCCCATTACAATGAAGTGTCGCTCAGGATTCTTGAAAAACCCAAAAATTCTGAGCGGCACCACAATTGAGCTCGACACCTTGAGACATAAGATGTTAAATCTCATTTGAGCAGTAATTTCACTAGCTTTTTTTTTAGAATATTTATTTAAAATACAATATAGTTATAGCTTACAATATAATAAAACACACTTAAACTTTAGGAAGCTTATCTGTGTGTGAAGCCGCTTAGAATTAAATTACATAATAATTAAAAAGAAAAGAACAATTACTTTCAATTAATACAGTTATTACAAGATCTTAAATTACAATTTTAAACAAAGTAGAATAGAAATCAATAAAATGAAAAACAAAAAATATTATCAACTAAATGTTAGTAATTACAAATTAGTTGTCTACTTAGCTTACCGCAGATAAAATTATATTAATGAAGGATTTTGTAAAAAGTACTTTTTTAACGATGACTTATATTTATTTTTATTTATATATAATTTTTGAATCTCTAAGGGAGTCTCGTTTAAGTATAGAGGAATGACGTAGTTGTTTGCTCTGGTGCCATATTATTTGTAGATTTAGGTAATTTAAATGATATGTTTGTTCCTGTAAATTGTCTTAGATAAGGCAGTCTTTGAATTTCTCGAAGGAATTTAGATTCATTAATATCTGACAATATACGGAATTTCACTTTATCAAAGACATTTATAACCTTGCAATGTTTAAATAGTGCAAGGTCCGTATTTTCTTTGTGTTTATAAAAATAATTTGGAACGATAGTTTTAAGAATTATTTTTTGTAATTTGTATATATCCTCTAAATATGACTTGTACGTCCTTCCGTAACTGCTTAGTCCGTAGTTTATAACGGAATCCGCCAGAGCCATATATAATAATCTTAGGGCACTATAAGGTAACTTATATTTTAAATATGCAAGTTTACAAAGCACCGATCTCAATTTAGCACAAACATGGTTTTTATGAGGTCCCCAATTGAGTCTATTATCAATCACAAGCCCAAGGTACGAGTATTCTTGTACATTTTCTATTTTAATACAATCACACGGCTACGGCGCCCTTCAGACCGAAACACAGTAATGCTTAAACATTACTGCTTTACGGCAGAAATAGGCGCCGTTGTGGTACCCATAATCTAGCCGGCATCCTGTGCAAAGGAGCCTCCCACTGGTCCAGGCTACAGGCAAATGGTTGTCAGGGTAGGGAATAAATATGTCCTCTAATATGTTTTGGTACTGAAGATGATCCATTGTACCTTCAATATTTCGAACCGGTGCAACTCCACATCCGGGAAAACATCCCCATACTTTGATATTGCAGCCACCGTTGTAACTCTGCTCCTTGTGTATTTATAATTGAAAGCATGGTTTATTAGACGTCTAACATAGTGCTTTTCGTGTGAATTTATCATGTTTATTTTTGTAGCATCTCAGATAACGCTTTATTTCATTCTCGTAACGTCCAATTAACATATTTGTTTCCCAATACTAAACGCTTCTTTCGGTATTGTTTGGTTACAAGCATTAGCTTTCAAGAAACCTTCCCTAACAATTTAGCTTCCACTAATCTTCGGCGTACCAGTTTTGACGAGACGTTTCTGGGGTCATCAGGCGAAAAACCTTCATTTTTAATCTGGTTGGAGCCTCTTAATGTGTCATGTTTAGCAACACGTACGATTAGCATATTTTCACTGGTCGATGTTTTTATCGAGTCTTTCTAAGAACGTTTTCGATAGTTCTGTCTTCTATAATGGTCAATTGCATTAAAAACTTTTCTTAAAGAACATTTCAAATGTTCAGCTATTCTCCTGTACGTCCACTTTTGATCGAAATGAAAATTTACAATTATTTGTCTAGGTCGAAGCGTCAAAACTTTTATCTATGCCCATTTTAAATAAAACTTATTGTACGCAAAATTACAATTTGATGTCCATAGAAAAGACAGAAGTTTTTTATAATTCCAAAAATGGAACAAACCATGGATGCTTATCTTAATTGTTTCTAACAAGCCGTCAGTAACATGAAATACACCTAAAAAAGTTTAAACTCTTTTTGTGATTTAAGGTTACTTACAATTTGGTTTATTACAATTTTTAAGAGTATTTTAATTGAGTCGCTATATTCTTGCATGATTACTTATTATTGCATATACATATTTTTCACGAATATTGCACGTTGATTTTATACTTCCAGAATTAATATGAAGTGTTTCTAATAATATCTCCACCACTGTATATGTCGTGGTCAAGAACGTCATCGTGGTGTAATCAGCGTACGATGTAAGTGCGGGCGAGAGCGGGGCCGGGCCACGGTTCCCAACTTAGGGGTTTTCCACCCAAATTTAGGGGGAAAAAATGTGGGATGGGATTTTTTTAGGGGTGTTATATTTTTAGGGGAATTTTTATAACTTCACATATTTTTTTTTCTTTCAAATTAAGCAAATAAAGGAGTAATAATATAGGCCATAGGATAATCTAATTTAGCTTTATTTAATTGATAAATAAATAATTTTAAAAAATGATATTACTGAATGAAATTTTTTATTGATTGCTTAAAATTTATTGTTTGTTTAATGATATTTTATTATTTTAATGTATTATTTATTTGTAAAAAAAATCTAGGGGAATTTCTAGAAATTGTAGGGATTTTAGGGGTTTTTGATCGGGGCTTTAGGGAGATAAATTTTTGAGAGTTGGGAACACTGGGCCGGGCGAGCTCTGAGCAGAGGCAGTCAGGGAAGAGCTATTGAGCGAGAATGTCGCACGCGGTTGCCGGGAACACCACATTCTTATAACATAATCATAAGGCTTTAATAATGATAGCCTGTGTTTGGCCGCTAAATGCCCACAACAATGGACGGCCACGGAGATCCCAGCCAAGTGACCGGCCTTGCCCAATTATATAGATGACAATTAGGCTAATTAATACACATAATATGAACGAATATCAACTATATGTTTTTAAATCAGATAAATTATTGCAATATTATATCAATAAAGCAATAAAAATTTAATCAATAAACTGGTATCAAGTAATATAATAATAAGGTGCCTGATTTATACTACTTCTTTATCTCCTTTCACTGTGCAACATAATATAATGTAATCTGCTACTCAAACAGAAAGAAATAGGGCTGGGGGACATGTTTAAGACTTTATGTAAGGCGCATGAATGAAGGTATTTGAAATTTTAGTACAGTTAAGTTACAAAAATTTGAGGATCACCACAAATATCCAACATAGTAATAACTATGCTGGTGGCATGATAGGCTAATCCGACTTTTAGTCGGTCTTATGAAGATTTTAAATAAAAATGCCTTCAAACTGATCTATGGTGATAAAGGTCCGGCTGTAATAAAGCCATGTATCACCACGAAACGGATTACCCAGTATCGTAATAAAAAAGTCTAAAATAGCAAAAAAATACAAACAAGTATAAATTACACATTATTAAATAAAAATATTAAAGTATATTGGTTTAGTATAGTGTAAAACAATATAAATATATTTTTCAACTTTTTACTTAACTTGATTGCAGTATATTTTTGTCTGTATTTTAAAAAAATGTTTTTCAATGTTTAGTTCACTGCAAGTACGAGTTAGTTGTGATCTTACGATCATCAACAATATTATTTGAGAAAATTTATTGAAGTAGGCGTTACTTTGCGGAAATCCATAATTATACAAATGATTTAAGTTTTCTTTAGTGTTAATTCCGCCAATATTTGTTTTTAAACAATTCGACATGTGTTTCGCCTCTACAGGAGGCATCCTCAGGACATTTGTCTCGCCAAAATCTGGCACGAGACTGAATCAAATGAGCCCGAAGCCGCTCTTTTATACCCTCGTCCCATAAAATGACGTGCTGTGATTGGTCGGCTGTTGTGACTTATTACTCCCGGAAGAGATACGTAACAAAGGTAATGGGACTAAATTTGTTTGTTCATTCAACAATGTAAACACTAAAGAAAACTTAAATCATTTGTATTATATTATTTGAACTAGAAGCACTATACGTACCTTCATCGTTACGGAAACCTTATAAATTAATAAACTTAACGAATTTCGTAATCCAATAATACTTGTGAAACTTTACCTACGCATATTATATTATAAGCTGGATCAAAAGGGAAAAAAATTTCAAATGCCATCGCCTATGATTCTTTCTCACTTCCACTTGATTGTTAAGTATCAGTCTCTCAAAGAAATAAATATTGACTGTTCATTGTCAGAACATTTATGAAAATTTAATATAAATTCACAAAGATCGTCACCTTTTTGCTCTTAATGGTGATTTTCATTATTAAGGGATTGCTTGTAACTAATTCTAGTAGGCTTCATAAGATACATAATAGCTTTAAGGGTAAATGTATACACTTTTATAATAAAGTCCCAGCCACTGTTCAGGCATTATCTATAAATACATTTTAAATATGTTTTATTAAAAATGGCTTGTCGTAAATACTACTACTCCACAGCTGAATATCTAAGTGATCGGACAGCCTGGGACTAGATTATGAATTTTTTATAGCAATAGCAATACTACATATCCATGTTGAGTGCATAAAGGCATTTATTTTCTTAACATTGATTCCTTTAGAATTCTTTTTGGTGTCATTTCTAATATACTAGATACTATTACCGCTACGGAAACAAATGGCGCTCTGAGAGAGAAGAAGCGGCGCAAGAAACTCTTCCAGCATTCTTTTTTTGCGCTATTTTCAATAAAAATATACAATATTGTACAGTCTTTTATATTGCTATAAAATAATCACAATCTAGTCCCAGTCTGTCCGATCATTTAGATATTCAACTGTGGAGTAATAGGATTTACGACAGATCCATTTTTTCATAAAACATTTAAATTTATTTATAGATAATGCCTGAACAGTGGCTGGGACTTAATTATAAAAGTGGTATACACAATATCAGATAAATTATTGCAATATTATATCAATAAAGCAATAAAAATTTAATCAATAAACTGGTATCAAGTAATATAATAATAAGGTGCCTGATTTATACTACTTCTTTATCTCCTTTCACTGTGCAACATAATATAATGTAATCTGCTACTCAAACAGAAAGAAATAGGGCTGGGGGACATGTTTAAGACTTTATGTAAGGCGCATGAATGAAGGTATTTGAAATTTTAGTACAGTTAAGTTACAAAAATTTGAGGATCACCACAAATATCCAACATAGTAATAACTATGCTGGTGGCATGATAGGCTAATCCGACTTTTAGTCGGTCTTATGAAGATTTTAAATAAAAATGCCTTCAAACTGATCTATGGTGATAAAGGTCCGGCTGTAATAAAGCCATGTATCACCACGAAACGGATTACCCAGTATCGTAATAAAAAAGTCTAAAATAGCAAAAAAATACAAACAAGTATAAATTACACATTATTAAATAAAAATATTAAAGTATATTGGTTTAGTATAGTGTAAAACAATATAAATATATTTTTCAACTTTTTACTTAACTTGATTGCAGTATATTTTTGTCTGTATTTTAAAAAAATGTTTTTCAATGTTTAGTTCACTGCAAGTACGAGTTAGTTGTGATCTTACGATCATCAACAATATTATTTGAGAAAATTTATTGAAGTAGGCGTTACTTTGCGGAAATCCATAATTATACAAATGATTTAAGTTTTCTTTAGTGTTAATTCCGCCAATATTTGTTTTTAAACAATTCGACATGTGTTTCGCCTCTACAGGAGGCATCCTCAGGACATTTGTCTCGCCAAAATCTGGCACGAGACTGAATCAAATGAGCCCGAAGCCGCTCTTTTATACCCTCGTCCCATAAAATGACGATTTACGACAGATCCATTTTTTCATAAAACATTTAAATTTATTTATAGATAATGCCTGAACAGTGGCTGGGACTTAATTATAAAAGTGTATACATTTACCCTTAAAGCTATTATGTACTTATGAAGCCTACTAGAATTAGTTACAGGCAATCCCTTATATCTAGTGTTATAATAACGAAAATCACTATTAATAGCAAAAAGGTGACGATTTTTGTGAACGTATATTAAATTTTCATAAATGTACTGACAATGAACAGTCATAAGTAGGCCAACCACCTGAGAACTCTCCCCGAGGTTATTGGTGACACCAGTTTTAGTTTAATTACCTGACTTAAGGCAGAACAACAGTATTGCTACTGTGTATTTATATAAGATCTAGTTAAAAACTTTAAAAAAATTGCTTTGCTTTCAAAAACACGTATATTAAAGGATTTTTCGTTATCATTAAATTGTATATTTTAGTAAATTGAAAAAACTGATCAGATGATATGTTGGTCCCTCTAATAAGTTCTTATCACTTACCGCCTTATTCATAATGGTCCGCTAACTTTAAACATCCGCTTAGGAGTGTTTTATCTCATTCTGGCTTAGGTTAATAGAAGAAGACAGAGTGAGAATTAGCAATGCTTTAGGTAGTCTGCTACTATTATGAATAAGGGGGTTAGAGTTTAGACTTTTACATTATTTATGTTTCATTATTAATATATACAGCAGCAAAATATATTACACTCATTTTACCGCTTTGGAAGTGTCTCTCGCGCAAACTATTCAGTTTAGAAAAAAATGATAATATTAGAAACCTCAATATAATTTTTGAACACCTATGCATAGATATCCGTATGGGTTTAATGAAAAAAAATTTTGAGTTTCAGTTCTAAGTATGGGCAACCCCCATGTTGTATTTTTTTTTTCTATTTTTGTGTGAAAACGTTGTTCATTTTTAGTGTTCGCTACGGAACGCTAAAAATGAACAACGATCTAGGTCACTTGTTTAAAAGTATTATAATAATTCGCCTAGAGTAACAAATCATTTAAATGAACACGAACAAATAAATCCGTTTATAAATATTGATACTCTTATATCAAATGAATAATAACAAGCAGTTGTTTTTATAGTCAAAACACCTTCAAAGGCTTACTGTTTTTGTGGGCTATAAATATTTATTCATGCAAATAGCGTAACTTACGTTGGAAACAATACAACAATCCTACAGAAATACAAAAATTTTTTCAAATAAAAAACAAAACAATATTTTTAGATGTTATTTTAACCTAATATATTATCATATCATATTAACAATCATTTGATTTTTATACCTTGTATTACTTGTATACCGTTTTCAACGCCCACCACGCCTATAGAATGGTTAGGCCACATGTACCATCGATCATGCAGGGAGATCTGTCCACGAGTAGGCCTAACACCTGAGGGCTCTCCGCGAAGTTATTGGTGACATCAGGTTTGGTTTGATACCTGGCTTAAAGCACAACAGCTTAGCATATGGTGTGACACAGCTGGTTATTGCGCCGACGCGGAGCCCAGACGTGGAAGATCATACACCTTCACTGTTGGACCTTCTGTTGACCTCTTGACCTCACATCCGGACGGCTACCTAGTTTCCGTCGACCGTGCGCGATTTTTTTGCATCCTACCCGTGGAGGCAGATCTGTTGTTCGCTGGATGATCCAGATGGCGCTGGTGACGCTGTTGCTCATGTGGTACTGCAAGGTATGGAACTCTGCATTACATCCTCCTCGGTGCCTATCGGTGGCAGGTCACAATCATGGTTTGACCGCTTCTGCAAAATGGCCTCTCCCCGAAAGCGGGATTGCTTTCAGGCTTGGGTCAATGCGGTAGTGCCCTCTTCGCGTACAATACGTGCCGGAGGTAAAATTCCGACGCTTTTCACCTTGGACACTCTCCCGATAGTGCTGCGGTCATGTGATCCGCGATTGGCGCGGCTCTTTACCCGTGTTTTCCGGCTCATCCACTCATCGGGCGTAGTCCCGAAATTATGGCAGGCGGCTTTAGTGCACCCGATCCCTCAGAAAGGTGTACACTCGGATCCGTCCAACTAACGCCCCATTATCATTCCCTCCATTTTCTCCAAAGTAATGGAGTCGATTATCAACCGCCAGCTCTTGAGATACCTAGAGTAGCACCAGCTGATCAGCGACTGCCAGTACGATTTCCGGCAGGATCGCTAAGCTGGTGATCTTCTAGCATACCTCACCCATAAAGGGGCGCAAGCGGTTGAGTCGAAGGGAGAGGCTGTAGCGGTAAGTTTAGACATAGCGAAGGCCTTCGATCGGGTGTGGCATAAAGCACTTATAACGAAACTACCATCCTACGGGCTTCCCGAGAGGTTGTGCAAATGGTTCACTAGCTTTTGGGCCGATCGGACCATCAAGTTTGTTATCAACGGTGCATGCTCCGATTAAAACCCAACACTGGTGTCCCGCAAAGCTGCGTGCTATCCCCTACCCTGTTTCTTCTGCATAATATCAATTATATATATATATATATATTTTATGTTTAAATTGATGCTAGACAATTTCTGTTAGTCTGTCAATTATTAATTACCATTACACATACGAATTTACCAGCGTATAAACGACCCAGCCAAGCCCAATAACGCGTGACCAATTTTGATTTCTCAATGTGTGCGTTAGCTAATTGTAATCTAGTTTAATATTCAAAGTTACTGAGGATCTAGCTTCAAGGGTGGCTGTCTACGACTTGTCAAACAAAATTCGGTAACAATAACAATATATTCACTTTTCTTTCCTGTTTTGCGGAGATACACTCATACTATAGTGTATACCTTAGATCATTTAAACGTCTAGATAGAGTCTCTTGCTGTTAGACAACCGATAAAAACATGCCAGGAATATTAGTTTAGTGTGCGTGACAAGCTACGTCTTACACTCGCCATTTGTATGACACTTTGTGTTAGTGTGCGTGCATTGCACAAAATAGAAGTAAGTTATTCTAAACTCATAGTCATAGTCTATCTAGACGTACAAATGATCGAAGATGTGTACCATATTTGACACAAATTCAAATATTTTTATTCAAAATAGGATGTGACATCACTTATTGAAAGTAAAAATCTACCAACCATTCCAAAGAGAATGCGTCAGACCTGAGAAAAATGGGCAATCGCAACAAACTCGCTGGCTTTTTTTTCATCAAAAAATATGTTTTCAAAGTAATATAGTACAATTAAACTTATTATTTAATAGCCTGAGGGCGGTCGCGCCAATCCCAATATTTGGCATCATTAAGAAAGTCATTTATGTTATAATAACTTTTACCACACAAAAGTTTTTTGACAATTCTTCTCAATAACGAAATACTTTTGCTTTGAACATCCTCTTGTCAAAGACTTAATAACTCGACTTAGCCAAGTGGTAGGCATAACAAGTTTATGTTTGTTCCTTGTGTTGACTTTATGATTGTCACAGTTTCTAGCAAATTCCTCAATGTGCTTATGAGCATATAGAACATTATCAAGAATATATTGAGAAGCAATAGTCAAAATGTTTATTTCTTTAAATTTTTCTCTTAATAATTCTTTAGGACCTAGGTTATAAATAGCGCGAATAGCCCTCTTCTGCAGCACAAAGATGGTATAAATATCGGCTACACCAAACTCAAATATTATTGAAATACTTCAAAACGTTAAAGTATAGTGGTATTAAGAAGGGCGAGGTTGTTTGTAACCTTAATTCATAAGACCGAACACTCAAGAGCACTCCGCGAGACTTTACCGAGCATCTCGACCAATGTATCTACCTACATGTTAATCTTTAATGCGGTGCCGCATATTACATTCAAGTTGGCTATATTTTTATTTACTCGACGCTTTTATGTTTTAAGTGTGCTTTTAAAATATGAATAGCAGTCTAACAAGTATTTCAAAGTTGGATATGACTGAGTTATCGATAGTTACATAAAAATAATGTCGATTAACGGCCATTTTAAATATCTTGATCTCGAATTATTTAGATAAAATATATTAATTTAATCGGTCAGCACACATACCTCAATTTAGAAATACATTAAATGTAACACGCTTATCTGTTTACATTCATAGAAAATCATCTTTTTTATTGTGACAATAAGGGACGAGACGAGCAGGACGTTCAGCTGATGGTAATTGATACCTACCCTACCCATTACAATGCAATGCCGCTCAGGATTCTTGAAAAACCCTTAAATTCTGAGCACTACTATAATTGCGCTCGTCACCTTCATACATAAGATGTTATGTCTCATTTGCCCAGTAATTTCTCAATTCTCTAGCTACGGCGCCCTTCAGACCGAAGCACAATAATGCTTCCACATTATTGGCTTCACGGCAGAAAGAGGTGTCGTTGCTACTCCTTTACGATTGGTTAAGTTTTGGAGGAGATTGCCGAGAACGAAACCCAAATTTTTGAGATTTTTACACACGATTCTAAGTCGGAGCCGCACTTAGTCGTTACCACACTGATGATTATTTGCACGAGTTATCGCGACCTCAAATTCCTTATACCTTCTTAAATCTAAAAAAGATCTCAACTTATGTTTATCTGTTAAGGGTCTTTGATTTGCCAGCATATCAAAAATCAGTGCTTCGAGTCAGTTCAAATCCTGAGTCGGTGACCCATTTCCTGCACTGCACAGAAACACTCCAACATTAAATCAATTACTATTTAAATACGTTCTTTTTTTTTATTGAAGTAGGCGTCGGAAGTAGGCATTATACAAATGATTTTTTCAGTCTCGTGCCAGATTTTGGCGAGACAACACGTCCTGAGGATGCCTCGTGTAGAGGCGAAACACGTGTCGAATTGTTTAAAGACAAATATTGGCGGAATTAACACTAAAGAAGACTCAAATCATTTGTATACGTTCTTTTTGTTTTTTTCGTTTTGTTATGTACTTTTATCTTATAATATTACATGTATCACATAATATCATATTACACCAATCTATCTAAGAGCGTCCCCAACAGTGCCTACCTTAATAAGAACCTAAACTTACATATGCCACTAGTGTTAGGTAATATTTTAGTTCTATTATTCTACAACAAAATTTCTATTGAACATCCACCCACTAAGTTTTAGCTTACTTTTAAAACCACAAAATTAACATGTCGAGAGTAAATCACAACGTCAAACTCTTCGCGATATGGTTGCAATATCTAAATATTATCCCCCTTATTCATAATGGTCCGCTAACTTTAAACAGCCGCTTAGGAGAGTTTTTTCTCATTCTGACTTATGTCAATAGAAGAAGACACGAGTGAGAATAGCAATGCTTTAAGTTAGCAGATTATTATGAATTAGGGGGTATATTATTAAGATAGTTACTTGTATCTACATTGCCTACCTTGCTAGAGAAGCAATGCACGCCCCTGGTCCCCAAGCTGGTCTGCTAATAAGTAACACAAAACCTTACCCCAGTGCTGACCAGGGACAGCATGATCCTCTCGTTGAGCGCCAGTGTTTCACCCTGCTTCATCTTGATCCGCTTCTTGTCGAGACACTTCATCGCGTACATCTTGCCCGTGTCCGCTTTCCGACATCCGTACACCTGCCGACAAAACGACCACTCATTATGTGATACTAATAAAGGGAGGCTCCTTTGCACAGGATGCCGGCTAGATTATGGGTACCACAACGGCGCCTATTTCTGCCGTGAAACAGTAATGTGTAAGCATTACTGTGTTTCGGTGTGAAGGGCACACGGTTGGGACATGTTGTGTTTCCTTCGGTAACCTTTTCACTTAAAATTAAAAGCTGACAAACTTAATACTTAAGTAATAATTTATCAGTTTAAAAAGTGTTTTTCAGTTACAACGGCAATACAACGTTTGCGGGGTCAGCTAGTTATAATATATAATTTGAGCACTTTCGGGTCGAGGGCTCGAGACAACAGTGTTAGAAATGGTTGTTAACAAAGATAGCTGATTGAATTCTGTAAAATATGGGGATTAAAAAGTGATGACTAGACCATGCTTGTAAACGGGCGATGCTTCGCGTGATCGGTCGATATACTACCATTGAAAATTCTGCATTTGGTGGTAATAAAGAGTTAAAAGTTAAAAATTCTGCAACTGTTCGTGCTAAACGTCTCATATCTCTTAAAAAATATATCTACACAATATGCTGACTTATTGGATTTAATGTTTTATTAAATATTTTCACTTACAAAAGCAGTAGAAATGACTTAGGTACTATTTTTGTTGCCTAACTTTGAATCATAGATTAATATTTTGTAAAATGCTAAAGCTCAATATATTTAAATAGTGATAGAACCGAGTGGCAGTACTATTCTTGCCAAATTATTAACATGCATTAGAGCTCAACATTTCCGAAGTCACCAGTGGGAGGCTCCTTTGCACGTACGTACGTCGGCTAGATTATGGGTACCACAACGGCGCCTATCCCTGCCGTGAAGCAGTGTAATATGTAAGCAATATTGTGTTTCGGTCTGTAGGGCGCCGCGGCCGTAGCTAGTGAAAATACTTTGCAAATGAGACTTAACATCTTATTTGAGACATACGTGTTGTGACGAGCGCAAATGTAGTGCTGCTCATAATTTTTGGGGTTTCCGAGAATGCTGAACGGCACTGCATTGTAATGGGCAGGGTACATCAATTACCATCAGCTGAACGTCTACGAACTCGTCTAGTCCTTTACTGTCATAAAAATAAAAAATCTGTATAAATGGTAGAAGGTGACATAAATTTTTGGCTTAATGAATAAATGATTTATTACTTAATTATAATTTAACTTCAGTTGTATATATTCCTCAAATATATATCGACGCAATATCATACAGTCCTATATTTAGTTGATTATGCACGGTTGGTTTAAATTATATTACTACGGACTTATATAAATAGAATCGTTTAGAAATCGTCTTACCATGAGAAAACATCGCGCTAGGCATTACAGATAAAGATACTAAAAATAGTAAATCGAAGATTCCATTTGAAATCGCTCAAAATCCACGCGAAGGCCACACACATAGGATTAAGACAATAATATTTGTATAAGTTCGCTCACCTCACCAAAGCCGCCTCGTCCGATGATACGATGCACGCTGAAATCGTTCATCGTCAACTGAATGTTCAATTCTAGATTCTTCCATTGGCAAAACCTTGTGTATTTATCACTGAAAACAATCAATCTGGTTACTCACAGGATTCTTTTGTAAGTCAATACAGGGGCGTACATATGATATAGGCAATTAGGCAGTACCAACCTCGTTATAAACCTAAATAAATATAGCACTTAAAGCCTCGCCTAGTTTCGGAATACTGGGTCTCGAAATCTCGAGCGATTGCCAATTCCGTGGCCATCTGGAGGGCAAAGCCAAATTGGCTTCGAAGAAGCTGGGGGTCATTAATAGAGCACGGCAATACTTCAAGCCGGCCCACATTCTGCCACCGTATTCCACCTTCGCACGACACGCCACAAATTAGGATATCATCCCCACCATCTGGATGTGTGGCGGTCCTCCACAGTGCGGTTTTCAAGGAGCTTTCTTCCTCGTACTACTAAGCTGTGGAATGAGCTTCCTTGTGCGGTGTTTCCGGGACGATACGACATGGGTACCTCCAAAAAAAAGCGCGTATACCTTCCTTAAAGGCCGACAACGCTCTTGTGATTTCTCTGGTATTGCAAGAGAATGTGGGCGGCGGTGATCACTTAACATCAGGTGACCCGTACGCTCGTTTGTCCTCCTATTCCATGAAAAAAAAGCACTATTGTTAAAGTTAATTTACTACCTACGTTAGGCAGTCTACAGATTGCATGTACGAAGCAAGCAGCATTTCAAACAACTTATGTCGTGCTTTCGGAATAAAGCGCAACTTCGACTAGTTAGATCTACAGTGGCTACCTTGCTAGAAAACCAATGCACGCCCCTGAGTCAATATCTAATAGTAGTATATTAATTAGTAGTAATATTAATTATTAATCTTAGGAATCATCCATGACGTCACAAGATATGCTAACGAAGTGTGGTCATCAAAAGATTTGTGACGTTAGCTAATTAATGTTAAAATCTAAATTACTGACACTCGGAATTTATAGGTAAAAACCTTAGACAATTAAAACGTCTAGATAGTCTCTTGCTGTTAGACAACCGATGAACACAGGCCAGGAATATTAGTTTAGTGTGCGTGACAAGCTACGTCTTACACTCGGGATTTGTATGACACTAAGTGTAAATTGTTCTAATTAGTTCTAAACACAATTTATATCGACGTTTTCACAGCAGTCATAGTCTATCTAGACGTATAAATGATCTAAACCGAAAACATAAAACTTAACGGTTATTTATAGGATTTAAGTCGTCAACGACTACCCGCTCGATGCCCGATATACCTAGTATAGATTACGATACAAGTGCGCAAAGAAGGTTCTTCCCGCACAAGCGAAGCGAGTACAGGATGACCTACGAGCGCACGAGTATCGTATACTATTTTTCCTATTAAGTTGCGCAAAGTTCGGCCAATATAATTATTTTCAAACATTCCCGCACGCTCACCACATTCCCGCATGCTCTTGCCAACGTGTGGGAAAGTGGTACTTTGCGAACGCAAATGCATGCGCAAAATCGAACTTTGCGCACGATAAAAGGAAAAAAAATTGTATTGTATAAAAGACCGAGTACACGCTTCTGTGATATTTCTAAAGAAAACATTGGCAGTGTTGATCGCCTGTTATCAGGAGAACCGCATGCTATATGTTTTTCTATTTACATAAACTACGATATCTATAATGAGGGGCGGAACCATGTTGCATTCATGTCTGCATGAACGAACTCATATGCTGTTTATTGGTAAGTTATAAGTAATTAGTGGTCCACTCAATTTTCCTTATAATATTACTTTAACTGCATTTTTTAACGGTACACATACTTTAATATTTAATAAAAATACAAGGGATAAAATACAGAAGACCCAGAGTGCAATGGAAAGAAGCATCATGAATATAAAGCTGAAGGACAAGTAAATATCAGAAAACATTCGCAATAAAACGAAAGTAACAGATGCCCTTCAGCATATGATAAGATTGAATGGATGAAGACAGATGGACGGTGGACAAAGCTGGTCACTAATTGTCCTAAGTCCTAAAGAACGATAGGTTGATAAGATCTTAAAAATTGACTTAAACTCAGAAAGCAAAGTCAAGAACAACCTGGAAATTATTGGCGGAGGCCTATACCCCTTAAGACTCTGGTGGTCTTAGCTATGTGAAATTCATATAAATGTAAATTTTATGTTATGTTAGTTAGGGAAATAAAAGGGCTTTATCATTATTATTACTATCGAAAATTCACGAAAATTCGACGCTGATAACTGGGTCATCTTCTGTGCTTAAAATCATAGCTAACAACGAAAATTCGACACTGATAACTGGGTCATCTTCTGTGCTTAAAATCAAAGCTAACAAGGAAAATTCGACACTGATAACTGGGTCATCTTCTGTGCTTAAAATCATAGCTAACAATGAAAATTCGACACTGATAACTGGGTCATCTTCTGTGCTTAAAATCATAGCTAACAACGAAAATTCGACACTGATAACTGGGTCATCTTCTGTGCTTAAAATCATAGCTAACAACGAAAATTCGACACTGATAACTGGGTCATCTTCTGTGCTTAAAATCATAGCTAACAACGAAAATTCAACGCTGAAAAATGGGTCATCTTCTGTGCTTAAAATCATAGCTAACAACGAAAATTCGACACTGATAACTGGGTCATCTTCTGTGCTTAAAATCATAGCTAACAACGAAAATTCGACACTGATAACTGGGTCATCTTCTGTGCTTAAAATCATAGCTAACAACGAAAATTCAACGCTGAAAAATGGGTCATCTTCTGTGCTTAAAATCATAGCTAACAACGAAAATTCGACACTGATAACTGGGTGTCTTCTGTGCTTAAAACCATAGCAAACAACGAATCGGGTGACACCATTAATGCAAATAAAGTTGATCCAAGCGTTTATAGCTTAGGATTACGAAGACACGCACGCCGAGATGACAAATCTCTAGCTTATTATGTGATGTTAAAATTCGCTCATATTTCCAACAAAACGTGTTAGATGTCAACAGTCGCATGAATGAGCGACCAGTAACGAATCTAGTCAGAGTATGTTAAAGACACTGATGTTTTTTTTTTTCAATGAGATGAGATTCCTTATCAGTATGGGAGTTTTAGCAAAACTGAAGTTTATATAGGAAAATGAATTTTTGTATATCCATGTCCTATAAACATAAAATGTTTACAAAAATGCAGAGAGGGCCCTAGGTTTCTCCGGGGTCATTACAAGCTTTTTATATATTAGGCGATATAACGGTGTCCGTTGGATGTATTTTTGAAGATCAAAATCATTTCATTCAAACTATTACCTTGTTTTCTTATGTATATCATTTTCAATCATAATTTTCGTCATATAAGGACGGGACTACGGAGACCAGGAAGTAGTAGCGTGGATTGCACTGACTTGTAAATAATTAATAATGCTTCAAGGGTTGGTTTTAGGACTGAAAATTAGTTTCCTGCTTTAACAACACTATAGGTAATTATATAAAGGAACAGATATAAACTGATGATGCCTACTACTCGGCTAAGTCGAGTTAGTAAGTCTTTTGTGGGGCGATGTATATGCTTTTACAGAAGATCCCAGAAAATGTTTAAAACAAAAGAATTACGTTATTCAAAAGAATTGTTAAAAAACGTTTGTGTGGTAAAGGTTACTATAACATAAATGACTTTCTTAATGATACCACAGATTGGGAATGGAGCGACCGCCCTCAGGCTATTAAATAATAAGTTTAATTGTACAATGTTACTTTGTAAATGTTACTTTAATTTTAAAACATATTTTTGATGAAAAAAAAAGCCCGCCGAGTTTGTTGCGCCCATTCTTCTCAGACCTGAGGCATTCATTTGTGGAATGGGTGGTAGTTTTTTGACTTTCAATAAGTGATTTCACATGCTATTTTGAATAAAAATATTTGAATTTGAATAATAAAAATAAAATTTTACTATAACTAACTGACACAAAACGTCAAATAAATTTATAAAACAGTTAAACGGCACACATTGGTGAGTTAAATCTAGTTTAAACGGAGTTTAGGAGACTAGCGTTGCGTCGTTCAGAAACACACTTTTATAGATTATCAAAGCAATAACGCTATCGAATAAATAAACCGCCGCTAAACGTGCCACAGAAACCGGGCATGCGGGCAGCTATTTTTTAACAATAGTATGTACACTAGGCATAATCTTAATCTAATATATAAAACTCTCGTGTCCCGGTGTTTGTTACCAAACTCCTCCGAAAGGGCTTAACCGATTTGTACGAAATTTTCTGTGCATATCGGGTAGGTCTTTCTGTTTTTTCATACCCCTAAATGATAACGGTGACCCGACCCAGCCCTAAATATATTTTTTGACAATGTTTTATTTTTATTTTATTATGATTCAGTATTGAAAAATACATATTTACTACGTTAAATTTTGGCCCTTCTACGATCTACAACTATTTTTGTATCGCGATTTTTATATTATTCTGTTCTATCCAGAAATCCGCTAGGTAGGGTTGCAGGATGGCAATCGAATACAATAATTGAAGTACGATGTATTTGGTAGTATGAGAATCGGTTGCTATTTTTTATACTCCAAAAATTTTAACTATGGATTTTTTTTTAAATTACTTTTATATGGCAATACAAAGTTTTCTGGGTCGGATAGTGAACTCCTAAACTGATCAACGGATTTTAATGGAGATTATTTCATGGAGTGCAGTTTAGTTCAACTTGAGAGATAGGATAGTTTTTATTTCGATTTGGGACCCACATTTTTTTATTTCCAATATTTGTTTTGTATGGACGTATTTGCTATGAGAGAATTTATTGACGCACGGTTTGACATTTCTGCTGTAAAACAAATTTTATTATAACATCAGGCAGCATATTTTACGAAATAATTCTTGATGTTATGAAATATTATTGACAAATTCATAAAAAAAAAACAGTATTTTATTAGACCGTTTCTTAGACATTGAAACATTTCTTTATTTTTCTAAATTAAAATAATCTTTCTACATAAACGTAGCCTAAGTTACTCCTTATTACATCAGCTACCTGCCAACAATAGTCCCGTCAAAATCGGTCCAGCCATTTCAGAGATTAGCCGGAAAAAACAGACGTCTGTCTGTTTTGTCCGTCAAAAAACAGACGTCTGTCTGACAGACAAAGAATGTAAAAAAAAATATTATTTTGGTTTATGTACCGTATATATATTCATATATACATGTAGCAAAATATGGTTATTTCAACATTACAAACAGACACTCCATCTTTATTTATATGTATAGATAGGTGTATAGAACAATGTCTGTCGGGTCAGCTAGTGGTATATAAAAGGGAAACGAAGACACTCATTCAATTGAGAGAGGGAATACATGTACTAAGGGTATGATCCGATATGCACTGCAACCACAGTACAGTGTGACGTCAATTTAGTATACTGTGAAGCCGTTCCTTTATAGCTAGTTCTACTGGTTACTATTTAAAACGAAACGCAATCCCGCATACTGACAGCCGCATTTATTAATGCAGCATTCAAATGAGTGTATTAAAGTTTTATAGTTCATTAAATAAACTTTTGTTGGAGTACTGTCAAATTAAAAATATTTTAATTAATATTTTCGGCACTCGAGTGGTTTTGACTGATCACGTGATCATAGTACTGCGAGTACCTTACCTCGAAAACGCCAGTGGTAACAGTAGAATATGGCGGCGATTTATGACGTCATATATTTCCCTAGGGTACTGCGGCAGTATATTGTAGGCAGTCCATACCGGAACGAATTTTTCTAGTGATAGCACTGTGCAGTGCTCGCAGTGCATATCGGAACATACCCTTTATGTCGTATTTTAGACGTTTGACTTAAAAGAATGTCTCAAGTATCGGTTCTATAGACCGTTAAATGTGGACAATGACAACCTGCTTACGAGGATTATGTACTGAGCACTGGAGTACGAGTCTTGGAGGTGGTACTTAATTTTATACTATGTATGGTACTTATTTTGATATGTCATTGACAGTTCATACTTGTTTAGCTGTCTCTGCTGCCCGTATTGTATGTAAATCTTATATTTTTAAACGAGCGATACTTGTATATATTATTCTGAATCTCGGAAACGGTTTCATTTTAAAAAAATGTAGTTAATCCATGTTTTAATGAGAAACAGATACAATAGAATACAATTAGAATACAAAGGTAAATTTCGCCACTATATACAAGACTATTATAGCTCAGATGGGACATTTGGTGATCCGGGAAGCAGAAGACCCCGGTTCGAATCCGGATGTCCTATTAGATTTTTTTTCGTTCAAGATTTGTACATTCTTAAAAATCCGAGCAAAGCTCGATCGACCGGATATTAGTAAATAATATAATTTAGAAACATATTTTTAACTTGTAATACTTTTTTTATTGTAATATTTGGGAAATAAAATTATTATTATTATTATAGTGGACTATATTGTTACATAAAGAATTATAACGTTAACCGAGGGTAACCTAAAAATTTATTGTAATACAAATTATAAGTAATCAAATTAAAACTATTAAAAGGCATTTATTTTCTTAAAATTAGTTCCTTTAGAATTCTTTTTGATGTCATTTCTAATACTGCTACCGCTTCGGGCACAAATGGCGCTCGGAGAGAGAAGATTCTCCCAGCATTCTTATTTGCGCTTTTTTTAATAAAATATACAATATTGCACTATCAATGTTTGTCGAATTATTTCCTCTACATATGCCTTATAAACCTTGTTAATAGAAGTAGCTTTTCTAATCTTTTGTCCTTAATCTCTGCCAAATCAATACACCAAGAGTAACGTTTAGAGTTATGACATTATTTACTTTATGATTAAATAATCCGAATATGCACAATCACAAAAAGGTGCCACCCGTTGCCGATACTAAGCGTATATTTGTAATTGTAATAAGTCAATCCTCACCTTTCTAGGAAGTTTTTGAACGGCTCCCCTCGTAAGTGTTGAAATATTTCTTCAATGTACGGCTTGAAAGAGAAATGCTCAATGTAAAAAATACATTTGAAAATTTAATCAATTAGGCGTTACTTTGCGGAAATCCATAATTATACAAATGATTTAAGTTTTCTTTACTGTTCATTCCGCCAATATTTGTTTTTAAAACAATTCGACACGTGTTTCGCCTCTACACGAGGCATCCTCAGGACGTGTTGTATCGCCAAAATCTGGCACGAGACGAGACGATTTGTGGAAACACGAACTTAAATCATTTGTATATAAGACGTGTACAATGAATTTGTTTAATCCATTAAGCATTGCAGATTATTATAACAATAATAATAATATTGACACACTTTTACACATATTATCTTGCCCCAAATTAGGAATAGCCTGTGCTATGGGTTGTATGACATTGATATATTTAATACGATATACTTAAACAAACATAAATATACATATAAACATCCATGACTCGGAAACAAACATCCATATTTATCATATAAATGTTTGCACCTACCGGGATTAGAACCCGGGACCTTCGATTGAACAAAATGCTGTTTTAAAAATAGCCGGCAATGGGTTCGAACCGTGTCTCTCACCACGGAGCCGCCGGTTCGATGCTCCCTCGACACTTTATAAGGTCGGCAACGCTCTTGTTATTCTTCTGGTGTTAGAAGAGAGAAAGAGACGCGTTGATCACATACTATCAGCTGACCCGTATGTAGTACGTTTGTCCTCCTCTCCAATTAAAACTAAACTATCATTTGTTGTAAAGTTTAAAGGAAGCATTGTGACTACAGTTAAACGTATATTTTTAACAGTTGAAATTTACTCCATCTCGAAAAAATTAAATAATCATAAAAATACACTAGCCAAGTACATCAAAAACAACAGACAAATACAAACACTTTACTATTAAATAATTAACTTATAAAATTATAGTATTTTGTTTAATTAATGCGAGTGTTACACATTTAAATAAAACACTTGGAAAGGATTAAAACGCGTGTAATTGTAACATTGTTTTTACATTAGATTTTGCGTAAAAGTTACATTTTTATTGTAGTTAACCCGACGTTGCAACACCTTTCCAGATCTCGTTTTCAGAGAGACTGCAGATGAAATGAGTCAAGATAGTATTTTGTTATAGTTGTCATTATGAAGTTTAGCGCCATTTATTGCCTCGGAGGTGGTATTTGCTGTAGACAGATGAAAACTTCATAATGACAACTATGACAAATACTTACTTTGACTCATTTCATCTGCAGTCCCTCTAAAAACGAGATGTGGAAAGGTCTTGCAACGTCGGGTTAACTACAATAAAAATGTTACTTTTACGCAAAAATCTAATATAAAAACACAGTTACAACTACACGCGTTTTAATCCTTTAAAAAGTGTTTTATTTAAATTACTTATAAAATTATGATAACGTATAATAGATTATTTGAAATTTCATTAGAAGTCTCCTCTACAACATTGTTTGCCTGTAACATTGTACTTACAAATACTTCATGTTATATTCTAATACAAATATTCTCGTATTCGTCGCACACAAAACGCGCAAGTTATAACACAGCTGTGGTCGCTTACCTCGAACAGATTCGGCGGCACCTCGTGTTTCATTAGATATTTCTGTACGTGCGCCACACACTCTTTGGAATAATCCTGTATTAAAATAAATATTTATAATATCTGATATCAACAAGCGGTAGGTAGGTACACGTTAACAATTATAATTATTTTTTATCAACGACCATATGAATCCAACCATGCTTCACTGTGCTACACAGTATAATCACACACACCAGTGGGAGGCTCCTTTGCACAGGGCGCCGTAGCTAGTGAAATTACTGGGCAAATGAGACTTAACATCTTACGTCTCAAGGTGACGAGCGCAATTGTAGTCCCGCTCAGAATTTTTGGGTTTATTAAGAATCCTGAGCGGCACTGCACTATAATGGGCAGGGCATATCAATTACCGTCAGCTGAACGTCCTGCTCGTCTCGTCTCTAATTTCATAAATAAAAAAACACACGTCAGACTATTATTGATTCATGATATACCTGATTATGTTAAACTTCCTTTTTTTATTTAACGGTAAAAATTCTCCCTATTATACAGAGGATAAAAAAAAAATCTGAACTGAAAACCTTTTTTTTATTTTTCCAACTATCGTTGATCTCCGCAGGCTAGCCCGAGACCGCGTGGTGCGCAAATATTCCAACTACCTTTTCGCATAGATTCGCTCATTTCGCTAACATCAAATTTATAAAGGCACACGTAGACTTGTGTGACTCTTCAATACCTTTTTATTACCTATCGTCTGATGATTCATGGAATCGCGCGAACGAGTATCTGACATTGCTATAGTATTGAAAGATCTTGTGTCAATAAGCTAAAGAAAGATAGTAGTTTTGAAGTTATCAATTTAAATGTTGACAAGGCGCGTCGGCGTGAATGCAGTGTAGTGACGTCACCGTGGTAGACGACCATGCTCCGCAGCGCTTAGCTAAACCGCTGAATATTTCGGAATCAATACGTCAATACATAATTTTTTTAATAGATCATCCTGTTTGTTAGGTTACAATAAAAAAAATATCATATTCTACAGTCACGGCACGGACTAGTAGGAAAAATAAGGACTCCGTGTCACCTTACATAACAGTGTAGCACCAAAACAAGCCGATTAACGTGTAAATACATAGCCCCCCACGCACACACTTACACTACTACAGGCCGATAGGCGGCCATTATGAGAATTGTCATCGTCTGTGACAAATCAGTTTGCGTTTCAATAAAATATTTTTAAAATGCCGTCGTGCGTTGTAAAAAAGAGTAAAAAGAGAAAAATTGTGTGAGAAAAACACACTAGCATAACGGTGCTTCACTTGCTAATATCACGGTGCGGAGTCCTGCTTTTTTTACTCGTCCGCGACTCAGGGTAACATTATGTATAATATATGTTAGATAATATATGTTTTTAAACTTTTATCATCGCGGAACTTTAAGATTGTTATTATTATGACGGATACTCACGATATATATTTTCCGTTTTTTGTTTTTGTGAGTTCCGCCGCGACCACGATTCATGCAATTGGATCGAAATATCTGCACCAAATTAATCTATACATACATATAAATAAAATTGGAGTGTCTGTTTGTAATATTGAAATTACTGTTTTTACCTACACGTACGTATACACCAACATAACATTTTTTTTTAATTTTGCCTGTCTGTCTGTTTGTTCCGGCTAATCTCTGAAATGGCTGGATCGACTTTGACGGGACTTTTATTGGCAGGTAGCTGATGTAATAAAGAAATTAGGCGTTTATTTAAAAAAAAAATAAAGTAATATTGCAATTTCCAAGAAACGCTCTAACTCTAAAAATAATTTATTTGGCAAAACAACGATTGCCCGGTCAGATAGTAAAATATATATATCGTGTGTACCCGCCATAATAATTACAAAATAATGTGACATAACTTTAATTAAAACTTATCAGTGTATCTTTTTCCGTGTTAGTAGTATTAGGTTACGTCTAAGTCTCCTTTGAAACGAGCGCACAAAGTAATCGGTTGTAAATTTCATTCGACGCGACCTAGTTCCGCTTTAAGATACCGTAAAAAGTGTGAAGTTCCTCGGTGAGTAAATTTTAAGGAGTTAAACGAATTTTCGAATCGAATGGAAACTGTTCCCTTTTAATACCGTATCTTTATCTTAATGTAGTAGGTGATATTGATCTAATTCAGATTATTGTTTATGATAAAAACAAGACTATAATATAAACCTAATGGTTTATAATGCCCTGCCAAATTTCAATGCATTGCCGCTTATGTTTCATGAAAACACACAAATCTGGGCACCACCGCAATCACTCGTCACGTGGAGACATATTTTTTACAACAATAAGGGACGAGACGAACAGGACATTCAACTGATGGTAATTTATACGTCCTGTCCATTACAATGCAGTGCCGCTCGAGATTCTAGACATACCCAAAAACTACTTCCAAGAAAAACGTTTTCTGAGTAATCCTTACAAATTAGTGAAATAAATGATTTTCATATAGAATCTCCATTACACGCGTGAGGTTTCTATTGCAATGTATTCTTTACTTTTATCTACACCCATGCTTTAAATCCTCTATTAAAGATTCGGAACCAGTTAGCTTGTTACCAACATTAAAACACCCGATGTCGTAATAACCATTACATCATCCAAACGAGTGTTGTAATGTTGTACTGAATTTCATAACAACACTCCTTGGTTTTTTTTTCGATCCCTTCATGCGCAAAGAGTTTCAACAAACAGCCACATTCTTATTGCTCGATGCGTGGTATCTGTATGAATTTAAAAAAAAGAACATTTTCGTTTACACACGTTCCACACTACCAGAAAGAACGTGGCGCGCCGTAAAAAAAAACTAGGTTATTCAAAACCCCGCCATTTTTCTTGAAAAAATGAGCGATTCAAGTTTTGACAGCACACCGCCGGATATTTTAAACGCTGCAAAAGAACATAATATTCAAGTGAATTTTAATAATTGCACTATACAAAATGTAATTTTTTTACTAAACTACATAATTCTTTCATTAATACTTAGTTTATTTGTATATAATCAGTAATGGATGATATTAGGTTACTACTAGGACTGGCTGTTTTAATGTTAGCTAACTGTTTCAGAATCTATTAGAGGATTTATGTTCTGGGTGTAGATAAAGTCTTGCATGCAACTGTTGATAATTTGGTATTAAAACACTCATGTGATACTATTATCAACATTCGTGTTTTAATACCCCTTATTACACGAAAGTTGCATAAATAACTATTACAATTTATGATTACGTTATGAACGGCCAAATGTCAGGTAAAATTTATCCAAAAAAGCAGATATCTGGAGGGTATAGAGTGTAATTGTTTCTTGAAACTTGTATTTTCTGCTTCGATAGAAACCTAGATACAATGCACAAGGTATGTATCGTAAATAAGGTTATTTATATTACTAAAATTATTTAAGAAAGATGCGTTAAAACGCCATCATCACTTACGAGAGATTGAATGAAAAATATGACTGTTTGTAGCCCAGTGATTTCATTAGAAATAGCGGCTTTCAAATTAAAACTACATCAAGGCGCCAAAAAAGAACAGATTTAGTAATTTAACCATAAGATGATGATCAAACCAGGAACCACCAAGGACTTCTCTGTGGACCTCTATGAAAGAGAAACAATGTCAAAATACATAGTGATCTGTATTACAGGGTCAATATACTTCAGACACCATCTCCTCACAAAAAACGAGCAGTTCTAACTTTAAAATCTTTTGTGAGGAGAAAATAAATAGAAATAGATATTTTATAGTCTTGTTTTATATCTCAGAGGGATTAAGTAGAGTTTTCGATGATAGCCTCCAGCCGGCTTGATATTTTCCGACATTTTCAATAATCGTCATTTTTTCAATAATTTACACGAAACTTTAGCATTTTATACACTTAAACCCTCCCCATGAATCACTCTGTCTTTGAGTTTATCGCAAACAGACAGACAGACGCGACTTTGTTTTATATATATGTAGAGATATGTTTTGCATGAATTAACGAAAGTTCAATGCTTTCTTTAACGTGCCTAAAGTTTTCACTTTAAAGAAAACGATGAATTTAATTCAATGGGTGGCCAGATTAAGTCGCGGGCCACGGTAGTCTTAAGTTACGCTTAAATACAATCCGCCAATCAAAAGCAATCATTCCGCACACAAAGTTCGCTAATCAACCAATCGAATACACGAACCCCACTCACTAACTGTCAGATAAGAGATAGCACAAGCGATGATCGCTGAAATATATTTAAAACCCTAATGGATATAGATGGACCAATAGAGTTGAAGATGGCGAGAGGCAATCTCCTGGCACCACGCCAATAATGTGTACTTAAAGAAACTCATTATACAATCCGAAACGATTCTAATGGCAATTGTGTCTTCCATTTAATGAAGCTCGCACATGTCAATTTGTTTGTTATCAAACGTGTTATGGCCTAATAAAATTGACTTTAATCATTTATATCAATTTGATACTTATTTTATTGTATTATTGCCTTCCTCCAAAGCGTCTAGGATTCACTTGTAGGCCTTCGGTCTGTTATATCAATAACCCGCCTATCGATTGAGACTTATGGCAAACAAAAAACCTATGTCTCTTCTGAAAGCTCTCTACGGTAGAGCGTATCAATTACCCTCAGCTGAAAGTCCTGCTCGTCTCGTCCCTTACTTTGATAATTTAAAAGAAAAAGCTATTCATCTCAGGGGCGTGCATATCATATAGGCAATTAGGCAGTGCCCCCCTCGTTGTGAACTTAAATAAATATAGCATTAGTGTTAATGTTAAATTAATACCTTCGATAGGAAGTCTACAGATTGCATATACGAAGCAAGCAGCGTTTCATACAACTTATATCATACTGTCGGACTAAAGCGCTCATACTTCTAGTTGAATCTACAGTGCCTACCTTGCTAGAAAACCATTGCACGCCCCTGATTTATCTACAATAATTAGTTGATATCACCTCTGAGGCAAGTGCGCCAGTCATGAGCATGTCGGTGACGCGAACCCATTAGTGCGTTGGGCACTTTTTGGGGGGAGGGAAATATATTTTTTTTTCATAAAGACACCATATAAGTCAGTAGTTAGTGACCCTGCCAACTGAGCTAGAGGTTTCGAGATCGAATCGCGGTAGGAAACAGTTTAATGATGAATATGAATGATTACATAGTTATAATAATAATAATAATATTGACACACTTTTTACACAAATTATCTTGCCCCAAGTTAAGCATATAGCCTGTGTTATGGGTTACAAGTCAATGATATAGTTAATACAATATACTTACTTAAACAAACATAAATTTATATAAACATATATAAATACAGTTAAACATCCATGACTCGGAAACAGACATCCATATTCATTATATAAATGCTTGCACCTACCGGGATTCGAACCCGGGACCTCTAGCTTAGTAGGTAGGATCGTTAACCACTCGGCTATACAGGTCGTCAGTTATGGATATTCATATACAGTTATTTGTATATGTATATCGTATTGAACATATCTTTGTCTTGTACCGGCTATGCCTAGTTTGGGGAAATATAATGTGGGTGTAAAAGAAATTTCGATATCAGTACATTATACATAATTTTGATTTCAAATCCTACTGGGGTTCAAATGTCAAAGCATCATGCTCGCCAGAATTATTAAGTACACACAGTACTCGGCTAAATGTTTAATGTTGAAACGATCTAGAAATGGCTACCTACAGGTCACCACAACCCTTTGTGGCATACTACACAGAAATATACACAGGCAAATCGATAGACTGCTTTCAATAGTTTACAACTTAGAAAATATTGTCGAGCAAATAGATCTAGGAGATTGCTTTTAAAGCATATGCTGACTCCATTGCACATTACACATTACCAGTGGGAGGCTCCTTTGCACAGGAAGCCGGCTAGATTATGGGTACCTACCACAACGGCGCTTATTTCTGCCGTGAAGCAGTAATGTGTAAGTATTACTGTGTTTCGGTCTGAAGGGCGCCGTAGCTAGTGAAATTACTGGGCAAATGAGACTTAACATCTAATGTCTCAAGGTGACGAGCGCAATTGTAGTGCCGCTCAGAATTTTTGGGTTTTTTTAAGAATCCTGACCGACACTGCATTGTAATGGGCATGGCGTATCAATTACCATCAGCTGAACGTCCTGCTCGTCTTGTCCCTTATTATCATAAAAAAAAAATTAACAAGATTGAACAGCATATACTTAGGACAGCTCACTTCAGATTCCATACACTTTACATTTTAGGGATAGTATTATTTCTATAAAAACTACATTATCATAAAAAAATAACTGCGAAAGTATACATAATCATTGTATTTAAATGGCCGTCGTATGTGATTAATTTTATTTTTAATTTAGTAAAACATGAGTGTATGTGTGAGTGTTTGTGCCTGTGTGTGTGTGTGTGTGTATCGCAATCACACCATTTTATCTCAACTCCTACTATCTTCTTATATAGCCCGGCTTTGGTCTGTTTTACTTTATTTTTTGTAGTAAAGATTAAGTCACAACAACTGTTTGACGTTTACCATAAAATAAGCAAGAAATACTAATAATTTATATTGTTTTATAGCTTGTATTTTAAGCTAATGAGATATTGTTTAATGCCCAATATAGTATATAATATATTTTAGACAGGTTTAGTACTTATTGAGCTTTTCAAGCATGCCAAATAACAAAATCCAATAAATAATCTAAGATTCGAGACAAGCATTAAATTATAGAAGCTTGGAGGTCCTATAAGTGATTTTTTGATCAATACACGCCCTTTCAATTATTATTATTTACAAACGACAATATCAATTCAATTCCGGCTCTGTCTTTACTTTTAACATTGCCAGTAAGAGCGCAAACAATGAATGAATTATTATTCGTTCAATGTATTCGTAACACAATGTATCTGATTTAAAAAAAATAATCAATGTTTGATCGTATCATTCGCTGCAACACCATTTATCAGACTGCGATAAACTATGTTTGCGCCGCAAATGTCTATTCAATTTGTTGTACACTCAGCGGCACAATTAACCGCCCACCCTTTTAAAGTGGCAAATTTTGATGTTATCGCAGTTGTAAGTTATTGGGCATAAATAAGTCAAGTGTGAAAGAAATGTAGTGACGAAAAAATTACAAACTACCCACTTAACTTTGTATTTTTTACGCATAAGTTGTGAATAGGATAAATATCGAACTTCGTCTCATTATCGTTATCGTTGCCATACTGCTTACATTGCTTCAGTGGCATTAAAAGTAAACAATTTGAGTTTGTTTTGGTTTCGTAACTTAAAGCTAGTGTTTGGACATCACAAACATGCCATTTGATGCTAATTCAGTGGCGAGGGCCGTCGCTCGTATCGACGAAGGGTTAAGTCAGCGTTACGTGGTGCGGAAGCTTGGTGTCGCACGTACCACCTTAAGGGACGCATTGAAACGGTTTCGGGAAACTGGCTCTTATGAGCGAAGACCAGGACAGGGCCGAAAAAGATGCACCTCCGCTCGTGACGACCGATTTCTTGTGACCAATGTTATAAGAAATCGGTTCACTACAGCTGTTGAGGCATGAAACCAACTTCGTGAGGTTCGCAATGTTCAAGTGAGTGAAAGAACAGTGAGAAGAAGACTAGGAGAGAATGCCTTTGGAGCTTTTCGACCATCTCGAGTGCCACAATTGCTCGTAGGCCACCGGAGAGAAAGACTTCGTTTTTCACGAGAGCACGCCGAATGGAATATGGAACAATGGAAGAATGTTATGTTTACTGACGAGACAAGAATATGCTTTTACACGGTCCTGACGGTCGCCAGCGTGTATACAGACGCAAGAATGAAAGGTTTGCACCATGTACTGTTGTGGAAACAGTAGGTTACCAAGGTGGCTCTATCATGATATGGGGCGGCATTACTTAAGAACGCACTTAAGAAGAGGTGGAATAAATGCTCAGAGGTATGTAACAGAAGTGTTGGAACCTCATTTAATGCCATTTGCTCCATTTATTGGCGAAGATTTTTTATTAATGCAGGACAACGCTCGCCCACACGTTGCTAGAGTTGTTACCGCGTACCTGGATACCGTCGGCATTCGAAAATTAACATGGCCATCCCGGAGCCCAGATTTAAATCCTATTGAACACATATGGGACAATTTAAAAAGACGTGTTCGAAGCCGCATACCAGCTCCAACCACCATAGATGAATTAAAGCAATCCGTGATTGAGGAGTGGCAGAACATTCCACAACAACAGATCAAAGATGTCATCGACAGCATGCCAAACCGTTTGATGGAAGTCATGAGGGCTAGAGGTGGAAATACGCACTATTAGAATTCATTTATTCAGCAGATTTTTTATTTTTAAGCCATTTCATCACATTTGTTAATTTAAGGTCAAAGTGTTTTTCAGACTTTTTATAAATAAACGTAATAATTAAAAACAATATTATCTTTCATTTTACTTCAATATACCTACGTTATAAAATAACATTCACAAGTAAGGCCACAATTTTTTTTTAACCAAAATCGTAAAAAATCAATTGTGTAGTAAAAGTTAATTGTGCCGCTGAGTGTAGTTTTTTGTTATGGCAAACTATAGTGCAGATAGATTCCTGTAGATAATAGGGAGATAGACAACAGACGCATAAGTATCTCAAGGTGACGAGCGCAATTGTAGTGCCGCTCAGAACTTTTGGGTTCTTCAAGAAACCTGAGCGGCACTGCATTTTAATGGCCCTTATTGTCATAATAAAAAGTTTCACAAACTTTACTTAAAATAAAGTGATGGGTGGCTTGTTGGCCTCCCCAGGCCTAGGCGTAGTAAAAAATTGCAGTGAATATTTTTACATAAATTATTTTTCTCCGTTGGCCATTATAAAAAATCTACTACTCAGATATATATACATATATATATATATAAATGTAATGTTCGTTTATTCAATATCGCAAATCTCTTATAGTTCTAAATAAATAATTTTGTAATTTTTACGCACGTTTTTATTAATCTATACACACACAAGCGACAGTGGAAGCATGGTCAAGTTTGTGTGGTTTTACACTTCATTTCATTTAAAATTACATTCTTTCAACTTAACAAAATAAAAGGCCAAGTTCAGAAAACAATATATTTTCAACATCTCTAACGTTGCCCCCTTACATTAGGGATTGGTGCTCCAACTAGATACCGCCGGCGTAGTCGCAAAGTGCGGCATCTAATACTACGCCCAAGAAGGTGTACTCGATCCAGCCTCGAACAATGTGTGACGTTGACGTGCAACATGTTCAGTTAAACTTTGCTAATAATTGAAACTAAAATGCCGGGTTGCGTAGTAAAACTTTGTAGAAATAATACTGAAAAAGACGCTGGGATCGCTTATCATCAGGAGGTATTTTGTATTTTATTAATTTCAATATAAAACAACAAGAAGCGTATGTTACAAAATTTGAAAGATGCCATTGAGTGTCAAGATACTACGCACACAAGCATCTAATAGTTGCCGTAATAAAAAAGCTATTGTACTTAGATAGTGCGGCACCAATCTTTAATCTAAGGCTGCCCCAGAATAATAAAACAAAATCGTCCTATATTAAATTAACAAAACATTTAAAAATAGAATACTCACATGGGAATGAGCTAAAAGTTCTTTCATAATGAAATTATCGTAGATGTCTCTCGCGATCCGCCGCCTCTCCTCGACACATTCTTGTTTTTCATATAATTTAATCTGTCAAACAGAACAGTATTGTTAGTTAGAGTCATACACTTACTGACTACACGGCCACACCATCTGTGGACTTAGCCGGACTATCTAGAAGTATGAATTATCTATGATTAAATATATAATATTTTTATAGAGTCAAGAAACGATAGCTCAAATCGTTTAGGGCAATTCAAACCCAAGCTAGTCTATCAAATAAATAATCCATTAAATTGTAATAAGATTTTTCTTAAAAATTCTCGTTTATATATATATAGGCTTTGAACTTTTTGAGAGCAAAGTGCGGTAGGAAAAGGTGAATGACCGGAACTATAAATTCTCAGAGATCGCAACAAGTACACTAACAGTAATTATTTAGCCTTATCTCTTTCAGGCTTAAATATAAGTAATAAATTCTAATCATACGCTGTAAGTCTATCACTACTTATGGGTTCTATGATTGAAGCATGGTTAAAATTAATTAAACAAAATATTTTCACCATTATTCCTATATGCATATATATTAACTAGCCGTAACGGGTAACAGGCGGTAATGTATACATAAATAAATACCTCTTCATAAAACTTCAATTGTGGCACTGGTTCATCTGACGTTTGTTCACAAAATTCCTTAAATAATAGGTAACCTGAAACAAATGAAAAGTGCGACATAAAGTTTTTTTCAGATGACAACAAACTATATACTTATGTATGTGCCGATAGTAAAAAAAAACTTTGTACATATTTAAAAGGATTTTAAGTTAAAGTTCAAAAGAAAACCTATTAAAAAAAATTTCGAAATTAGTTCTTACTTAAAATAAAAATACGACAGTAAATTCAAAAGCAACCAACTTCAAAGGGTTGCAGAAAATATTTATTGAGGGTATTTTTAGATACTCTGCTTTAAAATATATGTATATTATCATTGGATGACTCATAAGCGAAGCGTGAGGTAGTGTTCTACTCCCGACATGTAAAAAAAAGCATTTATCTCGAATCAGAGTGCACATATATCGAATCAAATAATATTTCAGGTACAATATAGTATTTTAAGCACCTAGGGAGGAAAGAAGGTAGTTAACAATCGCGGGTGGCAATGTCCTACTTATCTCACGTGGTGCGTATACGATTTTTTTCCCACCTGGATGAAAAGCATTTAGGCCCTGGTACGAGGGACAAACGTCGTCTTGCCGGCAGAGAATCGGTCACTTTTGTCCATCGTATGAGTCGTACCAGGGACTAAACGCGAGCTTTTCATCAAGGTGGGAAAAAAGGATTGTGTGGTTTTATGAAACCACTGTAAAAGTGAAACTTTTTTTCACATTATAGACATTTAACTAAAAATTTTTAGAATAAAATTTCATTAAAAGGGTATAAAAATCGCTTTATCAATCTTAATTTTATACTTAAAATTGGAATGATAATGGGAAATAATAAAAGTAGGAACATTTACATTAAACACTGACAAAAACAAACAAAATAGCGTTGAGCACTGGTACAAATGAGTAATAGTCTATACACTACACGGTCAGCTGCTGCGAACTATAGGCGCCGCCCGACCGTCACGCGACATGCAACACACAGACGAAAAAGTTTGAGACGACGTAATAAAAGATTCACTTTAAAAAATATATTTCAATAAGAGTTATCTTATTCATAACAGTAAAAGTTAAAGTAATAGTTCAATAACAGTATGTACCCCGCGCCCGCAGTTGCTTGACGGAATTATTTGTATTGGGAATATTCAAGTATGTAATTTTATGTCAAAAAATATAGGTTTCGGATAAGTGATCACCAACATATCACCACTAAAACCTTCTCCGAAACACGCTGCATGTTACGGTATCAGTATTATTCCGATCGGTTCAGTAGTTTTCGCAGTATAATGTGGGACCTAATTCACACTTTTGCAGGCAATAAAACTAATACTGGTAGTGCTCCCCCTAAACTTATAGTAAAAGATAAAACCATTAATGATGGAACGGAAATATGTAACAACTTTTATTACTATTTTTCTTCAGTGAGTAAAATTTTAGCAGGAGGACATACCACAAAAATATCATAATAATACTACATATAATGCTCACACATACTTAAACTCACCCACGCAGATTAAAGCCCTCACAGAATTCGAAATATGTACAAAAGATGAAATACAAACAATCATTAAAAACCTAAATACAAATGTAAGTTCAGGGATCGATGGTATTACGGTCAAAGCAATTAAGCGTATTAATGATACAATTAGTGAAAATCTAAGTTTATGTATCAACAAATGTATGAAAGATGGTAAATTTCCAAATAGCCTTAAAATAGCTAAAGTTACCCCTATTCACAAACACTCTAAATCTGACCCCGGGAACTATCGTCCCATATCGGTTTTGCCCGTAGTATCAAAAATATTTGAGAGGATTTTATATTTACGCCTAAATAATTATCTAGCAGAAATAAATTTTCTTTTTAAAGGCCAGTATGGCTTTCGTGCCAAATCAAATACTCTTTCGGCAGCAATTGATCTTATTACCAAAATAAAAACTACTATTGACCAGAAAAAGATAGCTGTAGGTATATTTATTGATTTAAAAAAGGCTTTTGACAAATTACATCATTGACTGGAGCTTTGCGTAAATCTGCACGATGTATACCACATAAAGTCCGTAATATAATTTATAACTCATTAGCCAAACCTTTGCTGGAATACTTAATAGAGATTTGGGGATGTGCATATAAAACTAATATAAAAGAACTTCAAATATCTCAAAACAAACTATTAAAAGTTTTGTTCCAACTCGATTATCACTTCCCGACAAGAGAACTATATAAGAAAACTGATCAACTATCAATAAGTCAGTTATACAAATACAAAGTATGCATACTAGTTAGGAAAATACTCTTAAATTCCGTACATACCCAAATCACTTTTAAGACAAAATCACATAAACATGGTATCCGAAACAAACATAAACTACAACTAACTAAAGCTAGGACAAATTATGGTACGAAAACGATACAGTTTGAGGGAGCCCTACTATATAATGACTTGCCGAAAGATATATTTGAGGAAAAATCTTTTCCTAAATTTAAAGCTAAATTAAAAAAGCACTGTCAATCACAATAGATAGATTGTTACCTTAGAACATAGCGTGTTTTTAATTTATTATTGTTTAACTTTAAAGTCACCGTACCTATAAAATTTATGTTTTCTTTTATATTTATATAGAATCATTGTTCTCATGTAAGTGAACTTTTTGAGAAATAAACTCTTTAAACCTAAACCTAACCGAAGGAAAAAACATTTATTAGTATAGGATCTATACTATAGATAATTTCCACTGAGTCCGTTATTTATTATTTAGTAAATAATGACCCTATTAGGCTGACCCGACAGACGTTGTTCTGTATATAATTAATAAAATATTTTTTGTCAAGATTTTGTCAATAATATTTCATAACATCAAGAATTAATTCGTACAATATGCTCCTTGTTGTTACAATGAAATTGTTTCACAGCAGAACTATCAAACCGTGTGTCAATAAATTCTCTTATAGAAAGTTCATTTTAATTCAAAAATTGTTCATACAAAAGAAATATTAGAAAAAAAAATTATGGGTCCCCAATCGAAATATAAAACTATCCTATCTCTCAAGTTGGACTAATGGGGATTACTTCATGGAGTGCTAAACTGCACTAATGAAAAAATCCGTTCATTACTTTATGAGTTAACAAACATCAGGATTTATATATATTAATATTTATTATAAACCAGCCGGAGCGTGGTACATAAATCAGCAATTATATTTATTTCCTCTTTTTATGTAAACCAACGTCACCTACTAAGAAAAAAAATCAGAGATACATCATGTTCCGAATATTTTTAACATCTTGCATAATCCTGTTCAAAACCATTAAATATTTATAAAGTACATAGAAAATAACAAAAATCTAAATGTTCAGTCACTGAAATCTAAGCAACATTAATAATACGCCACTGCCGAGCTCTCGATAAAGTTATTTAGTGGAAATGTAAGTGGGGCTGAAGTAAATTGCGTTTCCAACTCGCCCAAGAGTCTCGAGCGTTCCGACCACTGCACTATAAGTCTGTCTCAACAAGCGAATAAACTCTAGCTGCGATATTCTTTATGGCTATTCTTATAATAATTAAATTATTAAAACATTTATTTTGAATGTGGATCGACACTTTAATTGAAATTTATTTAAATGGAAATACAAGATGTCTTGCCCTATCTTTGATTGAAAAATTCTTCAGTTGATCAACATACAATGACGGTTGTTCCCAGAGGGCCAGGCAAATTACTGCAGATGTAGGTTTGTTGGGGCGTGGAGGACCGTATAAGTTAATAATCTACTACACGAAACCCCTTCACACATACCCTATTCAAAATACTTTGGACTTGTTTTTTTTTCTTTTTTGGTACACATGCCAACACGACCATTCACATACGCTTATCAAATCCATTCAAACTCAACACACCTCGAATCCGGACCGCATTATGATGGCAGGGTGTATCACTTACCCTCAGATCTTGCTCGTCTCGCGACATTTTCTCGTCTGAATCTGAATATAAATGTCCGCACTATAACCGCGCGTTTCACTAGAAAATATACCTCGCACAGCCACTTTGTGGTATCATTTGCCGGCTGCTGCACTCCCGAATCGATACGACAAAGAATCCTTCAAGGCTTAGAGAGCATCTTAGCCACGCATTTCTTGACCCCTGGTACTGCGGATGTTTATGGCCAACTATTTCTTTTACTTTACCTGAAGTTAGCCCCCCTCTAATGTAACAATTAAAGATGTTTCCAGTAACGTCCATCTTCAGATAATGCGAATCAGGATCAGAGTTTGAGATAATGTCTTAATGGGCGTAATGGGAAAGACCCAGGTGAGACCAAGGAATAAAAAAGGTTGTTTCACAGGGTTCTTGAATTTGCACGAGGTCTGGGAATTCCGAGGCACTGTGACTATGGCAAATAGAGGAAAATGTTGCCTGACCTTATTTATACCTGATTGCGTGTATTTCTGGCAACGACACTTAATGTCAGTTTATAATTAGGTATCTGTTTAAATGTTCTAGTCCAAAACTTCAAAAATATTTCAAAAATAATATAATTATAGTTTTTATATATGTATTGAAATACTTACGAAAAACTAAATGCCACCTTTTTATCACTTAATTTCTAAATTATAATTAAATTTTTTTTTGTGCTAGTACATGCTTTCGATACATTATTCAAGACGGAATTCCGAATCCATCGCGCATATTTTTGGAACTTTATCAAGAATTAACTCGTTTTTCAAATTATTGACTAGACAAAAAGGAAATGTTATAGAAAAGTTTCAAATCATAAGTAAAGGAGCTATTTTATGTCAACGACTATCAATTCATTATAAAGTTACAAATCCAAGAGTACATAATAAAAAATATACACTAAAGTATTCGACAACAAATACTGATTTCTTATAACGTCTTGCATAACCTCACCACAAAACTGGTACAGTAAGGTTGTTTACAATGCCTTTTCATATCAAGTACACTATGTAGAATCTCATTAAAATTTTAATTCCATATGAAATATTAACACACTTCCATTTTCAATATTTTACAAGTGATGCCTTTGACAGTGAGCGAGTTACTCACACATACTACAAACACAGAGCTGGGGGAGCATTGCCAAGATTAAAAAAATCATAAGAGACTTAATAGCTTTGTAAATGGAGTGGTAATATGAAATTTGTCGGATAATAAGCGCAACGATTTAGCTTTCAAGTTATGTCAGCAATTTGTTCAGTTAAATTAACTTAGAATTAATGTGGCGTGGACCAAAAATACCAGACATTTTCCGCAACCAATCAGTGGAATGCAATCATCATTTTGTTTTTCCGTTTCAGGCAGCATGAAGCAAGTGGAAAAAGTGGTATAATCGTGAAAAGATTTTTCTAACATTCAAGCTACATCGCACTATAAAGGCGAGGCATCGTATAGGCATATGTATGTACCATCAGATGCCTCTTGCTCGTCTCGTCATCTCTTATCTATTAATAAATTTAAATGTATTATAAAAAATTACTCTGTTGTAATTTCTTCTACCCCACAGCTGAATATCTAAGTGATCAGGCAGCCTGGGACTAGATTATGATTATTTTATAGATATAACAATGACAGTACAATATATTTTATGTATATTTTATTAAAAAAATAATTATTGGAGAGTTCCTTGCGCCGCTTCTTCTCTCTCAGAGATGCATTTGTTTCCGAAGAGTTGGTAGTGTTAGAAATATGATCAAAAAAGTTGTAAAGGAATCAATTTTGTGAAAATAAATGCCTTTAATATTACTTAAAAAAACTGTAGAGTTGACATGTCTGTTGGATATTTTACGACATTGTATATTTTATCCCATAACCGATTTTAGGTGATAAGGCACAAAAATATAAATTTTAAAAAGAAGTGTCCGTAGATCTTTCTGTCTTTTAATATACCCGCTAATATCTGGAACTACACACTGGACAGACTTTCATGAAACTTTCACAAATGCCTTCAACTTTTTCCGATTATGCGATCGACGATGTAAACATCTTTTACAGCATTTATCACGGGGAGTGCTCAGAGGAACTGTTCGGATGGATTCCAGTAGCCGAACTCCACCACCGGACATAAGTGCAAATTATTTTGCCACCCGCATCACGTTGAATGCCAGACATTCCACATCCTCGCGTTTTGCAAGAAATTTCTTGCCTCGCACAGACACATTTGTGAAATCAATTACCGGCTGCGGTTTTCCCGAACAGATACAACTTAGGGACCTTGAAGAAAAAAGCATACACCCTTAAGGCCGGCAACGCATTTCTTGACACCTGTTGGACCGCCCATGGACATCTCTCCCTATCCCGTGAGCCTCCTGCCCTTTTTCCCCTCTTATATAAAAAAAAACGATGTAAAGCATCTGTGATCTCTTTTATCTAAATATACCATAGTTGTAAATAACTAATTATACTTGTTGTACGATACAATTAATTATCTCAGGTTGTAATTGGCTACCCGTTGTCCTCTATTTAGTGTGCACACATTACTGTACTTTTATAAGCTGCACAGCCATTAATCACTCCGGGGTTATTTTTAAATTCTCTATTTCTAGTGCAACTTTGTACATGTTGGCTGGCTGGGTGTGGTCCATACGAACGTTCTAATAAACTAACGATGCAAGTTTCATGTAGCCGTAGATTTTTTCGTTGGTGGGATACGATTTACGACATAATATTTTAACTTCAGCAAGAATACGTATGAAGGAGTTCGCATTATTCCTGACAATAAAAAATTAATAACGTTTGAGGTTTTTAAATATGGAAATTAGTTTTTTAGCATGTGTACATTTTCCAGGTCGACCTAAAGGATGGCAATGCTAAGAAACGTACATAGTTTTACGGGCCGTTTTAAAGTTTCTTGCCAGCGTCAATACAACACAAATTCCATGCAAAAAGTATTCACCTGGAGGTTTTATAATGCATAGCTTTACTCGGTCTGAACTACACAACTCCGTTACCTACAAAATGGAAACAAAAGTTTGGTAGCTTTCATCCCCCGAGCTACCTACTATAAAAGTTTAATTAATTCGCACAACCGGACTAACAGTGAAACTGGTACGGGACTAAAATACAATTCTATTATTCGCTATCACATAATCAGTATGTATAAAAAGCTGTTTCCTTTTATTCTAACAGACAAGGATGGGGCTCACGTCATGGTAGGTGACATCGCTCGCCCGTTACACCATATATGATGCACCAACACGCCGATCGTGTTATATAGGTATTTTTTTTATGGAATAGGAGGACAAACGAGCGTACGGGTCACCTGGTGTTAAGTGATCACCGCCGCCCACATTCTCTTGCAAAACCAGAGGAATCACAGGAGCGTTGCCGGCCTTTAAGGCAGGTATGTGCGCTTTTTTTGAAGGTACCCGTGTCGTATCGTCCCGGAAACACAAGGAAGTTCATTCCACAGCTTTGTAGTACGTGGAAGAAAGCTCCTTGAAAACCGCACTGTGGAGGACCGCCACACATCCAGATGGTGGTAATCCAGGTGATATATAAATTGACTTCCAGCATTGGGGAGTTTAACAAACACTAGAAAAAATATGAAGATTAACTACACAGTAGTATTGTTAATGGTTAAGGTGTTTGCTGCTACGTACACAAAGCTTGGCCCAAAATAGTGAAATAGATGCAAATTAATCCGACGAAAGGTGGTAATACCCTTAAGGCTGTTTTATACCTGATAGAGGACTTGCGTGAAAACACGGTAATACGCGTTTCCCAGACTAAGCTAAGCCTATTTTTCGCCCCAAATATCAAAATCTTTCAATCCTTTACCAGAGAAGCAAAATATACACATGTACAAGAATTACAAGTTTATTTATACATAAGATTACAAACAAACGTAAACAAACAAAATGGAAACTGGATAGGTAACCAACTTAAAGTAAACAAATCTAAATTCCGATACAAGTCTGCAATAAAATGTATTGTAAAAGGGTTGGGGGACATTGTACCGAGCGAGCTGACCCAACTGTTACAAAGGGAGAGGTATTGTGAAGGCTACAACATGGCCTATAATAATCAAGTGGTGCGTGTGCAATCAACCGAGTCGCTAGTTTTGTGCCATTCAGTATATATAAGCTACAAATAGGTAGAGAGCCAAAGGCTTTCGCCTCACAAACTCTAATTTTTCGCTTGTGCAAGGTTCCTTCTTAATCTAAGTTTATTTCTGTTCTCGTATAATTTTTTTCTGAAATATTATTAATTATTCTTAGCGAGGCATCCCATAATATGTTCCTGTTATTGACAGACTTTAAAAGTAAATTTTTCTTTTGATCGCAGTGATAATAGATGTATCCAAGTTTTCAACTGTCAACTTTGCGTGTGCTCTCATGCTTCGCATAACAGTGCGATTTGAAAGAATTCCAGATTAAGGATTATTCAGCCGAATTTGTACTTACATAGGTTAGTAAACGAATTCAAATGTCATTAGACAGATTAGAAGACTATACAGGGAAGAATATGTCACATTGCGCTATAGGTACGAAAAAGTACCCGCAGGTCGATTGTCAATCGATCAAAATGACGCGCGCGCCGCTTTTATTCTAGTCATAGGTACATTTATGCCTTCTTTTATTGATCCGGGTAAAAGAAAAATATAAGATAAACAAAACTGCGATATTGTGCTTGAAGAGTGCTGTCAAATACTATACTACTATGCTTGCTTCCTTCACCTTTCCAAGGCCTTCGATTTGGTCTCATATGACATCCTATGGGAAAAGATGAGAACATCCAATATTCCTCATCAGCTTTAAGTATTGGTATGGGAACCAGTTGAATAATATGAAATGGGCGGGCACCATGTCTGATTCGTACAGATTGGAATGCGGGGTGAGGCAGGGGGGGGGGGGGGGTTGAGCTTTTTTAATCTCTATGTAAATGGTATGATCGAGGCAAACAGCATGTCGGTTGTCACATAGACGACGTATATTTCAATAATATAAGCTTCGCGGACGACATGGTTCTGACGCTTCGGTCTGCGGACTCAGAAAGTTGATATGCACATGTGAAGGCTATGCAGCTGAACACGGGCTGATTTATAATGTTAAAAAGAGCAAGTGCATGGTCTTTCAGGGAGGGCCTAGAAAAGTAACAGAAATGCCACCTATAAGGCTAAATGGAAAGAAAAACCGTTAGAAACTGTTGATCTGTTAAAATATCTTGGCCATTTAGTAACACCTTCCCTGAGGGATGACGCAGATGTTGAGCGGGAACGAAGGGCGATGTCGGTAAGAGCTAATATGTTGATCCGTAGGTTTGCATGGTGCTCTTCAGATTTTAAGGGCGTTTTCTTTTTAGGGCGTACTGCACCTTATTCTATACCTGCAGCCTGTGGACTGACTATACGCAAAGATCGTACAGCGCCCCTAGAGTCCAGTACAACAATGCTTTCAGGATGCTGTTGAGGCCCCCTCGCTATTTCAGCGCCTCAGCGATGTTTGCCGAAGCCCGTGTTGACTGTTTCTATACAATAATGCGAAAGAGAGGCACGTCACTGGTGCGCCGAGTGCGAGGGAGCAAGAACATCATGCTGGCTGCACTGGCGGATCGGCTCTACTGTGTTTATATAAACACTGTTGTAAACTGCACGTTGCACACAGGGACTGAGGAATATGGGGCTTTTGTTATTAATTATTATTTAAAATTCAATAATTTTAATAGTTTATATACTTATTTTATATTATTTATGTATTCATTATAATTATATCTGACTGTATTATTATGACATTTAAGTGGGCCATAGTGGCCAAATAAAGAATATCAAATTAAAAACAAATATAAATATCACACATAGGTACCATATTAGGTAAAGTAAGTAGGCAAACGGGTGAAAGCTCTGGTATCGTGCGAGTTGTGAGATAATTTAGGCCGTGTCGGTCTGGTCCACGATTTTACAGCCACAGTTAAATAGCGCTCCAACCCCGAGCAGGTACGCACTAAATAAACGAATTTATCAATATGTATTAATATTATATCAGTGCACAGCAGTTACGAATTGAGTAAAAGTATATAATACGCTTTATTATCGCTTTACTTTAGATAAGATATTTTATAATCGACAGTGTCATACAATTCAGTAGGCGATAACAATCGATCTTTACGGCCGCAGCGGCACATCACTAATTAGGCAGCTATTTATCGTTCCCAAAACGAGTCAATACTATAAGTACATGTTAATTTCATATTTACACCCTGGTGGTAATGTCGCGTAGCAACGCTTCGACGTACATGACGAGAGTTGTCAAACTTCAAGGCATTGTTAATTTCAACAGCTCCGTCAGCATTACTCGTAGCTCAGCGGGAAAGTGTTTACTTCAGACGCTGTAGACCCTGGTTCGATGTATCGATATATCGATATGTGTACCTACCAGTGTATGGAATTTTTTGGGTTTTGTAAAGTTAATGGAAATTTCTAGTAAATTCAGGATCAAATTGAACAGAGAAAATAGGATAGAAAATGTGTAAGCAGGATAAAAATAATTAAAAGAAATTTATAGTACAATTTTTTAAAAATGGAATGGGAGAATCATTTTGAAAATAGAACAGATCCGGGGGTATATAAGCCGTACTAAGCGTGTCCTACGGCAGTTCTCATTCAGACTTAAAAGTGAAAAGAAGGAACAGAAGAAGAAATAGTGGAAAGTGATTAAGAAGAAGATAAAGGAGAACTAGTGTTCGGTGCGGTGTGATCTGCTGAAGCGAAGTACATGTTTTAACAATAAACGCAAATAAAGACTCGTATAAGTGGAGTATTATATCCAATTCTGACCCACTCTCCTGTACGTCGAAGAACTCATCAATGAACTCGTCGAAGTACTCGTCAAAGTACTCGTCGGAGTACTAGTCGAAGTGCTCGTCGAAGTGCACGTCAAAGTACTCGTCAAAGTATTTGACGATAAACTCGTCGAAGTGCTCGTCAAAGCACTTGTCGATATACTCGTCAAAGCACTTGTCGATATACTTGTCAAAGCACTTGTCGATATACTCGTCGAAGTGCTCGTCAAAGCACTTGTCGATATACTCGTCAAAGCCCTTGTCGATATACTTGTCAAAGCACTTGTCGATATACTCGTCAAAGCACTTGTCGATATACTCGTCAAAGCACTCGTCGATATACTCTCCGAAGTACACGACGAAATGTTTGGAAAAGATCTCGTCGAAGTACTCGTGCACTTGACCTTGCAGGCACTTGTCGAAGTACTCGTCAAAGCGCTCGCCTATGTACTCGTCGAAGTACTTGTCGATATACTCGTCAAAGCACTTGTCGATATACTTGTCAAAGCACTTGTTGATATACTCGTCAAAGCACTTGTCGATATACTCGTCAAAGCACTCGTCGATATACTCTACGAAGTACACGACGAAATGTTTGGAAAAGATCTCGTCGAAGTACTCGTGCACTTGACCTTGCAGGCACTTGTCGAAGTACTCGTCAAAGCGCTCGCCTATGTACTCGTCGAAGTACTTGTCGATATACTCGTCAAAGCACTTGTCGATATACTTGTCAAAGCACTTGTTGATATACTCGTCAAAGCACTTGTCGATATACTCGTCGAAGTACTTGTCGATATACTCGTCAAAGCACTTGTCGATATACTTGTCAAAGCACTTGTTGATATACTCGTCAAAGCACTTGTCGATATACTTGTCAAAGCACTTGTCGATATACTCGTCAAAGCACTTGTCGATATACTCGTCAAAGCACTTGTCGATATACTCGTCAAAGCACTTGTCGATATACTCGTCAAAGCACTCGTCGATATACTCTCCGAAGTACACGACGAAATGTTTGGAAAAGATCTCGTCGAAGTACTCGTGCACTTGACCTTGCAGGCACTTGTCGAAGTACTCGTCAAAGCGCTCGCCTATGTACTCGTCGAAGTACTTGTCGATATACTCGTCAAAGCACTTGTCGATATACTCGTCGAAGAACTCGTCAAAGCACTCGTAGATGTACTCGTCAAAGTTCGTGTCGAAGTACTTGTACTGGCACGTGAACTTGCACTTGTCTAAGTGTTTGGCGAAGAAGATGACGAAGTTTCTGGCGAACTTGAATTGCACCTGCACTTGCACGTGCACTTGTACTTTCGCTTGCAGGCACTTGTCGAAGTGCTCGACGATATACTCGTCGAAGTGCTCGTCGAAGTACTCAACGAAGTTCTTGTCGAACTACTTGTAGGGGCACTTGCACTTGTAGGTGCTTGTCGAAGTACTCGTCAAAGTATTTGTCGAAGAACTCTATAAAGTACTCGTCAAAGTACTTGTCGAAGACTCGTCGGGAGTATTTCTTTGCCCCTCTCATATTAAAAAAGTGTGTGTGTACTTATGTGTGCACGCAAAAAGTTATACTTCTTTGGCCTAACAAAGCAAAAATCCTTAAAATTATTTACTCCTCGCGCTATTCTACGTTTGTAGAAAGAAAAATATTGTAAAAATCTTGCAACGATGGCTTTGATAATTATTTATTAAATACCGAACACGGCTGTGCGGGCTTGAACCCTTTGCCTATTCTTATAATGGACGAAGAAACCAAAAAAAATTACGAATGTCGCAAACGTCAAAATATTTGAGGAACGAACTTCACTCTGTTACTTTTGTGTTACAATGATGCGCGCGCATCTAAAAATTTCACTCTCATAATTTTTTCATAACGCGCCTATAGAAGCCATTAATCACTCCGGGGTTGTTTTTAAACTTTTCTTTTGATTGCAAAATGCAATTCTGACCCACTCTCGTGTAGGTCGAAGAACTCGTCAAAGTACTTGTCGAATTACTCATCAAAGTACTCGTCGGAGTACTTGTCGAAGAACTCGTGGAAGTACTCGTCGAAGTGGTCGTCGAAGTACGCGTCAAAGTACTTGTCGAAAAGCTCGTCGAGGTGCTCGGCGAAGTACTTGTACTGGCACGTGAACTTGCAATTGCACTTGGAGGTGCTTGTCCAAGTGCTCGTCGAAGAACTTGTCGAAGTACTTGTCGATGGACTCGTCGAAGTACTTGTCAAAGTACTTGTCAAAGTACTTGACGAAGAACTCGTCGCGGTGCTCGTCGAAGTACTCGTCAAAGCACTCGTCGAAGTACTTGTCGAAGTTCTTAGCGATGTATTTGTCGGGGTATTCGGCGAAGAATACTTCGCGTGCCAGTACAAATATGTACTGGCACGTGAACTTGGAGTTGTCTAAATGTTTGGCGAAGAACATGACGAAGTTTCTGGCGAACTTGAATTTGCACCTGCATTTGCACTGGCACGTGCACTTTACTTCCGCTTGCAGGCGGTCGATGAACTCGTCGAAGTACTTGTCGACGTTCTGCAAATGTGGGAGAGTCACGCTGCCGTCTTATGACGTCAGCACAATCGGGCCAGAATCGTCCGGCGTGAAGTAACGGTCTAGTGCCGCTATGTTTCGCATGGGTTAATGTCGAGGACCGGTGGCCATTCCGTGGATAAACGTGGCCATTCTGTGGCCAACAGTGATAAACTGTTGTCCCATTTTTTGTTTTTCGAAGTATTATCCGTTCAACTTAATACACTTTTGCATTCGTGCAAACCAAATACTAAAACAGTAATTCTAGTCTGAAGTTAATGTTGACAAAATGGCTGATTTGTACGCTTCCACAGCTGCTTCGGGGTCTTCAAACTGTTGATCGCGTAATCTTTCATTCTAGGGAATGTAAAGAAATCGTTTGGACTGTACGGAGGATGGCCTATCAGCTCAACGTTTAACTGCTTCAAAAAATCATTTGTCTTCTGAGCCGTATGGGAGCTCGTATTATCATGATGTAAGATGATGCGACGTTTCGGGTTATTTTCTCGGAGTTCGGCTATCATTTTTGGCAAACAAACCGTGAAATATCCACTCAGTGGTAACCGTACTGCGTTCCTGTAAAGGAATTGTAGCAACATGCCCCTATTTCGAGACAAACGTAGCAACCATTTTCTTTAACACGTTGCGGGAGCGAGCCACTTTCGCTGGTCTGACCTTGTCTTCGAAGATCCAAACTGCTGACTGATGTTTTCTTCCAGGTTCGTACGAATAAATCCATGATTCGTCACCTGAGACGATATTATAAACGGCATTTGACTTCCCTTCGTTGAAGCGTTGCAGATTATTCCGGCACCAATCTACACGAGCCGCCTTTTGCTCTACGTTAAAATTTTGTAGGGAACCCAGTGGGAATCTAGCTTTCTTAAACATAGCTCATTATGTAATAACGATTGAATTGATCTCAGTCCGATACTGATAACAGCCAATTGTAACTCAAACCGAAATATTATATTCCTGATCATTTCAGTGTGCCCCTCGTAAAAGGATTAATTTAATTTGTATTGATGACAAATTTTAATCAACGTTGTTTTCTTAGTATTGCAATTTTGTGATTTTTAACTTACACTTAACTTACTGTTCAAGAAGAAGTTAACACATAATGAAACGGTGTGGAAAGTATTGATAATTTTGAAAGTGGAGTGGAATTCCAAATCAAAGAATTTAAAAAAAAATTTAATGGAAATAAAAATAGTTTCGGAACACTGTTGTTTAAATTTCATACTTGGCCGTGTCCCACAAATGTGCCAGCTGTGACGACGGGGGAGTGGTCAAAATATCATGAAATTCGTAAAAGTGACGTAACTCATGGATGGCCCCTAATAGGGTTCATGTTGGTTACACTTCAGCTACGGATCCATAAAAATAGATCCACGTACCACGAGCGAGGGCCTTTGGCAATGCACAATGTAAACAAACCTATTCTGAAAACGATGTTAATATGACCGCAGCGCGTGAGCAAACAACATAACGCTGGCGTGTAATATTAAGAGGGGACGCTAGCAGCGTTATTCCATACAAACGTAGTGTCTTTTTTCTTCCTGGATAAAGCTTCTACAGCATTAACGGATTTTACCTACAAAATTATGACTAAATAGAGGTTTCGTATTTCCCTATTTTCTCCTAGAAAATTGGGCCTACCAAAATTTTTTTACCAAATTTTCTCAGGAAGAACGAGTTATAAGAGCTGATTTTGAAAATGATTAATAATAAATATTTATAATACGTATATAATTTTGGCTAGCTTTCTGGTTTAGTGGTTATGGTTAGTGCGCTGACAGCTAAACTGAAGTATTGGTGTGTACACACGCCTGAGACTATTAGTACTTGTGTGATGAACATTTTTGTTCTGTGGATCATTGTAAACCATCTTTTATCAGCTGTATTTTAAACACTTCCTACAGGCTCTGTTAAGTTTGATTTCAGATAGCCCCCTACTTAATTATAGCCATTTGTGTTTTCTCAAGATATTGTAATATATGGTTACTTAAGGCGCGGACTGACTAGCATTGTAAACGCTACAACCAGTAGTACAATATTTGTGTTGATCATGTGGCTAAGCTGCAAATGGGCATTTATTTTACTGGTTTTCTTTTATTTATTCAAAATTTACATATTAAATTGAATAATTGTTCGGTTTAAGTTTTAGAAAAATACTAATTCTATTAAATTCTTTTAAAAAAGAATGTTGTTATTGCTGAAAATTCTGAGATTTTCAACTCCAAAGTTAATTTTGGGAAGCAACTTCTAAATTTTTTATTGTATATTTCAAATTATATATAAATATTCTATTCGGTTCAAATTTTTCTTTAAGTCCTTCTTTTTGTACTGTGTTTTTTGGGTAGGAATATTTTCATTGCGTTATATTGTAATCGACTCTAAGGAACCAAATTTTTGTGGATATTAAGGTATGACCGCGCCTTAAAAATTTGTTTTTATTCTGTATGTATGCATAGGCAGTTTGAAGTTAGTACTTTAACTTTTGGGCTCTTAACTCTTTCATCAGGCTATCTAGACTGATCAAAAAGTTAAGATTGCAATTACGATTTCCACTATTCAAATAGTGAAAATCGCATTAATTTCCAAGTAGGTACCTTAAAAGACAAACACTTTTATTATAAGCTTGATATAATAAAACAGGATTGAGTGGTTTTATAAAACCACGGTAAAAGTGAAACATTTTTTCACATTATAGACATTTAACTAAAAATTTTTTGAATAATATTCCATTTAGGGTATAAAAATAGCTATATCAATCTTAATTTTATACTTGGAAAATTGGAACGATAATAATAAAAGTAGACTAAGTCTCCAACTAATATTTTTATTGAACTCTGAGCCCTGCTTAAAATGAGTAATAGTCTATAACACTACACGGTCAACTGCTGCGAACTATAGGCGCCGCCCGACCGTCACGCGACATGCAACACACAGACGAAAAAGTTTGAGACGATGTAATAAAAGTTTCACTTTAAAACCCACTTTCATACTAACATATCTTTATGGTTGTATAGTATTTTCTTTGATTAACGCGAGTGTAAAATAACTTATATAAAACACTTTTAAAGGATTAAAACGCGTGTAATTGTTACTTTGTTTTTACATTAGATTTTTGCGTAAAAGTTATATTTTTATTTTAGTTAACCGGATGTTAACGAGATGACGTTTTAAAGATTTGAAAGTGTTTTATTTAAATCTCAATGGTTTTTAGGTTATTTTGACGTTCACATGTTTGTCGTATTTCTCAGTGTACCGCTCACACAATTTGTAACTAAATATAGTATATTATTACTATTGTTTCAATACTATCGCATTTCGAGGTGGGCCTACTCACCGAACAAAAAAAATTGTCTACGTATTCCGCAAAGAACATAACACTACCCTCAAATTGACTAAATCTATGAAGGTTTGCAAGTGTATACATTATATCTTAAGATAAATTAACAGCGATTATTTTAAAGATGATTATACTAATAGCTTACCTAGGACTTGATTAAATATTTTATCAAAATGTATTTCATTCTTCTTTTCCATGTACTTGTGCATCACACTCCTCACACTGAAACAATGACAAAAACTGGTAAATTCATAATTTATTCCTAAGTAGGTATTTAGTCTGGTCATATTTTAAAAAAAACAATCCTATTTAGTGTGAATTTGGAACTTGACGTCATTCTCGGTCTGTTTGAGAATATTCATTGTTTTCTCATTTTCGAACCAATCTGTGTTGATTGTTCACTTCAAAAACACTATTCGCTGCCCCGCTCTCGCCTCTTCACGTCGCGCGTGCGACTCAAGCACATCTCATCTATAACTATGTATGTAGTTACAAGCCTACCTTGGCTGAGACCAAGTCCAAAAATAGCAATAATCGTAACTAGAATTAGATTAAAATCAAGTTGATTTTTAGTGAATCTGAAGTACACTAACTAATAATTTGTCTAAATATGTGTAGATCAACTAAATTTTGAAATTCAGCAATGAACGTAAGTGCATTGCAATTTAATTACAGGTTGTTAAGGAATTCCATTAATCATATTCAATTACAATATTGAATGACCTACCGTAATGTTGGTTACATTACGGTAGGTCATTCAAAATCTGGAGAGCATATAAAAGATTCGGCCGAGTATCGTTAATTTGCTCGTAAGAATTGAAGAATTCTGTTGCAATGCCACATATGCAATGTATTTACAATCAGTTGCCTATAAAAAATTGGCCGAAAGTACCTGTAATTTATTTTAGTATAATTAATTTTCTCATGTAAATTTCATTGTTTTTAAATAAATTGTATATCATTCTTAATTTTTAAAGAATTTATTACTTAAAGATTAGGAAATTATTTAAAGAAATGAAATAAATGACATTGCCAGCTCTCAGTAAGTCGCAACATAAAGTTTGCCAGGTGTAAACAGGTCCATTTTTGTTGATAATTTACAGTCATCTTTTTCGTTTTTTATAATTTTAATACAAAATTGAATTTTTATATTTACTATTTAGAATAAGCTGTGGATGCTAGTAAAAAAATTACTGCAAGCAGAGGTTTTGCCATGATTTTGCGTAACTATTCCCGTTAACTGTAAAAAGCCGCATTTGTGGTATCACTGCTCTTATGTACAACACTTCCCTAAATGCCTATTGAAATGAAATGAAATGAAATTTTATTTGCAGGAAACATTGTACTTAAGATGTTAACAATATAATGGATAATCCAATATGTTTCGTCAATTGACATGCAAAATATGTTACAAAATTGTCTAAACACTAATCGTACTGTTATACCGAAACATGTCCGATATGATAGGAATAATAATAACAATTCCATAAAGTAAAGGTCTAAAGAATTTAAATCTTAAAAAGGCTATATTTAACAACAAAGTACAACCATGTAATAAGGCTTGATCCACATAAGTGTGCTTAATAACAAATATTTCTCACTTCATCAGAGGCTCTTTGGCCATCATGTAGTCCCCATATTATTTAGCTAAATTACGATTTAGCGTTCATATCCTATTTAGTGTGAATTTGGAACTTGGTATCATTCTCAGTCTGTTTGAGAATATTCATTGTTTTCTCATTTTCGAACCAATCTGTGTGGATTGTTCACTTCAAAACCATTATTCGCGGCCCCGCTCTCCTCTTCACGTCACGCTCAAACACATCTCACCTATAACTATGTATGTTGTTACAAGCCTACCTTGGCTGAAACCAAGTCCAAAAATAACAATAATCGCAACTAGAACTAGATTAAAATCAAGTAGTTAGAGTTTATAAAAATTCACAATTATTTTTATACTTTTTAATTACCTTAATTCATTCTTAATATGGAATGGCTCTAAAGAGCATCCTATACCTTTGACAGCATTCAATATTTAAAAAGGGCAGTGAAAGTTCTACCATGAAGTAAGTATGCACTAAGATTTAATTGATAATAATTGAAAACAGGGATATTTCTGATTCTAATTAACTATAGATTGTTATAAGAATTTAGTGGAAGTCTAAATCCAATTTAAGATTTGGACGTATTGTGTGTACCTTTGACTGTTTCACTATATAATTTTTAAAAGAATAAAAATATAATTTTTATTTTGATAAGGCAAGAGATTCTTTTGATCATTACATCAACAATCATTTAGTTCTTCTCTGTCATAATCATTTAATAGTGTCACAGCAGAAGTGTCAGTGTGCATCAAAAAAAAATTTTTGAGAGGGTCATACAAAAATAAAATAATTAAGTTTTATGAATTGAAATAAAAATCTAGAAACATATATATATATATAGATATATAATGTAGAAATTAACAGACACTAAGGTAACTAATATTTTATGCAATAGAAAAAAAAATATCTTTTCCTTGTAACAATAACTATTTATGGCAATATATAACTTTAAAATTCCTCCTTACATAAATGGTGTCAAATTGATAAAAAACGCTGAAGCTTTAAGGAAGTCAGACAGGATGACCAATACACTAAGTACATTTTTTCCATGAAAATAAGGGATGAGACAAGCAGGACGTTCAGCTGATGGTAATTGATACACCCTGCCCATTACAATGCAGTGCTGCTCAGAATTCTAGAAAGACCTAATAATTCTAAGTGGCACTACAATTGCGCTTGTCAAGAGAAATAAGATGTTAAGCCTCATTTGCCTAGTTATTTCACTAGCTATGGTGCCCTTCAGACCGAAACACAGTAACACTTACACATTACTGCTTCACAACAGAAATAGGTGCCATTGTGGTACCCATCTAGCCGGCATCCTGTGCAAAAGGTGCCTCCCACTGGTGGCATATGGCCTTTGTATATTAAAAACTATTTGAATTAAGGCAGCAGATTGTAAGATTGTTAATTCTAAATGGCAATTTAATTGCCACCAAATGAATATTTAATGTTTATGTCATGTTTTTTGATTATTTTGTAATTTGATAGTGGGATTAGATCCTGATGATTGTTTCACACTTGAGTTGATAAGAGGGTCAAATAAATGTACATAATATTTGTAAATCACATTGATATGTGGTGGTGGGGAATGTGCCATGATATGATAATATTATTGATATAAGACATAGGGTAATTTTCAATGTAATGGCACAAATGTTCTAAACATTTTAATCTTATATATTATATATTCTTCAACAGGCTAGCTTATTGAAAATGACAAGTAGACTGAATTAATGTTTTTTTTTGTTTGTTGTTGAATGCTTTGACAGACATAAAAACAACCCAAAATTATTACATGATATTTTTTAAATTGCTCTTAGAAACAGAGTCAAACAATTATTTAGTAAGCCAAATAAGCTTAAGCAATTTTAATGAAATATAACTACTATTTTTTTTAATTCTGTGTAGTGGAACAAGATTGTCTAATTCTATTAATATTATATATATATATATATATATATATATATATATATATATATATATATATAAGCAACAAAACAACATTCAATCCCTTTGATTCTGCCCAACCTAGAAACTGCTTAATTAATACTTATATTATAAACTAATATTTTTTTTTTTGTAAATTATAGAAAACTCCATAAGATTGGTGGAAAACAATGTAAAATCAGTTAACTAATAAAGTAAACAAATAAATTTTAGGTTACTGCTGTCAACAGAAAAGTGATTATCAGAAGTGATCAACTGATCATGTCAGCTACCTGGGATCTGGTAAAACAATCTTCTTGCTGGCTCTGGCAGCTGGAGTACACTTCGACTTCTCCATAGCCATTAGATAGCTGACGTCGGCCAGGACAGCCTCAAGATCCGCCATTTTGAGTCTGGATTATCAACTTTGTCCCGTCAACTAGTTAGTCCTTATCAAAAAAACACTGCTAGAGCACTAAAACCACTAAAATTATTCGACCCCAAGCACTACCAATCACAAATACCTTTACGTCATGACGATTATTCATTCACTTTAGAACACCATTTGTTGACGAGAGCTGACACATTTTTATTTTGGCGAAACTGAAAAATATACGTAAGCACCAAAAGTATTGCAAAAGTTAAACATCGTTTGGAAAAATAACTATAACGATCAATTTAACAAAGTAATAAAGATTTGGTTACGAAAACATAATTTATCACAACCACCACGTCTCAACCCTCAACACACCATCAATTCATTCAAAGTTCAACTTCAAACTTCACATAAAAAATAATAAAAATGGCAAATTATGTTCAGACATTGACAATAGTTGACAAATGACAATAAGTTTTTTTTTACATAATTGTAGTCATACGTAGATAGCTTGTCTGCAAAAGTACTAAGTTCTTCTCTCTATGATCTCCTTCCCCCTGATATCCCTCGCCCCACTGATTTCAATTCCTTACTTTCCTTTGTTAATTCCCCTTTTGTTTCTATTTTATGTTCAGTCATTAACCAAAATAATAATAAAAGCGGCCCATGGAGAGCCGCTTTGCTACGTTGAATGTAAGAGGAGGAGTGGATGATAAGGTAGATGAAGTATGTCAGATGATGGATGAACAATCCATAGATATTTTGTGCGTGAATGAAACGAAGAGGAAAGGATGTGACACCACGGTTCATGGTCCCTACACGGCATACTGGTCCGGAGTCCCCCAAACCAGCCGAGGCGGTCAGGGAGTTGGTATGATTCTTTCTGATCGAATAGTAGAATGTGTGGTAGAGCATGAATGTGTTAGCCCAAGACTCCTCTGGATTAGGTTAAAAGTCACTCGCTTGTTTATCCTTGGGGTCTATGCACCGACGGATCTGTGCGGAGGTGGGTCATTAAAAGCCAAAAAAGAGAGAGAGGAATTTTGGGACAGCATGAGACGGGTCTTGAATAAATGCGGAGAAAATGAACGCATCGTGACGTTAGGGGATTTTAATGGGTGGGTTGGAGTAAAGCGTGATGGGTATGAAGGAGTTCTGGGTACGTTTAGGGACGAGAGAGTGAATGAAAATGGGAAAAGCCTGCTTGAAGTATGATTGGAATGGAATCTTTGCGTGGCAAACACAATGATTAACCATAAAAAGATCCATTTGTATACAAGAGATGAGGGTGAGTCTAGAAGTATGATTGATTTTGTAATTGTGGATGAAAGACTGAGAAAGAAAGTACTAGATGCTCGGGCATACCGCGGTGTAGGCCTCGACACAGACCACTTCCTGGTCATAGCCCGAATGCACGGCCTTTTTAAACGTTAGCGACACCGACGAGCTGAGCCTACGAGTGTTTTGGACAGAGTAAAAGTGGAAAATCTACAAGAAAAAGAAAGGAAAGACGAGTATGTAGAGAAACTGAAAGAAAGTTTTAAAGGCATAGAAGAGATAGGTGTGATTGAAGATTTGTGGGAGACATTTAAGAAAGGGATCGTGAATGTTGCTGTTGAGGTATGCGGGGTAGCTAAAAGAAGGAAAGGAAAAAAGAACTATAATTTGTGGATGGATAAAGAGGTACAAATGGCGGCGCAAGAAAAGAAGAAAGCTTGATTGGATTGGTTAGCAACAAAAGCTAACCAAAAAGTACAAAAGGCAACGGATGACAAGATAAAGGAAGCAAGAACGAAGCATAAAAGATTGAAATCAGCAGCGAAAGCAGTTGTGTCTAGAAAGAAAGAAGAAGAAACGGATGATTTTGATAGGAGGCTCACTGAAGATTTCCAGTCAAACATTAAGTTCTTCTGGAAATCCATCAAAACAGCCAGAGGAAAAACGTCTACCTCGTAGCTCAGTATAATCAGGAGTCAAGATGAGAACATTATAAGAGGAGAAGAATGTGTGCTAAAGAGATGGAAAGAGTATTTTGAAAGTTTGTTTGAAAGAGAGGAAGTGCATGAACAACATCCGGCAGCTTCTATTGAAACTAATATAAATGTTGATGAAATTGAGATAAGCATGGATGAAATAGTGAAAACATTGAAAAGAATGAGATTAGGTAAAGCTGCAGGGTATGACAGGATTACCGTCGAGATGCTGAGGGCTGGTCAGGGCATAGTGGCTAGCCAGCTGTAATTTGTGCTGGAGAAATGGGCAAGTACCAGGAGACTGGTGCAAAGCTGTAATCGTGCCATTGTATAAGGGAAATGGGTCACGACAAGACTGCAGAAAATACCGCGGTATAAGCCTTCTCAGCGTCGTCGGTAAATTGTATGCAAAAGTGTTGATTGAAAGAGTTGTGAATGAAACAGACGAAAAGGTATGGGATTCACAAGCGGGATTTAGAAAGGGAATGGGATGTATGGATTAGGTCTTTTCCTTGCGGTGCATAGCCGAAAAGTTTTGGCTAAAAACAAAAAGGTCTATTGCGCGTTCGTGGATCTAGAAAAGGCCTATGATAGAGTGGTGAGGAATGAATTGTGGTCAGCATTGTCTGCGAGCGGTGTGAGCAGTGTCCTCATACGAGCATTGCAATCTCTTTATAGAGATTCTAGTGCTTGTGTAAGGATAAACGGGGCATACACTGAATGGTTTATTATCGAAAAAGGTGTTAGACTGTAGTTAGTTGTGTAGCGTCACCGTGGCTGTTTAATCTGTTCATGAACAATTGCTTGACAGGTTTAAAAGAGAATGACAGTGGGTTGAGAATGAATGAGTTACTCGTCAAATGTTTTCTCTATGCTGATGACCAAGTATTACTAGCATTTTCAGTCGAGGAGTTGCAAGAGATGGTAACTGCTATGAATGGAGCTTTTGGTAGAAAGGGGATGAAGATGAATATAAGAAGACGAAAGTGATGGTGCTTGTAAGAGATGAGGTGCTGACAGACTGCAATATCGTGATTGTAGATGAAAAAATTGAACAGGGGAATGAGTTTGTGTATCTGGGTTCTAAATTTACAAGAGATGGAAAGTATGAGAGTGATATATGAAAGAAGAGTGAATGCAGGAAACATGGTGAATGGAGCTTTGCACTCCTTTATGAACAGTCAGAAGGTGTCTAATAAGGCTCGTTTTGCTGTGCATGAGGGGGTGTTGGTGCCAACACTCATGGGTATGGCAGAAGAAACATGAAAGCAGAATAAATGCAGTTGAGATGAGAGCGTTGAGAAGTATGATAGGAGTTAAACTGAGTGACAGGATAAAAAATAGTGAGATAAGGAAACGTTGTGGTCTGACAGAAGATGTTGTGACAAAAATTTAGAAAGGTATGCTGAGATGGTTTGGACATGTCGAGAGAATGAATGAAGAACGATTGACGAAGAAAGTGTATAAGTCCAGTGTGAATGAAAGTGTTGGAAGGAGTAGACCTAGGCGGGCGTTTCAAGATCAAATCAGAGACGTCTTGAAAAAAGGCCAGGTCAAGAGTACCCTAAACCGGAGAGCATGTATGAAAGGAATAATGAGAGTGGACGAAGCGAAAGAAGTATGTAAGGATAAAGCAAGTGGAAAGAAGTGGTCTCTGCCTACCCCTACGGGAAAGAGTCGTGATTTTATGTATGTATGTCATTGGTGAAATCTAAAGAGGATGCGCCATCAAGCCAAACAATAATAATAATAAGTACTAAGTTACTGGTAGTTTTCCGATTACAGCACTAAAGCTGTGACTAAAGAGCATTTATTACGGCATAATGCTTTAATGTTCAAATCACAACAACGCTTCACACATAATCGAGCACTCCAGTACTCTAGTACAACTTTCGCGTGATGCGTGCAACCGATACCAACTCAGTGGCAGAAAATTAATAAGTGTTTTTTTCTTTTACTTGGCATTGTTCGAAATTTTATTTATATATTATACTTAGAACCAATAATATTCATTGTTGAAAAAATTTCAAGGCTACTATTTTATTTTAAATTCCATATTAAAAAATTGAATTATATACATTTTCAAAATACAAAAGAAAGCTTATAGTTAGGTGATTTCAGTGAAGTTTATTTTATTTTACACAGATCTTTTTTTCGACACAAAAGTAGCAAAACAGTTATATTTTGGAATAAACGAGGATTGTCAAGGAATAAGGAACTAGTTTTATTTATAAGTGTTTATGGTTTTAAAATCAACTTTAATTGTTCTTTCTTTTCACCAAAATAAAATTTTCATGCTTCATAGTAAAAGTTTAGGATATTCCTACAGAACGACACCCACGAAATTGACGATGAACAGATATTTTATGCGTTTAGTGACTTTACATTCATAACCCTTTTATGAGTAGATGTTAAGTATCTAAACTTTATATTTATATACTGAACTATAGAAAATTTAATCTAGTTTTTGTTGAATACTAATACTTTGGATAATTTAAAAAACCAAATACCATATGAAGCACAATATTGAGTAAGGTAGGAATTTCACGACATAAATCCGAAGAATTTTAATGTTTATATTATGTCGTGATAATCTACGTTTTCTGTTCAAAATAAAAAGGATTGTGTGGTTTTATGAAACCACGGTAAAAGTGAAACTTTTTTTTTCACATTATAGACATTTAACTAAAATTTTTTGGAATAATATTGCAATAAGGGTATAAAAATCGCTTTTTCAATCTAAATTTTATGCTTGGAAAATTGGAATGATAATGGGAAATAATAAAAGTAGAATAAGCCTCCAACTAATATTTTCATTGGACTCTGTGTCTTGGCCGTGGTTAAAAATATTGAATAAAAGTTTCACTTTAATAAATAACAACATTTACATTAAACACTGATAAAAACAAATAAAATAGCATGGAGCATTGGCACAAATGAGTAATATTCTATACACTACACGGTCAGCTGCTGCGAACTATAGGCGTCGCCCGACCGTCACGCGACATGCAACACAGACGAAAAAGTTTGAGACGATGTAATAAAAGTTTCACTTTAAAACCTTCAACAAAATGATAACGAAATAAGCTTCTCAGTATTGTGTAATACATGTACAACATAGAACAAAATCGTTATAAATAAATGGTTGCACTCCGGGAGTGCCAGCAGAAGTGAAAACGTGAACATTAAAGTTGTGCATTTTTTATATGTTGGTATGGTTAGGGAATAATTTCGAACGAATTGCTTTGTGTATCAGTATAAAAGTACTAGAATTTATGTGGTTTAGTACAATATTGCGCTATCATATACAAAAATGACAATTTATATTACACAAAAATTTAACACTTCAGAACTATTACAATTATTTTACATTAAAAAGTTTATCCCTCTGAAAAATCAACTTTCATCCATAATTTCAATGGCTGTCTTACGAATCGTCTCCTGACGCGGAAATAACATTTTATACCCATCCCGAGAAAAGTGCTCAACACCGCTAAAGAAGTTTTTACTTCAAAAATATGAATTGAATATGGATTGCATTATGACCCAATAAAAATTAGTTACTAAAACCAGAGTAATGGTACAGAGCTCCGTCTCTGCATGTTTATATGTTGATATTAATATATCAACTGAAGATAAAGTTTGCCAATCTAATTTGATTCTTTTACCTTCCTTTCTTACCTTCCACCGAAAGTTCATTTTCCATAATTTCAACAATTTTTTTATTAATTTTCGATCAGGGTCACGTGTCATGTCGCATCATGTTGTTTAACATTTTATACTCATGCCAAGGAAAGTGCTCAACGTCGCGAAAGAAGATTTCACTTCATAAAAATTGTTAAAAACTATTTGCGCTGTCAGAAACCTTTGACCTTGAAGTGTGAGATCGCTTGTGTATGATATAAAATATAACTATGCTATATTTGGACAAAATAACTGCTGAACTGTATTGTACGATAATTTTCCAAGTAAAAAAGTAAATAAAGAATCATATTTCAACATATTTTAAACTAAATAAATAGCAAGAAACAGACAAAGGAAACGACAGATCAAAGTCGTTATTCGATTTGAATGGACACTATTTCAAGTCTAATTTATATCAACAAATACTATATTATATCATACTATTATAATAATTATTATTATATAATATGATGTCTCACACAGTATAATTGTGTTATAATAATAGCAACTCACCGAATATGGGGTATAAATCGAAAAACAAACAAAAACTCTGTTCACCTACGGAAATAAAATACCTATTTTATCAAATATCAACTGCCTATTTACCGAATGGTAAGTACCTTGGCTATAATATTATTCTCCTTAGAAAAAAGTTATAAATGCCAGTGTCATTATGTCTTCATTTGACATTTTGACATTGAAAATGTACCGGAATTTGAATTTTGTTATTTCATTCATATCGTGTTCAAATCATAAATCAAATTATTTTTGCAGTGAGCATTTAAGCAAGTAAGGACTGCAACTTGCAAGTCTTTAATACTGATTTTAAATTTTACTATTATAGTCGAGCATGGTTCTTGCAGAATAGTATTTTTAAATATATAGAATTGACGATTTAAATGTTTACAAACTTAGCAGACAAACTGTTATTAAGGTACCTATATTAATTACTAAGCATTATATTATTATATTTGTGTTTTCCGACGTTCTGTGTTTTGGTTTCTGGTGAAAAAGGTGCACGTTTTGATTTATTTTTTATCTAATTAGTACAATTCTGGGTAAGAAAATAACCAAGACTATGGAAGTAATAGCCTTTTTTTAGGCAAATATTTGTATTAATGATGTATGTGTTAAATATAGAAGAATTACGACTCATAAGAGCACTTTCGTGATGCGTTGTTCTTCATGATACTATATTAAATAATCAAATAATTTTAGATAGCCAAATGGAGTACTGTCCACCGAACGTTACTTTGGGAGAAATATGGGTTGATCATGGAATATCACAATGTTTTATGGAGACAGCCACCGCAACATTCATAGGACTATTTCTGCTTGTGTTTGGTGTAGCACAAATTATAATGTATAAACGGTATGTTATCAACCTAAAATATAATGAAAATGACAAAAACCAAATTTAATGCTTTAGTTCTCTTGATTAGAAAATTAGTCTCATGATATTAATCAATAGTAGAAAAGTACTACTTTATAGTATATTTGTATTATTCCTAGATATTATAATGTTACTTATATAAAAGAGAAGCATTGTTGCCTTATTGGTATGTTATCAACCATGCCTATTGTTCATTATGTATAGTCAATGATGGACACATGAAGCATTGCTTTTACAAGGTTAGGCCTATATAAATAAAAATAATGGATTCCTAATCTCAAAGAAAAAAAAATATTTTGAGCGCTATGTGGGGTTTATAAGGATGATAATTGATTATACTAGTCTGTTTATCCATATTATATGATATATGTTGCCAACACAATTTAATTAGAACTGAACTTGCAAAACAGTGGTTTTAAACAAAATTTGAACTTACATGGAAACTTTAAGTATTGAATTATTAATTGCTTTACAGATATGCTACTGAAGTTCTGGATGTGAGATCGTCAAAATTATTTTTTGTGCAAATTTCGTTCACATTGTTTGTCCCAATTTTGGCTGTAACAAGATTTATACTTCAAGCTTTTTTGTTTAAAGGAGGACATATATATGGGTACATGGTATGTTTTGAATACTTTTTAAATTTTGTATTTGCATAATTCAAATTCAAATATTTTTATTCAAAATAGGATATTATATCACTTATTGAAAGTAAAAAATACCACCCATTCGTAAAAAGTATACCTAAGGCCTGAGAGGAATGAGCGCAAGAAACTCAGCAAATCATAGAAAAATATATCAAAGTATAGAAATGGTTCAATGTAGGCATATTTTTTGTCAAATCTTAAGACTTCATTCTAAGGCTGTAGAATTGACTGAATTTCATAATATAATAAATACTTACAACAATTAAAATGCCTGTAACAATTGTAGTTGTATTTTTACATTAGGGTTTAGTGTAAAAATTTCTTTTTGTATTATTATTTAATTAACATGACATTCCATAACCTTCATTTTATATTTAGCAAGTATAAATACTGATGTGCAAAATGGATAATAAAATATAATAATAAAACAAAACATATCTGATCAAAAAAGTTCATAGGTAAAAACCTTGTAAAATTGTCGGGAGTTTGACCCCTGTTATCTCCAAGCAATATACTTTATCGTGTTACAGTAGCATAGTAATTTTATCGATTATATAATATTATAAACAAGCTTGTTACGACAGCATATCTCCTTACCGCAACATATCTTCTTCCCTAAATATACGATTATATATTTTTTCTTTGCAAGTTTTTTTGATTAAATATTTATGTTTTTCAGAATTTGCTACTATTGGATGTTATATTTATATTAGATAATCGGATCGGATTATCTATCTCTACATATAGAGATAGATAATCCTGAAATTTGAAAGGTGCTATTAGACATGAATAATGTTTTTACAGGTTTTTTTCCTTTTATGATAAAAACCCTAGATAATTTATACATAGATAGAGTTTCTTGCTGTTAGGACAACACATGACAACAGGCCAGGTTTATTACTTTCGTGTGCATGACATCTACTTCTTACGATCGCGACATGTTAGTGTGTGAGTTACTGAAAATAGAGGCTAACACTTTCACAGCTCCTAAGTCATTTTATCATTTTAATTAGAATCTAACCTTACACTTTTCGCTTATTTGATTAATTAAACCTTTAAGACAAGTGTACATCTAAGTAAATCTCCCTTATATGATTACTTTGTTGTCTGCCTGTACAGACCCTAATTATTGTAATATGTTACATGAAATACTAATTTTCGAAATCCCTAGAAGCTAGAAAATAGCATGATCCTTTAAAACCACACAATCCAAAGTATTATCAATGAACGTTTTACAATTTACTACTAAGCTGTGGAATTCAAATTTTATATATTTTTATTCAAAATAGTAGTTTAAATCAAATTCAAGTTCCAAATTCAAATTTTTTTATTCAAAATAGGATTCAAAATCACTTATTGAATGTCAAAAGCTACCACCCATTCAAAAAAGACTGCCTGAGGCCTGAGAAGAATGGGCGCAAGAAACTCAGCGGGCTTTTTTTTATATAAAAATATGGATGGGGGTTTTCGCGTTATTCCCAGTCAGTGGTGTCATTAAGAAAATCGAAAAACATTGCACAAGCTCATTCCACAGCTTGCTTGTATGTGGAAGAAAGTTCCTCAAAAACTGCACTGTGGAGGAACTCCACACATCCACAATTCTAAAAACATGATGCATAATAATGTTTGAAAGTGGATAATAGCCACTACCAACAACTATTTGTTTTCAAAAATTTAAAAATATGTGTTGTTTCAGATTCTTTCTCTGGTAGTTAATGTTATAGTGTTTCCACTTTCTGCGTATTTGGCTGTGATAGAAAGAAAATATTTGTTACCATCAGTTCCACCAAGGGGCCATGGATTTGTGCTGCTAATGTTTTGGGCTATGATCTTTGTGTCTGAGAATTTATCTTTCTTGAACCTTAACAAAGAGGGATGGTGGTGGCATTTAAAAGAGTAAGTATTTATTATTAATCTTTATTATAATATGAGCCTTTATTCAGACAAGATTTACACTTTGTTTTACTAATATTTATATTGAAATAAAACAATTAAATTTAGACTCACTCAACACAAGTGGGAGGAGGCTACTTAGCACAGGATGCTGGCTAGGTGATGTGTACCACAACCACTCTTATTTATGCCGTGAAACATTAATGTCTAAGAACTATTGTGTTTCGGTCTGAACGGCGCCGTAGCGCTAATTACGGCGCCGTTGTCATCAGCGCCATGTCTCAAGGTCACGAGCACAGTTGTAGTGCCACCCAGAATTTTGGGTTTTCAAGAATCCTGAGCGGCATTGCATTGTAATGGGCAGGGCATATCAATTACCATCAACTGAACATCCTTTGTCTCGTCCCTTACTGTCATAAACAAAAAACAACCTTGTCTTTTTGCCTTTTCTTGGCAAAAGCCTCTCCAATTTCCTCTATAAATGTGTTACGTCCCCAATTCTAGTCCACATGGCACAGTTGTTACTTCATCTTCTTTGGAAAGGTCTACCCCTTTTTATTTTCATGTGACCTGTGTACTAATGCATTAATGTTTTGTTCTGTTTTGTTTGTCTTCTGATTGCGCCCAGCCCACTTCCATTAGTGTCTTGATAGTTATAGATACAACCTTCGTTCATGGGGGCCTTTTTATGGTTGATATTTTCATTCTAACTGAAAGCTGGGAACGTGAAAAACCAGTTGGAGGCTCCTTTGTACAGGATGCCGGCTAGATTACGGGTACCACAACGGCGCCTTTCTGCCGTGAAGCAGTAATGTGTAAGCATTACTGTGTTTCGGTCTAAAGGGCGCCGTAGCTAGTGAAATTACTGGGCAAATGAGACAGAACATCTTATGTCTCAAGATGACGAGCGCAATTGTAGTTTTTCAAGAATCCCGAGCGGCACTGCATTGTAATGGGCAGGGCGTATCAATTACCATCAGCTGAACATCCTGCGCGTCTTGTCCCTTATTTTCATTAAAAAAAAAATAGCTTCTTGCCCATAATTCTAGTCTATTCATTGCATTATTTATCTATACACACTAATAAAATTAACGGTTTTATTACTCATTATATTCCTCGCATAATGTGTTAAAAAAGTTAAATTTATCCATATGTCAGTGTGTGTGTTCTCTTTCTCACTTAAGTTTTTACCTATGTTGTGTAGTCATAGGAGATACAGTTTTTTCTATATCAGTGGGGTTAAATGGGATAGTGGCTCAACCGGATGGGAAGTGAAAATCAGTCACCCCTGATCCCCTGAAATACCAGAGTTTAAGAGATGCTTGAGTTTTAGAGAGAGAATGTCCCAATATCATATCAGTTCGGAAATACTATAGCAGGCTGATTATTCCACCTGTGTGGTTAGAAGTGTCTTGCTCACTCTAATGATGTGGGCTCAGTCTAATGATTAGATTCATTCATTTTGACAGATAGAAGAAGAACAAATGAAAACACTTGACTTATTTGGTTCTTTTGTCGAATGTAACCTTTTTATGTAATCAAAATCAATGAAGATACAAAAAGTACCGCCAAAGAGATTTTATTTCAGATTTATACATACTATAAGCTAAATGCTTTTCCCAACCATATAATGTACAAATCAGTTTTATTAAGACAATCCTTCATTTATAAAAAGCATTTTTATTCATTAGTTATGGCTGAATCACATAGGTAAAGTATACCTACATATATATCTATACATTACAAATGTAATGTTGCGAGATATATAAAATACCAACATAGTTTATTTATTGTGTATGTTAGTAACTGATAATATTATGAAAGTGATTCTTTTTTTGTTATTAAGTCTCAGTCCTATGACATTCTTTTTCTGAATCTTATATATTAATACCAGTATCAATGTTCAACGAAAAAAAAAATCTTTTTCTATCGCTGCTTTATTTGTTTCAGTCTTCAAGATCGCTTAGAAATGACAATGTTTGTTGGTCGGTATGTGTCTTGCATGACAATGTTTGTTCTTGGCCTCAAAGCCCCTGGTATTATGCACCAATTTGAATATCTCGAGGGAGACGATGGCAATCGCAGGAATATACCAAGGGTATGTTGAATGTTCCTTTTTATTTAAATATCTTTTTTGTAGTTTAGGGTACCTACTTATTAGCTATGTTCACATTGTGCCTTTCTATGTTCATCAAGGGAATTCGTCATACCGCAGTCATCAGCGCACGTGAGGCATGCGCATTGCCCGTTGAAAGCGCAGCGCACGCAGTGATACGAGTTTTCCAATGTGGGCTGCCGCAAAGCGTTCAATAACAACGGCGGAACTAAATGACTATATTGGCGTTGCGTTCGTTAACGCATTCAATTATTGAAAGATGAAGATGAAAAGGCACTGTTGAATAGCTGTAACAATTATATTATATATTACTTGTTGACCCACGTTGTATTGCCGATATTAAAATCGCGATACAAAAGTAACTGTTCGTAGATGGGTGAAAATTTGAAAAATTAATAAATTTGTGTGGACCACCCTTAACATTTAGGGGGATGGAAAATAGATGTTGTCCGATTCTCGGACCTACCCAATATGCGCTCAAAATTTCATGAGAATCGGTCAAGCTGTTTCGGAGGAGTTCGGTCCCGCACACCGTGACACGAGAATTTTATATATTAGTTGTACTAATACCAGTGGAAGGCTAGGTTGATAATACACCGACGCCTTTTTCTGACGTGAAGCAGTAATGTGCAAGCACGATTGTGTTTCGGTTTGAATATTATCACAGGGAGTGCTCAGAGGAGCTGTTCGGGTTGATTCCAGCGGCCGAATTCCACCACCGGACATTGACGTCGGGCATTCAACAATCGCGCGTTTTGCAAGAAATTTCTTATCTCGCACAGCCACTTTGTGGAATCAATTACCCTAACCGATACGACTTAGGGACCTTCAAAAAAAGAGCATACTCCTACCTTAAAGGCCGGCAACGCATCTCTTGATACCTGTTGTTGCGGATGTCCATGGGGGAGGGGGAGGGGGGGTTGCCTCACCATTCCGTATCCCGTGAGCGTCTTGCCCGTTTGCCCCCTCCTATATAATAATAATAATATTGACACACTTTTTACACAAATTATCTTGCCCCAAGTTAAGCATATATAGCCTGTGTTATGGGTTACAAGATAACGATATATTTAATACAATATACTTACTTAAACATACATAAATACATTTAAACATCCATGACTCATCTATATATATACAAGTATTAAAAAAAAACTAATGAGTCTTAACATGTTATGTCTCAAAGTGACGATCAGAAATGCTCACGCACCTCTCAGATCATCCTAATTTCATTGGTACAATCACCTTGACAGAATCTGAACACACATTATGTTAGTAGTGCAAGGGCGCCCAAAGTGAAAAATGCGAAAAATAATTATGAGTGAAACATTTATATTTATTTTCTTCAAAATACACATCATTTATTGCAGGATATCCTTCCTAATGTATTTACTTATGTTTTTATTGTAACTCTATCAGGTGTAATGTCTTGAATACGTACGGAACTCGGTTTTTCTCTATTGCCAGAGTTGTTTTATCTAGGGGGCTGCCCTTTATGTTTTCAGAATTGTTAGGAATAACTATATATTTATTTATAGATTTTATGACATTATAAATAGTGCTATTCTCTCGAGTTCACAAGAAGTGCAATGAAACGGATCCGTTTGAAACGCTATTTCGTTAAGTGTATGGAGTACACGTGTCACCTGGGCAATATTGTATTGAAATTCGAATATTTTTATTTAAATATTTTAAATAAAAATATTTGAATTTCAATATATATTTAAAATAACTTATTGAACGTCAAAAACAATATCGCCGAAACTAATTTAATAATATTATCTAGGATACCATAGCTTTATAACCGTAACTACCTTTGGAAATTGTATAAAACCTTGGGCAATATTAAATTTAGTATGATAATGCGCAATCTATACAAAAAAATAATTCAAGTGCCAATGCGAAAGCAAGAAAGTTTAACTTTGTTTGAATTCATTTAATTTACGAACGTGAAAAAAAAGTATGAAAACCTTTTTTTTTCTTTTAATTATATTTATACAGAAACTAAATAGTAATTAAATTTATTTATAAAGGTATAGTTTTTATTTGTTACAATAAAAGTATATATTTAATTTGATTATTCAATATATAGTGTTGATTTTTATGTAAACAATCTTTGATTGAGTTGGTAATAATTATGTATATACCGCGAACTTAAATACAACAATTCTATGTTGTGAAAGAATCTATCAAAGGGTGCCGAAGGACAATCTTGCTCTAACTTGATTAGGAACTAGGACCAGTCCTTCATTTCAGTGGTCCCATCATATTGATTGATTGATATGTGTCGTTCATCTACAGTGCGTTTTTCAAGAATTTTTTTTCACGAACAACAAATGCAAAAATGATTGCACTGTGTCTGCAGGACATTATGATCCTCTGGTGTTACAAGAGATTGTATTCACGGTGATCACTTACCAGGTGATCGTTCATTCATCTATAACCGCTACATGAAACCTTCTCGAACACGGTTTCTCAACTTCTTATGTGACTATGGTATATATATAATATGTCTATAATGAACTGGATCAAATTAAATGGTTGTCTCTATTTCATAATGTCAATTCGGTCGATGCAAAATTAGAAATTACCAGACACTAATGCCCATTATTTATAGACATACACTCATGCGGAAACCGCGAGATAGTCACTATCCTATATGGTTCTCATGTCCATTCTTAGGAGCACTTGAAGAAAAGGCAAAATCCACCATAAAAGTAAAAAAATTAACAACTCAATGGACACATTTTCATACGAATTACTACGCGAACGTTGTGCCATCATGATAAAAGGTTGTTATGACAATTTTAAAAATGATGATCCTACCTACTTTTGGAAGGTTTTTAAACAACAACGTAAAAATAGTAACAATTGTATTCCGAATGAAATGAGTCTGGATAACTTTGTTGCCAAAAAACGAAATAATATATTTTTGGCGACGTCTTTGCTAAACATTTTTATCGGTCTATACTAACACCAGTAACTGTCACGTAGGAAATTCACCACACCTAAACAATATCATTCCCAATGCTTCACTCGGTAGTTGCCAACTAACTGAAGAGGAAGTTTTAAAACACCTTCTATACTTCGATTCACTTAAGGGACCCGGTCTAGATCTTCTTGCTCTAATATTACTTAAAAAATGCGCACACAAATAATTAGTTAAACCACTAAGTCTCATATATAATTGTTTGTTGCAAACGGGCATATTTCCTACCAAATGTCACACCAGTCCATAAGTCCGGCAACTCAAAAGATATAAAAAACTACCGGTCTATATTTGTTTTATATATATGTGGAAAAGTCTTAGAAAGTCTACTTCAAAAAGTAATATATTCTCATATAGCTCCATATCTCGATCCTAATCAACACGGGTTTCGCCCTCGGAAATCCACAACCTCGAACTTAGTTATATTTCAGACATCGCTGAGATTGTAGATGCTACTGGCGAAGTACATTCAATTTACACTGATTTTCAAAAAGCTTTCGATGTGGTGAACCATAATATTTTATTGTTAAAAATTGAGTTTTTGGTATTTCATGGCTCATTGTTGCGTTGGTGTGAATCTTACTTAAGAAATCGGTCACAACTGCTTTCTGTTAATGGTTTCAAGTCCTATGAGATAAATATATCATCGGGTGTACCTCAAGGATCACATTTGGTCACATTCTTTTTAATTTTCATAAATGATTTGGCACTCAAGTTAAATGCTAAATTCAAAATGTTTGCAGACGATATGAAAATTTACAAAACTATTAATAGTTTGGCTGTTAACAGCCAAGCTGACGTGACAACACTACAAAATGATATTAATGCTGTTCACTCTTGGTGCACCACAAATGGAATGTTCTTAAATATTGAAAAATGTTTCCACATTAAATTTACCAGAAAGAAAAATCCGTTAGACTGTGTATATAAAATAATGTTAGTCTTAAGGAAGTTTATAGTATGAGAGACCTTGGTATTATTATAGACTCGACTTTAAGTTTTCGCCCACACATAGAACAAATAGCATCTAAAGCGTCAAAGATATCTGGCCTATGGTTGTAGTATCCTTGATTATAGCAGCACGGTATGGAGTCCAGGGTATCAAGTTCATTCCGATAGAATAGAACGAATTCAAAAACGGTTTCTATACCATCTATCTTACAAAGACTTCAAATGTAATAAATTGTTTTCGTACGACTCTCGTCTCACTTACTATAGAATGAAATCACTTAAAGACCGCAGAAAGATTGCAGATGTTATTTTCTTGGCAAAGCTAATGAAAGCTTAAAGTTCGTTGTGCCTCGTGATTGTAGCCGCTTACACAATCGCAAGACTTTCTGTTTGCCACAAAGCAGAACCAAACTTGGGGATCATAGTCCGCTGTATAGAATGCAATTTTTTGCAAATTATTAGAGAGATGCTATAGAAAACTTCTGTGACAATATACCCAAAATAAAAAATAAATGAAGTACGTAGATAAGTTAGCAAGTAAGTCATCTGTTAATCGTTTTTTCTTGTTATTGGCTGTTAGTATAAGTCCTGTTTATATCAAGCTTGTTTGTTAAGCGTGTTTTGTTGCGCTGTAGTTATTGTACCACTTAATCACTATATCAATAAAAAAAAATAACAAAGAATTAGAAAATCCACTTTACTAACCTGCATCTAGGCGTTAGCTGGTCTCTAAAATTTTCAATTGCTTACGATTTTATTATATGTATAGTCCGGGTGTTCAGGTGTGTTATGTGTTCATTCATTATGGAAATAATAATGGAAGGAATAATATATTATTTTGTACAAATGCACAGTTTTTTTATAGATTGCATGCTTAAAGTAAAAATTCACTACTAAGTATAAACATAATATTTTATTAATCTCATTTACTATCATAGAAAGTAGTTTGACTACACGACTGAAACAAAACGCTTAAGTATTTCTTTAACACTAATTGATAACACTGATTGTCTGCAATAATAAAATAATACTTAAGAACCATATTCTTTTCCTGATAAAACGTCGCGTTTAATAGAAGCGTTTGAAACGTTATTATTTTTAATACCTACATCATGAAAATTATTTTACACAAATTAAATTTGAAAATAAAATTTACGTTCCGTGCGAGCGCTCTTTCCACTGAGTCAACCGTGCGAGTGACGTATCGTTGATAAATCTTGTATGTATTGTTCAACTCTCAGGTTATGGCTTTTGACGTAAATTTTGTTTTCAAATTTAATTTGTGTAATTAATGTCAGAAGTGAGGGTTACCACTTTAAAAAATAACAAATTGTTTACAAAATTATTTTAATAACTAGCTGACCCAGCAATCATATTGCCAAATAAAGTAATTATAAAATGTAATATATAAAATTTTTGCGGCATAAAAAATAGATGACGACCGATTCTCAGACCTACCAAATATACTACAATAATTATTATATTCGGTTGCCATCTTTTATATTCGGTTGCCATCTTGCAACCCTATTGCTGATCTGTGGATGGAACAGAATAATATAAAAATCGCGTTAAAAAATAGCTGTTGATCGTAGACGGGTGAAAATTTGAAGTTGTATGTATTTTTTAATGCAGAATTATAATAAAAAATAAAAAATTATGTCAAAAAAATAAAAAAATATGTTAAGGGTGAACAACCCTTAGGGGTATGAAAAATAGATAGTAGCCGATTCTCAGACCTACTGATTTTACATATAAAATTTTATAAAAATCAGTAAAGCCGTTTCGGAGACGTTGTTCTGTATATAATAAATAAAATAATGATTTTGAATTGAATTTGTCAATAATATATCATAACATCAAAAATTACTTCGTAAAATATGCACCCTGCTGTCGCAATGAAATTGTTTCACAGCAGAACTGTCAAACCGTGCGTCAATAAATTCTCTCATAGAAATTATGTATGGACACATCAAAGGAAAAACAAATTTGTTGTTTTTATTTAATTTAGCAGCATTTTCCTATTTATTCACCTTTTAAACTTTCCCTGGACTTCCACAAATAATTCAAGACCTAAATTGGCCAAATCGGTCCAGCCGTTCTCGAGTTTTAGCGAGACTAACGAACAGCAATTCATTTATATATATATATAGATAATAAATGCGCTAAAACCCCATCGCTACAGCCATAATACTTACGTCTAATACTGTCTAATGATTAACGCATGTCAAATAACAATATTGATAGAAATGTAAAATTTTTGTAAAGTTTATTTATTTTACGATTTATTTTTAATTAGTTTAGGCTTAGGATGTCATGTCCATATCAAAATTATATAATAAATGCTGACGTAGACACGCTCAAAAAGAAGGTACATAGCGATATCAACCACAATAATTTATATTTTAGTTGAATTGAATAGATTGACGGCCAAATGTTGTACCATTACCCAGCACTTGATGTAATTTAATTTTTTTTTGTTTTATTTCTGTATGTTTTCCTTATATTATCTAGTGGTATATTATATGTATAATACAATATAATATTGACACACTCTTACACAAATTATCTTGCCCCAAACTAGGCATAGCCTGTACTATGGGTACAAGACAACGATATATTTAATACAATAATTCAGTATTCTTGGTACGCTGCACGTAATGATAGTTTTAATTTTATGTAGTCTTGTAAATATAGTTACCTATGACATTTGTTTTAATACAATATACTTAATTAAACACACATAAATACTTATAGACATCCATGACTCGGAAACAAATAAATGATTGCACCTACCGGGATTCGAAACCAGGCCCTCTAGTCACAAACCACTGGGCTATAGAGGTCGTCTGTAGAATATGTAGAATTTCATTGTTGTTACTTATGGCAAAGTCAACTTGATTACCTAAATTTGATATAGGATCTCATATTATATAATCCAGCTACTCTTTAGGTAGTACTACACAGGATGTACAGATATGATTTATAGTAACGTTCCTAATTTTAAAGCGGACGATGTTGCGGGTAACATCTACTCTTTATCTAATTTACCTTTGGCGCATTCGTAATCGCTATTCTCTACACTATTCTTCTCGTAACGGGTTCTTCGGCACAATCAAACAAAAGCGGATAAAATCTATTATAAAACATTACTAAAATCCCAGAAACCGCTCTAAGAACGACTTCTTCTTTTTCGCCGTTACACTCTTTACAGAGCTGTCGTGGTCATCACGAAGTGAATTCTTTTGGGGCAGGTGTGATTCGCCCCACGACAATTTGCCACTTTTCCCTGCTGGCCGACAGTTTGGTGCACTCGTTCAATGGACCGCCCACAGCAGACTTAATTTGGTCGGTACATCGCATTGGTGACCTTCCTCGCCCTCTGGTGCCCTCCACTTTGTCCTGCACGTCAAGGCGCTCAATGCACTCACTCTCGCGCCGGGATACGAACGACTTACAAATTCAAATTCATAAACTTTTTATTGCATGTAACATTAACGGCCGTTCCCAATATACTATCTACAGATAGAGATAATTTATTACCTTCTACAGTAATTAGCTGTCAATAATCTGAAGCTGTCCCAATATACCCGATAAGTCATTCTTATCGCCTTATATTGGGACGCGTGAATTGCAATTTCCATTCAAACTTCTATCACTGGTAATAGCTATACGTCCTCTCATTGACAGACAGCGTGTACGGATAAGGTGACTTACCGTCGATAAGTTCATTGAGACAGAAAAGTCAACGATAGTTACGATTTTTATCTCAAATAGGCCATAACTGGAGATAGACTGAATATTGGGAACAGCCGTTATACAATATGGTACAATATAGAACTATTTGAGGGCAAGGCGATATTTTATAGGGAATTATTTTTCCTGCTGCAATAAACACGACCCCTTTTTTCATAATAAAGGAGTTTATTTATTTATTAGGTTTATTTACAATAAAACACACAAATATAAAAAGTAGAACTAAGAACTAGGAAGTAAATGTAGTGATTACTTACAAATAAACACAGCACACATGCACAGATATAATTAATTTAAAGAAGTTTTCTTTTAAATTAATAAATGAGTAGGTTACATAGTTATAGACAGTTACATTAATATACCAATTATAACATTATTAAAGATTACCAATGTTGCTGCAAATAGTCTTGCGGAATTTGGCTAAGGAATTCGTAAATATGTCTATATCAGCTACGCTATAAGAACTTAATGTTTTACATAACCGTTGGACTTGGGAATTGGTACCTAGGATCAATTAAGGAGTTGAAGTAGCTCCTGCAAAATATGCAGGCTTTGATCATAAAACTAGTTAATTAAATTTATTCTTGGAATATCGAAAAATATCCCCCATACAATGAATTGGTAGGGACCACATAATAACTGAATATTAAAGATGGTTACCCTTAATTACTTTTGTTTCCTCATGTATACCAAGTCGTGGATAGTAGCGATATTTTTATTTTATATTTTTTTTTAGGAAGAAAATAGATCAGCATTCCGCAATGTGTTTACTAAGCTACGCACCCTGTTGCCGTTCCTCTGGCCCAAGAAGAGTTTGTGCCTACAAATATACGTTTTTATATGTATTATGGCGTTGATTGCTGGTCGCGCGATCAATTTATTGGTGCCCATTTACAACAAGTTGATAGGTAAGATTCTGTTTACACTTATACAATTTAATCTGGTGTGATTTTGTCGACTAACGGGCGCCGAGAAACAAACCCAACCTTCCTCTACTACGGCTACGAATTCGCGTTTTAAAATCCGCCTGCTGAATTTTAGACAAGAAACGCTTTCGTCAGTTTCTACCCAGCAATAAAAATTGAGAGCAATTTAATATATTCGCATTTTAATTCAATTTGTATGTAAAGCATTCGGTAGGTACTTGTGCCAACGCCGCGCTGGTAAAAAAGCACCATCAAATAATCAACTATTCCCGCTCAAGCAACGTGCGACAGGTATCAAAGATGGCGGAATCTACTGGAGTTTAGTTACTAAGCTGTAATTCTTAAATATCGTGGCCGATTTATTTGTTTGTTGGTCAAATTTAACATGCTTAATGCATTTATCTTTTAGACGTTTGTAGACTTCAGACCGTGTTACTGCACCGGTGAACATAGCCTATTTGCACAATAAAATAGTGCCAAGAGTAGAACAAATTGGTAGAGAATCTAAGATTCATAGTGTACATGTTAGAAAATGTTACGTGTATATGCTAGAAAATGGAGACTTTCAGCAGTCTAATATAGGAGCGTCATAATAATATTAATTAAAACATCTTTTCTCATGTATATGGCATTCGTCTTTCATGCACTTTTTATGATTTCTAACACAACCACATCTTGCTGTTGTGCAAAAGTACTTTTACATATAAACTTGATTGAAGTTTTTACGAAATTACCTACATTGTTTTAATTGTCAACCCAATGATTCTGGTGAAGGTATAAGGCTTCTAAAGGCTTATCTAAGGCTTAGGTATTTTCGATACTTTTAAGAGATATTAGGCCATTTGGGACACTTATATTATCGACGTCACCTCATTTTAATTATATTTTTGTTGCCATATGATACCATAGATAACTTTTCAGCACGCTTCAGTTTAGCGTAGTTTGCTTGCCAACTTATTTTTTCGACAACCCGGCAAGGGAACTAGTTGTGTTACATTCTGTGGGCGTGGTAGGCAAGAAGAGACCTCTTTACTCTACCAATCTGGGAAATCTTATGCATTACTACAAATTTTGGCGATTTCGCTGTTCCAGGTCAAAACATATTTTAGCCATTCAATTTGAGAAATAATTATTTAATAAAAGCCACACGTATTTGCCCGCTTTGTGGTCACTTTGCAAATGAACAGTTTCGCGATCTATATTTGTAGCCATGGTTAAAGTATTTTTGAATTTATATATAATATTATTATTAAATTTTCATCTGCAGTCAAAAGTTCACACCGTTCCATTCGTCCGTTTGCTTCTTTTTCCGCATTGGCATTACGAGATAAAATATGTTATATTTACTTAATTTTGTAATGACGTATAAATCTATCGCAATTTTTCGGCAGTGGCGTATCTGAACCATTGATTTGGTGCTTAATGGTGGCGTACTTTGGTTCTTGAGAACTAAAGTCACTGACATAGCCCAAATGATTAGGAAACTGAAGTAGCACTGGGCAGGCCACATAGTTCGACGGACAGATGGGCGGTGGGGCAGAAAAGTCCTCGAATGGCGACCACGTACCGGAAGACGCAGTGTTGATAGGCCCCCCACAAGATGGACCGACGATCTGGTCAAGATTGCCGGAATACGTTGGATGAGGGCAGCGCAGAACCGATCGTCGTGGAAATCTTTGGTTGAGGCTTTTGTCCAACAGTGGACGTCTTCCGGCTGATGATGATGGCCAGTGAAAATGTACGCCATTTTGTTCTTATGACTTTCGTTCCTAATTTTATAGAAATATGGTGGTATTGGTATTGACGACCTGACGACATGTATAGGCGAGTGGTTAGTGATCCTACCTACTAAGCTAGAGGTCCCTGGTGCGAATCCCGGTAGGTGCAAGCATTTATATGATGAATATAGATGTTTGTTTCCGAGTCATGGATGTTTATATGTATTTATATATTGTTTAAGTAAGTATATTGTATTAAATATATCGTTGTCTTGCAACCTATAACACAGGTTATATATGCCTAATTTGAGGCAACATAATTTGTGTAAAAAGTGTGGCAATATTATTATTATTATTGGTCTAAAACACCATAAAGGTTAAAGATTTAAAGATTATATATAGTTTTTCCGTGCTATTAATAAATCCGTGGTGATTTCACTCGAAGCTGTTTCACTCGTTAATAGGTTGGCTGTGTTATCTATTGCTATTGATTCATACGTTGTAATTTATGAATTATTGAACAAACTAGCAAAAACAATATTTTCCTTGCACAGATACTTAATTTTCTGCAAGATAATAATAATAAAAAAACCTTATAATAATTAATTCTTTATACAAATACAAATATAAAATAAACAATTAGGATACGCGATGAAACAAAAGGCAAAAGGAAAAGGCTCAGCTTCACCTGACATGGAATCATGGATTTATGTTTCCATGCAGCGCTGTGTTTCAGCCATGCCCTAATCAATCAATTTGTTGTTTTTAAAGTGATAACCCTCACTTCTAGGATTAATGCACAAATAAAATTTGAAAAACAATATTCTATGAACTATGCGGGACTGGAACGATTAGAGCACTGGCACGGAACCCCAGAGGTCGTGGGCTCGAGTCCCGCATCTTTCATAAAAGTTTGTTTTTCAAATTTTATTTGTGTATTAATCCTAGAAGTGAGGGTTATCACTTTAAAAACATTACAAATTGTTTTGATTTACAAGAGCGACATCTCAAGTGAATTTCCTAATATGTAAATATTGGGGTTGAGCAGGTAATCAACTGTAAAGTTGATCCTGTAGATGAAGCCACAACCTGAGATTCGAACAAGAACAACGGTTGGCTCAGTTGGTTAGAGCACTGGCACGGAACGCCAGAGGTCGTGGGTTCGAGTCCCGCATCGTTCATAAAATTTTATTTTCCAAATTTTTATTTGTCTCATATTAAATTTTATCCCTACTATCTCTTATATTTTGCATACTGCTTGTGAACCATTGCATTAGCAGCTTTAGTATTTAAGAATTATACCCCTTCAAATAGGACACAGAAATCGGTTCAGTAGTTTTTGACTCACTGATACCAAATCTACCATTTTCTGATTGTCTGTATGTCCTTTTAAAACTCGAGAACGGCTTGGACAATCTTGATGAAGAGCGTAGTTAAATCATGTGACTGATAATCGATAGGCTTCACCTATATAATGATATATTCTAGCCGCGACTTCGTCCGCATAAAATATGCAATCGCGCATCTTCATGAAATCTTAAAAATTTCGGAATATAATGTACCTACTATGTGTGTCTTTTCCTTTCCAAGTTGTGTGTAAAAAGTCAAGATTGGTAAAGGTGTTATTGTTCAGGCGTGTAAGCTTAATATTAAGTATTTGGAGTTTAATTTGCACTGTTATCGTTTGTACGCCTATTATACCCAGCCTTGGCTCATCAACAAAAAATATACTAAGAAACTACTTATCGTATGTAATCAGATGAAATGACTTCTAACATCTTGGAAAATGATTTGAAATTGACGTGTAAACAACTTAATGAGATTGTGTAAATGGTAAACTTGTTTGATTTTGGTAAACCTAATAATGGTAATTCTTAGATATTTATTTATAGGACAACCAGTAGTTGTTACATTCTAATACGCTTAAAATATATCAAATATGAACAAATAATGAGTTGAATGTACAACAAATTATGGTGTCACAACATGTACAGTCTTTGCTTCCGTGACACCAAGAAAACAATTATATAAAATAAAGCAAATATTATAAAGATATGAATTTCGAACACTTGTTTTGGACTGCGTTATTGGTTATTGTCGTTTGTTACCATTTATCTTTACATGTGTGTCTGTGAGACATTCCGTTCCTGATCCAGGTTATTTTACGGCCGTTCCCCATATACTATCTACAGATAGAGATAAATAACTACCTTTTACTGTCAGTAATTAGCTGTCAATAATCTGTAGCTGTCCCAATATACCCGATAAGTCATTCTTATCGCGTTATATTGGGACGCGTGAATTGCAATTTCCATACAAACTTGTATCGCTGGTAAGCTATACGTCCTCCCATTGACACACAGCGTGTACGGAGAAGGTGAGTTACCGTCGATGAGTTTATTGGGACGGAAAAGTCAACGATAGTTACGATTTTTATCTCAAGTAAGAGATAGACTGAATATTGGGAACGGCCGTTAGTATATCATTTGTTATTGAATTTTTCCACAAATAAAACTGAAAACAAAATTTTATGAACGATGCGGGACTCGAACCTTTTTCGGTTGAAAAACTTGGTTCTGGGCCTCTTTATGCCGTATCATCTCTTAAATTTTATTTTAATTCAACGACTAGTGTTATCGATAAAAAAATATGCGAGTCTGCTTTCAGCTGTTTAGTGTGGGTACACAAAATTATATAACTATACTAGCTGACCCAGCAAACGTTGTATTGCCATATAAAGTAGTAATAAAAAAATTCAATAATTAAAATTTTTAGGGTATAAAAATAGATGACGACCGATTCTCAGACCTACCAAATATATCGTAGGTACATAAAATTTATCGTACTACAATTATCATTATATTCGATTGCCATCTTGCCAACCCTATAGCGGATTTGTGGATGGAACAGAATAATATAAAAATCGCGATACAAAAATATTTGAAGATCGTAGAAGGGCCAAAATTTAAATTAATATATATTTTTTAATGTTGAATCATAATAATTAAAAAAAATTGGGCTGGGACCACACTTAACATTTAGGGGGATGAAAAATAGATGTTGGCGGATTCTCAGACCTACCCGATAAACACACAAATTTTCTAACAAGTTGGTTTAGCCGTTTCGGAGGAGTTTGGTAACAAACACCGGGACACGAGAATTTTATATATATGATTAGATTGAAAGTAAAGAGAAACAGAGATTTTGTCAGGTCGTTGTACTGTAGATAGTGTTTTTGTACTTCGAATATATCTAATTCCTTATAAATTCATTTAAATTAAACGTGTTCAGTCTTCCGTAAGCTTATGTTACTCAGTAACCATAAAAAGCACAAGGACAAACTCGATATCATTTTCAAAGACCTATCCATAGATACACGTTATTACACGTATGTGTTAAATGAAAAAAAAAAAAATTGAATTTGTAAATAAAATTCATATTTTATTTGTGTATTTAATCCCAGAAGTGATGGTTATCACTTTAAAAGCATAAATTGTTTAGATTTACAAGAGCGACATCTCAAGTCAATTTCCTAATATGAAAATATTGGGGTTGAGCAGGTTATCAACTGTAAAGTAGATCCTTTAGGATTTAGATCAAGCCACAACCTGAGAGTTGAACAAAGCATACAAGATTTTATGACGATACGTCACTCGAACGGTTGGCAGAGCACTCGCCCGCCTCGTTCATAAAGTTTTGTTTTCAAATTTTATTTGTGTAAAAATTAAATAAATAATATAACGTCTCGAAATTAAAACTACCCTTTCTCTCACGTTGGATCAAACTGCACACAGTGTGCGAAATTTGCATGAAAGTAGTTTAGGAGTTCATCGCGGACATACAACATGAATCGAAATTTTTGTACATAAAGATTAACATGCCGAGAACGTTTTAAGTCCACGGTGACGATACTCACAGCTGGTATATAATATTTATGTAATAAAACCTGTCCGGAGTTTTTCGAGCACTTATGCCGCGTGTTTTGTTTAGTGGCTCGTGGGCAGCGGACTGTGCATACACGATGAGCCGTGACGTCACTAAGACCGCATGCTGTATTTACTCTCATCACAAAGGAATGTTTTGACATCTGGCGTCTTTGTGACAAACCGTCATACGACCACTGCATCCACTTTACACTGACCTTCCAGTTAATAAATACTACCTAATTAATTCAGGCACCTGATCCAGAAATAAAATCTTAAAAGAACTGAACCTGAATCAGCACCTTATCAAATCAAATGAAAAATATTATATTTCATAGATAAATCACAAATTGAAAGAGATTAATAATACCAATGATCTCTTAAAACTTTATAAAACCATATTCAATCATAGAAACTCAATAGATCTTTGTTTTTTTGCATAAAATTGTAAATGGAGGTATAAATAGCGCGAACTTATTAAACATAATACGATTAGCGATTCCAAGACAAAATGCGCGGCCACATTTATAAATAAAATCAAATCAAAATTATTTTTATTTCATAGATTAACCATATTACACTTGAAATATGTAATTTTTTTCCATACAGCTCATTCGGAAGGCAGATTTCCTAAGAGAAGAATGAACAAGAAATCTAAAGGTTCTTTTAAAACAGTTTAGGTGTTACAAGTTCTTATTTTAAGTAAGTCAAAAAACAAACAAAAAACAATTAATAATTAAAAGCACAAGAGTATTGACTACAGTAGATTCATCAATTTACACATACCGTAAATAAATAAAGGCATTATGGGAGCCTTTTATTAAATTAAATATATAATAACATTAATTTTAAAATAATTAAATAAAAGAAATACAAAAAAAAACATGAAGCAGACCTCCCTCCAAGTAGCGCCCGTTCGCGAGCATGACGCACGGGCCAGCCATCGCCTCCCTCGTCCATGTTTTAGGGAAGGGAACGACCCGCCCCACTTCGCCGCCACAAGCAGTGGCATTTAAGCGAGCATGACGATGCTTGTCCCGAGAAATCTACCGAATAGCAAAATAATGTTCTTTTTTTTTATGGAATAGGAGGACAAACGAGCGTACGGGTCACCTGTTGTTAAGTGATCACCGCCGCCCACAATCTCTTGCAACGCCAGAGGAATCACAGGAGTGTTGCCGGCCTTTAAGGAAGGTGCACGCGCTTTTCATATTATGCAATACTTACCTACTAAATGCCTTTTCTTATAATTTACCATTTTATTTTAATTTGCATAAGTAACTCATATTAGGAATGCAGCTGCGAGCCAAATTCCCTTCTATTTTATGATTTATTGTTCACGTGTAAGTGACGATTGTTTTAATGAGAAAAAAGTTCTTTCGATGAACTAGATTATTATTTTTTTAGAAATGCAATTGAGTTCATACCACAAATTTTATTTTTCATCCTTTACGGCGAAGAAGTCACAGGCAACTACACTATACAGCCCAGAATAATATTAATATTGACACACTTTTTACACAAATTATCTTGCCCCAAGCTAAGCATATATAGCCTGTGTTATGGGTACAAGACAATGATATATTTAATACAATATACTTACTTAAACACATAAATACATTTAAACATCCATGACTCGGAAACAAACATCCATATTCATCATATAAATGCTTGCACCTACCGGGATTCGAACCCGGGACCTCTAGCTTAGTAGGTAGGATCGCTAACCACTCGGCTATTACAGGTCGTCATTATATTTATTTTAATAACTGCCCAAGCTCTACTTTGATTTCCCTTACCAACCAATACAATTAGATAAGCCCGACTTCCATTATTAATACAATTTTATAATTACTAAACCAAACTGTATCAATGTAACAGGTTTGTGCGAGTTTCCAGGAGAGGAATTTAAAAATATACTGAGGTTATCTGTGTTTCCAATTGTCGACTGAGGAGTCGAGATTTATCGAAACGTTTGACCTTTACATTTGATTGCGAATTATTTGTCAAATACTATGTCTTTAGAATGTATGAATATAGTGTTGTAATAATTAGTTAAGGTCGATTTACATTACAGAGCCGATCAAATTTTGAATACCAATAAAATAAGATTGCGCCAAACTTTGAATTCAGCTTAGTTTTACGTGAGTAAAGTCTGAGAAAAGTCTAAGTACACTCTATAGATCTTAGCCTAAGTGAAAATAAAATAAACGTATCATATTATTTTCACTTCTAAGCTATGTGACACGTGAAAAATACTATTATTATTATTTAAAGAGGGTGGCTATTTCCTAGTCCTAGAGATTCCTAGTAACACCGCGTCCAAAATTGAACTATTGTGTTCGCCACTCATACTAAAGCTTGTCGTCAAGCCCTGCCGCCTTTACGAACCGCAGTAATTCCTTGATGCGAGTGTTGCAAACACTATCTGGTGGCACGAAGTAGTCGCCAAAGATTGTGTTACGCTTATGCATTAGTGGGCCGCAGTCGCAGAGTAGATGAATAGGCGTTTCATCATCCTCAAGGCAGAATCTGCAAGTTTTGTCGCATTTGATGCCGACCACACTGAGGTGCTTGTTTAGGCGACAGTGCCCGGTTAGCATCCTAGTGAGTATGCATAGATTTTAAAATGAAAATACTATAGTCCATACCAATTTTCTTTGTAACATAATATTATGTATTTTTTATTGGCTTGTGTGAGCCGCGAGGACATAGTTATGTCCTTTCGCAGTCTGCGGTCTATTGTGTCGTTTACACATCATATAATGTTTCAACAGCGTCTCTCTCAGGCCAACTGCCTCTATGACGCTAATAATATCTGTATGATTAAATATCTTCTAAGCTCCGTTGGGAATTCATGTCCTCTCAGATGCATGCTGTTATTCGAGAGGAGCGCGCTGCATTTGCTCGAATTTGGCTATGTGTATCATCCCTTTTGGGACAAGATATTTGTTAGTCTGCAATGACCAGTGTTAATTACCTATCAGTATTAATTTTGATGATTTTTTAGTCACTCAGTCCCTTCTCAGTCCTATTTGGATCAGGTCCTATGTTAGAATACTTTCTCATATCTTTCAGCTTTGCTATGTAAGGGATTCAGTTTACATATAATAATTATTGGTACCTGAGGTTTGCCCTTTTCAATAGATCCCCGATCATTTTCAACTATGTATATTGCTTGTCTGTTGGTCAAATATATAGTGTGTATCGGCCGTAAACTATCGCACTCGTTCGCACCTATTCTCAATGAACATGAATAAATATTTTTCATATATATGTATAGCTGTAGATAACTCATGTCACGTTTTCCTTATCATAAACTAGCTGTGTCTGTTACTTCAGGGTAGACTTATTTCTATGTCGACATTTTTTATTTTTTTAAAGTCTTTGTTTTTCGGTCAGTATCACAATTAGTCCATAAGCCAGGTCTTAGATTGAAGATCAACCAATGACACCTCGATAAACTCCAACATTTCTCTCTATCTCGGCTTCAGTTCACGACATTATCGAATGTTCTGTGAAGTGATCACCTACTATCAAGTGAAGTATAAATTACTCTTTATAGATACAACAAAGGTATGCTCTTAAGTATAAAAAACGTTCAATGATTTCTAAAATATTGTGTAGTATGATTATTTGCATAAATTTGTATGCAAATGAGGCGATATATCTATTCTGATTTTACAAGGTCATGCTTACAAGCTTACCTACCTGTTTGACTTGATTTGTTTTGTCTGTAAGTTTTTTTTTAAATTTTTAAATGTCTAGGTTTAGTTCCTCAATTGGAAAAGAGCGGGCAAGCGTGAGTCTGACTCGTGCTATTTTTTTATGGATACTATTTTTTTTTAATGAAAATACGGGACGAGACGAACAGGACGTACATCTGATGATAATTGATACGCTCTGCCCATTACAATGCAGTGCCGCTCGGGATTCTTGAAAGAGCCCAAAAATTCTCAGCGGCACTGCAATTGCGCTCGTGGTACTGGTACTAATTATGAAACACCTGATGCTATGTGATCACTGCGGGCCGCGTTCCATACTAGAAGGCATAAAAAGGCTTAAAAGGCATTTATTTTAAAATTAATTGGTTGAGAATTCGGATGCCATTTATAACACTACCACCGCTTCCGAAACAAATGGCGCTCTGAGAGTGAAGAAGCGGCGCAAGAAACTCTCCCAGCATTGTTTTTTTGCGCTCTTTTTAATCAAATATACAATATTGTACTGTCATTTTGCTATAAATAATCATAATCTAGTCCCAGGCTGTTGGATCACTTAGATATTCAGCTGTGGAGTACTAGGATTTACAACAGAGCCAGTTTTTGATAAAATATTTAAGTTTATTTATAGACTAGCTGACCCGGCAAACGTTGTTTTGCCATATAAAGTATAATTCACGCGATAGTTTTATAAGTAATAAAATATTGCCTATATTATAGCCTGTACATCATTTTGTTCTATTGTCAATAGTTTTTGCAGCGCACGCAAAAATAGGTTTTCGATTTACACCTTGTGTTACAAAATAGCAATTTTATTACGGATCCCTAATTTTGAAAAAAAAAACATAGCCTATAGCCTTCCTCGATAAATGGACTACCCAACACTGAAAGAATCATTCAAATCGGACCAGTAGTACCAGAGATTAGCGCGTTCAAACAAACAAACAAACAAACAAACAAACACTGCAGCTTTATAATATTAGTATAGATAATGCCAGTACTGTTGTACTGGCTAGGACTCTATTATAAAAGTGTATACATTTAGAAAGAAAGAAAGAAAATTTATTTTGAAACGTATAAGCAAGTAGATTTACCCTTAAAGCTATTATGTATCTTATGAAGCCTACTGGAATTAGTTACAGGCAAACCCCTATTTCTAGTGTTATAATAATGAAAATCACAAGAGCAAAAAGGTGACAATGTTTTTAAACGTATATTAATTTTTCATAATCTCTTGTAACACCAGAGGTATCCCAATAGAGTTGGCGACCTACTTACCGAGGGCGGCCGTGGTGAGAGTCAACGATTCAACCTTAGATAATTTATACGTCAAGATAGACTTTGACAGCTGTGAAAACGTCGAAAAAAAATAACATAACTGACTGCAGCTTTTCCGCAATTATAATAATTTTTTACATTCTGCCCAAGAGTCAATACAAAAAGCCCCAGAAGTTCTGTCGTAAAGGCATAAATGAGTTTCCCGTGAGATGGCAGACATAATAGGGATGACGAGGGATAACACTTCGATTAACGGGCGTTTTCAATAACCTATCTATCCTTAGTTTAACTTACTAGAGGTAGACAAATCTACCCTTACTTACATTTCAATAACCTATCGACATAAAGCATTGGACTATAACTATATTGGACATAACTATGGATAGATAAGATCTTGTCATTAAACGGTGACAGCAATGTATCCGTAACTAGAGATACGTTATTGAAAACGGCCGTAAATAAGTAATATTTGACCCTTAGATCATTTTATACATTTACTAGCTGACCGAGCAAACGTTGTATTGCCGATATTAAAATCGCGATACAAAAGTAACTGTTGATCGTAGATGGGTGAAAATTTGAAATTGTATGTATTTTTAATGCCACATTATAAAAAAATAAAAACAAAAAATTTAATCCAAAAATTAAAAAAAAAAAAATAAGGGTGAACAACCCTTATTACTTAGGGGTATGAAAAATAGATGTTGGCCGATTCTCAGACCTATTCAATATGCTCACAAAATTTCATGTGAATCCGTCAAGCCGTTTCGGAGGAGTACGGGAACGAACATTGTGACACGAAAATTTTATATATAAGAAATAGACTGTAACAGCTGTGAAAACGTCGAAAAAATCGATGTTGACAGTTAGCTCTATATTGAGCAATGCACTTACAATAACACAAAGTGACATACAAATCGCGAGTGTAAAACGTAGCTTGCCCACGCACACTAAATTAATAAACCTGGCCTGTTTTCATCGGTTGTCTAGCAGCAAGAGGCTCTATCTAGAAATATAATATATAATATCGTATAATTTATCTAAGGATTCTAGCTGTTGCTCCACCGATGACTCTATAAATTGTTCCGTGCTTATTACAAAAACAGGAAGAATGACTTTAAAGTAATCAACATATAAAATTATTTATTTTATATTACGAATAAAAAATAATCATTAATAGCCAGCCGAACTAAAAAGTATACAATAATTTTAATGTTTTGCGTGATGTGGTTTTGTTTTATAAAGCTGTTGAACGAATTCGCCATATTTAAAAAAATGTTTTGCATTATTTAACTTATTATGAAAGATATTGATATTGAGATAAGATATTTTTTTTTACGCGAGCAAGCGTCCCGACATAATATTATGATATCCCGACCTGTTGTTAATATTAATTCAAAATTAACATCTATTCAGTAGTTTTTCGTTTTGCCAGGAGATAAAGACTTACGGACAAATACAAATATTAGTATTCAAAATAGGATTTAAAGTCACTTATTGAACGTCAAAAACTACCACCGGGTCCATTCGAAGAACGATTTCGTTGAAGCTTTAAATGTCTTATTTAAAAGAGAGTTTTGGAAATGTATTTGTTACCACTTCTTCTCGTTAAAGACCAACTTTTCCGAAATGGTTCCTACGTGAATAAAATATTATTTTTGATCAGATTTAACAGCCGTTGCTCAAATATAAACTGCCCTTGAAAAGGTAGTTTGAAGGTCATTATTTAATATGTTTTTAATTTGCAGTGGACAGCATAACTATACCGCCGCTGTACTTCCGATGGGACTTCGTGGTGATGTTTGTGTTCCTGAAGTTCCTCCAGGGAGGTGGTACCGGGGGCATGGGGTTCCTCAACAATATGCGCTCTTTCCTCTGGATCAGGGTTCAGCAGTACACTACTAGGGAATTGCAGGTTTGTTGGATAATGTTGTATTTATAGTAAGGCCAATGAATCGAGATAAATAATGTAAACAAAGTTTCAGAGGTTCAAAACATTTTTATTTGAATAAATTTTAAGCAAATTACGGATGCCGTATTCTAATCGCTGTGGTTTGAATTAGACAAAGATGGTTCGTCAGAAGAGTCCGAATCAGCCGTATTTATGACAAAATAACTCAACAACTAACAAGTATAATTTAACTCGGTAACGGCACAGTAGACATATTATGTATAGCTAAGTTTCTAACGATTGTGAACTATTATTTCTTTTATTAATTTAACTCTGTTGGTGTAGACTTAATTTACCAATTGTACAAACCTCAGTGGTTTTTATTTCTTTGAAACCGCAATGTAAAATTTGTTTTTTATTAATAAATATATAAAAAAAGGTAATTTTTCGAACCGACTTTAAAAAAAGAAGAGTTTCTCAATTCGTCTGTATTTTTTACGAAGTTCCATAGCGGAGCGTAAAAAAGTAAAAAACGTGAGATTTTTATGTATAATAGCCGTATAGTACGCAATACTCTGGCATTCTTAAAAAGATCGCGGAAACGAATAATAATGTGACACTCGTCTTGACGCGGCACCCGCTACTTTAACACCGCGAAGGCCGCTTAGGGACCTCGTTGATGTGCATGTTTGTGTGAGTGTGTCATTTCGAACGTTTGTAGGTAGTTTCCGTACTGGTACATGTGTCTACTGTGGTAACGGTCCGTTTATTTACATTCTTTATCCTATCTTGTTGGCCTTAGTATAGTTACTCTACGTCTTAGGTGCTAAGAAGATGCATTACATGGTGACTGTTATGGGCAGATGTTACTGCGGACCATCCGCTCGTTTCGGGAGTAATTTCACTTAAAAATAAAATCATAATTAACAACATGGAAGGAGATTTCTACAGTCCTCAGCCGATATTTACATCGCATCTTTTAATGTGAGCAACAATATGTCTTTATTATTTCCGTGTGAAGTCGATAGTAAATGCTTTCGGTGTCCGCGTTTACTTTATTGTTTTACACTGGAATAATATTTAAAATACAAACCATCTCGTTACGCATCGACAAGCGATTACTTCGTACGGTACCTAAATAAAATGATGTTTGAGCTTTCAGTTAATAACGCGGTGCAATAGCTCCCATGTTCATAATGCACTAGTCAAAACAAAACCTTAACAGATTGCAATAAGGTAACTTTTGGTAAAATACTTTTATGTCATTGCGATAATTTTGTATTCCCTAGCAGTGTAGGTGACAGTATATTAGTTGATTCTCGCCATATCCTTATATCCTTGCGTTCTGTTTAGATGCAAAACTCAATTTAGTCCATATTTGATGAAAGGCTTTCATCTATTCAGTACCAAACGACCTCAACATTTCTTTATTAATAGCTGTCGTAACATTTTCTTTCGCTATAGGTTAAATATGAATTGCGGCGTTAGCAATATCGTCGTATAATAATATAAAATAATAAAGTAGAGCACTTCAAATATTGTTATTTTCAAAGTGATATCCCTCATTTCTGGGATTAATTATACACATTCAATTTGTAACCTAAATTTATGAATGATACGGGACTTGAACCCGCGACCTCTCGTTAGATTCGCGGTTCAGTCCGAGAGCTCTTTCCAACTAAGCCATCCCTTCGAGTGACGCATGGTTCGTAAATCTTGCTTTGTCTGTTTCACCAGTGGGTGGCTGCTTTGTACAAGCCGGCTAGATTATGGGTGAAGCAGTAATGTGTAAACATTATTGTGTTTTGGTCTAAAGGGCGCCGCAGTTAGTTTTAAATAGGGGTAAATTCACCAGTGGGAGGCTCCTTTGCACAGGTTGCCGGCTAGATTATGGGTACCAGAACGGCGCCTATTTCTGCCGTGAAGCAGTAATGTGTAAACATTATTGTGTTTCGGTCTGAAGGGCGCCGCAGTAAGTGAAATTACTGGGCAAATGAGAATTAACATCTTATGCCTCAAGGTGAAGAGCGCAACTGTAAAGCTGCTCAGAAATTTTGGGTTTTTCAAGAATCCTGAGCGGCACTGCATTGTAATTATTTTCATAAAAAAAAAGTCTGATTCAACTCTCATGTTGCGGCTTTGACCGTTCTCTTCAATGTTCGAGCTATATGTATGTAAATAACATTGTTCCAGCTAGAGTTATTCCGCCATCTTCACGACCTGCCCCTCAAATGGCACTTGTCCCGCAAGACTGGCGAGGTCCTGCGTGTGATGGACCGGGGCACGGACTCCATAGACAATCTGCTGTCGTACATACTGTTCTCAATATTGCCCACGCTAGTTGACATCATAGTGGCGGTCGTCTATTTTGTGACGCAGTTCAACGCCTGGTTCGGGCTTATAGTGTTCTCAACCATGATATTTTATATAAGTAAGTACATTTATTTTTTCCGCATACTTGTATTTAATATTAATAATGATAACTTGGGACTACTTGAATTGCCTTACCTAAACAAATCTATCAAGGTTCCAAGTAGCTGCTTTACGGCCGTTCCCAATATTCAGTCTATCTCTTACTTGAGATAAAAATCGTAACTATCGTTGACTTTTCTGTCCCAATAAACTTATCGACGTTAACCCACCTTATCCGTGCACGCTGTCTGTCAATGGGACGACGTATAGCTTACCAGCAATATAAAGTTTGTATGGAAATTGCAATTCATGCGTCCCAATACAAGGCTATAAGAATGACTTATCGGGTATATTGGGACAGCTTCAGATTATTGACAGCTAATTACTGACAGTAGAAGGTATTAAGTTATCTCTATCTGTACATAGTATATTGGGAATGGCTGTAAGTGAGTTGCGAGTGCTGGTGTGATCATGATCTGTAAGTGATTTAAGATTCATTCTTTTACTGTCGGTCAAGGAGTGGTATTAATTTCGGTCATTAAGCTTTGCTGATTTTGTCAACGAATATTAAGATTGAAGGTAGTCATTGAAAACTTCTGGTCGAAATTATTTTCAATATAAGGTATAAAAGCGTTAATACATGCCAGTGGCCTTGCTAAGATATAGTTCGAGTGAAATTTAAAGGTTAATTTATTAATTATTAATACATAGATAATAATTCATGAACAAAAAAATATAATATAATCATTTGAAACAAACATTATATTATTTGGAGTAATATTAACCTAATGTTTAGTTTTAAACTCGACGAAGGACTTATTTCGTCCTTCAAAATGGCGCGGTGCTGCGAAGTGGGGAAGAGCGAGAGCGTGATAGGAGAGGGACAAGGCTAGATAGATGGTGGCGTTAACAATATATGTGATTTTTAATGAATAAATATAATGTGTTACAGTTGCAACAATAGCGGTAACAGAGTGGCGCACCAAGTTCCAGAGACGAATGAACCTCGCGGACAACGAGCAGAAGGCAAGGTCCGTGGACTCGCTGCTCAACTACGAGACGGTCAAGTACTACGGCGCGGAGTCCTACGAGGTCGTCTCCTACAAGGACGCCATTGTTAGCTACCAAGTACGCTTTTTGGCTTTTTCAACTCTTTCAAAATTAAATATTTTTAGTAAAATGGCATTTCTAATCACTTGCGGCCCTTTCCAATATACTATCTACAGATAGAGATAAATTACTACCTTCTACTGTCAGTATTTAGCTGTCAATAATCTGAAACTGTCCCAGTATATCCGATAAGTCATTCTTATCGCTTTATATAATTGTAAATTTCATACAAACTTCTATCGCTGGTGAGGCTATATGTCTTCCCATTGACAGACAGCGTGTACGGATAAGGTGAGTTACCTTCGATAAGTTTATTGGGACAGAAAAGTCAACGATGGTTACGATTTTTATCTCAACGAAGCGATAGACTGAATATTGGGAACGGCCGTTATTGAAAGTCAAATCTACCATCCACACGAAAATGTCTGCATCAGACCTGAGAAGGACGGTCGCAAGAAACTCAGCGGGATTTTTTATTTTTTATTAAAATATAATATCGTACAATAACATTTAATATTACACAGCCTGAGGGACTTCATTCCCAATGGTATCATTAAGAAAGTCATTTATGATATTACCTTTACCACGCAAACGTTTTTTGTTAACACTTTTGAATTTCGTAAAATTTGTTTTGTACATGTTCTGGGATCACATTTTCTTTACTATTACATTTGTTTGGTTTGTGACGATAAAGTAAGTCAGTATATTTATTAAAACATACTTTAAGCTAACAAATATTTAACTAATTTGAAATAAAAATAATATCAGTAAAGTAAGAACGACTAGGCTTCTTTAAATAAGTAATAGATATCAAGGAAATTGAGAACGTCACTACAACAAAATCCCTACCTAAGAGAACAATCTCTAAATCAATTTTAAAAGGGAAATTCAAATAAAAAAATATATTTTCTGTCACCTAAGTAAAGATGTGTCACTAATCTGCAATACCCTAATATATATCCCTGTGAAATATATTAGTCATCATATTAATAAAGACTGTCTCTAAATATGAATCTTCGAATTAATGTAAATGTGTATTTTAAATTATCGTTTGATCACTTTTTTCTATAGACTGAATATAAGATCAGTCCTCTTAAAAGTATGTGACGATAATATAAAACTATAATTTATTATACGCCGAGCCGAGCGTAGCTGGCCGCGGCAGCGGCCGGCGAGTGCCAGAAACAAATTCTAGGCGTTTTCCTTTCTTTCCTCCACATAAAAATGTCCCAATTTGAGGTTAGGTTAGGTTAACATTTAAATATTATGTGGTGATTCAATTTTTTTATCTATTATTTTGAAACCCAATATAATTATTTGCTTTTTGATAATATTTCCATGTAATTCTTAATTAATATTTAGGTAAGCGTTTTAATATTATTTGGTTATTCAATTTTGGTGACTGATCTACTATTTTAGGACCAAATATTATTTATTAGGGCACTGAAAATGAATTTATTAGGTAATTGATAAAATCATTCCCTTTGAAAAGTAAATTCCTTCTTATAAATGGGATTGTTTTAAACCATTTCACGTTTTTCAATAGATTTTAAAAATTAAAAAAAAAATAAAGATAACAATTCCGTACGTGATGTTTTAAGTGATGTGCATAAGTCATAATGTATACGAGTTTGACGTAATATGTATTTTACGAACCCGGATGATTTGAATATAAAATAAGAAGGTTTGCTGAGAAAAAAACAAAATAGTACAACGGGTTCAGTGTTATTCAGTACTCTAGTAAAACATATGGAACGTCTAAAGTAATTCAGGTTAAAAGCAGCTGGAACTTTCTTCCGTACTACCAAGCTGTGGAATGAGCTTCCCTGTGTGTTGTGTACAGGACGATACGACATGGGTACCTTCAAAAAAGCGTGTACACTTTCTCAAAATGATGGCAACGCTTTTGTGTTTCCGTTGGTGTTGCAAGAGTATGTAGGCCGCGGTGATCACTTTTTTTTTAAATAAGGGACGAGATGAGAAGGACGTTCAGCTGATGGTAATTGGTACGCCCTGCCTATTACAATGCAGTGCCGCTTAGGATTCTTGAAATGTAAAATTGATATAAATGAGTGGCACTGAGTTTCTTGCTACTTCATCTCATTAGCTCAACCCTTTACGATGTAGCGGTAGATTCAATAAGAAAAATATTATTTTGACATTCATAAGTGTCATTTCCGTGACCTACATAAATAAAGTGATTTTGATTTGACATACCCAAAATTTCTGAGCGACACTATAACTGCGCTCATCACCTTGAGACATAAGATGTCAAGTCTCATTTGCCCAGTAATTTCACTAGACCTTCAGACCGAAACACAGTAATGCTTACTCATTACTGCTTCACGGCAGTAATAGGCGCCGTTGTGGTAGGTACCCATAATCTAGGTCCCGGTACCCTGTGCAAAGGAGCCTCCCACTGGTGAACACACTGTGACACTTTACATCAGGTGACCCGTATGCTCGTAATAAAACATCAAATATAATTTTTGGCAATCATACAAAAAATGTACTATTTCTGAAAGTTGATTGATTAAAATATTAAAAATACATTTCAGAAAGAGGAGTTCAAATCGCTGCTAACCTTGAACATGTTGAACACAATGCAGAACGTTATCATTTGTACCGGTAAGTACTAATTAATTACACTTTATCTTTAACACATATTGCTGTGATTCATGTCATAGAGCACGAGCCCTCTTTAGTATTTATTGGTTTGTTATTTATTGTTTGATTGCGATCATTCAATTGACAAATGAGGTTCATTATATATACTACACGGCCAAATTATTTCTGTACCTCGCTAGAACGTGAAGCCCCCTCCCGTTCCTCCAACCTCTCCCCTTTCCGTTTCAACCCCGCGCTCGTCCTGTAGCGACAGTACGGTTTTGCAGTTTCATTATCGTTAGGTACTGTAAAACAATCTCATGTATTCTATTACTTCTATATTCTTATTCTTTCACTTTCTATTGAACATATTAATTATAAATATTAAATATTAGGCCGAAGGGCGTCCGTTCTTAGTTTACTTCATTTCTAATCTCTGTATCTGTTACTATTCGATTATTCTTCGCGTCACTTGAATCTCTTTTAAATATTATATTTTAACCCCCTTATTCATAATAGTCTGCTAACTTAAAGCATTACTAATTCTCACTCTGTCTTCTTCTATTGACCTAAGTCAGAATGAGAAAAAACACTCCGAAGCGGCTGTTTAAAGTTAGCGGACCATTATGAATAAGGGGGTAAATCTTTAGGCCAACCAACGTGATATTTTCGAGCTGTCATTGCTTTGTTTTTGTAGCTTTCATTGTTACGTTTTGAGTTTTGTTTATTACTAATTACTATTTATGTAGTTCTGTGTCGCTGTAATAGTTCTACCAGAAAAATAAAATCCTTTTTTACTCAACCCAGATTCATTCATTGATTTTGTCATCAATGATAATAGTCATCATCACAACGGAACACCTTTACATCAGTCTATAATACTGACAAATAAATCTTTTTTTTATTCATATGTCTAATAATATTGTAAAGATGCCTGTTTTGCATACCGTAAAAAAGCGACGATGTGACGTCATCAACATCAGGTCCAAAGATAAAGTAACTGGGTTGTGTTTTAAACGAACGGACGCCGGTGGCTTTTGCTCGCGTAGATGCGTCTACGTGACTATCTGACCATTGAATCTATTTTTTACAATTCCGTTTCTGTTAATATTCTCGTGATCGCTTTTTGATAGATTCTCATTTGCCTCAGTTTTATTGTTTGACAACTGCGGCTAATGCCCCGTCTTGTTCCTATTTATAACTGTGCAAGGCAGATCACATGGTCAGGATCTTCGTGGTTGTCCAATGATTGTTGTGACTATACCCTACTCCCAGATGCTGTAAGTAATGCTCGCATCAAGAATATATATAGACGAGCTATAAGTATGTGTGGTGAACACAATAGTTCAATTCTGGGTGCGATGTTACTAGGACCCAATGAGGACTAGCCAAATAGCCACCCTGTGCAAATAAGAATAATTTTAAGATTCTTGTGGCCGTTAACCATGACAGCAGGTAAACTCAGTCACACAGTCCTACAAAAATGGTATAATAATCACGGAAAATGCAATATTCACAGAACGCGGTGTTCCCGGTATAGGCGTACGACGCAACCGCCTCGCTCGATAGTTCTTCCCTGACTGCCTGCTCGGCGTTCGCCGCACTCGCATCGCACGCCGATTACCTAGACCCGAGCTAAGATGAATATTTAATCATCTTCGTACCAGCTTCTTGGCTCAACATTCTTGACTACGACGTGTAGATATATTTAACCATTTTAACTCTCAAGCACTGTCTCCCTTGTAACAACATGATATAATTTAAAGGTCTCCTGGCGGGCTCGCTACTGGCGGTATCGATGGTGGTGAGAACGAAGGAGCTGACAGTGGGAGACTACACTCTGTTCGCGTCATACATCGTGCAATTGTACGTGCCGCTGAACTGGTTCGGAACATACTACAGGTGAGAAGGCTGAGTTTACTTTAATAATTTGCTAGATATACGTGATACTTTAATTTTTAACCGACTTCGAAAAAGGAGGTTCTCAATTCGTCGGTGTTTTCTTTTTTTTTAATGTTTGTTATCTCAGAACTTTCGGCTGGGTGAACCGATGTTAATATTTCATTAATCCTTTCTTTCGATGTTAATATTCTCCAGGGGGGGGGGGGGGGGGGGAGAACCCTGGGCCCCTTGTCACATTATGTCACACTTCGTTGACCCCCCTGCTTCCCCCTTAACATTTGACGTACTTTATGGCTCCTACTAATTAAAGTTAGATCTTATCATGGGTATCAGAGTTTAAATGCAACTTTATTTTAATTAGTATATTTTTAAGATGTAGTACTTATATATAATATATTTTATAAGTGTTGTGCATTATTATTAATATTAATGCTTTTGAAGTAGAACTTTTGTTTTAAATCAAAATACGGTACGAGACAGTTGATGGTAATTGATACACCCTGCCCATTACAATGCCGTTCTGCTCAGGATTCTCGAAAACATAAAAATTCTGAGCGGCACTATAATTGCGCTCGTCACCTTGACACATAAGATTTTAAGTCTCATTTGAAACACAATAATGCTTACACATTACTGCTTCACGGCAGTAATAGGCGAATAGAAATAATGTTTTGAAAATCTGTTTATAATATTCAGGGCTATACAAAAGAACTTCGTTGACATGGAGAACATGTTTGAGCTGATGCACGTGGACTCGGACGTGCGAGATGCGGCGGGTGCGCCCGAGCTCGTGGTGCGGCGAGGTGGCATCGAGTTCAAGCACGTGTCGTTCGGTTACGGGCCCGAGCGACTCGTGCTAAATAACGTCAACTTTAAGGTGGCGCCTGGATCCACTGTGGCCCTGGTCAGTTTACTCATCTGAATGTTATAATATATTTCTAAACTTGCATCGCACGTATTAATCTTTATATACAGGGTGTCCCAAAGTTATGGGACATGAAGGGAAAGTACCTTAAATATCGAATATTGGCTATTTTACTGAAAGAAGACTTTATGTTATTTTTAAAAGTTAGTAATTCTGCATTCAAAGATTTTCTAAAAATTAATTGCCTCGTCTGGGAATCGAACCGACTTAAATTAAAAAAAAACTACTACTACTTTTATGATTGCGTAAGACAAGAGGGATCACATTTTGAGCTAAATGCTCAAAATGTGATCCCTTTATTTTTTAATTTACAAATTGATTGACTTGATTAATTAATTTACAAAAAATACCCACTTAATTGACTACTTTCTTTTAAAATACTATGTTACTTAAGAAGAGTTATTAGTGTTTGGCCACTCTTTCGATTGGCATCATAAGAGTAGGGGTGTTTTTTTTAATTTAAGTCGGTTCGATTCCCAGACGAAGCAAGTAATTTTTAGAAAATCGGTGAATGCAGATTTACTAACTTTTAAAAATGACATAAAGTCTTCTTTCAGTAAAATAGCCTATCTTCGATATTTAAGGTACTTTCCCTTCATATCCCATAACTTTGGGACACCCGGTATATATATATATTGAAAATGGTCTTTGTTTGAGGCTCTTTCAAGCCTAAACCACTACTACGTACCGACATGAAAAAACCACCATTCGATGCGAAATTTATCCTAGATGGCTTATGGCCCTTATTTTTTTATTGTTCAATTAATTTCCTTTTAAAATTCGCCCAACGAAGCGGGCGGGAACGCCTAGTGCTTACTCAAAATTTTTGATCCTTTTTAACCGACTTCAAAAAGGAGGAAGTTCTCAATTCGATTGGTATTTTTTTTTATGTGTATATAGCGATTACGCCGAGATTTACGATCCGATGAACTTCTTTAGTTGCCAAGCCAAATGAATAGTAGGTACCTACACTCGCTACGAGTGACTTTGAACGGGATAGCTTCGTCTAGAACTAAACAATTCAAGCGAGTAGACGTCGACGATAATTACTGTTAGTAAAATGTTTATAATATAAAGTTTTATTTTGTTCAACATTACTAAACTTTACAACTACTACACATGCATACTTATATATAAGATAATAATTCATAGACTAATTCACTCAAACACAACATTCACAACAAAACACAATACCAACAAATATGTATTACTTCGCTCCAGTCACCTTGTATTACCTAGTATTAAAACCAACTATGGTAAGAAATAAAATAATATAACATTTGCAGGAGCACAACTATACAATAAGCTTCCGAAAGAAGCGACTTCGCTCAACATCTTTAAAAAAAGGCTGCATTATCATATACAAACCAATGAATAAAAACAGCATTTTAATATAATAACAATATTCAAAATCTTGTAACTTGGACCACCGCCTTAAAACCGTAAAGCAGCAATGAGCAAATTCGCCTCTCATTCACTGATTTTATGTTCTCATGTAAGTGACGACTGCCTTAATGAGAAATAAAGTTCTTTAAACCGAAAATATTCCTCTTCGTGGCTATTTGGCAAGTCTCTAGTTTTTTAATCTGTTTTGCGGAGGCGACCAAGTCTGACAACCGCAGAGTTGTCTATAACGTTTATTAAATGTAATATAAAATGAAGGTGGGTCCGAGCGGCGCGGGCAAGTCTACAATAATGCGGCTCCTGTTCCGGTTCTACGACGTGAACGAGGGCGCCGTGCTCGTCGATGGACAGGACGTACGTACGGTGACGCAGTCCTCGCTGCGAGCCAACATCGGCGTGGTGCCGCAGGACACGGTGCTCTTCAACAACACTGTCAGGTATGAGCGGGACCCACTTAGATAATATACGTCTAGATATTAGGGCTTCCAATCCCGCAATACCGTGATCTCGGTATTGCGCATCCCGCGGGATTGTAAAATGACGCGGGCTCACGGGCGCAGGATCGCGGGCGCGGGATCACGGGCGCGGGATCTGCGGGAATTGCGGGACTGAAAAGAAGCGTGCATGCGATGCAAAATAGGATAATCTGCGTGAAATATTATTCTTAATAACTCAAGTTACTGTTTCATATTTTCGTGAAGTTTATTGATACATCTTTTTAAAGGAATACCGCCCACAAGTGTGGAAACAGAATGGGCATTTTCTGCTGCAGGTATATTGCGTCTAAACTACGCAGTAGTTTAGCAGACGACAGTTTGGACATGTTGTGTTTCCTTCGCAAACATTTTCAGTTAAGATTAAAAGCTGACAAACTTAATTAAGTAATAATTTATTAGTTTAAAATGTGTTTTTTTTGGTTATTTTTTAATTTTGCTTTGTGTATTTTCTATAAATGATTTGTATTTTTTTGATTTGCTTTTTATCGAGCATTTGTTATTGTTTTTTTTTTGTGAAAAAAAAGAGTATAATTTGATTGATCTCATTTTAATAGTAATATGTACGTAAATATGGCCTCTCGCCGAAAGCAGGAGTGCTATCAGGCTTGGGTCAATGCGGTGGTATCTAAGGATGTGAATTCCAGCGAACTTAAAAAACACTTCAATCATGCCTCCAGGTCCTTCAAAAGAGTTATTGCTGACGCGAAGTCGAAGCACATTGGCAGAATTGGCGAGAGACTTGCACGCCTTCCCTCGGGAACTCGTGCGTTCTGGTCACTCGCCAAGGCTGTCCAAGGAAACTTCTGCCAGCCAGCCATTCCGCCACTGCACAGGGATGATGACACGCTGGCCCATGACGCGAAAGAGAAAGCTGATCTCCTGGGCTCCCTTTTCGCGTCCAACTCGACTCTGTAAGACCAAGGTGCACCACCACCGCATATTCCGCGGTGCGAGTCATATATGCCGGAGGTAAAAATCCGGCATGGCGTCATGCTTAAGGCGCTTCTCACCTTGGACATTCACAAATCGAGCGGGCCCGATGGCATTCCCCCGATAGTGCTGCGGACATGTGCTCCGGACCTGGCGCCGGTCCTAACCCGTCCGGCTCTCCTACTCATCAGGCGTAGTCCCGAAATTATGGAAGGCGGCTTTAGTGCACCCGATCCCTAAGAAAGGTGTACGCTCAGATCCGTCCAACTACCGCCCCATTGCCATTACCTCCATTTTCTCCAAAGTAATGGAGTCGATCATCAACCGCCAGCTCTTGGGATACCTAGAGGGGCACCAGTAGATCAGCGACTGCCAGTACGGTTTCCGTCAGTGTCGCTCAGCTGGTGATCTTCTTGCATACCTCACCGATAAATGGGCGCAAGCGGTTGAGTCGAAGGGAGAGGCGTTATCGGTGAGTTTGGACATAGCGAAAGCCTTCGATCGGGTGTGGCATAAAGCGCTTATAGCGAAACTGCCATCCTATGGGCCTCCCGAGAAGTTATGCAAATGGGTCACTAGCTTTTTGGCTGATCGGAGCATCAAGATTGCTATCAACGGTGCATGCTCCGACTTAAAACCCATAAACGCTGGTGATATGCTGCAAATCAGCAATATTCATTGCTGTGCAGACGACAGTACAGGGTATACTTCCTACAACGGCCGTGCCAACATGTCCCGGGATAAAGTCGACGAGAACCGGAACAAACTTGTGTCTGAAATCGAGACTGCTTTGCAAAGTCTCGGAATGGGGCCGACAAAATTTAGTCCAATTCAACCCCAAGAAGACACAAGTTTGTGCGTTCACCACTTAAAAGTCTCCCTTTGTCGTATCCCCTCGATTCGAGAACACTCCTCTAACTGCCACAGCCTGTATTGGCATACTTGGTGTCGATATATCGAGCGACGTTCAGTTCCGTGGTCACTTGGAAGAGAAGGCCAAACTGGCCTCACAAAAGCTTGGTGTACTCAGGCGAGACAATACTTCACTAAAAGCCACCGCCTGCAACTTTATAAGGCGCAAATTCGCCAAAGCTCCCCAGTACCAGCTTCTTCCATTTGACCGCATACAACGAAGAGCGGCTCGAATCATCGACGATCAATTTTATCAACTATATTCAACTTTATTCTCTAGCATTGCGTAGAGATGTGGGTTCTCTCTGCATCTTCTACCGCATTTTTCACGGGGAGTGCTCAGAGGAGCTGTTCGGGTTGATTCCAGCGGCCAAATTCCACCATCGGACATTGCGTGCAAAGTACCATCCGCATCACGTAGATGTCTGGCATTCCACAACCGCGCGTTTTGTCCGAAATTTCTTGCCTCGCACAGCCACTTTGGAATCAACTACCGGCAGTGGTCTTCCCGAACAGATACGACTTAGGGACCTTCAAGAAAAAAGGATACTCCCACCTTAAAGGCCGGCAACGCATTTCTTGACACACCTGTTGTGGCGGATGTCAATGGGCGGTTGCCTCACCTCTCCCCATCCCGTGAGCCTCTTGCCCGTTTGCCCCCTCTCATATAAAAAAAAGAAAATGTGGAGTTGATAAATTCATTGTTTTAAAATGTACATATTTTCAATACATAGGCTGCACTAAAAGTATCGGAATAGAATATTTCCACTGTTCCTGTCATATTAAAATCTTTTTAATTTAAAACTCCTTGCTTTTAAAAATGGAATACCATTTATTTATTTAAAAAAAAGATTCTCGCTCCTGTCACAAGGTCTTTTCCAACTTGTTTAGTCGTTGAGAAAATGGAATTGATTTGAGAAAATTCTAGAGCGATGATTTATTATGACTTTCGAAGTGGTTTAACACAAAAACAGTGTGTTGACCGGATGATTTCTGCATTTGGTGATGAAGCCCCATCCAAAACCACAATTTATAGCGATAAATTAGTTTAGATAAACGAGTTTGCTGAATTTCAACGTGGACGTGTCAAGCTCAGTGATGATCCCCGTCAAGGTCGTCCAAAAACTGCAGTCGCCAAAGAAAACGTTGATGCTGTGCGTAAGCTGATTGACGTAGATCGATATGTGACATACCGCGAAATTCAGGCAACTTTAGACATTGGCATGAGTCAAATACAAATAATCTTGCATGAACAACTAGGTGTAAAAAAGTTGTTTTCCCGATGGACACCGCATTTGCTCTGTGAAGAGCAAAAAGCGGCTCGCGTTACTTGGTGCGTCAGAACTCTCGAAAGATTCCACGCAGGATCCTCAAATGCTGTATTCAACATTGTATCAGGTGACGAATCCGAAACAAAAAACCTGTTCACGGGTTTGGGTTTTTTAGTGTCGCCCTCGTATGCGGGATCTCGCAAATACCGAGATCCCGCGGGATTGAAAATTCGTAGTCCCGCAAATTCCAAGATTTAATACAGGCTGCAGGATTGGAAGCCCTGCTAGATATGCTGTTAAACAACCAATAAAAACAGGCCAGGTTTAATACTTTAGTGTGCGTGACAAGCTACGTCTTACACTCGCGATTTGTATGAAACTTTGCTTAAGTGTGCGTGTGTTCTGAAAATAGAGGTTAGTCGATATTTTTTGCGATGTATTAATTATCTAAGAATAAAATATTGTATCCTTTGTCAAAAACTTGTTCATTTTTTTGTTTTGTTGTTGTTCATCGTTTTAATTTTCATTCATTGTTCAAGAATCTTGAGTGGCACTGCATTGTAATGGGCAGGGTGTATCAATTACTATTATTTGAACATCCTGCTCGTCTCGTCCCTTATTAGCATAAAATTAAAGTATTGAGAATAATTTGTACCACTATTTCATTTAGGTACAACATTCAGTACGGAAAGCTGACCGCTACGTCAGCTGACGTCATAGCAGCTGCCAAGAACGCTGACATACACGACAGGATTCTTACTTTCCCTGATGCGTATGACACACAGGTAAGCTGGAATCAGATTAGGTACACCACCCTCGTCTATAACTCTACAAATAACACCGAATAGGGTCTTCTTGAATCTACGCACGTTCAAGAGGGCGAACTCAATGCATGTTTCGTACAGCACTCGAAGTACCTCAGTTTACCGCATTTTTGCCATTGGGAGGCTCCTTTGCACATGACACGTGGCCTGATCGAAAATCCGTAAGACAGTAGTTGAAATTATCGATCAAAGTTGATTTTACTGAGACATAAACTTTAAAATGTACAATAATTGTATTAGTTTTGAAGTCTTAAATTTTTTTGTAATATAAATTGTCATTTTTTGTGTACATTAGCGCAATAAAGGAACAGCGTATTTAACCACATTAATGCTAGTACTTTTTGATAAAAAAAGCATTTTGTGCTAAATTATTCCCTAACCATTCCATAATATTCAAAAATGCACAACGTTAATGTTCAAGTTGTCTCTTCTGCCGGCACACCCGGAATTATGTTTTAACTTTAATATTTTGTTGTATAATAGTGAAAAATTGACAAATATCGCTTCAATAATTATTAGTCTGAATTATTCTACTAGATCGACGATCATTAAAGTTTAAAGTTATATTGTGACAGGCCTGAGAAGAACGGACGCAAAAAACTCAGCGGGCTTCTTTTTTTTTATATAAAGATATGTTACCGTACAATAAAATTTATTATTTGGTAGCCTAAGGGCGGTCGCTCCATTCCCAATCTGTGGTATCATTAAGAATGTCGTTTATGGTATAGTTACCTTTACCACACAAACGTTTTTTCGTTTACTTGCTATTTATTTAACATAATATTGCTAGCTTCGATGTTAATAGGTAGGTGAGCGTGGTCTGCGTTTGAGCGGCGGAGAGAAACAAAGAATAGCGATAGCTCGTACTCTGCTCAAAGATCCCGCCATCGTGTTGCTTGACGAAGCCACTTCAGCGCTCGATACGAACACCGAGAGGAACATACAGGTATTATATTCATTTAATGGCACACACACATACATACTCACGCATTGTTCAAGTTGGGGTAGGCAGAGACAATAGAACGCCACTTGCTTCTATCCTTACAAACTTCACGCGCTTCCTCTACATTCATTACTCTTTTCATACATGCTCGCCGGTTCCGGGTGCTTCGTACCTTACCTTTTCTCTAAACGTCCTTTAGTGGCATTACTCAAATAATTGGTAACCAACGCTTTTGCATTCGTTGTAATAATTCCTGGGCGAAAAATAGGGGTCAATTTGGCAAATAAAGTATAGTTTAGACAAATTAAATTCCTAAACAAAATTTATGAACGATTCGGGAAACGAAACTGTTTCCGAGTGCTCTTACTGACGAAGCCAACCAAAGAAGAACATTATATATCAAAATTTACGACCCATGCGTACTCGAACGGTAGATAGATCCCGATAGGTCGCGGGTTCGAGTCCCGCATCGTTCATAAATTTGGGTAACAAATATAATTTGTATAATTAATCCCAGAAGTAAAGGTTAAGTATTACTTTAAAATAACAAATTGTTCAGAATAGGTTTCAGATATTTATTGGATGTTTGCAGTAATAAGGTGTGTGTTGCAATTATACATTAGTAGGTAATGATCCAATTTGCGTATTAAATAAATTTATATACAACAGTTGCGCAAAATCTAAAAGACTCTATGTGTGAAAATGCCGGTTAATGACCTCATATAGCTCGAGGAAACGTTTTATCTCTACATTTAGAAACCCACCGACATATTCCGTATTCGCTAGATCTGACCCCAACCGGCTACCATTTTATCGCAATTAGGACATTTTTTCACATTAAACATTATGCCTAAGAGTCAATACGAAAAGCCCCAGTGTTCTGTCGTAAAGGCATAAATGAGATAGCAGACATAATATGTCTAGCAGCAAGAGGCTCTATCGAGACTTTAATTTTTTTTATCATTTGACTTTACAAAACAAAAAAAAATATATACCATTAATATTAATTGTGGCGGAGGTCCGATTAATTTACTTTAAATGTGCATTAAAAATAGTATTTGGATTTTGTTTCAGGCTGCACTGGCAAGAGTGTGTGCCAATCGAACCACATTAATAATAGCGCATCGGTTATCAACAATTATACACGCGGATGAGATATTAGTACTTAAAGATGGAGAGATCATTGAGAGGGGAAAGTGAGTATTTTACTGTTAACTAATTTTTTTGTGACAATAAGGGACGAGACAGAGAGCAGGATGTTCAGCTGATGGTAATTGATACGCCCTGCCCATATTGTACTGGCGCTGTTCAGTCTTGAAAAACCTGAAAATTCTGAGCGGCACTACAATTGTGCTCGTCACTTTGAGACATAAGTTTTAAGTAACATTTGCCCACTAATTTCACAAGCTACGGCGCCCTTCAGACCGAAATACTGTATTGCTCACACATTACTGCTTCACGGCATAAATAGCCTCCCACTGGTAAGTATTCCAGCCATTTGTGACCAGGAGAACTTTTTTCCTGCTTCAAATTTATATGATATAATCCCCACCATCTCGATGTGTGGCGGTTCTCCATAGTGCGGTTCAAGGAGCTTTCTTCAACGTACTACAAAGCTGTGGAATGAGCTTCCTTGTGCGTTGTTTCCGGGACGATACGACATGGGTACCTTCAAAAAAAGCGCGTACACCTTCCTTAAAGGCCGGCAACGCTCCTGTAATTCCTCTGGTGTTGCAAGAGAATCACTTAACACCAGGTGACCCGTACGCTCGGTTGTCCTCCTATTCCATAAAAAAAATATATTTTTCCCCACCAGCCACAGACTCGAATATTATTCGTACGGTTTGAAAGTACAGTTTCAAGGAAATTTCATAAAACAGGTATAATTTATTAATAAGATTTGTGAGCAGCCTAGTGAAACTCTCTAGGAAAAAAGCGATTCACTCGATAGTATGAAACGTGCAGTCATTGATAGATTGACAGATGACGCATATAATCTTGTAAAAAACGGAGATCCATTACGTTTTAAGCAACTGGTAGCTTTCAAACTTAGCCGCGAATCGCCATACTGCAATGTCATCATATTTACTAAATAATTATCTTTGACTAAAACAATCAGTTTAAATGTTTTATTTTTGATAATGGTTACTTGTTGAATTAATTATTACCTAATTATTTACAGCCACGAAATGTTACTCTCACAAGCTGGCTTCTACGCGTCCATGTGGCAACAACAATTGGAGAACCGCAACAACTCTGTCGACAACAACGCGGAGGGCAACAACAACAATAATGACAACAACAACCGGACGCAACCCAACGGCTACGGCGGATATGGCCACGGCCACGGTCATGGTCACGGTCATTAAATGGGACATACACTGACTGACTTTGAAAACTTAACTGAAATATCATCTCCACTGAAATAGATATCTATATTTTACATATATGTATGTAATACAACTGTAATCGTGCTTTAAAAAAAAAAAACTATTAATATACGATAACTGAGCCAAAGAAGGCTGTTTAGATCTTTTTCTTTTGATGGGTCTGTGTGTTTGTACATGCTCAGCTCAGCAACGGATTTAATGTCGGTTTTCATTCATGTATTTTATTTGTTAAACAAAACACATGGTGGCCAAGTCAGGCAATGCCTTGTCAGTGTCTCATAATTGACGAATCGACCAGATGTTCCAATTAGTTAGCGGTATCATCTACCCTTAGCGGTGATAGTAATGTCTTAGGCGGGTCCCATCACAAAATGGATGTAGGCGTTGCGTAATACGATACGATCCGGATCGCATATGCGTCCAACTTGAAACTTAATACGTAATCTAGCTTTTGTCTATTATAATTCTGCAAACCTTCCAAGCGGAACGGCTTTACGTAATAATGGTGGCTGTACTGTTGTGAATGATACGACTTAGGAACCTTTGTGCATTGTCAAAGGCCGGTTACAACATGCGCCTGTTTTTATTTGTCACTATACTAAGTCCAACGAGACAAGATAAATAATGTAAACAAACGGACTGTAACTGAGTTATATTGCGGTAGCGAGTTACTGTTATGTCTGTCTCTATCACTCGTATGCAGTATTGGCATCATTTGGTCGACGACAGCTGTCGTTGCGTGTTTCGTGCTACAGGAAAGCAGTCAGTACTGTAGTTGTCAACACTTAGTTCGCCATTTTGTGAACAAGGTCATTCCTGTTTGGATTGCGTTCGAAGTGATACGTATTTTTTCGATTTCGTATTTACTATCTATTTACTTAGTTCTTGTTATTATTAATCCGTTACTGTTTTTTTTTGCTTGTTTTTGTTAGTAGATGTTTTAATTATGGAATCACAGCCTGGCAGCTCCAGACAAAGCTATCGATACAAATTTTTTGAACCTCTGATACTTTTGTTTACATTCTTTATCCCGTCTCGTTGGCTTGGCCTTAGTATAGGTGCGACTCCTGCTCTTGTGCCCACGATATAGAGATTTCAAAATATCTGCCAAGTCACAATAATCCAGTCAGCCAGTTAGAAATTTTAAGATTACCATTTAATTTGTATCTTATATAAAAGTGCTTCGAATTCATCGCTGAAACGGCATCTAATGCCAATTACTATGTGTGGATAGTTTTCAATATCGATTAGTGTAGCAGTTTGATGTTGAGGTGCTAAATGAATCTTATACGTATACCAGTGTGTATAGATAAGTGATGTGTGGAAATAATTACACATGTGTTTGAAATTCTGTATTTTTCGTGAAATATGACAAAGTAATACAAATCGATAACTCAGTTCCAAAGAGTAACAATTCAGTAAAGGGTTCGAAAAGAAAACAACACTTGTTGTTATTGTTTTGAAAGGAAAATATTCTAGTCTTATGAAGAAATATAGGATATAGCAACTAAACTGTAATCACTTATCGACTTGTTTCTCTGTGATAATAGTGGGTTATCGTTATGTAACAATTGTTTCTCATACTTATCTCAAACATACTGAATTAAAGAATTGTTACACTTTGGAACTGAGGTATCGATATGTAGACCGTACTTATACGTCCTGCAATTGCTAAAGGAAAGGAAGGTCTGCAAAACAGTCTTAAAATTTGTTAGAATTATTATATTAAAATGGCAGTTTTATGGGATAACTGGGGATCGAGCTGATGTTTATCGACATATATTATATAATGGTGAGATTTATTTGAGTCGTTTGTAACTGTGTGTTACGAGGCGTGGCGTGCCGGATATAATCACAAGGCTCTGCGTCGACATTGCATTGTCTTAAGTCTCAAATGTCGGGTCATTTGAGACTTAAGACCATTATTCTGATTTTATATCCTGTTATATTCATCAAGTGTCTTTTTGCTGGCTGTACTAAGACGAAAGGTTGTAACCTGAAGTTGCTGCAAGTCTAGCCTTTAGTATTTGGATCGCATATAATTTTTGTTTTGTACAACTTTTCAATCTGCATATGCAAGTGGAGTTACACCGGATATAATTTGAATTCTAATTCTTTCTTTTTTTTTATATCGAGATTCAAAGAAAATAAGCAAATAGTTATGAAGCAGGATTGTATGTAAGTCATACAATTAATGTTCTTTTAATATGTTTTATGAATAGTCGGGAATTTACTGGTGTGAGTTCCTTTCGTGATGGAGCGTAGTAATTTTTATTGCAGTGCCTGTGATTGTATAACATTTTTTGTTGATTTTGTTTTAAGTTTACTTGTATTTCAAATATTAAAATTTATCTTATGTATTATGCTACTGTTTTGTTTACATAATGTATATCAAAACTTATGTATTCTGACTTGCGTCTATAATACAATTGCATGAATTGAATTTTTATTGTTATGTTTACATACAAATATAATTTTGTATTATTATATATTGAAAAAAAAAAAAAACCTTTGTTGGGTTTGCACTATATGTAATATATGGTAATAGTCTTACATAAACTGTGCTGAGCGTACATATACGTATAGGTTCTGGCACGAATCTTTAGCAGTGAGTGAAATTTTGTCGCATATAGCATTGGACGCCTGTTTAAGACCCTATTCTTATATTCCGCGCATTCAATGACACTGCTCCATATCGATTCCGGAGTCCGCATGTATCCACGAGACATGTTTGTTTTTAATTTGTTTTCAAACATCATCACAATAGAGTTTTTTAATTTATTAATAATTGCAAATTTTAAGATACTTGTGCTTTTAATGTCAATTTCAATCATATCGAATTTCAATTAGCATTGGCACAGCTCAAGTTAGGGTCTTATTGTTCTAAAACAAGTCAGTTTAAGGAAGGTCATTACAATTCATAGTTAAGTTTATATTGTCTGCTATATTTGTATTTACAGTTTTATATCGAATAAAATAGTTTTGTGCTTGATGTCATATATACATATACATGTCTACATTCAGTAAAGTAGGTTTTGATATATTTTTGGTGAAATAAATTGTTGACAGGACTAATTTCAATGTCACCCGAATACATAGCTTTCTTTTATATAGTCCATAATGTCTCACACAAAATAGGTACTTTAAAAGAATTAAATCGCGTAAGTACATTATTTGGATAATAAATATTAATGTAATCCCATATTTTGCATGATTCAAGAACTGATGACACGCGTCTTATCCTTTTAAAATGTAGTTTTAAAACACCTTAGACAACACTCGCCGACTTCGACGGTCTTGTCAGAATTCTTTTCGACAAAGAGAATAATTTTGATCAAACGATAGTAATAAACATTACTTAAATTATATAATGATAAAATATATTCGTAAAACAAACTGTTCATTTTCGTGGTGGACCCAGTGTATGGATGTTATATATTTTTTTTAATTTTTCATGTAGATAGCGTCAGATGTCCTGTAAAGCAATACCTTTTTAGTATTACTTAATAAATATGTGTCCAATATATATTCATTTTGTTTCGAATAACATTCAGCATTTTTCCATGTGAAAAATAAACTAGGTTACCATTTAGGTATCAATCAAAAATTTATTCATGTATAATTGTAAATAATTACAAATAAAAAGGTGAAATTGTTTGTTGTTTTTTTACTTGTCTTCTCGCACCTCTGTAACCTGAAAGCATGACACATTTAAATGGCTGTTTCCACAAAGGGTTTTGACTCGAGATCCATGTGTGGAAAATAAAAAAGATAAGACCACTGACCTCTACTATAAACCACTGGACTGGCTGCTGTCAAAGTGCTTTTGTGCCTATTTCATATTCGCCATTTTGGCGCTGTTGGCCATGAAGCGAGAGTCTGTGGTACTAAAACTAGTGATGACAACCTCAGTAAACATCGATAGATGGTGGGATACTATTTACAAAGAAAATGTGGACTTGACATTGAAATAACATTGATTCTTGAAGTATAAATAATTTGGAAAATGAACGAAACTAATTCAAAATGCAAAAATACTTAGTGTATTCTACGTTAATTTGTATTACACGTCAAAATTAGTTCTCTGGACGCTCGGGAGTGGCGCTTCAAATAGGCACAAAAAATTTCTGTTAAACATGGAACAGTCTGGACAGTGGTATTTATACAGGTCAGAGCCTAAGACTCATCAGGATGCATAACATAGAAATAATATTTATATTACACTTTCTTGGAAAGTGCCTTTGTAATATAGGGGAAGAAAATATGTAAATATTATTGAAATTTGATTATATAATTATGAAAAATCCAGTTATGTTTTTGATATGATTTTTAAATGCACACAGAACAGTTTCAATCGATCTAGTTGTCGAGCCTATCGTAGCCTTTACGGAAGGTGCCAACACAAGACCTGGCAGTGAGTTCAATTGTGAACCACAGTCACAGTAGACATATGTATCAGTATGGAAACTAAGCCTTGTTGATAAAATACTTACCTACATGTGCGTACACGTCATTGAAGCAATAGGGTTGTCAGGTTATTTTTCTAACCGACTTTAAAAAAGGAGTTTTGGAACTAAGTTCCTTATGAAGGGTTGCAGAGCGTAAAAAAGTAAAAAGCGTAAGATTTTTATGTAATATAGTGTATGTATGATACTTATAAGTGTATAATGCAATATTATAGTCTACATGATGACTTATGTAATATTTTTAAACATTTTATTGAAAGTTTTTCTTGGAAATATTTTTTTGGTATTTTTATTTATTTTTGCTGAAATATTGACTTCTTCGAAATATGTGTTATTAAATTTTGTCCACAAACCACAGTCTACAGAAACTCTTCCCTGCAGTCATCCCACAAACATGTCTAGACGGGGCAATTATTGTTTCCGTGAGTATCAATAACGATAACGACTACTTTATAGTTTAAAAAACGAAAACTGGAGTTTTGATGGAGTCGAGTTCAGATAGCCGTATACCACGCAATACGCTGGAATTTTTAAAAAGATCGCAGAAACAAATAACCGTTTTGACCGCGAAAACCGCTTAGGGGCCTCGTCGATGCGCATGTTTGTGTGAGTGTGTCATTTCGAACGTTTGTAGGTAGTTTCCGTACTGGTAAATATTTCTACTGTGCACAGTGTTGCTGACAAAGTGATGGGGCACAAGAGTGTTGTAGTGAAAGAGTGCATCAAACGTAGATTGGGCTCACTGGATGGTCATTGGTTGTTTTTTTTTACTTTCTTCTCGGTAAGCAATAACAGACAGGTACAATTTAAATATGGCTGCTGCAAAATCAATAACTAAATTTGTTGTCTGTAAAATTTAGAAAAGCATCGAACCTTTCCACGTATAGCTTTCCACTTTTCCACTTTATGGACTCAAGGCCATATCAAAGGCCGGGGTTCAACGTTGAACTTTGGTATTGTTTATGAGCCACTTACTCGTTTGCCCTTTTATATAAAAAAAATGTGTCAACAATTGTACTTACTACATCTGTCATTGAATATACTGGCGTGTCTCCTGGCAGGCGGATACCGCGAGTAGAGGAAGAAGCTTTTCCTGAAAAATAAAATAATTCAATAAACCTCTTATAGAATATAGAGAAAGAGAAGAGGGGTAGAGAAGAACGATTTTGCTTGATACCTATCAAAGAATGCGTTACATGGGAAAGGCGACAAGTGATTTTATATTTTTTAGGAGATCGAGGCGATCAAGACATTTAGCTGTACCTTAGTGATTCGCCCTGGCCATTACAATGCAGTGCTGCACAGGATTATTTAATGCGCTCGTCACTTTGAGACATAAGATGTTAAGTCTCAGAAGTTATAAATTATATCACCCTACGAAACGAGACAGGTGCTTATATACAATAAATCCTGAAGTGCACACCTCATCGTTTCGTTTTCCACAATATTCTCATGTTAGGAAAACAATAGTATAAACCTATCTAAAATTATTGCAAAGTCCATCCTTATTGCAACTGTCAATATAATTGTGGAATTTGTCAACAATATTGTAACCTAATCGATGTCAGCTGTTATAAATATAGTTTTTTTTATATAAATAATTAAACAACAGTTAATTGTACGCTCATATTAATTGGGTGTTACTTTACATAATAAAAAAAATAATCTCGTACGATAATTTTTTCGACTATTTTCTCTACCCTTCCTACCTTATCCACACTAGGACGTCCAGAAAATATTATTTTTTATGTTATTATTTACAATGTTAAACCGAATATATTTTAATTTACCTCACATATTATTTGACTGGATCTAAGTGGACTCATATTAACTTGGTATAAGTGCGATATAAATTTAAAAAAATCTATTTCAGTTTCGAAAAAACTGCTTTTTTTGACATGTCGAGAGCACTACACGTCATCGCTTCGCTTATGAGGCGTGCAATAAGTACAGCTTTACGGCATTGTAAAAGTATAGAATTTCAGAACTACCTTCACTAATTTTTGAATGACTCTTGAGCTCTTCGTTGTGTTTGTTATTCCTGGCCTGATACTCCTGTATGCTCAGGGAGGGTCGGGACTTTGCGTACTCCACGCTCCGGATGGAGGTCTCCACCTTGGTGTGCTCCATCTGATCGATGGTCTTCACGTAGTCTGAAGACACCTTCCGCGCGATCATCTTGCCGTGCTGGATGTTCATCATCTCTTCATATGAACGGTCGTCGGCTGCGAACGATGTACGCACATACCTGTCCCGTGTACTCTCATCGCTCTTTAAGCGAGAATTGGGCGAGTATGTAAGAAGAAGATTCTTATGAGTACTTTCACCTAACGACCTGCAAATATTTAACCAGAGAAGAAGTATAATAAACGCCTCTCGGGTTCCGTCCGAGCGCTCTTACCACCTGAACCAACCGTCCGAGTGACGCAACGACCGAAACTTTAGTGTCTTGTTGAACTCTCAGGTTGTGCCTCCATCTAAACGATCTAATTTACAGTCGATAAGTTGGTTCAGTTAGCGCTCGGACGGAACCCGAGGGTTCGAGTCCCGTATCGTTCAATAATTTTGGTACAAATTATATTTAATTCCAGAAGTGAGGGATAGTTATCTTTTAAATATATCAAGCATCATAGAGTTTTTATGGTTTCAAATTAGAATTTTAGGGATTGAAACAAAATTGAGAGGAGGTATGATAATAAATCCATGTTTTGATTGGGTACTCTGAATTAATCAATTCTAGAGTTCCATCACATGCTTACAAGCTTTGACCGTAAGCAAGCGGCGCAAATTCATGCTAGCATATTTGTAACAAATCTGGTTGGAACCACGTACTGGAAATCTTTTAAAGTAGGCCTGACTTCATCGTCGAAAGCTACATTTTCGTATAGCCGAGTGAGCACCGACTGTCTTTTTCCGTCAGCTTCGTCTCCGGGCTTTCCTGTGACAAACCCTGTCGGTCTTCGAGAGGTTCGCGTACCGGTTTGTCTTGATATCGCCGATGGTGCTATCCGGACTTTTCTAGAACATTCCAGTTTGTCTTCAAATCATTACATGTATTGACAAGGGATAGTGATAACGTATAGTATACGTATTAGTGGTAACAAGCAAAAATATTCTTCATATGGCTTATACTTTGTCTGGCCATAAATACTGTTACAATTAAAAATAAACAAATATTACATTTGAATTTGGAATCTGTCTTTTTTATATGATTGTTCATTGAGTTTCCTCATTATGGCGCTGTTCAGTAGCGGTGAGGAAGACAGATTTAAATGCTTTGGACGAACTATGGTTATTAACTTTTGATGATTGTAGAAATGCGTTAACTTTGGATGCAGTGTTGCGTATATTAAAACGACAAGATGGTGTCTCTTCGTGAAATATCTCAGCAAGAGTAATATAATTAAATTCAAATAGAAGTTGACATTTTATAGAGGAAAGGAGGGTGAGGGGAACAGTAATTTTAAAACGTCAAAGTCATTGCTTAGACCTAATGTTGCCACTAGACATTGTACTGTATTGTACAATATTTTGCGATATTAAAATGGAGTGGGGTGATAAAGAGAACCGAAATGTTGTAATTGCGTTACACAAAGTACCTAGGTACCTACGGAGCCAAATGCAATTTTTAATTAGTCGACAGAGTGCAACGTGAGCATTATCCGACTTCAGTGATGGTTTGGTGGGGTATTAGCTAAGAAAGAGTGATTAAGCCATACTTTTGTGAAATATCAAAACATCGGCACAAGTGTAACAAAATACCATTCTTGAAAAGATAGTGAAGCCGCTTAACAACACCATGGTCAATAACCTTTAATAGTCCTTCTAGCAAGACTCGGTGCCGGGTCATAAAGCTGGGTCTACGCAGACCTGTAGGTCTACTCAAATTCAACGAAAAACGATTGAAGTTTCGGATGTTTCTTACTACAGTTTCATTCGTTTCGAAGTATCGTCCCGAACGTCATTGCTTGACATTTCGAATTTATAAGCCTACTCTAATTCATTTACGTTCCGAACGAATATAAAGATGACAGCTGTTTGTTCGGAATTTTAACGTCAATTTGACGAAACCAAAGATGTTTTTCAAGAATGATTTTCGTTTGTGTGAATTTTGTTGCAAATTGGCTTGAAATGGTTTCAAGAATGCTATTAATCGAGGGTGCTCAACGTGAAGAACATTAAATACATAGAAGAAGCCGACGCCGCTTATGCAATCAATTTAATATTAGTGAAATTCCCTACTTAAGAGTTTGTAGGAAACTACAGAATAAAATTAATGTTAAATAAGATATGTATCAGAGGTGGGATTAATATTCCCGCGTTCACAAAGGATGAACTCCAATGTGAAAGAAGCAGGCAGGTTCCCTTTTAGTCAGCTCACGTCAATCTCTACAGGCACCTGCCTGTAGAGATTGACGTGAAGATAGATGATAGAAGAGAAGATGGAGAAGGCCATGAACTACATCAGGACAACTGTTAGAAAGGATAATGGTAGAACTTATATCTTTCTTACTCCTTTCTAACAGAGTGGTATTATTATCTTTAGTGATATTTTAAAATAAGTTTCATTTTTGTTATTACAAAAGTTTTGTTATTATTATTAAAGAACAAAATTCATTTTCTATTTTATTATAAAAGGAAAACTAACTTAGTGCTAATTCAGAGTAGGTACTCAGGCATATAAATTAAAAGGTATAACTTCATCATCGTATCTCCACCCATTTGAAAAGTGTTATGTTTAAAAGGATGGCTATATGTAGAAGCAATATTTTTTGTGAAAAAAACAAGTATATAACTGATATTTACTTGAAACTTTCTGATATAATAAGTAGGTATCGCGATTGCGAGGTTTGTTGAAAGCACTTTAAAAGATCATTTATAAGCACCATACATAAAAACTCTTATCGGAAACCTTTTTAAAGAATTCAAATAAATAATCTGGGGTCTACTCTAGTTGTCCCAATCGAAACTTCGTAAACGATCGAAATTTAAACGAAGCTCCCTGTGACCCTAATCTATTTTGTTTTCGGACACATCGACGAAGTTCGGGACAATAGACAATACTCGTGAACGAATGGTGAACGATTGAAATGAACATGATAATAATCCAACTTGAAAAGTTCTATTTCATTCCAACGTTGTGTAGTAACTTATGGCAACCAAAAATGTCTGTATTACAGACGCAATGTAAACATGTCAAATTAGTACTTAAATATGGTCTATTGTTAGAATTCTTTAAAAAGTATTCTAAAAAGAGTTCACAATTATGGTTCTTAAATATGATCTTTTATAGTGCTTTGATTAGTTGTAGGTAGGCGATTGCGAGGTAACACACCTCGCAATCGCGATACGTACTCATTCTAACAGAAAGTTTCATGTAAATATCAGTTATATATTTATTTGTTTCTTTTTCACTAAAAGAATTCCCTCTACATAATATTACCATCTTTTTTTAGGTAATCTTTTGCTGCTGCACATATGATGATGAAGCTATAATTTTTATTTTATATGTCGAGTAGGTACTCTTTGTAAGCTGTAAGTTTTCATGTTATAATAAAATAAAAATAAATTTTGTTCTTTAATTAATAATAAAAATGAAATTTATTTTAAAGATAGGAATACCACTACTGATAGAAAGAAATAAGTAAGATAAAGTTCTACCTGTATCCTTTCTAACAGTTGTACTAATGCAGTTCATGCCCTTAGACCTGCCTGTAGAGCTTGAGGTGAAGACGCAACCGATTAAGAGGGAACCCGCCTGCTTCATTCACATTGGAATTCATCCTCGGTGAACTCGGGAATATTAATACCACCCTTGATACATAAGATAAACATAGCATGCTATAATTTATTTTATTTTGTAATTTCCTACAAACTCTAAGCCGGGAATTTCAATAATATTAAATTGATTGCATAAGCGGCGTCGGTTTCTTCTATGTTCTTAATGTTCTTCACGTAGAGCTAGCCAATTTGCAACAAAATACACACAAACGAAAATCAAAAGGTTTCGTCAAATTGACGTTAAAATTCAGAACAAAGAGCTGTCATCTTCATATTTTCGTTCGGAACGTAAATGAATTAGAGTAGGTTTAGAAATTCGAAATGTCAAGCAATGACACGAATGTAATGCCCGAAGGACGAAACTTCGAAACGTCTAAAAAGATGTTTTCTTATGACGGTACCGCGTAAAATTATCGTCTCTAAACCGACTTATTTTTAAGATTACTAAAAATAATTAAAACAAATACCGGCTCCCAGTCGGTGATTCTTCAGCATCTACACTATCTGTATCGATGACGTGTATTTTTTCCAGTTCCTCAATGTGTACAAAACCTGTTTGCCGGCGTTTTATTTTACTCGGTTGTCTTCTGCCACACGGTAGGCTCAACGAGACTTTTCTTAACAAAAAAAAAAACAAAATTAATAGCTCCGCTACAAAAAAAGTAAAATAAAAAAAAATAAAAACTTACTTATTGTGCGGTTCTTGCGACTGTTGTCCAAACGATGCCAGTCTGCAAACAGGATTACAACGACACAATAATATTTGTTCATCCCTTTTATATGAGCAAACCACAACTAATTTCGTTAGTACTCAATTCAAATCTGTAAATTACCTGAACTGCCTCAGTTGCTCGTCTGTGATTAATTCCGATCTAAAACAAATTAAGTTATCTTTATGTTTATATATATATCTATTCAATTGGTCATAAGTTACCTACATATTATTTAAATGAATTATAACGTTTTACTAGTAGTTACAAAATAATATGCAAAAAATGCTTTTTTTAAACAAGTGACGGAAAAAGCAGATAACTAGCTTTATACGTTTAATATTAGATAAATTATACGTCTAGACTCAAGATAGTCTCTTGCTATTAGGCAACCGATAAAAACAGGCCAGGAATATTAGTTACGTGTGCGTGACAAGCTACGTCTTGCACTCGCGATTTGTATGACACTTTGTTAGTGTGCGTGCATTGTTTCAAATAGAGGTTAGTTCTAAACTCAATCTTTATCGACGTTTTAACATTTAGTTGAGTATGAAACGTGCAGTGATTTGACATAAGTTTAAAATAAGTACTAGTAATTATAGTATGCCGATTGGCGACAAAGTATAATCCGGCTAAGTTTGAAAGCGAACAGTTGCTTAAAACGTAGTGGGTTTTGGCTATCTTCTTTTTTTACAAGATTATAGCCGTCGTCTGTCAATCTATCAATAACTACATACAAAATTTGATACAAATGAGTGAATCGCTTATTTCTTAGAGAGTTTCGCTAGGCTGGCCGTCATAGTCTATCCAGACGTAATGATTTAAGCCGCGTTTAATTAACTATCGACTAATAGTAATTATTACTATCTTACTTTCGTGTCCCTTCAAAGATATTGAATTTTCCAACACCTCTTGCTATTCCCTTGATAATTCCTCCGGCAAAGCTCACACGATCAACGTTCTTTCTAAAAGTTTCAAATTAGAAATCAGGTCAAAGTGCTAAATTTTAAATAATACAATAGAACACTTGGCGCCTCAGAAATTTTTATAATACATGACAGTCGATAACTTTTATTGCATGCATTTGTACAACGAGGTTAATTGCATCTGTAATAAAATGGCTTTAAGGTTTCCTTGGTAGCTACAAAATAGTATTTTTTTATGAAAATATGGGACGAGACAAGCAGGACGTTCAGCTGTTGGTAATTGATACGTCCTGCCCATTACAATGCAATGCCGCTCAGGATTACAGAAAAACCCAAAAATTCTGAGCGGTACTACAACTGCGCTCGTCACCTTAAGACATAAGATATTAAGTCTCATTTACCCAGACCGAAACTCAGTAATGCTTACACATTAGTGCTTCACGGCAGAAATAGGCGCCTTTGTAATATAGTTGTCTTATGAATAACAATAACTGTTACTAACGTATCATAAGCTATTTTGGTCAAATTGACTGAGGCAACTAGAAAAACTGGCGAAAACAGTTATGGTGAAAAAGATTGACGGCAATAGACCATGGGGTCGATCACCAACCCGCTGTTCCGACCAAATGGAACCCATAATGGGACTCAGTATCCTGAATGCTCTGCAATAAGCTAATGGCAGAGTGATGCCGAGGGCAGAAGAGATGGTAGATGTCCTCTTAACCGACTAATGTTCCAGGAGCTCATGATCTAAACCATGAACCAGATCTGAGGATAGTTATATTATATAAATGATATTTATATATAACAATAGTACCAGCTAACCTGGCAGACGTTGTTCTGTTAAAAAAGAAACCCTACTTTTCGTAAATTCCTTTCTTAGCTGACCTCTACTCCACGAAAGGAATATTTCTACCAAATTTCAAGTCTCTACGCCTTATGGTTCCGGAGATATCCACCTATATATTGCCTCAATATATAGGTGGAAATCTCGTATATATCTATAGCAAAACCGTTTTATATAAATCGATGAATTACTTCACTGCATTATAATAGGCGGGGCGTATTACTTGCCACCAGTTGAACTATCTTGTCTCGTCATTTTTATCACAAAAATAATCCTCAGTTGATTGATTGAATTTTATTGCAATGTTAATTTATGTATTAGATATCTACCGATTTATAAAGTCCTTGCGTCCTTGTGAAAATAATAGTCGGACGATCAGAAAATAAGCACAGTTCTCAGAAGAGGAAGCTAAGTTGGCTTGAACTGTACCTACATTGGAAAAGTTGGCGATCCATCGTCAGATCTTGATCATGCTAAAAATAATGCTTTTACAGAGGCGCATAAGCTTAGATTATGACTGACGGACTGGTCCCCGCAACGCTCTAACTAGATATAGCACTACCCTTACGTACTACAATAGTTTCCATTTTACGGCAACGATTAGATGCTTATATGCATCACATCTTGACACTCAATGGCATCTTTAAAAATTTGTAACATACGCTTCGTGTTATTTTACATTGAAATTGATAAAATACAAAATACTTATGATAATATGACGTGATCCCAGTGTCTTTCTTGTGTTAAATGTTATTTTTACAAAGTTTAACTACGCAACCCGACATTTTGGTTCACACATTGTTCGAGACTGGCACGAGAACGCCCACTTGGGCGTAGTATCAGTTGCCACACTTTGCGACTACGCCTGCGGTATCAAGTTGGAGTGCAGCGAAGACCAATGCTTAATCTAAGGGTTAATAAGTTTAAAAATTGTAACTATACTTGAGATATTCTCCTATTTCTCTCTCTTCCTCCGACTCCAGTGATTTTACTGTTGAAAAAAACAATGTTGTTAATGATAACATTTTAAACATTAAAAACTCATAAAAAAGGTAAATACCTGGTACTTAATGGAAATAATATGTAGCTAGGCTCAATTCTATATAGTCAGTAGCTGACCCGACATACGTTTTTCTGTACGTACATAATAAATAAAATACTGATTTTTATTATAATATTTCACAACATCAAGAATTATTCCATAAAATATGCTCCTTGTTGTTATAATGAAATTGTTTCACAGCAGAACTGTCAAATCAAGTCAATAAATTCTCTCATAGAAATTAAAATGATTATGGCTCGCAAATCGAAACAAAAACTATCCTACCTCTCAAGTTGGAACAAACTTCACTCCATGAAGTTCCCCATTAATATCCGTTCATTAGTTTAGTTCATCAGGACACTGGATTTATATATCTAATATATTAAGATAAGAAATAGTCAGTACAAATATTTTAAATATTCTGAGAACAATTGAAATCCTCAAGCACTGACCAACAATGCCATGATAATGTGCAAATTAAAGGTACTTATAATTTGACATAAACTTGTCTGAAAGATGAAATACACGCAGGGAAAATGTGAAAATCGCGTTTATTACTTTTAAATTACACAGTCAGATTACATATTTCCCTTCGATCATTTATCCGTCTAGATACGAGTGTAAAACCTGTAAAAAATTTGTAAAAATAGCGGCAAACTGTTAACCTTTATTTTGAGCATCGCACGCACACTAACACAAAGTGACATACAAATCGCGAGTGTAAAGGTCGGAACGCATTACAGCGGCGCTGCGCCGCGCGTCGCTTCACGTCGCTAGACGGTACTTATCGCACTACAACTGCAGTAAGCGGCTGCTCGCGTCATTTCTATAGCAGTTTGCGTGCGAGCAACGTTACAAGATGAGTATTGGTGACGAGGATTTGGTCATTATTTCTTTGTTGTGTGCAGAAGAAGAACCTATTAATAGAAGAGAAAAAAAATAAGATATCAAAGTCAAATAAACTTTATTCAATTAGGCTTAAGCTAAGCGCTTTTGAAGCGTCACCATAAATATTTCTTTTAAATTACCGAATGTAACAATGTTTCGGAAAAATAAGAGCTATTGAAAAAGAACATACAAGAAACACAACGGCCACTCTTTTCAATCAATAGAGTATTTTACAATGGCTGTACTATACAAAATAAATTAGTTTGTAAGGGTATGCAAAAAAAATATTATTTTATTAAATTTAACTAATAAAATTAATAATTAAATCATTTTTATTTACTTAGTTATTAAAGTTAATTAAATTATAAGACAAAATACTATAAAATTAACAATTAACGGTATGCATATTGAAGCGACGCGCACTGAGCGTCGCTGCACTGCGCGTCAAAATATTCTCTCGGAGGCAACTCTGCCGCGACGCTCTAGTGCGACATTCTCCATACAAAATGGTTGAAATAATATTTTGACGATTAGTGCCGCGCTGTGCAGCGCTGCGCAGCGCCGCGCTAATGCGTTCCGGCCTTAAGGCGTAGCTTGTCACACACACTAAACTAATAAGCCTGGCCTATTTTCATCTAGTTGTCTAGTAGCAAGAGGCTCTTACATAGACGTATCAATTGAAGATACGTCTATCGATATATAGCGTTGAAGCTCAAGGAAGGTTTACATACATAGTCATATGTCTCGAACCGTTTATTGACAGAACAACGTCTGTCGGGTCAGCTTGTAGTGTAAATAATAATACCTGACAGCAAGGACAATTAAAAAAAATGTGCAAATAGCCTTAAAGTTTTCTTACATGACATATCATCGGAAATATCGTCAAACTTGTAAATTTCCGACACATAAGAAATTTCCTTGCATATAATTTTATTTTTCTGCGGTTCTTGTAAATCACTCTCTAGACAATAATCGCCTTTTAAAAACCTGAAAGCAAACAGAAATGTAGAGAGTGCATAAAAACTCAAATCAATTTATAGGTTTTACGTAGGTATACTTTTTCAAGTCGTATGTGGAGTCTATTTCTCCAGGATACGGCACATCTGTTTGCGGTAAATAAAACAGTTTTTCAGTTAAATCTTCTTCCCTCTCGTAATCGCTCAGAGAAACGTGCTGGTATGGCGTTTCTTCAGATTCGTACTCATAATCTTCTACGTCAAATTCATTATTTTCGTAGTCCGCAGGAGATGACAAGCGTCGGCTTTCACTTTGACCCAATTGTAGTTGCTTCTCAATGTCCTCCTTATTTCTTATGAACCTGAAAAAGTCCCTTTGATGATTTCGTCTTCAAGAAGTTTTCAAGTTCTTAGCAATATTAAACTCAATTAGTAGTAGATATAGAAATAATAATTTATGTAAAAGTCGAGCCAAGAGACGTTGTCTTAGCTCGGGTGTAATCGGCGTGTGGTGCGCGTGCAGGCGAGAGCGGGCGCCGGGCAAGCGCCGAGCAGTCAGTCAGGGAAGAATTATCAAGCGAGGTGGTTGTGTCGCACGCGTTGCGGCAACACCGGATTCTTATTACATAATCTTAGGGCTTTAGAAGTGTTGATTCCATTACGATTGCATCGTTTGTTGCTAATAATGATACCATGTGTGTTGTAAGACTGTGTTTTACTTGCTATCGTGATCAATTCCTACAACAATGGACAACCACATAGATCCTGACCATGTGAGCGGCCTCTCTCCGTTATATATTATAATAAGATGAAAAATACCACCTAATAAGCATTTATTAATTATCTAATTACCTTTTTGTTGCCCTTATGTTCGTATCGCCTTCCTCAATAACGGTTGCTTCACTCATTTGATCAGCCGCTGCAACCAGCCTAAATTCAATTTCCAAAAACACTCTCTCCAGCAAGAACTGCAAGAAAACAAAACTATTCAAGTCAAATAATGATTGACATTTAGTAACTACTTAGTAACGGAGGTGAATAGTGCAAGAGTTAATGTTTTTAGCAATACTCTATGTTCTATAAGTAAATCGTCCTGTTTAAATATTTTCGTTTCTGACGTTGACTTCAAGAATGACCTTCTGATGGCGTGAAACGATCGAGTTTACTGATCAAAATTGTAATGAAATTAAAAAAAATCTTCTCAGTTCTTTATTTCAAATTTTGTGTAATTCGATCGGACTTCACGAACGAAATGGACTTATAATCGAAATTTACTTTTCAATTTATTATTTATTAGAAAATTACAAAATTTGTCACATTGTCGCATTGGTAGGGAATGATCTTCCCCTTATTATTTTGTTTATTCATGAAATGTGATAATATCCGTGGCCGACAGACAGCCTTTAACAAACTTACATCGTGTAATAATTTTCGCAGCTCCACCAAATCTTCAATATGCTTATCAATATACTCATTTGTCCCCTTGTTAATAGTTATGCACTCACTCTCCAAGTTTAGTATCCCACTATTGTGAATGGTTATGTCAACCAGCGGGGACTCGTACCACGTGGGCACTGATTCAATTTTCTTCAGAGTCGATTCACCATCTATAAGTTGGCCGAAAGCAACATAATTTTGGGCCATCCATGGTGCTGGTTGGAGTAAAATAAAAAACTGCGTGGAACAGTCAATGTGTCTGAAATATTATAAAACGATAAAATATTTGCTTGGAGGTTATAATTTGACTATTATTAAATTTTGTAACCACTGATCTATGAGCATTGTGTATTTCATTTTCTCATGTTTCATTTTATATCTGCTTATTATTTCTTAATATCCGGACGACCGAGCCTTCCTCGGATTTTTAATCGGACATCATCTGGATTCGAACCGGGGTCTTCTGCTTTCCGGATCACCCAATGAGCTATTATAGTCTTGTATATAGTGGCGAAATTTACCTTTGCATTCTAATGTTATTGTAGCTGTTTCTTATTAAAACACGGATATAACTACATTTTTTTTAATTGAAACCTAGCTAGATCGATTAATCGCCCCCGAAATCCCCTGTATACTAAATTTAATGAAAATCGTCCGTTTCCGAGATACGAGAATTGCTCGTTTAAAGATATAAGATTAGAAAAGCAAATGTTTGTCCAGAATCTTTGAAAGAGATGACCGTATTGTATGTACTTGTACTATTACATATTCTTTGGTGTGGACTGTAGGTTAAAAGTTTATGGTTGGTTGGTGTCGTCTAAGATATACATACTATATGTATATAAAATTTAATATTAAGTACCATTATATTAATAAAGGATAAATCAGAAGTTGGTTTATTTCTAGCACATTCTGAAGGACCCTTTCAAATTGGTGGATTATTTCACGCACCCTTAAATAAATCAAATCCTGTTGTACTGACACCTACGATTACGGGCGCCATTTGCTTTCCTTCGAGCCCTAAAAGTAATTTATTCAAAGCAGTAACCTTCCATCATTGGCCATACATAGAACACCCCTCCTATCGTGCGGTACAACAAAGTTTTCGCAGTCCAAATCCGTGTTCTTGAGGCCGAAACCGCCGCACTGTATCCAGCCGCCACTGACGATCCGGTGGACGGGAGTGCCCGAGTACCCACCCCTTTTACTTTGACAAAGTCGCAAGAAATTCTCACAAGTTTTTGGAACGATATCAGAATAAAGCTGTGAAGATATTTGTGATTTATTTTTATTTATTCTTAAATATAAAAGAAACTGAAGCACCAGTGGGCAGGGCACATAGTTCGACGGCCGTTGGGGCAAAAAAGTCCTCGAATGGCGACCACGTACCGAAAGATGCAGTGTTCTCTGTAAGATCGTCCTCTACAAGATGGACCGACGATGTGGGCAAGAATACGTTGGATGAGGGCAGTGCAGGACCGGTTGTCGTGGAGATCTTTGGGGGAGGCCTTTCTCCAGCAGTAGACGTCTTTCAGCTGATGATGTGATAAAATTAAAAGCGATACTTTAATACAGGCTACTTGTTGTGTTTCTATGGAAAATGATGGAGTGATCACCGCTGCCCGTACTCTTTTGCTACACCGACGGTACTCATGTCGTATCGTCCTGGAACACCGCGCAAGGCGAATGACTTATATGCATAGTTTAGTAATATTATATGAAAGAAAGTTCCCTGAAAACCGGTCTTTGCAGAAACGCTATGCATGTTGAGGTTGATAAATGAGTTTTAAGCTTGTATTGAAGGTGTTGGAATTGAAAATGGGGCGGTAGTAATAAGTATCTCTATGCATAGCCATGCATTCGAACCTTTCACAGAGGACTGGATCCTCAACATATCGAGCAGCACTGCGTTGCTTGGTAAACTAGGTTACTACCTAGGTAGACTGCGATTTGCAGTTGAAAAATATTCTTCGAGTACTAAATTGTTGATGAAAACTGTTCAAATGTTTTGTTATAGAGCGAGAAACTGTCAACCCAGATTGTTGAAGAGTTATTCGGTCAATAACTTTTCAAGAACGTACGCGGAAATGACCTAAGTGAGAGCCCTTTCGCACTACGTCCGATCAGAGTCCGACCCATATCCATGAAAACACGGTCCGAAGTAGTCGTATCGGACTCTGATCAGAAGTAGTGCCAAAGCGCTCTTACTTCGAGTATTCAATTAATTAATTCAATAATCTACTCTTCTCAATTTTGCTTCGGCTGAAGAGAGGCTTTGTAGGTTGGCCTATTTCGTTCTTCATATAAAGTACAATTACTCACCATTAAAATCATGGTACCAACGTGTTCACCATCTATCGCTATGTGCATATAGGCACACGGTCTCTGAAACGATAACGGATTTTTATGGCAACATATTTCTGTAAAAAAGGTTATTTAATAGAATAAACACAAATGGTGCACTTACATAATGGAAAGTGCGGGAACTTTTTAATCCTGTTTTTCGATGGTAATAAGTAACTAAGTCATAAAAGGCATTTATTTACTCAAAACTGATTCCATTAGAATTCTTTTTGATGTAATTCTAGATACTACTACCGCTTCGGAAACAAATGGCGCTCTGAGTGAGAATAAGCGACGCAAGAAACTCTCCTAGCGTTCTTTTTTACGCTCTCTTTAATAAAATATTGTACTGTCATTGCTATTACTATAAAATAATCATTATCTAGTAGTAAGGATCAGATGTTCAATTCAAGGAGGTCGAAAAAAATGGCGACGTACATTTAGCGAAATTGAAAAAAAAAAAACACCGAAACACTGAAAGTTAGCGTTTTTGCCGATTTTTTGCGATCGGTTAGAGCAAAAAAATTAATTTTTAGCAACTAATTAGCAACAAATTTCTGTGTTTTTTTTTTCAATTTCGCTAATTTTACGTCGCCATTTTTTCAGACCTAATTCAAGGCTCAATTTCTCATGGCAAGCTCCGTAATGTTTGCTTATCTCAACAATTTATTATTTTGAAGTGATAACCCTCACTTTTGAGATTAATTACATAAATTAAATTGTTAACCAAAAATTATGAACGATGCGGAACTCAAACCCGCGACCTCTCGGGCTCCGTCCGAGTGGTCGCACTGAGCCACACATGGTTCGTAAATCTTGGTATGTTTTGTAATTATTGGGGTTGAACGAGTTGAATTTAATAAAATTTAATTTAAGCTACAAACTCACACCACTAGCGCGGACATAACTGACAAACTGTGCAACACCCTCCTTGTATCCATCGAGGACAATATGGTAATTATATTTAGAAGAGATCAGCTCTTTCAATTCCTTCTCTCCTCCCAAAAACTTATCGTTAACTAAAACTGCAACCGATCCGTCCAAACAATACGACAATCCGCCATATTCCAGTTTCAATTGTTTTAGAACCATCTGCCATTCCGGGGTTGTAACAGCTTTAAACAAACAATAAAATATTTTTTTATTTGATGATTTATCTTATCAATTATTTACGTATTATAACGAAACGGGGCCTATACTATACAGTGATGTATTTTCTAAAACTTATCAAATATCTAGTAGTACCTACTAGTAAATAAACTTAGAAATTATAATAATCTGACTTTTTAGCAATGATAACAACGGCTAAGTAAACAATTTTTACTATAATTTCAATAGCTTTTTTAAGTTACTCACAATGCTAATCAGAAAAAAATACTTCACCCATAAATTACGTCACACGAAGTGTTTTCTTGACTCCTCCCCAGTCCTTGTCACAGCCGGTCACATATATGAGACCCCCCACCTACCTCCTGCACCCTTCCGAAGAAAAAAGCGTTGTAACTTAAATCCTAGTTACCTCAAATTATGACATGTTTAAGGGTTGGGAAGGGTCCCCTCCCTAATATGAGGAACAAAGAAAGGGAAACGCCTACAATTTGGTTCTGACATTCGCCGGTGTACCGTTCGGCCTTACCGGTAACTGTTCTAACATAACCTAACCAATGTTTATAAAATGTAGTTGACAGAGCTTCGGTCTACAGTTAAAATGCTACTACTCTTATTACAAACTTTTCAAGAAAATAACGATAAAAATTCTAACCTCAAAACAGGTAACGTAAATAAAACAGCCTCCGGTTGCCGTTTTATTAACGTGATTTAACCGTTATAGATTCGAATTTATTCTTTATTTTCTTGAAAACGGTGCATTACCTTGTAAGAACAGTGGTAGCATTATAATCTTGGACAATTTTTTTATTTTTTTTTTATATACTATAAGTCTGTGTTATATAAGTGCCCAATAGAAATGATTCTCATTGATGTTGTGTGCACCTGTAATTGACTCATACACTGGAACTATTTTTGTGCAATATTTAAGTTTAAGAGTGTATTGTGTATGTGTTGTTGGAGCACCTTTAAATAAATAAATAAAAGCTCTATCAACTACAATATTTTATACCTCCTATTTGGTGCTACGGGATACTAAGTCCAACCTCTGTGCCGGAACTACAACCTGATCGAAGACTGAACAATGAACAATCTGATCAACAAGATGTAGATACTTATTTACCTCTTATAACTGGAGTGTCAAACGTTTTCCATCTATATTTGTGTAATCCTTTCGCGAGTTGAATGCAAGAATTAAATTCTTTTGTAACTCGATCGCCAATTATAGTGAATTTTACGCGTTCAGGGTCCGGTAGTTTTAGTTTTGCCTTGGGGTACTCCACATTGTGAATAGAATTATGGGCACGCTTTATTTTGTCTGCATACGCCCCCTTGATAGTTGTTTCCCATGGGTGGGGGGATTTATGCTTAAGTTTATGTGGAAACTTTATTGACATAGTTTAATGATGCTTAATATTCTGAATCATTATTAACAAATTATGAATATCAGCTGATGTAAAGTCACAAAAATTGCGATGACATTCTAATGATTAGTATAGGTATTCTTTTAGACAGTTATGTAGAATAAATAACAAGTAGGTTATGCCAAATGAAGTTTTATATGCATTGCTAAAATATTAGTTGGACAAAAGTAGACATATGGCATAATCTGGCGTTATTGTAACAAATTCTTATCAAATCTAATATATAAAATTCTCGTGTCGCGGTGTTTGTTGCCAAACTCCTCCTAAACGGCTTAACCGATTTATATGAAATTTTGTGTGCATATCGGATAGGTCGGAGACTCGGCCACCATCTATTTTTCAAGCCCCTAACTGATAACTACACCCCTAAGTACTTTTTTTGACAATTTTTTTTATTTTTATAATTTATTGATTCAGCATTGAAAAATACATACAATTTCAAATTTTCCCTCTTCTACAATCTACTCCTGTGTTTTAATCACGATTTTTATATTATTCTGTACCATTCATAGATCTACAATAGGGTTGCAAGATGGCAGTATGATACATTTTATGTACGATATATTTAGTAGGTCTGAGAATCGGTCATCATCTATTTTTTATACCCCAAAAATTTTAATTGTTGATTTTTTTATTACTTACTTTAATTGGCAATACAACGTTTGCTAGGTCAGCTAGTATTCTAGTAATAATTTCAAAAAAATCGTTAATAGATGAAGAAAAATACGATATAACTACAGCGTACTCGAGTACCTACAGTATTCAAGTACTGGTTCAAATTGTACTGCACCCGTCATTCTTACTTAGAGCAAAGAATAGGTTATAGTACATGTCTTAAAGATGATATATTATGTTTTTTACTGACACCGGTGTCCGGTACGCATTATCTTCAAATCGTAAAAATGCCCAATGGAGAAATCCTAAATTGTCAATAGGTCAACGTCTAATTGTCAATATTGTAAAACAAGTAGACATATTTTCTATGGCCCTACAGTAAACATAATGGTGTTTTAAACGTTTAAACATTTTCTTTTTATGTTTTTTAAACTGGTAGATATTCGGGAGAAGGGTCTAGTTACCGGGAGCTTAAGACAAAATTTCTCAAAATTTAAACTTTTTGATGTCAAATAAAGCACTACCAACCCATTCGAAAAAAAATGGCGCTGAGAGAGATGAAACTGCACGCGAAAGTCACCCCGTATTATTATTATAATTCTATTGCGCTCTTAAAAAACAAATTTTCGTTGTGTTTAGAATCTGCAATCAGTCGCCAGACTATAATCAGATGAATTTGGAAATTTTGTTTTTAAAGAGTTGCAGGCCAGAGTCTACGACGTTCGTAGATTGTGATGTTGGTTTAGGCGGTCAATAAATTGATCCTACGAGGGCGGCACTGAAAATTTCGGGAATCAAGGAAGTGACACAACATTACTATTTAAAAATGTATTTATTGCTTTTCGAAGTATTTTTGCGAAATTTGACACATTTTTCCATACGATTGAACCAATCATTGAAGCAACCATTCCATTCGGAAGTTGGGGTCTCCAAAATGGCCGTTTTGTAGGCGTCCACAGCTTCTTCAGGTGATGAAAATCTCTGACCACGCAATTTATTCTTTATTTTAGGGAAATTATAGAAATCATTAGGGCTTAGGTCGGGGCTGTACGGCGGATGGTCTAATAATTCTATGTTTTCTTGCTCTAAAACTCTTTTGTTCTGTGCGCGGTGTGAGAACTCGCATTGTAGTGATGGAGGATGATGCGGCGGTTGCAGATCTCTTTACGGATTCAGCCTATTTCTGCCGTGAAACAGTAATGTGTAAGCATTACTTTGTTTCGGTCTAAAGGGGGCCGTAGCTAGTGAATTTTTTTTTATTTTTTTTTATTTTTATTTATTTATTAGAATTTCATTACAGGGTGATCCTAATGCGCTAGTGTACTTGTCCATAAAAATAATTATATACAATATGTCAAATTAATAGATACAATTTAAAAGCTTAGTCATATAGATTATAGGTGCTAGTCACACAATAATAATAATAATAAGTAGGTAAATATTAGTCACACAATGTCAAATGTCAAAACCAATCGAAAGAACTAAATTGTAATAAACACATGGTAAAAAAAAATTACAAATCAATATTTTGTCTTAATATTTAAATAATTTCTATAATACAAGAGGCCGCCTTTCAGTCAGAGTACATGTGAAGAGATCGACACGTTCTGATACGGCATTAAGAGTGCGCAGTGCTCGAGTAAGCGGCGCGTCGCGCAGTAGCTTGGTGCGCGCGCGTGGCGTCACCAGCAGCCTGCTCTGTTGTCCGGCACGTATAGTCGAAGCTGTTCAAGGGTGGCTGGGTCGTCCTTCTTACCCCGCAATACCGTGAGAAAGTACTTGGCATGCGCAACTTCGCTTCTTGTTTCCAATTTGCTGTATCCCACCATACCCAGGACGAACAAAGTTGGATACAGCAACGGATAGCCAATTACTGGGCAATGAGATTTAACATCTTATTTCTCAAGATGACGAGCGCAGTTGTAGTGCTGCTCAGAATTTTTGGGATTTTCAAGAATCCTACACGGCACTTCATTGTAATGGGCATGGCGTATCAATTGCCATCAGCTGAATGTCCTGCTCGTCTCGTCTCTTATTATCATAAAAAAAGCATTATTGAATTGGACTTGAAGTAAAGGTAAGATAAGACATTGTACCACTCTTCCCACTCTTCTAGATATCAACACATCTGCTTATAGTTTGGGGACTGATTGCAGATATTATAAAAAAAAATTGTGTCATGTCCCTGAGAAGCGGGTAATCAGCTTAATAAATGTGGCATAAAGTTGAAATGAAATGAAATGAAATATATCTTTATTGCACACCACAAAATAATGAAACACAACAAAAATCGAGACTACAAAAGCAATAGGCGGCCTTATCGCTTAAGAGCGATTTGTACCAGGCAACCTGTAATGAATCAGTTATAGTTGAAAAGATAACAGAAGGTGGTGTTATCGATATGCATATAATTTAAACATACAGTAAATAATTTCAAGAAAAGAACTAGTATTGAATTTGTCACAGTAATAAATAATAATTATGGAGCATTGTTTTGAAAGATTGGAGAGTTTGAGCCTTTCTGATTTCAGAGGGAAGAGAATTCCATAGGTTAACAGCTTGCACAGCAAATGAATTGTTGAAAAAGGAAGTTTTATGAACAGGTGTACAAAGCAAGATTATGGACAGACCGAAGATATAGTTGGTGAGAACTTAATGCTGAAAATTTTTCCTTGAGATATATAAGAGTTTTAGGATCAAATAGGACGCGATAGAGATGTATAAGTATATGGGAATTTCTGCGCAAGCGGATAGGGAGCCATTTGAGCTTTTTGCGAAATTCGGACACGTGGTCCAAATATAAAACGAATACACATGTTCTGCAATCGTTCAAGCTTATCCAACTGGAGTTCGGTTAAATCGACATATGAAATGTCAGCGTAGTCAAGAATGGACAGGAGAAGGGATTGAGCGAGTAAAGTTTTCGTGGGAATAGGAAGAAAGATTTTGAGTTTTTTTAATGAGTGAGAGGCAGCATACAGCTTCCTACTAACTACTTTTAATTGATGGTGCCAAGACAAATTCCGATCAATGAATACGCCCAAGCTCTTAACAGAGCAGCTAAAAGGAATAAGAGTTCCACCTACACAAATGGGAGGTAGATTACCCCACTCAATTTTATGGGTAAGTTGTGAGCTACCAACAATAATACATTGAGTTTTCAACGGATTCACTTTTAGACCATGGGCAGTACTCCATTCCACGATTGTAGTTAAGTCTTTGTTAGTGTTTTTAATAGCTAAAGGCAGACCCTCGAGAGAAGATTGTGAGTATATCTGGAGATCGTCTGCATACATATGATACCAGGAAGTTATTTTTTTTAGTTATAGAGTTAATAAAAATTGCAAAAAGAAGGAGGAGACAGTACACCGCCTTGTGGAACTCCAGCGGAAAGGTTAGACTAGGTTGAAGTGTTTGTGACCAGGAGAATTGTTGATGGACTAAGCCTACAAAAACCTTGGAAAGAAAAGGTAGTATAGATATGGGGCGATAGTCAGAAAGATTATGTGGTTTAGAAATTTTTGGTATTGGAATAACATTAGCGTCTTTCCAGGCTACATGAAATTGGCCAGACGTTATAGAAAAATTAAGAATATGAGAGATTGTAGGAACTAGGATATCTATGATAGGAAGGATCATATTACGACTAATGCAATCACTACCAACGGCCTTAGATGTAACAGACAAAATGTTTTTTTAACGTCAGAATCAGTGAAGGGAGAGAAGTTGAACGGTGGAAAATCAGGGGTTGGGATTAAGGAAAGGGATTTAAGCGTTTGAGTTTTAGTGTTATTGTCAAGAAAAGATGAATTTTGAGAGAAATGTTGATTAAGATGTTCAATATTTAGGTTATTGGAAACTGTTTGTTGTTGCTTCCCAACTTCTAGTGTTCTTAGGAATTTCCAAACTTTACTGGTTTCGCCGTTCTCAACAGACGAGTAGATATGGCGTCGCTGCGCGTCCCTGCACATTGTATTGCAACGATTCCTTAATCTTATATACTTTTCCCGGTTAAGGTCAGAGTTATTCTGCTTATAAATAGATTTAGCTCGATTTTTAGAAGTTTGCAGTTTTTTAATATCATCAGTAAGCCAAGGAGCAGGTAAATGCATTATCTTCACGGGATTAACTGGCGCATGCTTATCATGCAGCTGTATTAGCAAAGAATTAAAAATATCAACTTTATCATTGATACTATTAGAATTAAAAATGACATCCCAATCAATAGTTTGTGCGTCTATAGAAAGACGTTGCATATCCATCCCAGAAAAATTCCGCTGCATCAGTATTTGGGGTTTACGTTTAGGGGGGCGTACTTTATAGGAGAGAAAAATGAGATCATGGAAGGAAAAAGCTCGAGCTTAGAGACTATGATGAGGTCAAGAAGAGACGGAGTGGAGTCAGGAAAGAAGTGGGTGGCTGTAAGAGGAAGGATATGGAGATTATAGGAATCAGTAATGGACAAAAGCTTTTTTGAACGATGGTCATCTTTGAGAAGACAAGTATTAAAATCACCCATCAAAATCAAGTGATCATATAGTGGTTTCAAATTCCTCGAAGATATGATCAAAGGAGTTGTTCAGGTATCGAAATAACAACTTCTAACAGTCATAAATCTCATTTATTTTTATTCTTCAAAATATAAATTACAGTTTAAACTCTATACTTATCATAATTTCGGTTGACACAATATTATTATGAATCACATTGGTAAACTATAAGCCTTAGATTAACTATTGGCTTCCGCTGCACTCCAATTAGATACCACAGGAGTAGTCGGAAAGTGTGGCAACTTTTACTACACCCAAATGGGTGTACTCAACCCAGTGTCGAACATTGTGTGACATTGACGTGCCACATGTTCTGTTAAACTGAAAAATTATTACATTGAAACTAAAATACCGGGTTGCATAGTAAAACATTGTAAAAATAATACTACAAGAAATAAGAGACACTGGGATCACATATCATCAGTAATTTTTTTTGTATTTTATTAATTTCAATGTAAAATAACACAAAGCATGTGTTACAAAATTTGAAAGATGCCATTAAGTGCCAAGATGCCACACACACAAGCATCTAATAGTTGCCGTAATATACAAGCTATTGTTCTTAGGTAGTGTGGTGTCTACTTGTAGCACAGGGGAGACCAATCTAAGGATTTATGCTTAATCTAAGCTTATAGCTTAATCTTAATCTACAGCACTGTTGGATTGTTAAAATATATTACTAGATTTTATATTACTATTTTAAAAGTCTTTCTTGTAAAGAGAAAATTATGCTGCTGTTACCTCTCTGATGTTAGGCCTGGAAGACCAACATCAGCAAATAGATAAGCACTAATCTCCACATTATAATTCTCTATCTCCCAAGCTTTCACATAAACCTCCATAACGTTTTCATCTCTGCAATGTGCAATATTCTCTGAAAAAAAAAATAAACATTATGTTATAGGAGAAAAAAGGGCTTGTTGATAAATATTACCACATTTTATGCAAGATATAAGCTATAAACTTTAGATTTTAAAAGGGCTCTTAGCACAAACCAGCAGTCATGTTACAATGGCACTTATTCCTAGGCATTGTCATTAATAACTAAAAACATATTAACTGCTAGAATATAATATATAAATACACTAGCTCACCCAGCAAACATTGTATTGCCGATATTAAAATCGCGATACAAAAGTAACTGTTGATTGTAGATGGGTGAAAATTTGAAGTTGTATGTATTTTTTTATGCTGACACATAATCAAACAAATTTAAAAAAAAATGTCAAAAAAAAATAAAACAAAAATTTTCGTGTGGACCACCCTTAACATTCAGGGGGATGAAAAATAGATGTTGTCCGATTCTCAGACCTACCCAATATGCACTCAAAATTTCATGAGAATCGGTCAAGCCGTTTCGGAGGAGTTCAAAGTTTAACACCATGACACGAGAATTTTATATATTAGATATAACTGAATAGTAAACACCATTCATATTTAGTATCTAGACACCTATACCATGAATGACACTTCAAAACTTATATTAAACCTTTTATAGGTTAGCACTGTGTGTTAATCTGATATCTTATAACAATATGTTAACACCTACTACTTAATTCAGAGAAATTTGATTACTTGAGAGCACTCTTTACTTATAAGAGAAGAATACAATATATCACATAAATATAGCACATTCGCAAGTTTAAAATGAACTGTGGAGTGAATTAAACCTGCTATAGTATTCTTCAAGCATATTTCGTTTTCCAAAATGTCATACACTTTAGATACAGTTTCAGCGATCATAGACATGGACCATGTGCAGATTACAGCTTGTTCCGACTTCTGAAGAATTGCAAGACTATCCACTTGTCGCTTTATGATGTTTATACCTGAGAAAGAATGAATTAGGTTAATTGAATCAAATTTTTAAATATTTTTTAATGTAGAAAATTGTCCAAATAATTTTTTAACAACTTCTTTTCAAATAAATTGTCCATCTTGGAAAAAAATTTAAACATATTATTGTATACATAAAGTTTCAAATATTCTACTTTAAAACTGAAGTTTTTTGTAATCAAGGATTAAAAGTTTCAGTCTCAATTCAGAGTCAAATATAATATTTAAAAAAAAATTAAGTGTACCTCAACTTGAAAAAATATATCTGGAAATTCAATATGTTTGCTTACCATCTACAATATTTTGTAGTGCTAAACAAGATTCTAACAAACTTTTAATAAGTGGATCAGTTTGTCGAGGAAAATAGTCATCTGTGCATTCATGTAGCTTAAGAGCAGCTATTGCCTCACAGATTTTTGTTCCATTCTTTCTATATCTTTCCCAATCAACCAAGAGATGATGTAAATTTGATACATGTGAAAACACAGTCTTGGATATCCCCAAACTATCAACCACTTGTAGCGATTCTGTAAATTTGATAACAGAGCTTTATTAATCTGATAAAACAAGATATATCTTTTATAAAGTATAAGAATCAAGGACCTATGGGTTTAAATCCGCTCATTGGTAACAAGGCTCGAGCCAGTCGTGCCTCATACACTCATAAATCTGGGATTTTAAATATATTTCAATTTAATTAAATAAATAATTTGTTTTTATTATTATAATCTTTGAGTTGTTTACTGCTTGCTCCAAAATTGCATTTGAAACATCAAACAACACCAATGTCAGCAGCCAGTTGTCAATGTTTCAAAATAGTTTTTTTTAAAGATTTTATGGCCTGCTAACGAGCCTTTAAGCCAGTCTTATTTTCGGACACTAATTTTCACTTTTCAACCGTGTGTACTTTCACTTGCTCACTAATTTTACTTATGTATTTTAATCGTTCCCACGGTATTTTTAACGTATTTGTTAATATTTTCTTACGATTTTAATGCAGTAAATTTTGAAGTAAATTTCAAATATTATAACTATATTTACAATACTATGACTACACAAAGAACATGCAACTACATGTGGAAGCGTACCAAGAATGCTGGTGTGTTCCGATATGCACTGTGAGCACTGCACAGTGCTATCACTGTAGAATAATTCATTCCGTTACGGACTGCCAGTATACTGCCGCAGTACCCTAGGGAAATATATAACGTCATAAATCGCCGCCATATTCTACTGTGAGCACTGGCAATTTTGAGGTAAGGTACTCGCAGTACTTTGATCACGTGATCAGTCAAAACCACTCGAGTGCCTAAAATATTAATTAAAATATTTTTAATTTGACAGTACTCCAACAAAAGTTTATTTAATGAACTATAAAACTTTAATACACTCATTTGAATGCTGCATTAATAAATGCGGCTGTCAGTATGCGGGATTGCGTTCCGTTTTAAATAGTAACCAGTAGAACTGGCTATAAAGGAACGGCTTCACAGTATACTAAATTGACGTCACACTGTACAGTGGTCGCAGTGTATATCGGAACATACGCTTAGGGCTTCCAATCCCGCAGCCTGTATTCAATCTCGGCATTTTGCGGGACTACGTATTTTCAATCCCGTGGGATCTCGGTATTTGCGGGATCTCGCATATTGAAAATATGCACATTTTAAAACAATGAATTTATCAACTCCACAGTTATTTACGTACATATTACTATTAAAATGAGATCAATCAAATTATACTGTTTTTTTCACAAAAAAACAATAACAAATTCTGAATAAAAAGCAAAACAAAACAAATCGTTTTCAAAAAATACACAACGAAAAATTACAAAATCAACCAAAAAAAAAAACACATTTTAAACTGATAAATTATTACTTAATTATTAAGTTTTTCAGCTTTTAATATTAACTGAAAATGTTTGCGAAGGAAATACAACATTTCCAAACTGTCGTCTGCCAAACTACTGCGTATTTTACTCTATTGCCTGGCCAGAAAATGCCCTTTCTGCTTCCACACTTGTGGGCGGTATTCCTTTTAAGGGCTTGTACGTGAATAAATCTTTCATTCACGTACACACCCTTAAATTTTTATTCTATTCTAAAAGGATGTATCAATAAACATCACGAAAATACGAAACAGTTAATAACTTGAGTTATTAAGAATAATAATTCATGCAGATTATCCTATTTTGCATCGCATGCACGCTTTTTCTCAGTCCCGCGCCCGTAATCCCGCATCTCGCGGGATTGGAAAATGGTGCGGGATCCCGCAATACCGAGATCTCGGTATTGGAAGCCCTACATACGCTATATTTGTATAACACTTTTTGTTTTAGAGCAAATCACACAAGTGGCGGCGGATTTCTACTAATTCACTTGCTTATTGTAGTAACTAGTCTTTGAAAAATTTACATTTGATTTGAACGCTTGAAGAAAATATGGTTCTTGTCAGTGACCTCGTCGATAGCTATTTATTATTTTGAATTAGAAAGAAAGAAAGAAATAAAATTTCGGCGAAATTGTAGTCTGTTGATACCAGGGTCTTCTCGGTAAAACCCCTTGGATACTTCTATACCACTTTCCTTTACATTTTTGATCTTCTTTCCTGAAGTCTAGCCACATTAATTTTAAAGAGTTATTTACAGTATAATAGTAATTGATATATTAGTAAATAGGGACAGACTGACGAACGTTAAACTTATAGCAACTCTCTTTTTCACCTGGGTTTAAAAAAAATATCTAACTGCTACTCCACGTAAGTCCTAAATTCTAAAAAATGTTCTAATTCAAAATACGCAGCTGAAACTGAAATAGTGTTTACATTGCTGCCTATTGACCAATAATATTTAAACAACTGGAGTAAATGCAATATGTATGTATAAACATAGCAGTCGAAGCTTATTATGGTGTCATTTGTGGCATGTGCCATAATTCGGCTTTGATTTTGTACGAGGTGCATTGTCTATAGAATGTCATTGTAGTATTCATCAATTTAATCCACAAAAACGAAATCAGAAACTAAAATGGAAAGATTCCTACGCCCGGAAAGGTTTGACGTTGACCCATCCTCTCGATCTGCTACAAAAGAATGGGAACATTGGAAACGGACATTTGAAAATTTTTTTTGCGCTTGGAGGTCAATGATATTATAGTAATTGTTGGTAAGGAAGAAAATGAGATAAAACTTCGAATTTTAACTAATCATGTATCTTCCACAATCTATTCATTTATTAGTGAATGTACTGCATATGAAGCAGCTATGAACTTAACTTTAACTTTACTGATACTTCATAAAATAAATGTTAAGCCACGAAATATAATTTCCGATAGAGACATGCTTGACAATATTCATAACAATGTCTATAGTTTTTAGAAAATACGTAAAAACAATATATTAAAATTGGTTTTAACCATAAATAAAACACTGTAAATGGCCACGTCTAGGCTACGCAAAATCGGCAAATCATTTATCGGCGATCGCATCAAATACTATTTATTACTTATAAACATCCTGAAAACATGTTAGAGATGTTACTACTCAAAAGTTACAGGAAAATACTTTAACTAATATAAACCTCTAACAAATTTCCCTATAGTATAGGTACACCTAATACATACACATTTGTTTTTTCTTTGGTTGAGTTCCCGTGGCAGGCTTGTCAAGCTCGCTTAATTGCATTGCTCCTGCTCGTGGCGGCGTAGTAGGTCGAAACCTCATACATAGCGAGGGAAGCGATATGCCCTTAAACCGGCGCGGCGCCGCGTCTCCCTCGCTTGGGAAATTGACACGGGGTCTTTATGGTAAGTAGATCGATTGCTTTTGATTTATTTTTAAGTTGATATCATACATCACAAGACCTATGACCTGGTGAAGATCGCCGGAGTAGGTTGGATGATGATAGCGCAGGACCGATGGCAATGGCGATCTTTGGGAGAGGCCTTCGTCCAGCAGTGGACGTCTTCCGACTGAAATGGATGGATGTACTTTTTAGTATTATATTATATAGCATTAAAAATACAAAAATATTATATTTTATGAGATCTCTCAATGTGGTGATAATTTTTTCTCATAAAAAAGGGTCAGTGGTGCAATAGGCAGAACCGATGACCTCGAATTTTTCGAATTCATATTATAGGTATACGTCTAGACGTATGAGCACAACTAGTTGTGGCTTTAAAAGATCGGCAACACTCTTGCAATTCCTCTGGTGCTACAAGGGAGGTTTTCCCGCAGTGATCACACCATCAGGTGACGCGTATATATGTATACCTAGGTAACACTGAAAATGTTTAGAAAATGAAAAACGGCTTTATGTCGTAATCTCCGTTCCTCTCTACACATCGTCGCATTCGATGAAACCACTGAGAAAAGCAGTGGGCCTATTCTTCCTTAGGGGTCTCTTCTATGGCATTTTCGTAGGCTTTCACCGCATCTTCAGGGCTCGTAAAGCGAATACCTCGAATTTTATCTTTAGTTCTTGGGAATAAATAAAATTCGCAGGGCGCCAGGTGAGGACTGTATGGCGGATGACTCATTATCTCGACACCTGGCATAGTCAAATATTCAACAGTCTGTTTTGCGGAGTGAGCTGAAGCATTGTCGTGGTGAAGGAGGATCCTGAATATTTTCCAAGACAACAGGCAAACAGCGATTGATATACCAGTCTGAAGTAACTGACGATCCATCTTCTAGCACAACTGTCGCGAAATGACCTTTCCGACCAAAGAATGAGGCAATCATCTTTTATTCTTGACTTCTTCCTTTCTTTACCTTAGTTGGCCGATCCTCGAAAGGACCACCCACTGAGCTGATTGTCTTTTGGTTTCGGGTTCATAGCAATATATCCAGTTTTCATCACCTGTGACGATGTCAAATACAGCATTGAGTCACCGCCGTTGAACGTATTGGCGACACCAGTCCATGCGAAGGTGTTTCTGGTCGTCGGTTAAAGTATGGGGATTCCATTTGGTACAAAGCTTCCTGACGCCTAAATGTTCTGTAATATTTTTTGAACTTGACTCATACCAATGCCTAGGCTTGCCCGTATCTACTGATAGGTCACTCTCTTATCTTCCTCTATCATGCGTCGCACAGCACTGATGTTATCTTCAGTAGTCGCTGTTAAAGGACGTCTCTCACGCGGATCATCATTGAGATTGCTACGTCCACGCTTAAACTCGTTAAAGCAATTGTAAATAGTGTCACGAGATGGGGCTTTGTTGTTGAGTAAGCCCACAACGAAAGTTTTAATAAATCATTGACCGAAAATTTTCTCGCGTTAGGTTCATTTTCACGTGTAACAAGTTTGGATTTGCCGCCACTCACAAAAACAAATGAATGCAATATACTGCATTACGTTACCAGAGTTCTAAAATTGAAATTTAGTTTTACCCACGTATACGCGCATAAAAATATACATATAGTTAGGTACCTAATTTGACTTAGCTGATGATACTGCCACATCAGTATAATTATGTTACTGTCCAATTTTGAAATAATTTAAAATGGAAATTAAATGAGATAATTTGGACAGTTCAAAATGTTTTATTTAAATTTCAATATTTTCGCCCAAGATCAAAATAACATTTTTACTTAGACATACATAAAATATTATAAAAGACAAAAATCACAAGAAAATATCACAAGGTAAGTATAAAAATAAAATGTAAAAAACGTGATTTATAAAAATTATAAAATAGTAGACATAATGGAAATATGATGCTTATATTCTTATCACTTAATTATCATTCCACATGTTATGAAGCCCACAAAATATACTTATGCCGTAACCCTTTTGAAGTATCGTTTGGCAGGTGTTTTTGCCTTATCATGTGTAAGAGTCTGAAAAAAAAAGAGTAATGATCAATTAAAAAGAAATAAATCGATAAGAATATTGTTGCCGTAAAGATACTTCTGCATCTTAATTTTCTTATTATCTTCTATATATATAAAAACTAGCTGCCCCGACAGACGTTGTTCTGTAGATAATAAAAAAAATACTGTTTTATAGGAATTTGCTAATAATATTTCAAAACATCAAAAATTATTTCGTAAATATGCTCCCTGTGAATCTATGAATGAAATTGTTTCACAGCGGAACTGTCAAACCGTGCGTCACTAAATTCTCTCATAGAAAATATGTCCATACAAAACAAATATTGAAAATAAAAATATTTATGGGTCCCAAATCGAAATAAAAACTACCCTATCTCTCAAGTTGGACCAAACTGTAATCCATGAAGTAATCACCATTAAAATCCGTTCATTAGTTTAGGAGTCCATTGAGGACAAACATTGTGACACGAGATTTATATATTAATATTAAGATGAATTGCTGTTTGTTAGTCTCGCTAAAACTCAAACAACTGGCCGATTTGACTAATTTTGGTCTTGAATTATTTGTGGAAGTCCAGAGAAGGTTTAAAAGGTGAATAAATAGGAAAATGCTGCTAAATTAAATAAAAACAACAAATTTGTTTTTCCTTTAATGTGTCCATAATAATTTCTGTGATACATAATTTCTATGAGAGAATTTATTGACGCACAGTTTGACAGTTCTGCTGTGAAACAATTTCATTACGACAGCAGGGTGCATATTTTACGAAGTAATTTTGATGTTATGAAATATTGACAAATTCATATAAAAACATTATTTTATTTATTATATACAGAACAACATCTGTCGGGTCAACTAGTATCTAATAATTATTTCATTAAAGATGAAATGTTTGTTAGGCTGTGTGGATGAAGAGCATATGGAGAGCAAAGCCAAATTGGCTTCCACGAAACTGGGCTTCATAAATAGAGCACGGCAATACTTCAAGCCGGCCGACATTCTAGAGCTGTACAAAGTGCAGGTCCATCCACATATGGAGTATTGCTGTCATCTCTGGTCTGGCGCACCCCAGTATCAGCTCGATCCATTTGACCGCGTGCAACACAGAGCATCTCGAATTCTCGGGGACCCAGTGCTCTGTGAACGGCTGGTTCACTTGGTGTTGCATAGAGACATCTCTTCATTGTGTGTCCTCTGCCCCATTTATCACAGAGAGTGTTCGGCGGTGATCACTTAACACCAGGTGACCCGTATGTGTGTTTTTCCTCCTTTTCCATAACTTATTTTCCCGCCAAAGCTTTAGTATGTGTCTACTAGGTCCACATGAGTTTATCATATTACAATTCCATTCTATTCTTCCTACAGTGCCTTCTGTCTAAGATACATCACAATTTAGTCAATGTCACATTTACTATTATTTTTCACTCACTTTAGTCATTGGCATTCTAGACTAGAGCTTATAACAATAATGAATATGGTAGCAATGATTCTCTTTGTCTCTACAGTTATATATGTGAAACATAGTATTTTCTTATACTAACAGTTCTTTCATACAGCAGTCTACTGTTAAATGCATGCATCAAATCACTCTAAATGCCAGGTAAATGATGATAATTTTTTTTAAATCTGACAGTTCAGTTATTATTAACATGTAATTAACGTACAGCTTGCAAGTAAGGCTGGCAACACTCCTGTGATTCCTCTGGTGTTGCGAGATAATGTGTGTGGTGGTGATTTCTTAACACCAGGTGGCCCGTACACTTGTTTGTCCTCCATTTCGATAAAAAAATCTAAATATATATTATTATACTTACTATAACACATTCATCATCCGTAAAATGGTAATGTCTTCCGCATTTATCTCCCGAATCTGGTATAACTGATTCTGTTATAACTTCATTGTCATTAACAATTTTAGTGACACTCTAGAAAATAACATAATTTATAAATTAAACACATGTTGCTACAATGTAAGTAAAAAATTACTTTGTGCATATTAAAATAACTTGCCCAAGCACAATGGATAATTTATTATGAACATTATCAACATAGTGATCCCATGAGTTAATATAGTAGATAAAAGTTGCAGCTATCGGATCCATAAGTTAGTTTTTAATAGAACCTTATTATAACCTGATATTACCTTTAAAAATGTTGATATTCAGTGTCTATCTATAAACTGTATATACTCCTATAGTTGATTTCTTAAGTGATTTAAAGTGTGAAAAATAATTTTTCAGGAAGTATTTGCCTTTCTTTATAATATTTAAGAGAGTTCAAACCTTTAGGGTATTTCCAGGCATTTGTTCATCATATTCTTCTCCTAGCTGAAATGTGTTTTCTGCATTTCTCATTAAAGATACATTTTTAATGGTCATTTTATTTCCATCCAGCGATATTTCCATTACTGGTGACGATAATCCCATCATTTTTCTTGCCAAGTATGGTACACCTACAAACCAAGAAATTTATAATCGAGAAAAGAAAATTAATACTTTTATTAACAATATTCACAAACTTTCTTAACTCACCTACGACTGAAAAGTAGTCGTCTATGTTTTCATTTTTATAATGCTGATACTTTCCCGAAATTGCTGGCATCTTCAATTTGCGAAATTGAATGTACCTAGAGAAAAGAAAGTTAAATTCTATTAGTTACGACCAAGCAAGTAAAGCTGATAGTCTAAATCTTATCTCATTCAATACTGTACGTGATACAGATAACAGTAGGTATTAATCATTAAATTATTAGCTAAGTAACTTATTGCGCAATTAATTAAAGTCTCAAACTTAGCGATTTATATGTGAGCACGAATGCGTAGTGTGTACTTCAAAACTTAAAATAATAACGATTCAAAAGTTGTAATACTAAAATACTTACTGGAATAACAATTCAAGTTGAATGACAAAAGCAAAGTGTAAGATTAAAAATTAAAACTGTTTTAGTATTACCCTCTGGCAAATTGCGGTGTACACTGTCCAAGTGTCTAATCTCCAAAATACAATCATCCAATGCAAATATTATAATTATGATGGAACTTGTATCTACGTTTGTCTTTGTTTACAATTTTAATTAGCACAGTGCACACAACAGTTAACACTTCGCTGCATCCGGTATTACATAGTAGCCTAGTAGGTACCGGACGTATTATTACCGCAAAGAGTATATTACGTGGGGCAGAGTGAAATATTCTAGAACTAAACAATTTTGTTATTTTTTATACAAACTTTTGAAAACAAAATGAACGATGCGGTACTTACCTATCTATCTCTACTCATAAGAGTGGGCAAGTCAGTAGCACGTCACAAGCGCCAAAATGTAAATGTCAAGTCCGATGATAATTGACATTTGACAATACTGCGCCATTTGATTGACGTGAACTGTCAAAGACCATTTTATTCATACTGTGCGAGTACCTACAGTGCCACAAGGGTTTTTTGGCGCGTGAGTGACATTGACAGGAAGGAGGGCGCTACAGTGAAATTGGGGTTACCGGTGAATAAAAGTAGTTTTAATTTTAAACTGAGAACATGCATATGTATCTATCCCGAAATCTTAGGGCCTAATGAACATATCAGATAATAGGATGAGTAGAATTTTAAGTTTTTTTAACTGTTTTTTTTTTAACTTAAGGAAATGGTAAACTATAAAAGTATACATGTATATTTTTCCATTTTTTTTTCATTTTCATATTTTTTTATTTTACATACCTATCATTCATCAAACATAAGCATATGGTGGCAAAAAAGAATAATGTTTCAAATAATTTTATTATAATTATGATCAAGGTGTACAATATTAAGTGGTTGAATATCGTCCAATTCTTTGTCTTCACTATCGCTGCTTTCTTCACTATCAGAGGCTAAGTCTATGACTGATTGTTTCCGAGTCATGGATGTTTAAATGTATTTATGTATGTTTATATAAATTTATGTATGTTTAAGTAAGTATATTGTATTAAATATATCATTGTCTTGTAACCCATAACACAGGCTATATATGCTTGACTTGGGGCAAGATAATTTGTGTAAAAAGTGTGTCAATATTATTATTATGATGAATGGTACGTCCAAATGCGCGTCCCTTATGTGATACTCTTTTTGTATTTTTTTGACGTGCGAACAATAATTGCGCCACTCCCCAACAGTAATAGCATTAAATGCATTCATTACCATACTTGGCATTACATTAGCCACTTTCCCAATGTTCACCATAGCCACTTTGCGTTTCATTGAAGCCCAGACCATTTCAATGGGGTTGAGATCACAATGATATGGTGGTAAACGCAATACCTGCAAATAAATACAAGGTATAATTATTGGTTAAATGGTATAGGTTAGGAAAGTCGGTTAGCTGTTTAGCAGTTAGGAATACCTTTTTATTGCATCAAGTAATCTTGTATCCTTTAAATACCAAACTGTTATCATTCGATTCCGGAGATTAAATAAAAATATATTTGTTAATATTATATTAGGTGACAATATATTAGTAAAATACCTTGTGGCCTGATCCGGCTTATTTATTTTTACAATTTCCAATAATTGGTGGTATTGTATAGTGGTGAATATTCAATATGATTTCTTGATAACCATTCCTGTATTACTCCCTTTCTTGAATTTGTGTTAGGTGCTTTGTTTATGCTTGTATTGTGATATGGAGCATTATCCATCACAATAAGACTCGGTTGGTTTAAATTGGATGCTACATTTTCAGTAACCCATTTTTTGAAATTTGTGTGATTCATGTCATCATGATAATCTCCACTTTTTGTTTGTGATTTAAATACCAAGCAGGCATTCTCCACAAAGCCTTGCTCACCGCCAGCATGGACTATTATAAACCTTTACCCTGCCTTTAAATCCAATGTCTTCCTTAAGAGCACAATATAATTTATTCGCTGTAGGAATTTCCTTTTCATAGTATAAAATTCATGGATTTTACGCCGCAAAACACTAATATCAAAATCATCCATCAATATTTTGTCTTTCCTTTTTTTCCTGTTCTTCCCTGGTGTAACAATTTTACTTGATGAAGCTTCGGCCAATCTTCCTTCACCTATAATTCTTGTCACTGTGCGCAGTGATATGCCTGAAAATAAGTAGGAAGATCTGACATGACAATTATTTTTATTCCTATAATATTTTAAATATTTTAGCCAAACTGATAATGTAGAATGTTGGCAACACTAACCTGTAGCAGCGGCGACTCGATCATTTACCTTTTCAAATGGAATAATCGGAGCTGTAGCTTGTTTTTCTTTTAAGAAAAACTCTTTTACCTTTAGCAACACCTCTCTGATATCACTTTTGATCACTTTCGGCATGTTAAAATTCAATATTTTCACAAAAAACCACAAAAATGTTCGAGCAAACCTGAGGAGTAAACAACAGTGACACGAACTGCCAACATGACGTTTGGCAAGATGGCGCCGTTTAGTACCAATTTTGGCTACGCGCCAAAAGTACTGACACTACATGACACTGCAACATACTCATAATATTTACTCATAGGCCTGACATACCGTACTTACAGAACTGCAAAAATCTTTTGGATTTAATGATGCAGAGAAATACGTTGCATAAAATTGATTGATATTGAAAACAAATCAAAATGAGAGATCTCTTTTTACAGAAAAAACTGAAATAAGTGCTTGGAAACATAAATTTCTCAGAACAATCAAAGAGAAGCGCTTGGGAGGAAAAAATTTAAGTAGTATAACTATAGCCCTAATAATTCTTATAAAATCCTGAAAAAGTCCTAAAGCCAGCGACTTCATCGGAAAAATATTTTTATTGGCACATTATATATATCAAATCAAATCAAATCAAAATAACTTTATTCGCGTAGGTCACGGAAATGACACTTATGAATGTCAAAACAATATTTTTCTCATTGAATCTACCGCTACTTCGTAAAGGGTTGAGCTAATAAGAAAAAGTAGCAAGAAACTAATTGCCACTCTTTTATATCAATATTTACATTTCCATCGACTTACAAATTATTTCAATTACAATATAATATGTAAAATGATGCAACAAACATAGTTAAACGTCAAATAGTCAAGTCTTCACACGAGTAAGTCAAAAGAGTAAATGTAAATTAATACAAAAGTTATTGAGCATAGTAGCTGCATCATCCACACACACCGTTAATAAATAAAGGTATTCTGTCAGCATTTTATAAGCAATTATATATAATATATATATAATAACTTTTAAGAATTTGAAACCGAGTCTCCGGCAACAGGATCATCCTGCCACCACAAGCAGCGGCCATTCACGAGCATGACGCATGAGCCAGCCATCACCTCTCTCAACCTTATTTTAGGGAAGGGGACGACCCGTCCCATGTCGCCACCACAAGCAGTGACATTTAAGCGAGCATGATGAAACCTGTTACGAGAACTCAAGCAAACAACAATAAAATAATCCTAATCTACATATCATGCAATACACACCAAATACCTTTACTTACAATTTGACAATTCTGCTTAAACTTGTAATTAATATTATAAATTAATATTATACTTTTACTAACAGTAATCAAAAGCTCAATCCTTTAGAGTAATCAAATCAAAATCACTCCATTCATGCAGGTCAAGGAAATGACTTTTCTTTTTATATTCCCACCGCCTTTGAGGGTTGAGCTTTAATAAGAATACGTGGCAAGAAATTTATATTGACAATCACTCGCTCACAAATCATTTCAGTTACAATATATGTCAAGTGATGCACCAATAACACTCATACTACAAATACTCAAAAAAAAATGTAAATTAATTCGTAAAAGCAAGAGTCATTGAGTACAGTCACGGCCGACTACAACTGTATCAACAATAATAGTAGGCCATGGTACAGTAGATGCATCAATCCACACACACCGTAAATAAATAAAGGTATTTAGCGACCATTTTATTAACAATTATAAGATATATAATTTATAATTTTAAAACCATGAAGCAGAGTTTCCGGCTACAGGATCATCCTGCCACCGCAAGTAGCGCCCGTTCACGAGCATGACGCATGGGCCAGCCATCGCCTCCCTCGACCATATTTTAGGGAAGGGAACGAACCGTCCCACGTCGCCGCCACAATCAGTGACATTTAAGCGAGCATGATGAAACCTGTTACAAGAACTCAAGCAAACAACAATAAAATAATCCTAATCTACATATCATGCAATACTCACCAAATACCTTTACTTACAATTTGACAATTCTGTTTAAACTTGTAATTAATATTATATTTTTACTAACAGTAATCAAAAGCTCAATCCTTTAGAGTAATCAAATCAAAATCATAGGAATAGAAAAGGTCCTAAAATGAGCCCTGTGAAACCCCCATTTTAACTATTGATCCAGAGGACCGCTTTCCATTGACATCCACCTTTTGTAGCCTACAATTTAAATAGGATGTCATTAAGTCTAATACTTTATTTTTAATGCCATAATGGTGAAGTTTTCTGACTAATATTCGTGTTCAACACAATCGAACGCCTTGGATAAGTCACAAAAGACGCCAAGTGCATCACGAGACGCCCAGGCTTCAAATATATTATGTATCAAGTCAACACCAGCATCGGTAGTTGAACGACCCTGGGTGAAACCAAACTGTTTGGAGTGCAATAAATTATTATGGAAAAAATGATGAAGCAATTGATTTAAAATTAACTTTTCAAAAATTTTACTTAAAGTGGGTAGTACAGATATTGGTCTATAATTAGTAGGGTTGTACCAGTGTACAACCTGATTTAAACAGGGGAACTACTGTACTATGTTTCATTAGGTCAGGATATTCACAATATTCTACATAATTGTTAAATATTATAGCTAAATCTGGCGCAATAATATCCAATCAAAGACTTGACAAGTTTAACTGATATGCCCCAAAGATCAATTGTCGCCTTATTTTAATAGATTTAAGAGCTTTTATAACATCAGAACCAAAAACATGATCAAATTCAAAAATATTATCTTTCAATAGTGAAAGAGCGGAGTCTGGTGATGATTTTCAACGAATTTGTGTGTGGTATCTGTAAAGAATGTTTCGAAAATTGTTGCAACTTCGCAATCCGACTTTACGGACCTGTTATCAAAGATTAAATTTAACTCAGATATTTTATGGGTCACCCTTCCGGATTCTTCATTTATTATTTTCCAAGTCGTTTTTATCACGTTAGAACTATTGATTATTTTATCTCGTATATACCTTGACTTGGCAATAGTACAATCTTTTTTAAAATTTTTAGAGAACTGTTGAACATATTGAGAGTGGGATTGGAAATAATACTCCGCTTATAGGAACGAGTCTTTATTTGCGTTCACTTTTTCTGAACTTGCACTTCGCCGGTCTGCCGCTGATCCTCTTGTGGGCGGCGGTACCTTCAACGCGTCACACCGCACCCAACAATAAGTCTCTTCTATCTTCTTCTTCTTGGAACACCTCCACTTTTCACTACTTCTTCTTTTCTTCTTCTTTACACTTTCGGGTCAGAACTAGAACAGCCGTAGGCCACGCTTAGTACGGCTTATATACCCCCGGATCTGTTCCATTTTCAAAATGATTCTCCCATTCCATCTTTAAATTTAAATTGTACTAGAAAATTCTTTTAACTATTTTTATCCTGCTTACACAATTTCCATCCTTTTTTTTCTGTTCGATTTGATCCTGAACTTACTAGAAATTTCCATTAACTTTACAAAACCCAAAAAAATTCCATACACTGGTAGGTGTATCGAACCCGGGTCTACAGCGTCTAAGGTAAACACTTTTACGCCAAAGCTACGCGTATTGCTGACAGAACTTTTGAAATTATCAATGTCTTGAAGTTTGACAACTCTCGTCATGTACGTTGCTGCACGATATGACGTTTGACAACTGTCGTCATAAACGTCGAAGCGTTGCTACGCGACAATATCTTTTGAAGTCATCACTACAGTTATATTGTCGCTCCTCATATAAATCGTACAATTTTTGCCTGTTGTTGTGTAATTTAACTGTTGCCCACTCGCTAAAAACTATTGCATCAGTTTTGAGGACCGATTTAGGAGTGGAAATAGAATTTATTAAATTATAGAACTTATTAAAAATAAATTATACCTTTCAATTGGTTTTAATGTTAATACATTAAAAAAATGGGAGGTCTCTAACAAGGGTAGTCACTCTTTCTATGCGGTCTGATGTAACTGGTAAAAAAGTTATTTTGTGTTTAGTTATATTGGGTTTTATAGATTCAAACTGAATTAACTGACCACAGTGGTCCGAATCTAATTTACTAATTATGTTTTTACTAGTAGCCCTCACATTTGTAAAAATATTATCAATACATGTAGCACTAGTAGAAGTTATTCTTGTGGGTTTCATGAACATATTGGATAAGTTGTGTGATTTAAATAAATTTAATACTTAAAGTACTATTTTCTAAAATATTTATATTAAAGTCTCCACAAACAAGCAGTTTTTTATTTGATTTTGTAATTTTGAATAAAACTTCATCCATTACTTTCTCAAAAAGTTCAAAGTTAGCACAGGGTGGTCTATAAACAGACACAACAATGAATTCCTCTAATTCAATTGCTAGCTCAATTATCCGCTCAATAGACAGGCAGACAATATCATTTCGATTCTTATACATTAACTTTTTCTTCAGTAAAATTAATGAACCTCCATGAATTGCAGCGGTTCTTGTGAACAAGCTACCAACCTGGTAATTGTTGAAATAAAAATTTTTTGGCATTGTTTCAAAATAACATGCATCGATAGAGATAGTCGATATTATGTGTTTTAAATAAAATATTTATTAGTGCTTATAAACTACAAAATTTTACTTAATATTAAGAGTTAATATAATAGATTTTCAGTCGATTAATAAAAGTTTACACAATTTAACTTTGAAATATCTTAAAGACATATTATAAAATTTGTCATCCACCATCTTAAGAATAATATTTATCTATGAAGTTTTAGATTGGTTATTGTGAACAACGCCGTAACGTTCTTTCAGTTTTTCGGTAAACTCAGGATCGTCCCAGCCCCATAGATGGTGTGTGCCGTCGCCGGTTCTTTGTGACCGTTGTTTGACGATGTCAGGTGTCACAGATTTTAAATCATAAGCCTGACCAATCTGCAAATAAAAAAAAAGTTATATTCAAACCAGCGTTCCGAAGAATTAGTCGATATTGATTTTGTACACAATAATCTATATCCTACATATACATACACTCATATAAACTCGACTTAAACGAGATTATTTTTGTTCCTGGTGTTAACATGTTATCATAAATTCTAGAATACTGCATTATCAAGAATTTATTTACAAGCAACAGTTAATATGTTATTTTCATTAAGTGGGGCACAGTGAATTTTATACATTTTGGCGTTTTTGCTAACATGAGGTTATTTGCCCTAAACCAAGCCGGCCCTAAAAACTTTAGTTAGTTAGTTTAGCTGGCTATTACACACTTAGTCTCTTGATTGGGCAACTGTGCCGCGTGTCCGTTAGTCTTCTTACCCCAACCAGCCCAGATCGTCCCAGATGTCTTGCAGTATTTTAAAATTGCTGCAGGCATCCGGGAACTGTTCAGAAGATCGGAGGATTTTTGCCCGATGTTCGGTCACACTCCTGCATTCCATAAGCACATGTTCTTGCGTTTCTTCTGCCTCCATGCTTCCTTTGCACAAAGGGCTGTCAGTTACACCTATAATAGATAGATGCTTATTGATGGGAGAGAAACCAGTGACAACCCTTATTTTGCGTATTTTGTCCCTTCTAGTCTGGTCAGGCTGCCGGCTAACATCTTTGATGTCGCCGGAACCGCAATCTTTGCTTGCCTTGCCCTTATTTTTTTTTATTAAATATGGAGTTAGCAAGAGGTGTCAATATTTGTTAACTTATTATTAACGAGAAACTTACTTTAGCCATGGCTTCAATGAACACAACGGTGGGTGTTAGCATGTTGTAAAAAGGCAGCTCTGTAGCCCTGTAGTCCCACGGGAACGTGTGGTGGTAATTATGGAAACCTTCCACACAGATCATCCATACGCCGAGATTGTCTCGAGGGTTCAATGATCTAAAAGTATGCTTCGAAGTTAGTTTTACTTAAATGGATGAACAATAAATAATATACCTACTCGACTTTTTATTTTTAAAACACACATTATACCAGATGTTAAGGCGTATTATGCAGTGTTTGACAATCAGGTGTACATACCTGTTTCTATTGTATATTATACAAAATTATACAATATTTCGGCAAAAAATAGTGTTTAGAGGATCTCAATGACGTTCTATACATATAGACAAATCACGTCGTATAAAAACAAAGCCGAAATATGGAACATGCCACAAATTACGCTGTAATAAGATTCGACTGCTATATCAATACATTACCGCATTCACTCCAGTTGTTAAAAATATTCTTGGTCAATAAGCGGCAATGTAAAATATTTGTCCAGTTCAGATTACGTATGTTGAATTTAGAACACGTCTACTTTGTCTCTAAGCACACTTTTGCTGTTCCGCTATTAGACTGCGAGTGATATGTCCTATGAACTTCATGTGTAAGAACTTCATTCATCTACTTTATTAATAACATTATCGTTATTTTCGATACAAAGCGAAACAAAACAAAACCAATTTGTCGAATCACCGCTCTTTTCAAGCCTACCCAAATTCTAGCGCTCTACAAAGCGTAGGTCCAGCCATATATGGTATTGCTGTCATCTCTGGTCTGGCGCACCCCAGTATCAGCTCAATACTATTGACCGCGTGCATCACAGAGCAGCTCGATTGTCGAGGACCCAGTGTTCTGTGAATGGGTTGATCTCTTGGCGTTGCATAGAGACGTCGCTTCATCGTGTGATACCTGATTTATGTTGCAGAATTCCACCTTCGCACGACACGCCACAAATTAGGAAATCATCCCCCGCATCTGGATGTGTGCCGGTCGTACACAGTACTGTTTTGAGGAGATTTCTTCCACGTACTACAAAGGTGTGGAATGAGCTTCCTTGTGCGGTATTTCCGGGACGATACGACACCTTCAAAAAAAGCGCATATACCTTCCTTAAACGCCGGTAACGCTCCTGTGATACCTATGGTGTTGCAAGAGAATGTGTATGGCAGTGATCACTTTACACCAGGTGACCCCGTACGCTGGTTTGTCCTCCTTTTCCATAAAAAAATACAAAGTATTAAGTAATTATATATTGTCGTGTATTATTACTTACTTGTCATAAGGCCTATACCCAAATGTGTGGGAAAAACTGTTGACACTCCAAACCACATTGATACCACATGTGTATCGAAGAATTGTTGGAATGAAGAAAGCGTTTAACCATGTCTCGTTCCAATACAGAACTGGGATTATTGTTGGCAGAACGAAGCATAGTATAGGCATCATTTTCATATAGTGTCTGTAAAATGAAACGATTATTGCTTTGAAATGCTGGTTGATCCGATATACGATATAATAGTTACACGACAAAAAACCGTATTCAATTCACACGTGGTAGAAATGAAACCTTCAAAAATTACGAAGAATTTTATTATAAAAATGATGAAAATTCTCTAAAAACTCTATTATACGTACACGTATTTAAATCTTATGAATTTATGTGTCTGTCTCATTCGCTCGCCGGCTGAATTCTATAAATTTCCCTGTTTGTATCTCTATCGTCTCGCTTTTTCGTTTCATCGAGTTGCAAATCACAACGATTCTAAAGAAGTTTCACTTCAAAACTTATCAAGGAACTAATAATCCGCCCCTGCTTGACATGGGTGTAATTAAAAAACAAGAGACGTGTAAATTGAAAAGTTTTGACTGTTGACACAATACAAGCAAAAGCTTGAAAGTAATGCGGCTACCGTATAGCTTTGTCTATGAGAAACATTTCAACAGAAACAAAACAGCGCAATGTTAAGTGTCTGTTGATAAGAAAAATTGTAAAAGACAATTATAATCTATATTTAATCCCAACGATTTATTTGGAAAGTTTAAATGAAATAAATGGATACTGTCACAAAAGTGGTTAACTGTAACCATTAGAGATATGCCACGGAATATCTGTTAGGATTCTATAAGGGCTACAATTTTTGTGTGGACACATTAAGCTGTGTAAATTTTATTTTTCATTTGTTTAATTGAATATACATAAACCATTATTAGGTTTCGTGAAAAATTAGCTAAATTATGGTGAATGTCGCATTAAAATTATTTGCTACGCTAAGGATGAGATAGTAGATAGGCAGGCAGCCGAAAGAGACTTTGTTTTAACCTATGTTAATAATACGTACTTTTTCTGGAACATTACAACGGGATCAGCATAGAGGTCGGAAACATCTATGCGTCGACCTCCTTCGATGACTTCGGGACTTTTCTTACAACACAGCCAGCCCATGTGTGAGAAGAACAGGCCTCGTTCTGCGTTGTGGGGGTCGGCGTCAGTATCGGCGTACTTATGGTGGGTGCGATGGTCCCGGGCCCATTCAAAGATGCAATCCTGTAGGTATAAGAATAGTTTATGTTGTGAAATGTTTGTTTTTGCTTTAGTAGGTTTTTGTTTTCATAAACTTATTTTGTTCTTCCGATTTCCGAATTCCGAAATTCATTTGAATTTGAATTTTCTTTTTCATTTTCATTATCATTTTCAATCTTGACTATCTTGCCGCCACAGTGCTGGACGTCTCATTAAACGTCTTGACATCATCCGGTGGGCGTTTGCTACTAGAGCAGTATAGTATTTAACTATGGTAGTAACTAATGTAAGATTTATGAACCTTACGTCACTCGAACGGTTGGCTCAGTGAAGAGCGATCGCACCCCGAACCCGAGAGGTCGCGGGTTCGAGTCCCGCATCGTCAATAAATTTTGTTTTTAAATTTTTTTTGTGTAATTAATCCCAGAAGAGACGAATATCACTTTAAAAATAAAAAAATTGTTTAGGTTTGAGAATAGCGACAACTCAAGACGATTTCTTACTTTTTTTTTATTGGCAGCATTTTCTGATGTTATGCTCAGTAAGCCTTACAAAAAAATATCGAAATTTAGTGCGTGGTTAAATTCTATTTTTACTGGCCTACTAGCTACTTGACCGCTTTTGTTGAGTTTTTTTTGCTGACTGTACAGGCTAGAACGGCCATTTGAGCCTAGTGCCGATTTCAGTTGACGGACTTTATTATAATTTTGTAAAAAGAATTGCAACCGAAATTCAGCCCGCACAGAGTTGATGAACTAAATGACAGTTCAAATGACGTTCGTTGTGCTAACCCTCAATACAATACAACCTAATGACCCTCGCCAATAAAAACTTAGTTAAGAGTTACAGTTTTGCAGGTATTTTCGACTCATCGCTAACTATTTACCTTTTAATTAAACAGAGATTGGATACATTAGGTGTAAAATGAAGTTGGGTAGTTTTATGTGTAATTGCGTACTTAACAGAATTAACATACATACTGAAACATATTTGGAATCTTTTCTATATTGGCAACATAAAACTATGTGAGATAACAACGAACGCTGTTTATTATATGTTATTTGCTTAGGCATATAATTTTGTTCCAAAGGATTCATTAAAGTAGTTATATTAATAATTGAATAAATAAATAATAATATGTAATAAATAAGTTGTAATAAAGAGAAAATAAAAATAAAAGAAAAGCCTCGGGCAGAATTGAATGCCGAATATTTGGTTAAAATGATTAGCTTTGCTAAGCTAAATAATATCAAGACGCCACCAACTCTGAATCCATCTCATTTTAACCGACTTAAAAAAAGGAGGAGGTTCTCAATTCGACTATATTTTTATGTTACCTCAGAACTTTCGACTGGGTGAACCGAATATGATTGAATTTTAATTCTTTTTTAATTTGAAAGCTGGTGACTTCAGTGTGGTCCGAATTCTGACAATGAGATCCATGAGAAAACCATATAAGTCTTAAATTTGCATTAAGTATGTGCGCTACAAATGTACGAATAATTCAATATCACGCCAACGTATTTTCATGATACTTTTTTTATTTGTAAAGATATACTTCGAGGGTATTTTGATGAGAGTTTTGTTAGGTTCTGATTATGGGGAATTCTTAGGAGCAAATTAACGATACTCAGCCGAATCTTTTATATGCTATCCGGATATTTGAGTCACCTACGTTAATACGAAAATATACATAGATAATTTATATGTTTTGGCAGGTCAGTAGTCCCAGAGATTAATTAGCACGTTTAAAAATATGATAAAAACATTCGTGCTTTAAAAAATTGATTAATTAATAGACGGAAACCTGCCATCTAGTGAGCCCCAAAAAGTAAAATATTTTATTTAATATATATTTTCTTTTTATTTGCACTGCATGCGTGGCTTGCTCATTCAGCCAAATTCATTTGTGCGACACAAGCACTCATTTGTAATAAAAATGTAAGTTGTGTAAATATTATAAATTCCATAAATGACAATAACCATAACTATTTTAGATTAATTAATAAAATTGCAAAAAAATACGCATTAATTTTATACTTTTAAATGCATATTATATCTATTGTTTTGAAATAGTGTTTTTGAAGTCGGTTGTTCATTTGTTAAAACATTTTTGATTTTTAGTGAGTTTCAAGTACACTTACTAACAATTTGTCTAAATATGTGTAGATGTACTAAATTTTTCAATGCAGCAATGAACGTAATCGCCTTGCAATTTGATTACAGACAGTAAGAAATTCTGCCACACATCGCACCCTTACTGTAAGTCGTTAAGGAGTCCCATTGATCATCATATTCGACTACGACAATTACTTGAGTATAACTATGTTATGGTAGATGACTTAAATATCCGGATACCATTAAAAAGATTCGGCCCAGTATCGTTAATTTGCTCCTAAGAATTGAAGAGTTCCGTTACTTTATCATGGATTCCGTAATCAGAAACTAACCAAACTCACACCAAACTATCTTTGAAGTATATTTTTCCAATAAAAGAAGGATCATCGAAATCGGTTGGCACGATATTAAGTTATTCGTAAATTTATCATCCACTTTGCTATACGTATGTATAGCAAATTTAAGACTTTTTTGGTTTTCTCATGGATGCCATTGTCAGATCTGGACCAAATTATAATGGGACCACACGGGAAACACCAGCTTTCAAATAAAATAATAATTATCAAATCACCCAGTCGAAAGTTTTGAGGTAACAAATATAAAAAATTAAAAAAATACCGACGAATTGAGAACCTCCTCCTTTTTTAAGTCAGTTAAAAAGTAAGACATGCGCTGATTTAATAGATAATTCACCTGAAACCCCATTGTCTGCCATATCATGAGAAGTATACGGAGAGGCGTCCTCGCCTTGTAGCAGCGGTGAGTCCAGAGACGGTGTGATCCAGCTCCTATACCGATGGCGCACATCAAGTGGACCAGGAAGGCTAAAGAAACATTTTTAATCTATGAAGGTACATATAAGTAACATAAAAGTGATGGAATTGTCAAAATAGCTCTTTTTAGGGTTTTGCCTGTGTTCAGAAAGGTAAGCAAGGTGTATAGTATCCGTATACTGGGTCTCGAAATCTCGAGCGATTGCCAATTCCGTGGCCATCTGGAGGGCAAAGCCAAATTGGCATCGAAGAAGCTGGGCGTCATTAATAGAGCACGGCAATACTTCAAACCGGCCCACATTCTAGCGCTCTACAAAGCGCAAGTCCGGCCACACATGGAGTATTGCTGTCATCTCTGGTCATCCAGCTCGATCCATTTCACTGCGTGCAACGCAGAGCAGCTTGAATTGTCGGGGACCTAGTGCTCTGTGAACGGCTGGATCACTTGGTGTTGCGTAGAGACGTCGCTTCATTGTGTGTCTTCTACCGCATTTATCACGGGGAGTGTTCCGAAGAGCCGTTTAACCTGATTCCTGCCGCCGAATTCCACCTTCGCACGACACGCCACAAGTTAGGATATCATCCTCACCATCTGGATGTGTGGCGGTCCTCCACAGTGCGGTTTTCGAGGAGCTTTCTTCCTTCTTTTCTACAATGCTGTAGAATGAGCTTCCTTGTGCAGTGTTTCCGGGACGATACGACATGGGTACCTCCAAAAGAAACGCGTACACCTTCCTTAATGGCCGGCAACGCTCTTTCGATTCCCCTTGTGTTGCAAGAGAATCTGGGCGGCGGTGATCACTTAATACCAGATGACCCGTACGCTCGTTTGTCCTCCTATTCCATAAAAAAAGGTGTTCCAATTTAACATTAAACATTTGGTTGTACTAATTATATTAGTTTAATAAGACAATTATTCAAGTAATGTAAAGTTATGCACTGAAACCCTGTGTCACTCGTTAACGACATTATCGGAATGTCATTAGATCCGCCGTTCGAAGGCGATGAGACCACAGCCGGTTTTAAGCGCGCGAACATGCTGTCTGTTTTTTTATTTCGTTTAATTTCCATATAAACTGGGCCGATTAAAAGAATGAAGAGAATTGCTAGATAACCAATTTTATATCATCATTTCAGCAGGAAGACGTCCACTGCTGGACAAAGGCCTCCCCCAAACTCATTTTATAAGGAGTATCATAAGCTATTTTACTAAATTGTTTTATTATAATAAGGGACGAGACGGACAGGACGTTCAGCTGATGGTAATTGATACGCTCTGCCCATTACAATGCAGTGCCGCTCAGGTTCTTGAAAAACCCAAAAATTATGAGCGGCCGCGGCGCTTCAATTGCGCTCGTCACCTTGAGACAAAAGATGTTACCTAAGTCTCTTGCTTAGTAATTTCACTAGCTATAGCTTACACATTACTGCTTCGCGGCAGAAATAGGCGCCGTTATGGTAATTTAAGGCCTTTAATTTTAAGAATAAGGTACAGTTTGTAAAACAGACAATTATAACAAACATGAAATGATAAGAATAATATCAGTAATATAATTAAAAATGCTATACTTACCGAAAACATTTGTTTGCCATTTAGCAGAAGTCAACCCAAGATATATTCCATATGCAGATCCAATGTGCAGGAACAAAAACCAGAATATATTGAACCACACATATTCATACTTCTTTGGGGCTGCATGCTTTAGTTTGGACACATCTTTTGCTAAGCCCAGGTCGGGAGTCTGCGTGTCGGTTTCGAAGACGACTCCGCTGGGTGTTGGATCGGATTGTGGAGGCATTTTCTATAAAATAAAATAAGTTGATCTTTGGTATTACGAAGGAAACTTACTAGTATATCAGTTGTCTGCGGTTTTTCTGCTGACAATTTGTGGTGTGAAACTATTTGAATTTTGACATAAATGGGCGTCGTTGCTACCTAAAGCCGAGGCCAATTAGTATGACTAACCAGGCTAGCGCAACTCTCTAAGAAAAAAGTGATTCAGTCGATTGTATTAAACGTGCAGTCATTAATAGATTGACAGATAACGGCTATAATCTTGTTAAAAAACTAGATAGCCGAATACCACTACGTTTTAAGCAACTGTTATCTTTCAAACTTAGCCGGATTATACTTAGTCGCCAATCGCGATATTGTAATTACTACTATTTCAAACTTATGTCAAATGTCACGTTTAATACTAAACTAAATTTAAATTTTTACTAAGCAGGCCCGCCTCTTATTACGTAGTATTTACATCCTCATTGTGACTAACTATTGTCTCAAAACTCAATAAGGTGCCACTCAGTATACGATTTTTCAAGAATCCTGAGCGACTCAATGACTTACTTGGCCACCTACAAACAGGTGGACCTGTCTCGTCAGTCTAACACATTTTTATGAGAAGAAATAACGAGACCAGCAAATAATTTCCTGACGGCTTATCATTTGAGGTACGACCTGCCGATTACAATGCCCTACCGCTCAGAATTATTGAAAAATTCTGAGCGACATCGCAGTTGATATCACCTGGAGACATTTCAATTGCATTTACTGCTTGGCGAAAGGAGGAGGCGATTAGGCCCTATTTACCCTACATCATGTCCTTATAGGGTACTGGTAAAAATAGTAACACAAGCTAACACTTTATTATAATCTACTCGCTACTAAGCACTAATGTTTATGCTTTGGACAATATATTTTTGATGATAAATTTAATCCAGCTTTACGAGCGAGATTTATTGTCTTAGTTTTGATTATATTTTTTATGACAATAAGGGACGAGACGAGTAGGACGTTCAGCTGATGGTAATTGATACGCCCTGCCCATTACAAATAGTGCTGAGGACTCTTGAAAAACCCAAAAATTTAGAGCGCCACTACAGTTGCGCTCGTCACCTTGAGACATTTATTTATTTATTTATTTATTTATTTATTAAAGTAATCAACAGCGTACACAACAATTATTTTTACAAAATTAACCTAGGTTTTACATAAAGCCACTAAGGATTACATAAATTTTAAATTATAAAAAGAAATCATATATTAACAGAATAGACTTAAAAATGTACTATATATACTAACAAATAAAATAAAAGATTACAATAGCGCGCGCGTGTCTGTGTGTGTGTGCGTGTGTGGTGTGTGTATGCGTGTGTGGTGTGTGTATGCGTGTGTGGTGTGTGTGTGTGCGTGTGTGTTTGTGTGTGTTGCGTTACCTATTATTATTATTTTTTACGATGATGTTTTATTATTTCTGTTTTTAACTTAATTTTTGATAAGTGAAATACGTCAAACTCAGCGTACTGTTTATTATAAATTCGTGACAGACGCGGAATTATGGAATTTTGGGTATAATTTGTATTAGGTTTGGGAACATGTAAAAGGCGCGTGTGACGCGATCTTAAAGATTGAGCGTTTAATGAAAAGGCTGACAGTAGACTAGGACAGTCGATGGAGCCACTCAAAATTGCTTGCAGAAGTAACATGTCACTTTGATTCCTTCTTTGTTCCAGTGTGTCGATACCATAGTGAGAACACGCTTCCTCATAACTGCTGAATTCTTTAAAATCTTTAAAAGTTAAGTATTTAATAAACTGTTTCTGTATGGTTTCAAGCCTTTCGATATGTATAATATATTGGGGTGTCCAGACATTACATGCGTATTCAAGAATACTCCGGACGTACGCAAAGTAAAGTGCCTTTATACATTCCAGATTACTGAAGGAACGGGTCACTCGTTTTATGAAACCTAGTTGTTTGAAAGCTCTATTTGCTACATTATCAACGTGCTCATTCATTGAAAACTTAGCATCGATTTGGATGCCCAGGTCTCTAACCGCAGTCACTCTGGGTATACATGTGCCATTAATTTTGAAGTTAAATTCAATTATATTTTTTTTACGAGTCAGAGTAATATGATGGCACTTTTTAACATTAACTATAATTCTGTTCCTTGCGTAGTATTCTGTCAATGCATTTAGGTCATGTTGTAGTTTATGACAATCGTCAAGTGAACGTAATTTGACAAATATTTTTGTGTCGTCAGCGAACATTAAATACTGTGCAAGGTGGAAGCAACTTCCAATATCAAATAGGTAAGCGTTATATAAGAGCGGACCTAGGATGGACCCCTGTGGTACTCCTGAGGGTATTATTACAAAGTTACTTCTAGCACTACCCGTCACAACTGCTTGCATACGGTTCTTAATGTATGAAGTAAACCACCGAAGTAAGCTCCCATTTACGCCTAGCACGCTTAGTTTTTGCAGTAGAATTACGTGATCTACTCGGTCAAATGCTTTTTCGAAATCCGTGTAGATCACATCCACTTGATATTTCTCGTCCATGCTCTGTACTACGTAATCCGTAAAAACAGCTAAATTTGTAACGGTAGAACGGTTCTTCAAAAATCCGTGCTGCTCGTAGGGAATAGATCTAGTTATAATGGGGCATATGTATCTATAGACAACTGTTTCGAATAACTTACTCATTGCGTTCAGAATCGATATGGGCCGGTAATTCTCTATTTGGGCTCTTGATCCGCTTTTATGTAACGGTACTATAAGTGCTTCTTTCCACACATCAGGGAAACTACTGAAGACGTTAATGGAGAGATTAAATATTATGGATAGCGGTAAGGCTAAATTGTTAGCACACTTATTTAAAAAAATCGGTGGGATTCCATCACTACCAGCTCCCTTATTAGTTTTTAAAGCTTTAAGCAATTTACGAACCTCATATACACTTATAGTAATTTTGCAAATGGTTTCATTATGATTCAAGTTTAGAGAACTTGGTTCATCGTACGAGTTTGCTGGTTTTACAAAGATGCTCTCAAAGTATTGACTGAATCCATTACAAACTGAAGTTTCACCTGTGTAAGTACTATTACCAAGTGTAAGCTTAGTGGGGTATCCTTGTTCGCTGTTTCTAAGGGATTTAGTATAAGAGAAGAGAAGTTTAGGATCTTTACGAATGTAGCATTGCATACGCTCAGTGTAGTTTTTGTAACACCTGCTCTGTACGAGTTTTTGGCGAGCCCTGAGCATAACAAACTCGTCGTAATCACGAGGATTTTTATCTTTTTTCCATTGTCTATGCTTTTGAAGCTTCTCTTGCACTATATGAATTAGAGACTTAGAATACCACACAGGGAAATTAGTTTTATGTTTAACTTTAACTGGTATAAATTTATTTATTGTTTCGTTTAGAATGGAATAAAAAAGTCTAATTGTTTCATTAATTGAATCAGCTACTAGTAATTCGTGCCAATTGATTTGTGATAAGTATTCATTAATTTTGGTATAGTCCCCATTATAGAAATTGGGCCTATTGACGGGTTTCTGACGAATATTACGAATTAGTGAGTTCGAGAGATTAAATTCTAGACATGGATGATATACATCTTCTGTAACGAGGGGAGTAAGGCAGTGGTGAACTTCAAAGTCAATGTTGCTAAATAATAGATCTAAGGTGTTTCGCTTACTGTTCGAGATAGTGTTTTGTTGTTTTAAGCCAGAGAGATTACAAATATCTAAAATATTTACAAAAGCATTTTGCAATTCCACTGGGCCACGTTTTTGCAGTGTAGGTCCGGAGTCAGTCCACGTGACATTTGGTAAGTTAAAATCGCCACATAAAATGAAATAGTCATTGGGATGGGTTGCCAAAACTTCTGCGAGTCGAGAATAGATTGATTCGAGTCTTATAGGTAACTGTGAGTCAGGTGGTGCATATACTAATCCGATATGGATGTTGCGGTTCCCCGAAATTTTGAGAGTTTCAGCTGGTATAGTTGCCCACAAGGATTCGACGCCAGGACAGGCCCACTCGCGTTGATGTTGGACATGCATCTTCTTAGAAGCACATAGTAGGACTCCCCCTCCCATTTTTTTAGTAGATGTTCCCTGGTTTCGGTCACAACGTAAAATGTCATATCTATTGTCACAGATCTCACTATCATAGATACCGTTAGTCAGCCATGATTCTGTTATTAAAATTATGTCATAATCGTGGTTAAGTATGTTTTGTCTAAATTCATTTGTTTTAGTGCGTAAGCCACGCACATTTTGGTATAGTATTTCTATTGTATTAGCGCCCTTGCGTGTGCAATAAGTACCAAAATATAGAAAAATTATATATGTATAATATGGACAGTAATGTAAGTAAGTTAAGATAAGCTAAATTGTACGGATACTTAAGGTAACATTTGCTTGATGTTCGAAACGGAATAATTTTGATGTTTCTTATACTGACATAATATGTTAAGCCTCATTTGACCAGTAATTTCACTAGCTACCCCCTTCAGACCGAAACACAATAATGCTTACGCGGTAGAAAAAGGCGCCGTTGTGCTACCCACAATCTACCCGGCATCCGGCGCAAAGGAACCTTCCACTGGTATAGAACCAAAAAGTAAACAAACAAACTATGCTTGTCTTCTTGTCTTTACAGCGCCCAACGATATATGAAATTTAGAATCCTAAAGTCATGACTCAATCCTCACTTTAATTTAAAAAAAAAAACTATATTATGTCTAATTTAAAATAAAATAATACAAATTAATCTTACCGCTGGTCGTGTAGCTCATCCGAAACTAATTAGGAGGACAATGCTGAATTGTGTTTATATACTCGCCTGAATCTGATTTATAACAATTGAATAAATGTTAATTTAAAGTGGCGACATCTCTTCGTGTGACCTGTGAACTTGCCCTATATCTAATTGTATTGTTTACAGTCATTTATTATTGGTGAGCAGTCTGTTACGACTCTATGAATCCCTAGTACATACAGCCTGTCAAGTTGGCGTGTGGACTTATTTTAATAAATCACTGCATAGTATAAAACAAAGTCACTTTCCGCTGTCTGTTCCTATGTATGAGCTTAGATCTTTAAAACTGCGCAATAGTTTTTGATGCGATATTCTTAATAGGTAGAGTGATAGAAGAGGAAGGGCTCTTTAGAAGTGGGATAGACACGCTGCTGTCTTATGACGTCAGCACAATCGGGCCAGACTCGTCCGGGTTAATTACCACACTCGCACAGAATACCGGCGTGGAGTAGCGGCCTAGTGCTGCTATGTTTTGCATAGGTTAGTGTCGAGGACCGGAGGTAAAAAAAGCGCGTACACTTTCCTTAAAGGCCGGCAACGCTCCTGTGTTTCTTCTGGTGTTGCAAGAGAATGTGGGCGGCGGTGATCACTTAACACCAGGTGACCCGTACGCTGAAAAGGAAGGTTTATATGTATAAAACATACATAATATAGTTGAGAAATACTGTTAATTTTAGAGCTACTTAGTTAATAGTTAATTTTATTCCATTTTTTATCCTTTACTTTTTACGAGAAATAATAGCTTATATGGGAATCGATTTTAAGCAATACAGCATTAATTCTTATGCAATTAAGTAACTTTGATTGTTCATTTGATATATATATCATTATAAATGACCCTGGCGCACAGCATGTAGTTTAAATGAATATATTTTTTTTGTATCTTATCGTCGTTTATTGTTGAAATATAAATAACGGGATCACTCGGAAATGATATTATAATTGATTTAATCTTATTATAATATATAAATAACATGACACGTTGTTTGTCCGCGATGGACTCCTAAACTAATGAACGGATTTCATTGGGTCTTACTTCATGGAGTGCAGTTTAGTCCAACTTGAGAGATAGGATAGTTTTTATTTTGATTTGGGACCCATAATTATTTTTATTACCAATATTTGTTTAGTATGGACATATTTTCTATGAGAGATTTTTATTCACGCACGGTTTGACAGTTCTGCTGTGAAACAATTTCATTATAACAACAGGGAGCATATTTTATGAAATAATTCTTGATGTTATGAAAATTGACAAATTCATAATAAACAGTATTTTTTTATAATGTACAGAACGTCTGTCGGGTCAGCTAGTTTTTACTATAAATTTTTGACAGAATGAAGTCTGTCCGGGCAGCTAGTAAATTAATATTATATTTATAATATTATCACTATCAGTGTCAGAATAAACACAATTTTATTTAGTTTAAGCTAATTAGCTTAATCACTAGGATAATCCTAGCCATTAACCATTATTACTCATAACTAAAACTTAAAGTGTTGGCTTTTACTCATCTACCCACGGCCATTTTCAATAACCTATCAATCCTTAGTTTAACTTACCAGACGAAGATAGATCTACCCTTTTACGTTTACTTACATTTCAGTAACCTATTGACAGATAGCATTGGCCTATAACTACAGTAGACATAACTATGGAGAGATAAGATCTTATCATTAAACGGTGACAGCAATGGATCCGTAAGTTAAACTAAGGATAGAAAGGTTATTGCAAACGGCCGTTAGCCACTTACTTAGGCTTATAGACTCACCCCCTTATTCATAATGGTCCGCTAACTTAAAACAGCCGCTAAGGAGTGTTTTTTCTCATTCTGACTTAGGTCAATAGAAGAAGACAGAGTGAGAATTAGCAATGCTTTAAGTTAGCAGACTATTATGAATAAGGGGGCTAGTAACCAATATGGCGTAGTCAGTAACTAAGCTATCTAGAAGTGAAAAACTATCACAAAAATGTCAAAATATGCGCTGTTTTGTTTTGTTAAACTAATAGCAGACCGTAGATCATTTATACGTTCGATAAAAAATAAAAAATTTAGGTTTATGATTAACCTTTATTTTGAGTAATGCATACTAACACATAGTGACATATAAATTGCGAGTGTAAAACGTAGCTTGTTACGCACACTAAAGCACTAGCTAGTTTTCATTGGTTGTCTAGCAGCAATAGGCTCTATCTAGAAGCATAAATTATCTAAGTCGTCGCCAGTAACAAAAAGGTGTCTTTCCACGTGTATGACAACAATTTCAACCTATTATAAGTAGATTATTCCTCGTATCTATATATATACTAGCTGCCCCGACAGACGTTGTTCTGTAGATAATAAAAAAAAATACTGTTTTATAGGAATTTGCCAATAATATTTCAAAACATCAAGAATTATTTCGTAAAAAATGCTCCGTTGTTATAATGAAATTGTTTCACAGCGGAACTGTCAAACCGTGCGTCACTAAATTCTCTCATAGAAAATATGTCAATACAAAACAAATATTGAAAATAAAAATAATTATGGGTCCCAAATCGAAATAAAAACTATCCTATCTCTCAAGTTGGACCAAACTGCACTCCATGAAGTAATCCCCATTAAAATCTGTTCACTAGTTTAGGAGTCCATTGAGGACAAACATTGTGACACGAGATTTATATATATTAAGAGATAAGAGATTTCCACGTATATAGTCACTCATCACGATATCTATGGAACCATTAGAGCTAAAGACTTGAAATTTGGTAGGTATATTCTTTTCGTCGAGTAGAGGTCAGCTGATTTTCCAAAATTCCATCCGCAAGAGTTTCTTTTTATTATGAACAGAACAATGTCTGTCGGGTCAGCTAGTATTAAATAAAATTTGTTGTATGGTCGTCTGTATTATACGCTTATCGTATCTTAGTTACAGAGTTACATACATAATGTATATACACGCATAGAATGTATGCCTAACTTGGGGCTGTGTAAGATTATTCATGTTAATTTTGACTGCTGAATTCGATACACCGCAAGAAGCGAACAACCAATTTGAATTACAAATTATTACCTACTCGGATGGCTAAGGCATCGGTGGATAACCTCAAAAATAAGGAAAGGGAGAAAAGTGAGCGATGTATTAGAAAAAATAAGAAAACTCAAATGGAATTGGACTGGAAATATTATGAGGAATATGAAAATGGACTAAGGACATATTAGAGGGGTACCCTAGAAATTATTTTATTTATTTATTTCTTATTAACAAATTACATAGTATAGGTAACAAAATTATTGTACATACATAAACTCATTTGAGTTTTACCGTGTACAATAAGGTCGTCGGTAGACATATAATATTATTTAAATTTAAAGTTTAATACTTAATTAACTACTTAAATTTAAATAACTTATTTTTAAAGAAAAATGAAACAACTTAAAACTACATACAAATATTGATTATACAGAAAAAAAAACAAAACAAAAGCATAAACATTTAGGTGCTAAGAAATTTTATGAACTAGATTACAAACTAAATTACTTACAAATACCCTCAATATTAACACTACAAGTATTGTTGCTTTATATTCAGAGTGATTATTTTATTTACAAACAATACAACACCGCAAGAACGGAGGGGAGGGTGAAAATTTTTGGGAAATGGGAAAAGAAAAAGGACGGAGGACGTCAAATTAAGGGATGGGAGGACGATTTAGCAACAGGATGGAGAAGGTTTACTCGAGATAGGGATAAGTGGAAGAAACTGGGGGAGGTCTTTGACGAAAGACAACCTAACCAATAATGTGGTTGCTGAAGATTAATATAATTTTATTTATAGATTTAAACAGTGGTTATAAATATAAGGATTTAAAATAAACTGAAGCCGGTTAGATTATGGGTCCCACAACGGCGCCTATTTCTGCCGTGAAGCAGTAATATGTATTATTGTGTTTCGGTCAGAAGGGCGCCGTAGGTAGTGAAATTACTGGGCAAATGAGACTTAACATCTATGTCTCAAGGTGACGAGCGCAATTGTAGTGCCGCTCAGAATTTTTGGGTTTTTCAATAATCCTGAGCGGCACTACATTGTAATGGGTAGGGTAGTATCAATTACCATCAGCTGAACGTCCTGCTCGTCTCGTCCCTTATTTTCGTAAAAAAAACATGTTTTATAAGTAGTGTATAAGTTAAAATGTAGTATGGTCAGTGAATAATGGCTTTTATTATTATTATTACCTACTCGGATAATTAGCAGATGTGAAGGTAGCATGTGTAGTAATGGTTCTTTACCATAAGGCGATTCTTTTGCTTGCGATTTATATATTTATTTATATGGTATAGGTCTCAAACGCAACATTGGCCTTCTATTATTTTAATGATATCAGGTTATATCATATATATTAAAATATTAAAAATAAATGATTGCTCAAAAAAATAAGATAAAACCGCTTTGCTATTAAGGTGAGATTTATTTAATTAATAATTTTATTACTGATAAATTAATATTTTCATTCTGTAGTGATTTAAATATATATAAAATTGTCAGGTGACTTTGTATCGCTACAGAACAAAACCTTTAAAAACATCTACTTTTTAGTTTCTCTTACTATTGAACCGTTCTTATATTTTATTTTTATCCGTTTTAGTCTCAAAAAATATCATCAATACGTATGTACATATAATATAAGTTCAATTTCATATTAGTATATCGCAAGTCAATAACATTTTTTACCACGTAAAGGCAAAGTTATAAAAGTCTTTTTATAGGCCCTTGATACGTGTGCGAACTTTGAACTAAAACGGACGTTTCGAGGATGGCGAAAATTATCTTACGGCCGTTTTCAATGACGTCTGATGAATCTCAAGTTACGGATATATTGCTGTCACCGTGTACTGACAAAATTTTATCTCTCCATAGTTATGTCCAATATAGTTATAGTCCAATACGGTCTGTCGATAGGTTATTGAGATGTAAGTAAGCGTAAAAGGATATATTTGTCTACCTCTAGTAAGTTACACTAAGGATAGATAGGTAATTGAAAACGGCCGTTTAATGATTACGGTTCATAGACAGATACAGGTTAGGCAAATAAAGGATATAAAAAAGCTGTAATTCTTAGAGCAATAAAGGAACTGCGTTCGCTTCCAGTAGGAATGGTAATTCAATTGTATTTTTATAGGTACTTAGATAAACAATTTTCAAAATAAAAAATTTTTTCATTTAAATTAATTACACCTAGTAAGTACCCATGTTAAGACCTTAGGTAATTAATACCCAGGAATAATACTTTAGTGTGCATCACAAGCTACGTCTTACACTCGCGTTTTGTATGACACTTTGTGTTAGTGTACGTGAATTGCTCAAAATAGAGCTTAGTTCTAAACTCAATTTTTTTCGACGTTTGACTTTGACAGCTATCATAGTCTATCTAGACGTTTAAATGATCAAAGGTTAAAACTATTAATATTTAATATTTTCTTCGGATATTATCGGGTAGATATCATTATCGGGTTTTCATTTTACAAAAAAATATTAAAATAAAGAAAACTACTTAAATAAAGAAAAACCTTTGAGGAGCGGATTGAAGAAGTACCTACTCACACGAATCTTAGTAATCCAATAAAATAGATTTATCTTTAAAACTGACTTTACTCAATTGCTTATATACGTGTTACTTTAATGAACTAACCACAGAACAGGTAAAGAAGTAACCAATATTGTAGTGAAATAATTTTGTCTATGTCTTTTTCAAATTACTTATAAGGGCTTCAACAATTTCGTGTGGGTTAAAAGGTTTGACTGATTGCATCATGGTTGCAGGTCAAGCTAATTTTGAGTGTAACTGTGGCGGGAATTCAGGGCGGCGCGTAATATCCGCTAAATCGCTTCAGCGAGTCCGAAATAACATCGTTCATTTCTGAATTTGTGCTCTCATTTTTAACTTATGACCTAGCATCATGTTAGAAATGAGCTGCGTCGATTTTAAAAATACACAATTGATCATTTTTAAATATTAATATTGAGGTTAAAGTCTAAATTTGATGTTTAGTACGAAAAATGGGTGTGCGTGTAATCTTCACGCGCGATTAAACTAAAATTTAAAAATGAACACCTACGTTTTTACAGGTCAAGTCATTTTCAGGTTCAGGTCAGGTTCAGATTGCTATAAAATTTCTCTCATACGTCGTTAAAGAAGTATCACTTAAAAAAATTAAAAAATTGTGGCGAGCTGTTAGCCTCTATTTTCAGCAGCACACGAAAACTAAAACAGAGTGACTGACCTATTGCGAGTGTAAGATGTAGCAGTCATGATCACTAAAGTAATAAATCTGGTCTGTTGTGTTGCGTTGCCTAACAGTAGAGGCTCTATCTAGAAGCATAAATTATCTAAGTCGTCGCCAGTAACAAAAAGGTGTCTTTCCACGTGTATGACAACAATTTCAACCTATTATAAGTAGATTATTCCTCGTATCTATATATATACTAGCTGCCCCGACAGACGTTGTTCTGTAGATAATAAAAAAAATACTGTTTTATAGGAATTTGCCAATAATATTTCAAAACATCAAGAATTATTTCGTAAAAAATGCTCCGTTGTTATAATGAAATTGTTTCACAGCGGAACTGTCAAACCGTGCGTCACTAAATTCTCTCATAGAAAATATGTCAATACAAAACAAATATTGAAAATAAAAATAATTATGGGTCCCAAATCGAAATAAAAACTCCTATCTATCCTATCTCTCAAGTTGGACCAAACTGCACTCCATGAAGTAATCCCCATTAAAATCTGTTCATTAGTTTAGGAGTCCATTGAGGACAAACATTGTGACACGAGATTTATATATATTAAGAGATAAGAGATTTCCACGTATATAGTCACTCATCACGATATCTATGGAACCATTAGAGCTAAAGACTTGAAATTTGGTAGGTATATTCTTTTCGTCGAGTAGAGGTCAGCTGATTTTCCAAAATTCCATCCGCAAGAGTTTCTTTTTATTATGAACAGAACAATGTCTGTCGGGTCAGCTAGTATTAAATAAAATTTGTTGTATGGTCGTCTGTATTATACGCTTATCGTATCTTAGTTACAGAGTTACATACATAATGTGTATACACGCATAGAATGTATGCCTAACTTGGGGCTGTGTAAGATTATTCATGTTAATTTTGACTGCTGAATTCGATACACCGCAAGAAGCGAACAACCAATTTGAATTACAAATTATTACCTACTCGGATGGCTAAGGCATCGGTGGATAACCTCAAAAATAAGGAAAGGGAGAAAAGTGAGCGATGTATTAGAAAAAATAAGAAAACTCAAATGGAATTGGACTGGAAATATTATGAGGAATATGAAAATGGACTAAGGACATATTAGAGGGGTACCCTAGAAATTATTTTATTTATTTATTTCTTATTAACAAATTACATAGTATAGGTAACAAAATTATTGTACATACATAAACTCATTTGAGTTTTACCGTGTACAATAAGGTCGTCGGTAGACATATAATATTATTTAAATTTAAAGTTTAATACTTAATTAACTACTTAAATTTAAATAACTTATTTTTAAAGAAAAATGAAACAACTTAAAACTACATACAAATATTGATTATACAGAAAAAAAAACCAAACAAAAGCATAAACATTTAGGTGCTAAGAAATTTTATGAACTAGATTACAAACTAAATTACTTACAAATACCCTCAATATTAACACTACAAGTATTGTTGCTTTATATTCAGAGTGATTATTTTATTTACAAACAATACAACACCGCAAGAACGGAGGGGAGGGTGAAAATTTTTGGGAAATGGGAAAAGAAAAAGGACGGAGGACGTCAAATTAAGGGATGGGAGGACGATTTAGCAACAGGATGGAGAAGGTTTACTCGAGATAGGGATAAGTGAAAGAAACTGGGGGAGGTCTTTGACGAAAGACAACCTAACCAATAATGTGGTTGCTGAAGATTAATATAATTTTATTTATAGATTTAAACAGTGGTTATAAATATAAGGATTTAAAATAAACTGAAGCCGGTTAGATTATGGGTCCCACAACGGCGCCTATTTCTGCCGTGAAGCAGTAATATGTATTATTGTGTTTCGGTCAGAAGGGCGCCGTAGGTAGTGAAATTACTGGGCAAATGAGACTTAACATCTATGTCTCAAGGTGACGAGCGCAATTGTAGTGCCGCTCAGAATTTTTGGATTTTTCAATAATCCTGAGCGGCACTACATTGTAATGGGTAGGGTAGTATCAATTACCATCAGCTGAACGTCCTGCTCGTCTCGTCCCTTATTTTCGTAAAAAAAAACATGTTTTATAAGTAGTGTATAAGTTAAAATGTAGTATGGTCAGTGAATAATGGCTTTTATTATTATTATTACCTACTCGGATAATTAGCAGATGTGAAGGTAGCATGTGTAGTAATGGTTCTTTACCATAAGGCGATTCTTTTGCTTGAGATTTATATATTTATTTATATGGTATAGGTCTCAAACGCAACATTGGCCTTCTATTATTTTAATGATATCAGGTTATATCATATATATTAAAATATTAAAAATAAATGATTGCTCAAAAAAATAAGATAAAACCGCTTTGCTATTAAGGTGAGATTTATTTAATTAATAATTTTATTACTGATAAATTAATATTTTCATTCTGTAGTGATTTAAATATATATAAAATTGTCAGGTGACTTTGTATCGCTACAGAACAAAACCTTTAAAAACATCTACTTTTTAGTTTCTCTTACTATTGAACCGTTCTTATATTTTATTTTTATCCGTTTTAGTCTCAAAAAATATCATCAATACGTATGTACATATAATATAAGTTCAATTTCATATTAGTATATCGCAAGTCAATAACATTTTTTACCACGTAAAGGCAAAGTTATAAAAGTCTTTTTATAGGCCCTTGATACGTGTGCGAACTTTGAACTAAAACGGACGTTTCGAGGATGGCGAAAATTATCTTACGGCCGTTTTCAATGACGTCTGATGAATCTCAAGTTACGGATATATTGCTGTCACCGTGTACTGACAAAATTTTATCTCTCCATAGTTATGTCCAATATAGTTATAGTCCAATACGGTCTGTCGATAGGTTATTGAGATGTAAGTAAGCGTAAAAGGATATATTTGTCTACCTCTAGTAAGTTACACTAAGGATAGATAGGTAATTGAAAACGGCCGTTTAATGATTACGGTTCATAGACAGATACAGGTTAGGCAAATAAAGGATATAAAAAAGCTGTAATTCTTAGAGCAATAAAGGAACTGCGTTCGCTTCCAGTAGGAATGGTAATTCAATTGTATTTTTATAGGTACTTAGATAAACAATTTTCAAAATAAAAAATTTTTTCATTTAAATTAATTACACCTAGTAAGTACCCATGTTAAGACCTTAGGTAATTAATACCCAGGAATAATACTTTAGTGTGCATCACAAGCTACGTCTTACACTCGCGTTTTGTATGACACTTTGTGTTAGTGTACGTGAATTGCTCAAAATAGAGCTTAGTTCTAAACTCAATTTTTTTCGACGTTTGACTTTGACAGCTATCATAGTCTATCTAGACGTTTAAATGATCAAAGGTTAAAACTATTAATATTTAATATTTTCTTCGGATATTATCGGGTAGATATCATTATCGGGTTTTCATTTTACAAAAAAATATTAAAATAAAGAAAACTACTTAAATAAAGAAAAACCTTTGAGGAGCGGATTGAAGAAGTACCTACTCACACGAATCTTAGTAATCCAATAAAATAGATTTATCTTTAAAACTGACTTTACTCAATTGCTTATATACGTGTTACTTTAATGAACTAACCACAGAACAGGTAAAGAAGTAACCAATATTGTAGTGAAATAATTTTGTCTATGTCTTTTTCAAATTACTTATAAGGGCTTCAACAATTTCGTGTGGGTTAAAAGGTTTGACTGATTGCATCATGGTTGCAGGTCAAGCTAATTTTGAGTGTAACTGTGGCGGGAATTCAGGGCGGCGCGTAATATCCGCTAAATCGCTTCAGCGAGTCCGAAATAACATCGTTCATTTCTGAATTTGTGCTCTCATTTTTAACTTATGACCTAGCATCATGTTAGAAATGAGCTGCGTCGATTTTAAAAATACACAATTGATCATTTTTAAATATTAATATTGAGGTTAAAGTCTAAATTTGATGTTTAGTACGAAAAATGGGTGTGCGTGTAATCTTCACGCGCGATTAAACTAAAATTTAAAAATGAACACCTACGTTTTTACAGGTCAAGTCATTTTCAGGTTCAGGTCAGGTTCAGATTGCTATAAAATTTCTCTCATACGTCGTTAAAGAAGTATTACTTAAAAAAAATAAAAAAAAAATTGTGGCGAACTGTTAGCCTCTATTTTCAGCAGCACACGAAAACTAAAACAGAGTGACTGACCTATTGCGAGTGTAAGATGTAGCAGTCATGATCACTAAAGTAATAAATCTGGTCTGTTGTGTTGCGTTGCCTAACAGTAGAGGCTCTATCGAGACGTATAATTTATCTAAGGTACATCTAATATATAAAATTCTCATGTCGCGGTATTTGTAGTTAAACTCCTTCGAAACGGCTTGACCGATTGTCATGAAATTTTGAGTTGATATTGGGTAGTCTGAGAATCGGACAACATCTATTTTTCATTCCCCTAAATGTTAAGGGTGGTTTTTAATTTTTTTGTCTTTTTTTTAATTTGGTTGATTATGAGTCAGCATTGAAAAATACACACAAATTCTACGATCAACAGTTACTTTTGTATCGCGATTTTAATATCGGCAATACAACGTTTGCTGGGTCAGCTCTTTGTGATATAAGAAAGTCCCCGTGACATTGAAAACCCACGCATTTGGTTCGGGCTTTTTAATGATAGTTCGCTTGCAATACACACTCGAGTATCACACAAAGTTTTTCAATACAGTTGTGGGAAATAGTAAAAAACAAATCAAAAAATTAAATATGTTTCAACATACTTTCAGAAAATGGCGCGTTTTTGCAACTGGACCTTCTTTTTTTTAAACCGAAGCTAGGCAACGTCATCGCGTATATAGCCTATTTGATTTTTGACAAATGTTGATGAGAAAATAATTAAATTCAGACTGTTAATTAAATCTATTTATTGTATGAAAACAAACATTTAAAATAAGTGAGAATTCAATCCTAAGACGTAGGGACTCATGCATTTTTCGTCGTATAAAATATTACGTAGAATTTACATTCTCTTTTGTATAATGTATCCGATTTTATTTTATGTATGAAATCTCATTACTACAAAACTTTTTGAATTGACTTTTAAATTTATAAGTAAACTGTAAAAATAATGATCGAGCTAGTAAATTAATGCAGGCTAGCGAAACTCTGAAAAAAGCGATTCACTCGATTGTATAAAACGTGCAGTCATGTCAAACAGATTGACAGATGACGGCTATATTCTTGTAAAAAACTGAGATAGTCGAAATCTATTACGTTTAAAGCAACTGTTCGTTTTCAAACTTAGCCGGATTATACTTTGTCCAATCGCGATACTGTATAATTACTACTATTTCAAACTTATGTCATATGACTTATTTTTTTTTTTTTAAAGTAATAGGAGGACAAACGAGCGTACGGGTCACCTGGTGTTAAGTGATCACCACACATCACAAGAGGAATCACAAGAGCGTTGCCGGCCTTTAAGGAAGGTGTACGTGGTTTTTTTTAAGGTACCCATGTCGTATTGTCCCGGAAACACCGCACAAGGAAGCTCATTCCATAGCTTTGTAGTACGAGGGAGAAAGCTCTTTGAAAACCGCACTGTGGAGGACCGCCACACATCCAGATGGTGGGGATGAAATCCTATCTTGTGGATGTGGTGTCGTGCGAAGGTGGAATTCGGCGGCAGGAATCAGGTTAAACAGCTCTTTGGAACACTCCCCGTGATAAATGCGGTAGAAGACACACAATGATGCGACGTCTCTACGCAACGCCAAGAGATCCAGCTGTTCACAGAGCACTGAGTCCCCGACAATTCGAGCTGCTCTACGTTGCACGCGGTCAAATGGATCGAGCAGATACTGGGGTGCGCCAGACCAGAGATGACAGCAATACTCCGTGTGTGGCCGGACCTGCGCTTTGTAGAGCGCTAGAATGTGGGCCGGCTTGAAGTATTGCCGTGCTCTATTGATGACGCCCAGCTTCTTCGAAGCCAATTTGGCTTTGCCCTCCAGATGGCCACGGAATTGACAATCGCTCGAGATTTCTAGACCCAGTATTCCAACACTAGGCGCGGCTTTAAGAGAAGTGTTCTCGAAGAGCGGTGATACGACAAATGGGTTTTTTTTTGTGGTAAACGCGCAAACTTGAGTCTTCTGGGGGTTAAATTGGACTAGGTTCAATTTACCACATTCCGCGACCTTCTCGAGAGAGGACTCGATAGAAGACACAAGTTTCTCCCGGCACTGGTCGACGATTTCCCGAGAGAGACCTGCATGGCCCGTGTATACGGCATCACCAGTGCTGTCATCTGCATAGCAATGCATGTTGGAGGTGTCCAACATATCATTGATATGCAGAAGAAACAATGACTGCACGTTTCATACTAAACTAAATTTCAATTTTTACTTAGGCATATTAAATGTAAAGGTTTGAATAAGAGGTGTATTAAATTAAATTTTTAAGTTTTATTATTATTATTATTATTTATTTATTTATAAATATACAGTTTCTTCTTAAAATAATACAAAGTCCTGCAAAATTGTTTACACAGTTTGTCTACAGGATCGAGCGAGTCTCATAAAATAAATCTTAAAGCCTATATTACAAATGTTACTGCAACAATAAATATTGATTTAATCGTTTTTTAAATTTATTTTTATTTGGTTCCCGTCGGATGTCGTCTGGCAAACTATTAAGCAGATATGGTATTCTTTTCTTTAAAGTTCTATCGCCAAAGTAATTGTTTACTCTAGGTACTTCAAGTTTGCCTGATGTCATCGAACGGGTGCCAAGATTATCACTAATTAAGGATGGGCTATGATCTTGAGAGTCATGGTTATTTAAGGCTAAAAGTTATTTGTGCTTTTTACTTATTGGGAGTATATTACAAATTTTAAATAACTTTGAGTAATTGTCTTTACATTTAGCTTTTGTTTTTTTGTTAACAAGTAATTTTAAAAACCTTATTTGCAATGCTTCGATTTTATCAATATATGTTTTAAATGTCCATAACTATCAAGAGCATAGCTCATAATTGAATCTACTAATGTATAATACAAACATTTTAATGTAGCTAAGGGAACTTTAAAACTTAAGTGATAGAATTTACCTAAAAGTATCCTTAACTTATTACAAATAAAATCTATATGGTCGGACCATAAAAAGTTTGAATCTATTTTAACACCAAGATAAGTTATACAATTAACTCTTTCAATTGGCTTACACTTACAGTTTGTAAAATTATTATGAAGGCACAGTAGACTATGTATATACATATTCGGGGGTGAATCTGTGAGGGGTAAATATGTTATTGATGGTAAATTTGTTATTGGTTATTGATACATTTCAGTTTTTGACGTCGATTTTCTTAAACGTAGTTTTTTTTAGATTTATAATAACAATACTTATTATCACGGCTTTATAATGAAAGTGTTCTGACGAATATTCACTTTTTATCTGAGTTCACTTAAAAAGATTCAAATATGTGTAGGATAATTAAAATTCAATCAAAAAGCAAATTTGTAGTCACTAAACGCACTATCAGGCTGAGCATTATACAAATTAATATGTTAATAAAATCATTATTATTCAAACAAAACAAATCTTGTAACTATATTTACAATACTATGACTACATAAAATTAAAACTATCATTACGTGGAAGCGTACCAAGAATACTGGCAGCATTACCGCGTTGGATAGCAAGGCTGATCTGCTGATGTTAATTATACATACAATATGCATCACAAATGAGTTCAATGAATCTACTAATGATAATAATCTAATTCGATATAAGTAGGTATATCTGAATATCTCCTTATTCAAATAATTGGCAGTACATCTCATATCGCGCCTTAATAAAAATTTAAGATTAAATCTCGGAAGAAGAGGCACATAATAGGTTTCACGAAGAAAGTAATAATTTAAGTATCTCAATACGAGTATATATTGTAAGATATGAATAATATTCCCAGTCAGCTCACAAAATGCGGTAAACACAATATCCCAAGTTAGAAGGAAATGAATGGCAAATCAAATACTCAACAAACTGGGGCGTGAAACCGTGATTTTATTTTGAGGAGCTTTATGTCTTGAAGAACCCTTTGATTTATCCTCTCCGCCTGTTATCTCTGTATAGGAATTACTGAAAAAATGTGTATTCATTCATGTATTTGACGTTATGTTGAACGCGAATTCAGCTCATTGCCCTTGTTTCTCGGGAGGCTGGAATTCAAATGAGATTCCAGATATTTTTTCTTTATTAATTAGTTTTTCTTTAATTGTGACACTATAACGTTTATAGTAGTAGTTATTAGAAACCAGGCTTGTGGTTGAAACCCGAATTCTCAATTTTTTAATTAATTAAATTTCTAAATCGGACAGTAAATATAGAATGAGAACACACAATTAGGCCATGTTCAGATGCTAAGATTTTGACGCGCGTTCCAGAATCGCGCGACTAGGCATCGCGCTATTTACATACAACCGATCACATGAACGCGCGTTAACAGTGGACGTCTTTCAAAATCAAATCAAAATCACTTTATTTATGTTTGTCAAGGAAATAATACTTTTGAATGTCAAAAGGTTTTTTTCTCTTTACATTTACCACCACTTCGGAAAAGGATGAGCTTGAATGAGAAGAAGTAGCATGAAACTCATTACCACTCTTTAAAATCAACATTTACAGCTTCATCGCTTAACAAATCATTTCAATTACAATATAATATGTAAAGTGGTACAACAAAAATACTTAAACGTGAAATACTCAATGCCTTGCACTAGTAAATAAAAAAGTAAATGTAAATTAATACGTACAAGAGTTTGCAGTACAGTTGCATATAGATACACACACTGTAAATAAATAAAGGTATTATGCGACTATTTCATCAGCGATTATAAAAATGAACATATATTAAATAAATTTCATTCATGCAGAGTTTTTAGTAACAGGATCATACAACCACCACAAGTAGTGCCCGTTAAAGAGATGACGTATGGACCGTAGCCATCGCCTCCCTCGACAGTATTTTAGGGAAGGAAAAGAACCGCCCACGACGTCACAACAAGCAGTGGTTTTAAACGAGCATGTCGAAGCCTGTCACGAGAACTCGACCAAATAACAAAAAAAATTAATAAATTTCTGAGTCTTTATACACTCAAAGTTCATAGGTATGTAAACTTTTTTGTTATTGATGACATACTGGCTGGTTGTGAAAAAAAATTAAGATTACGTTTTGTTTTTTTCATAAAATTAAATGAAAGGGAATTTGTTTGAATTTAAGTGCATTTCTATTGCTATGTTTAGTCTTGATGTTCTAATTTTACCAACCATTTAAATAAAGTTAGCGACAAAATTGAATTGTTAGATATTCTTTACGTCATGGAGCGACGTCATTTGACGGCAAATGAAATGCAAAGAGCTGTAGGGATGTTGCAGGCGGGAAGTAATCAATCTCAGGTATCTCGGCATTTTGGCATTCATAGAAGTGTTATTTGTCGTCTTTGGCAGCGCTACAATAATACAAGGGAACCCGCTGAACAGCATCCAGGCCGAAAAAGGAGTACAACCACTCGGACAAGATGTATATAAGATATATGTACCGGACATACAACTGCAAGACGCCAGCCGATGTTAACTGCTCGAGAGATAAGTTTGAGGCTACAAAAGTCCCTAAACTGTGCGAAATCGACTGCATGAGGACGGCCTATGAGCTCGACGCCCAATTAGGTGCACACCGATACATCACGGGAATCGCGGTCGTCAAAATGAATGGTGTAGAGAACGGAGAACATGGACCCAGGAACAATGGGATAAAATTATGTTTTCCGATGAGTCGCGAGTTCTTGTTTACGCCCGATATAAGAAGGGTGCGAGTGTACCGTCGGCCCGGAAATACTAAAAGGCTCAGGTGCATTCAGGAAGTTCATTCATACAGCGGCTCAACAGTTATGGTATGGGCGGGTATATAGGCGAACTGAGCTTAATTTTGTAAATGGAAACATGAAAATTACGTTGAGGATATTCTCAGACCTTATGTCCATCTATTTGCACAAACCTTTGGTTCCGATTTTATGTTAATGCATGACATTGCGCGTTCACATACAGCTTGGCGAACCAGTCAATACTTGGCAACGGAGAACGTCTGGACATTGCCCTGGCCTGCACAATCGCCAGACCTCAACCCCATCGAGCACGCATGGGACATGCTCATGCAGAGACGTGTTTTGAAGGACTTGGACGGAGTGACAACAACCCAACAGCTGAAGGATTTGCTACAATATTTGGGAGCGAATACCGCAAGATGACATAAACAGTCTCATTAATTCAATGAATAATCGTTGCCGATAAGTTCTGAATAGCAGAGGAGGCCATACTTTATATTAAATTATCCTATTCTTTCACAATAAATTCATTTTCTATAGAAATTTCATTTTGTTAAAAAAATGTTTAGTTTGCTTATGTACCTTAGTTTCTGCAGTATATTCTAATATTGTTAATTTCTGTTATCAAAAGAACTTATAGAGACAACAGCTGTTATTTTTACATCATAGTTGTAATGTGCAAAACTATCCTAAAATTTAAATTAGTACATGTTGCTTTGACTTTTTTGATGTGTGTATTATTAAGTAATACGCACTAAATGCTTGTGAAATACCCCAGACTTGAGAAAAACGGGCTCATTATAAATTAACATTATATTTCTTAACATCGTTCAATTCCTCCGATCCAGTAAAACCACTTTGTACAACGGCAAGAACGAAATTGTAATTCCTTTGATGTTACCGCCCTATCAATTCGTGATTACCCCAGGTTAAGCGCGACTTTAACGAAATCTCTGTATACATATTTTCTTTGTACGTGTGTATTAATATAACATTGTTTATCTTGGATTGTTTAGATGTACTCGTACCAGACTCGAACTCGTATCAGAGCGGATCTCGCTACGATCAAAGCCAAGGACGGAATATTGATTATTAATTATTTGTCTTTACAGAACCTTTCTTATATTTGAGCTCAATTTTTTTATGACAATAAGGGACGTGACGTTTAGGACGTTCAGCTGATGGTAATTGGTGTTCTGGATTCTTGAAAAACTCAAAAATTCTGAGCGGCACTACAATTGCGCTCGTCCCCTTGAGCGAATGACTAGGTACAGACGATAAGCTTCTTAAGACTGTCCAAAAATGTTACCTATTTAGGTAAGGTTGTTACAAAAATATAAGATAAATTAAACAAAACATTTTTTTATTAATTTTTTATTGGGTTTGATCATCGACATTAAATAATCCTAGATGCAAGATTTTAAGCATTATAAATATCTATTAATATAAATTTACAAATTACCGACTCTAATAATGTATTTATAATTTTCGTTTTTTAATAATATTTCTTGTGCTATACATCATGATTATTCATCATTTCAGCCGGAAGACGTCCACTGCTGAACAAACACCTCCCCTAAAGATCGCCATGACGAGCGGTCCTTCACTGCCCTCATCCAACCTATTCCGGCGATCTTGACCAGATCGTCGGTCCATCTAGTGAGGAGGCCCCCCAAGACTTTACTGCCCCAACGGCCATCTGTCCGTCGAGCTAGTGCCCTGCCCACTGCCACTTCAGTTTCGCAACCATCTGCGCTATGTTGGTGACTTTTGTTCTCCTACGGATCTCCTCATTCCTGATTCGATCTCACAGGGAAAGTTTGAGCATAGCCCTCTCCATTGCCCACAACTGGAGTAAATGCGGCAATGTATAGATATAACAGTCGAAGCTAAATATGGTGCTATTAGTGGCATGTTTCATATTTCAGCTTTGTTCTTATACGACGTGTGTATATATAGAACATAATTGAGTTTATGGTAATATTCAATGAATTATGAATATCGATAGAGCCGTAAATCACTGTGCGTCCTCCACTCTGGGAGTGACAGATGGATTGCCGATCAGTCAGCCTTTTCTCACGTATTCGAAGAAAAAGTTGCAGACAGTTGCAGACAGCCAAAAACTTAAATAGTCATCGGCATAGATTTAAATAAGTTTAAAATCATATCATTTTATCGTAATAGCAACCTACATATTTAATAAATAACAAGAATATATGCACAAAGAGCTGAAGAGCTAACATGAATACGAAATTATTCAGAGACACCATGAATACGTGTAGCTTCTAATTATCAACTTAATTCTTGGAAATTTGGAGTTGGTTATAATTACTCGCATGTCGTATAACTATGAAGTAACCTTAATAATCTAATCTACTCTAAGTTATACTACAATACTAGATTATTGATGAGTCAGTGGGAATGTTAACACGCGTTACTTACTAAAACCATTAGTGTGTCTGTCTGCTAATTTTCGAAACGACTACACTTAGAGGTTTTGTCATTTTCACAGGAAAAATAGTTCATTTGTTTTATTATTTTAGGAAATAAATTACGGCTTCATTATTTCCAAGACTGAAACAATCATAAAATATGCGAACAAGTCGTAGGTCGCACGTAACTCGAATTTAAATAAATAAAACTTTGTAATAGTATAATAGTTGTATTATTCTGTGTGGTTTGTGTTTGTTATTAATAAAGTTTTCATTCATTCATTCATTCATTCATAATAATTGCCACATGACGCAGTATACCGTACAAACTTGTAAACCAGTGCGCAAAATTAATACGCGGGGCGCAATATATTATAGTGATCCTCCACTAGTTACACCCTTTTTTGACTTCTGGCCACTGACACCGTTCAAGATTCGTGCCAAAACATATAAGAACTTTACTTGTAGTAGGGATAATTTGTAAGGGCGACTACATCGAATATATCTCGTTAATAAGTATATATATATTTCAGGTACCGCTGACGATTTTGATCAAATTATATTCACGGGTTTTGGGGCGAATTTAAGATCTCATATTTCGGGTAACGTTTACTTTGTATGAAGCTTTATCTCTTGCACTGTTTCGGGTCAAACTTTTTTATGTGGCAGCAAATACAATAACCGTTACGGCCTCCCCGCGACTTTGTCGCCACAGCGGCAGCTTAGTGCGGTGGCGAGCGGAGCGGCGGTAATGCCACGTACTGCCGAGTAGCGTTTGAGCTGCGACCCAGGTGGACGTATTCAGAATGGCATAATTCAAAATGGCTGCTTGGCCTCGAAAGCAGTTCACAGAATACGTAGAATCGCATGGAATATTACCAGATCTACAGTCTGGTTTTAGGAAGAAAAGAGGTATTGCAGCAGCTCTTGCTGTTGGTGCTGGTACCACATTATGAGTGCCCATGATTCCGGGAAAAGCACAATACTGGGTTTGCTTGATCTCAACATCCAGCTACTTCTAGCCAAACTTGAATAACCGTACACACACCGTTGCTGTGACACATAAAAAGGGTCGAACATTTGCTGTCAAACGGGGAGTGTCTAAGGGCTCAATCCTTAGGTCCTTTATTATTCATTTTGTACACATGCGACATCATCACGACCATTGAGCACTGTAACTTCCACAAGCATGCAAACGATGTAAAGCTCTATGTCTCCTTTGACCCTTTATGTACGCTGTATGCTATTTCAATGATAAATTCAGACCCTTCTCTCTAGATAATAATAATAATACTCTTACTAAACTGGTTCTCATGTAACTCCTTGGTGCTAAATGCCACTAAACTATGGACACAATGTTGACGGACCTAGACTCATGGCCCACTCGAGGAATATAGTACAGCAGGGAGCCTACTCCTAAATCGATATTCGCTAAATCGTGGCATTTGTCGTGTCGAATCCTACTCTTAGTTACATCGTAATCAATGTCGAAATGATGATTGAACGAACGAAACATTATTCGATATTATCGGTCCTAACCCTACTCTTAGTTGAAAATGTCAGAGACGAATATTCGAATTTCACAAATAATCAAACGTCACTTTTACGATAATCTCAACGACACCTTCTAGGCTGTCGATGCTATTATCGTTTCAATTTGTATAGATATATTTACCATACAATATACATACTTAATAAATATTATTGAAATAATTATGTGATTTACTATTCAACAAGATTTTTATCACAACTAAGTCATTTAAGTCATTTTGTTGATCGTTTATGCGTAGAAATAATGCAAATGGCCGCCTGAGAAATAGGAAGTCGACGAGAAGGATTGAGTTACTTTTTTTTACATTTTATTATCCGCAAGTTTTGTATTATTTATTCAATTTTAAATGGTCATATTATATTCATTACATATTTTTTTAACGTTTACATTATGTGTTAATGATACCAAATTGGTGGTGCAGAGTCTGGCATGGTCCTTAGCGCCAAAACTATGTTTTGATTTTTGACACTTAACAGCGACGTAGCACAGATAATGTTTAGGTTTGAACATATTTCATTCACACTAACATTGTCAAAAAATCAGAATATTCGTCTATGGTAACGATAAACGATAAGGAATTCGAACATTTGTTAGAGTAGGATAGTTGCGATATATTCGGAGTATTGTCGTATCGTTCCGAATGTATCGTTGTCGATTTTGCGAGTAGACCTCCTGTACTTGCGCGAGGTATTATTGATAAAATATGAAGTCTTAAGTATGGAGAATAGAAGATGCCTGCAAGAAACAGAACTGGTTGAGTAATATGAATACCTTGTACCACCAGAGCGGCGCTATACGGTCTTCTGTCTTTTAGTCGGCATCACACTGCTGCCCTCGAAGGTAGTTTTAGTAATAACGCTACTATGTGCTAGAACAATATACCGCCACCTTTCAAAGCCTCCTAATCAGTTAATTACCTTAAATTAAAAACGAAAGGATATATTCCTGTTAAATAAAATATCGAAGTATGATATGATTTATTTTAAAATTATACATTTATATGATGAATATGGAGGTTTGTTTCCGAGTTATGTATGTTTAAGTAAGTATATCGTATCAAATATATCGTGGTCTTGCAACCCATAGTACAGGCTATGCCAAATTTGGGGCAAGATAATTTGTGTAAAATTATGTCGATTTTATTATTATTCCAGACTTAGTTGCGTTCAAAGAGACTAGGGAGCTTTTTGTTTTGACATTATTGTGTATTATTTTGCTTTAAATATAATTACTTTTTATAATATGTATATTTGCTCTTGTTGGGCGTAATATTAGTTGCCCCACTTTGCGACTACGCCTGCGGTATCTAGTTGGAGCGCAGCGGAGACCAATACTAAATCTAAGACTGTCACTTATAAAAGTAATATAAGACTAGAAGAACAAAAGAATTGCCTTTTTAAATTCAAAGCTAGCTTAGATATATGTAATCCTACCAAATTTTGATTCCCACTGATAACAAAATGTATAATTTTAATAACAAGATAAAATGTTCCTCAATATTTATTGTTCGTGAATGATAGCTTATATAAAACAACAAAACAAAAGCGACATAAACAAACAATATTATATTTAGTTAGTCAGTTTACAATAATCTCTTACACATTAATCGGCGAGCATTTTCCAAGGGAAGTTATAATGATGATAATATTGCTAATATTTTTAAAGAGTATTCATGCAATGGATCCTGCAATTCAAGATCTGTTGACGCCTTCTAAAGTTCTTGGTGAAGGCTGTGGATATGATGTAAGTTCGAGAGACAAATTATTTTATAGTTAATAGTTATAATATTAATAACCCTTATTAACAATGTATCTATAGGTACAGTTATATTCCTTATCTCCAATCAAAAAAAATCAAGATGTACCCCAGGCTCGAACCTGGGACCTTCTGCACAAAAAGCATACGTGATAACCGCTGTTCCACGGCAACTGTAATGAACGTGCCGAAATATCTATATACATCTAGTACGTAAGTGTTAGGTTATTTTCGTTACGGAATTTCTGGTTTCGGTCTCCACGCTCAAGGCCCGCGATAGAAGCTATGCAATAGCTTAAAAATCGTAACTATTGTTGACTTTTCTCTCCTAATAAACTTATCGACGGTAACTCACCTTATCCGTACACGCCGTCTGTCAATGGAAGGACGTATAGCTTACCAGCTATAGAATTTTGTATGGAAATTGCAATTCATGCGTCCAAATGTAAGGCGATAAGAATAACTTATCGGGTATATTGAAAGTAGAAGGTAGTAATTTATCTCTATCTGTAGATAGTATATTGGGAACGGCCGTAAGTGTAATAATTTCTTTATATAAAGTTCATGTAAATTCACCAAAATTCAGTGAATCAAAATGCTACGGATTCAATATACGGCACAAGAATACGCCAACATGCAATTCATTTATGGTGAGTGCAAGAGCAACGCTTAGCCCTTTATAGAGAAAGATATCCTAATGCGCGTCATCCAGATTACCGTGTATTCGTGAGAGTCCACAGATGTTATTCGGAAGGCAGAATACCTGGCATTGGCATTGATAGTACGAGCTCCGGAAGACTAGCGAATATCAATACTCAAGACATTGTGCTTGATAACATTCAGCAAGACCCGTCGACCTCTGTAAGAACAATATCACGGCGTACTGGAATGTCGAAAACGACAGTGCACCGTGTACTGAAAATAAATAAATATCATCCTTACCATATTAGACGCGTCCAAGCTCTGCAACCGAGAGATTACATTGCCAGATTGTTTTTTTGTCGACAAATGCTTGCAAAAATAGAAGAAGATCCACAATTCTTTGGAAAAATTCTATGGAGCGACGAATCAACTCTAAAAAAAGACGGATAGTTTAATACGCATAATCTGCACAGCTGGCAACTCTCGAATCCAAATTTAATGCGAGAAGAGAGGTCGCAATACCAGTTCAAAGTAAATTATTGGACTGGTATATTAAACAGGATAATTATTGGTCCTTTCGAACTGTCGGGAAATTTATCTTCTCATAGTTATTTAAATTTTTTGCAAAATTATCTCCCGAACTTAATGGAAGAAGGTACCTACCAAGTCGACCTGTTGACAGTAGCAAGCCGGTTCCTTTTGTTATAGGTCATATATATAGGTAAAATTAATTTTAATGTTGCAGGCATGTCCCGAGGTGAAGCAGAACAAACTCAACGTTCATATGGTGCCACACACACATGCACAGCTTGGACTTACTAGAACCTTCTACGAACATTTCACTGGTGGTATGTCTTTTACTTTTAAATGCCTCTTCAATATATTTTTTCTTTTAATGATAAAATGTTTGGGTTTGCCCTGAGCTTCCATCGGTGGCCCGAAAAAAGAAGACCAAAAAGAATAGGGAAGTACCAGGTCTATAGGTGTCGTAAGACGCGACTCAGGGCATTTACCAGTGGGAGGCTCCTTTGCACAGCATGTCGGCTAGATTATGGGTACGGTATGGGTCTAATAATATGTAAACATAACTGCTTAGACTTAACAACTTATGTCTCAAGGTGACATTAGTTGTTAAGAAAATCGTCCCCTAAGAGGGTGAAAGGGGGGGGGGGTGTCGAAGGTTGTATGAAAGTCCTATGTTTTTGAAGTTAGAGACGTGAAAATCGCCATTTAGGTTACTCGCTATAAATAATGAAAATCTGTACCTATACTGGGTGTTTTGGATAATCAGGGTGGTTAAATAGGGGATTGAATAGAGGATTTATTTAAAATCAATAATATGCTTTTTAAATATTTTGTTAATACTTTAAAGAAATAAACTATTAAAAGAATTAAAATTCAAATTACAGAGGACGATGTTTTTCTAAAAACCACCATAAATATGAAGAGAATCCTGGACTCCATTATCTCCGAATTATGGCGTTCAAGAGAGAGAAGGTAAGTTACTTTTTAAGTGCTTGCTACCTTGCGAAGTAATTAATAAAATATCTTAGAAATATAAAACATAATCTTAAACAGTTTGTGCGTTGGTGGGGCTGCTACTTTGATTGCCGTAGACAGCAAGTCCCGCAAATATGTCGGTCTCAGTGAGTGTTATATCTTTGTGCCGTTTGGTGTCGACACACTTGGCCCGTCGGGCGCAGAGGCGTGGAGAATGAATAAAGTAATATCTACGCGCCTCAATAGGGCTACTGGAAATCCAAGCGCTGGCAGCTATTTCACTCAACGGATCAGCCTTGCTATTTGGTACACTTCCCCGTAATGATAGTTTTAATTTAATGTAAACATTGTATTGTATATAGTTATAAGATTTATTTTACTAGAATTCATCTTAATATGAATAATATGGCTTTTCTCAGATTTAAGAATTGTTAAACATTATGCCGTCGCGCTGCCGGATTTGTGTATTAGACTTTAGTTTGCGCCCTGTATGGTTAACAAGTTTTAAAATATTTAACTCAGATTCACTACAGTCAGACACAGATAATGATATTGTTCTTATTTGAAAATAATTTAGATGTAGGGTTAAAACACATGTTTCGCTGGATTTTTCCGACGCTCACTTGCCCAAATAATGTTAATCAATATACTAATTGGCAGGTTTACGCTGTCAAGCTCGGAATTGCCGTATTTCTTCTACTGGTGGGAGAAACGGGATGCAACAGGTATCGCTGATATTTTTTTTTTCACTACAAGACTGGGATAATCCTCAGTGTTGTTATGTCTTAGGGAATGTAAAATGATTAATGCTAGAAACTGCGACAATCATCATCTTAACACGAGGAACAAAATATAAGCTTCTTAAGCCATATATTATTATACTACTCAGTTAAGTCGAGTTAGTAAGTCTTTTATTGGGCGATGTATACTTGTATGCTTTAATCTACACCCACGCTTTAAATCGTCTATTAAAGTTTCTGAAACAGTTAGCTTATTGCCAACATTAAAACACCCAATGTCCTAATAACCATTACAACATTATCCCAGAAAATGTACAAAACAAATGTATTACCTAATTCAAAAGAATTGTTATAAACGTATGTGTGGTAAAGGTTACTATAATACTAATGATTTTCTCAATGATACCACAGCCAGGGAATGGAGCAAACGCCCTAATTATAAATTTTATTGTACGACACTACATAATATATTGGATTTAAGTTAAGAAAAACATGCCCTCTGAGTTTTCTGCACCCGTTCTTCTCATGGATTAAAATATAGAGATCCCTAATAAAAATACAATAACATAACCCAAGGTGTGAAAAAATAGTTATCAGAATTCTGTCATCGCGTGCGCTGCCGAAATATTGATGATAGAATAAAAAATATTCTACATTATTATAGAACGTATCAATATCTATAAAAAAGTTCGCGCTACCATATGTCCAATTACTGTAGTTATGACACTATAACTAGTATTATAATAAAATTTTAACATAACAAGTGAATATTCCATGGTTACATCATATTAACATCCACACAAAATATACAATAGGAAGTCGAAATTAAACATAAGATTATAAAAAAATCACAAATTTAATAAGTCAGATACAGCATAGAAATTGTTATTAATATCATATATATCTAGTGGACGGTGTTTTATTATTTCATCAGAATTTATCAATAAAGAGTTACATTTATATTTAGAACGCGCAGTATACTTGGATGAAAGCACTAGCTTTTATAGCAAACCTTTTATCATCATCCTTTGCACAGGATGCCGGCTAGATTCTTTCATTTGACCGCATACAACGAAGAGCGGTTCGAATCATCGACGATCAAGTCATCTCCGATCGGCTTGATTCTTTAGCATTGCGTAGAGATGTGGGTACTCTCTGCATCTTCTACCGCACTTATCACGGGGAGTGCTCAGAGGAGCTGTTCGGGTTGATACCAGCCGCCGAATTCCACCACCGGATCACGTAGACGTCTGGCATTCCACAACCGCGCGTTTTGTTCGAAATTTCTTGTCTCGCACAGCCCCTTTGTGGAATCAACTACCGGCGGCGGTCTTCCCGTGAGCCTCTTGCCCGTTTGCCCCCTCTCATATATAAAAAAAAAAGGTTATGGGTACCTCAGCGGCGCCTTTTTATGGCTATGAAGCAGTAATGTGTACGCGTTATTGTGTTTCGCCGTAGCTAGTAAAATTGCTGGGCAAGTAAGGCTTAACATCATATGTCTCAAGGTGACGAGCACAAATGTAGGGCCGCTCAGAATTTTTGGGTTTTTCAAAAATCCTGAGCAGCACTGCATTGTAATGGGCAAGACGTATAAATGATCATCAGCTAAACGTCCTGCTCGTCTCGTCCCTTATTTTCATTAAAAAAAAAGCCCTTGTGTGGTTAGTGGGTTTGCTCTTTATCAATTGTATGTATGTATAATTCTGTATAATTATTATTGATATTAATACTGTGATTCTTCAAGTTCATCGCATGGTGTACGAACTACTGCGTCAAAATCGATTGAACATCGCAGGAGGGGGGTGGGGCATGAGTGATGAAGGCACCACCAGCTACCAATCCATCATCGATAGCTATACGTACTCCTTGAGGTAAGTCCAACACTTCTTATCTAAGTTTAATTAAAGGGTGCTGCTTGTGGTGCCAGGCCGACCTGCTATAGTTAATAAACCATTGTATTTGTTGGATGCAATTACTAATTGTCATGACCATGAACATAAATATATGAAGCATCCTTATACAAACAATGAATTCAAGCACTAAAAGTTGATGCATCCAATATACGATAATTTATACTTATACAGTAAATTCTTTATTACTTTTGTGAAATAATTTATATTATTTAAATACGACTCATAATATATTGGATGCAGCATCTTACAAACTAATTTGTTATGTCTATCTATTACAGCCGTTATAAAATACTCTATTTGATTAAAAAGGGGGCCGTTGAGTTTCTTGTATGTTCTTCTTACGAGCTCAACTTTTTAAAAAACAAATGGTAAATTCAGTAATTTAAAAGAAATATTTGAAGTGGCGTATCAAAAGCGCTTTGTTTAAGCCTACTTGAATGAAGTTATTTGACTTTGACTTTGAAACAGGTTATATTTACCTAAACGCGTTGGTGCCACGTAGTCACTCAACCCCTAGCACTAGATACCTTATTTAATATGTTTATTTAATTCATGATTTGAGCCGAAACAAGTCCACTGATGAATAAAGGCTTCCCCCAAAGATCTCCACGACTGCGACGATCGGTCCTCCACTACCCTCATCCAATTTATTCTGGGGATCTTGTCTAGATCATCGTTTCATCTTATGGCCTATTTAATTATTACCGAATTTCTTTCCCACAGAAAATTGAATAATTCATTTCTTCGATGCGGACTTCCACAAGTGGACTGGCAGGCCCACGCCAGTGGTCACTCCCGTGAGTTTACTTCATTAGTGGCTCAGATGGGATTCGACGCTCTATTCATTAGCCCAATCAGCTTTGATGATGAGCTAATCAGAATGCAGCGACGAGCGCTAGAGTTTATATGGCGAGGAAGTGATGATATTGGTAAGAAGTTCCATATTCGTTAAGACCAGGGTACACAGTTGTAACAATGCACTGTAATGGCTAGTACAACACTTTTGAGATACGCTAGCTCACTGTGAAAGGTATAATAAAATTCATGAAAGGAATCAATCTAAGATGTGTGTTAAAGTTAATAGTGCCCATCAGAATAGATCTTATTGGTCGCAGTGATTATACATGAAGTATTGCTCCCATTTATCGTCCCTTGTACTTCAGTGTCAGCTTGAGCCAACTGACCGTGTGCATTCATAGCAATTAGAATTTTTGGCGAGTCCAAGACATGCCACAATCATTTCAGCCGGAGGACGTCCACTGCTGGATAAAGGTCTCCCACAAAGATCGCCATGACGATCGGTCCAGCGCTGCCCTCATTCAACCTATACCGGCGATTTTGACCAGATCATCGGTCCACCTTTGGGGGCTACCAAATCTACGTGTTCCGGTAAATGATCACCATTCGAGGACTACGGGATACATAGAACGGAGGAGGGCAGCAGCATCCTTCCCAGAAGCTTTAACATCTTCTGCGATCGCCAACCCTAGGTGGGTAACCCAAGCGAGGTGATTATGGTAAAACGCCCCCAAATTAAAAAAAACATGCCACAAACTTCAATATAATCCTCACCGTCTGGATGTCTGGCGCTCTTCAGTACTTTTTCTCTTAGTAAGGTTTTAAAGTAAATTCCTGCCACCGAAATGTGGAATAAGCTTCCTTGCGTGGTATTTCCAGGATGATACGAGATGACACTTCCAAAAAGAGATAGTACCGGCAATGTTACTGCGATTACTTTGGTTTTGCAGGAGAAAAAAAGCGGCGGTGATTACTTAAATTTAGATGAAGTTAGTCAAATGAGTACCCGTACGCTAACCTATTTGATTAATGCTATAAAAAAATTGAGAATTTTTAAATGGTGCTTTCGTAAATTGCTTTTGGTCAGTTTTGCACACTTGCTATCAATATAACCTTGATTGGGGTGAAATGTTACACCACGATTATGAAGTTTCAATTTCCTTTAAAGGTATAGTAATAGTACATAAAAATTTTACTGCTTTACCAGCTTTATTGTGATCTTGGTCATTTTCCAGAGGCTCACGTTATAGTTTATATACCAGGAAACGGTTTATTAACAAATTGCGACGCTGCAACATAATAGGCTTAGGAGCTGTTTCACAATGTACGTAAAGTTACGAATAAGCTACTTGCTACTTATCTATCGAATAAAGACTTTATTTGCGTTGCACAATGTAAAAATTGTGTAACATAGCTATTAATTTATCGATTCTATGACAATCTGCTACTTTACTTGGACATTGGGAATAGCCCCTTAAGGTACCAAAGTACGACTTACCCGTGCCAATAAAATATATATAACGTGTTGTAAAATCTGATTAAGGTGTGGAGTCGGACATCTTCACTCACAAGCTATTCAACGGGTATAACGCACCTCCAGGGTTCTGTTTCGGAACTATGTGCTCAGATCCTCTTCTGGTCACCTCGGACACCGTCTTCAACAACGTGGATGAGCGGGTAACCCACTTCTTTAGTTTTTTATTTTCTCTTTCGCAGCGCCTATTTCTGCCGTGCAGCAGTAATGTGTACACGTTATTGTGTTTCGGTCTGAAGGGCACCGTAGCTAGTGAAATTACTGGGCAAATGAGACTTAACATCTTATGTCTCAAGTTGACCAGCGCAATTGTAGTGCCGCTCAGAATTTTTAGTTTTTAAGAATCCTGAGCGGCACTGCATTGTAATGGGCAGGACGTATCAAAAGCGTCGTCTACTAGTGGCATCACAATCGCAGAGATATAAGATGTTACGTCTCATTTGCCCAGTAATTTCACTAGCTACGGCGCCCTTCAAACCAATACACATTACTCTTGATTTGTAGGAGGCTCGTCTGCACAGGATGCCGGCTAGATTATGGGTACCACAACGGCGCCTATTTCTGCCTCGAAGCAGTAATGTGTAAACATTGATGTGTTTCGGTCTGAAGGACGCCGTAGATAATAAAATTACTAGGCAAATGATACTTAACATCTAATGTCTCAAGGTGACGAGCGCAATTGTATTGCCGCTCAGAATTTTTGGGTTTTTCAAGAATCCTGAGCGGCACTGCATTGTAATGGGCATGGCGTATCAAATACCATCAGCTGAACATCATAAAAAAAATTTAGACGTATAAATTATCTAAGCATAATACCAATATTTATATCCAGGAGTGGACAGAAATGGACAAACTAAATATAAAATACATATCTTCTAGGTAGATCTTTTTATCGAACAAGTAAAATACAGTCAGTCTCCGTCCTACAGCACCATGCATATCTTAGTGGTGATGGGTGCATCACTTAGCTACGATAACTCGAGGATGTGGTTCAGCAACATCGACAAACTGATCAAGTAAGTTTATTTAAAACATCTTTGAATCATTTATATTTCTCATCATCATACCAATTGTCAATTTCTTTTCTCTGGTTTTAGTTATTAACTCACTTTAAGATTTTACAGTAATGCGAAATTAGCATGCAGTGTTTAAATTTAATATTGCATACCCTGTGCACGTAATTTAAATTATAAGAAATATTTTTATCTAAAATCGCTGGCAGACCAATAAATGTATAAATATCAGCTGGAATACATTCACTGCTGCAGAAATGCCTCCCTGTCCTCATCCAACCTATTCCGGCCGATCTTGACCAAATCATCAATCCATCTTCTACCAACACGTCTTCCGGTACGTGGTCGCCATTCGAGGACTTTATTGCCCCCACGGCCATGTGTCCTTCAAGCTATGCCCTGCTCACTGCCACTTCAGTTTCGCAATCAACTGAGCTATATCGGTGACTTTGGTTCTCCTACGGAACTCCTGATTGATTCGTTCTCGTATCTTTCATTTTATTTCTCATAACTACGATTGAAGGAGGAACTTTTGAATTTAACTTTATATTTGGATATAATTTACACACTTCATACATTTTGTCTAGCCCTAAATTAGGCATATTAGCTTGTACTATAAACATACTTAGGCATCCATAAAACACATACATATACACCCATGATTCGCAAACAAATATTAAAAATCATCATCCAAATGTTTGCACCTACCGGAACCCGGGACATGCTAGCTTAGTAGTCAGTAACTACGAGGCTATATGAGTCGTCCTGATAAAAGCGATTGAACAAAAACATTTTTCAATACTCAATTGAGCTATAAAACCATTTAAATTGCTAAAAGCTATAAATCGTCTGGTAAGTTAGTGAGGCATTTGCGTTGTTGCTTTTTGATATAAAATTCAGGTTTGTGTTAAAAATTGCGATGAGTGTATTAATAATATCTCTATAGAATGCACATATTATTTTATATTGAATCGTACTTAACCTATTTCATAATTTAATAGAGAAACAAAGATGTATCTAAGAATTCATGAATTTTGTTATATCTAAAAGTGTTTTAGACAGCGTTTTCGTTGAAAGCTCCAAGACAGCTTACTTTTTCAGACACCTTCAACAAATATCGTTAATGTATACAGAAACTTTACAAATTATATACTAAAACCTTTATCATAAGATCCATTAGTGAAATCAGCAATAAAATCGTAGCAGTAGTTTTTGAGTTTATCCCGAACAGACAGACGCGATGGAGGACTTTGTTTTATAATATGCAGTGATGCAGGAGAACTAAATATGGATGGAGGCTATGTGTGCTATTTATGAGACCTACCTACTTTAATAATTAACATTTTGAATTTTGAATTTTTATGTCAATTAAATCACTAACTTCGGAAAGCAATGGGCCTGTGAGAAAGAAGAAACGTCGACAGTTGTACACATAAGATTTCGCAATATATAGTTTCAAGAGTACCTGTTTTTTAACTTTCTCTCCTTTATGAAAAATGCATTGTTATGGCAGAACAAATACTGAACATTCAGTTGCATCTACTGCTACTAACAAAAATTTAGCTCATCATTTAAATCCATATATAATCTAAGCCACTCGTATCAATACCACGTATTTTTTTGTATAATTACAGCAAAGTAAATGAGAAAACGTACAAAAACAACTTACATATACACCTCACGTATTCATCACCGAGTTGCTACGTGAAAGCGGTACATGAAGCTAAGTAAGTTATCAACTTATTTGTAGTATTTATGTAACGGGTTATATTCCCGCAGATTCTCATCCATAAATAAGAATTTATTTTCACAAACGAGCCACCTGATCTTAAGTGGAGGTTTACCAGTGGGAGGCTCCTTTGCACAGGAAGCCGGCTAGATTTTGGGTACCACAACGGCGCCAACGTGTTTCGGTCTTAAGGGCGCCGTAGCGAGTGAAATTACTGGGAAATGAGACTAAATATCTTATGTCTCAAGGTGACGAGCGCAATCGTATTGCTGCTCAGAATTTTTGGGTTTTTCAAGAATCCTGAGTGGCACTGTATTGTTGTAATGGGCAGGACGTATCAATTACCATCAGTTGAACGTCCAGCTCGTAACATGCCGTATTGTCATAAAAAAAGTGATCACCACAGCCCACATTCTCCCGCTACACCACTAACGTTATTCTCGTTATTTCAAAATCGTTGACCTTAGTTCCACTCCTATCCAGGATTTGATATAAGGCTGAGATATATAGACCGTACTGAGACTTAACTCAGACTTTACTAACGTAAAACTCACTCAGCTATGTCTTTCACCTTTTATTTGATTTTTATAGCCATTTCATAGATCATTTCCCTAGAACATTAGTTGAACCTACATTAACTGGATAGGGGCCGCGCTTGAACCTCATTTGAACGACAAGCTCGCTCAAGTTAGCAATATTGTACTACCAAATCTAAGTATTTCTACTGCAATTAAAAGTATTATCTATGATCTATTATATAAAGCCTCCTCTCCACTATCGGCGATTATCGTCGACTAGAAGCGAAGATCGCGGTGATCGGTGACTTGTCTGTTTTTCGGGTACGTATCAAAGAGAACTCGCGTGTAGTTGGGTGCGCGTGCCCACACGATCGGCCGGTCTTTCATTCGCTGGAGGACACTATAAGACACTAGAAGTGAATTAGCTCTCTACATGATGGAGCTCGCGTGTAATCGTCTTTAATCGCCGATTGTGGAGAGGCGCCATCATGTTTTGAATTGCTATCAATGTAACTTCATCTCTATACAAGTCGCTTCGATTTTATTCTCGTTTTGTTACGAGATTAGGGCTACAGATGATCATATTAGCATGGCCGGCCTAATGGAAGATACGCGCCCAATGTAGTGTCGCCCTGGAAACACCTCACATGGAAGCTCATTCCATACGTTGGTTGTACGTGAGCGGATGCTTACGAAACGTTTAGACAAATCGTGTGTAGTCGTACATTGGGTCTCAAGAGTATAAAAAATTTGTATGTACAGTCCACTTCTAACCACCAAACAAGATGACTTCATGCCGTACGCGTATGACAAGTTCAGCTACGTCACCGGCTTATATACCTCAAGACCTGACCTCAAGTATCTGATTCGAGAAGGACAGACATACTTACAAGTGAGTATTATACACACTGAAGATAACTTAAGGGTATGAGTCATTTCATCTCAAGTCTCACGTTTTGATAAAACACGTTTATGTGTTAAAGGTTTAGTAACCCATATGTTATAGTTAACATAAATTAATTTCTTAAAGATACCACCAGATTGGTGATGGAGCGACCTCCGGCAGCTTATTTTAATTTTAAAATTAATTGTATCGAAATTTTATTAATAAAACAGAAGAAGTGCACTGAGTTACTTGCGCGCGTTCTTCTCAGGGCTGACTGAGGTATTAATTTCCGAATGGGTAGTTTTTGATTTCATATCCTATTTAGAATAAAAATATTTGAATTTGTTATGGGCTAATGATACCGGTTAACACCGGTTTGCCATCTGTTCGTTCTGTAAGTAATTCATTTATTTATTCCTTTTTTTAAATGCTTTTTGATTTTATCTGATCTCATTATTTGGATGACAAACAGCTTTAAGATCAATCTGCACAACTTCAGTTAGCTCAAAATAATATTGTTATAGTTGTTATTGTAATACACGATGTATATTTATATAAATATAAATCTAAAATACATTATGTATTTATTAATAACTTAATTAAACTATTATCATAATTTAGACATGTGAGCGACTAATATATAATAAATGAAGAAGAATATGAGACTTATTTACATAATAAACATTTAGAATTTTTAATTTAAATGTCAATTAAATCACTAACTTCGGGATGGAATGGGCCTGTGAGAGAGGAGAACGGCGCAACACATTAACTTTTTTGTTTCATTCGTATTTATTCATATGTAACAAAAAAAAATCCTCCCCTTTCTCCCCTTAAATATCAGCTTTAGGCTTAACGTCGACAGTTGTTCAGCATAATTGATTTAAACATAAGATTTCACAATATTTGTTTTGTGCAAAGTTTTAAGTTTGTTTATTCAATTTCACAATTATTTTTTTCCATTTTAGATAACAAAGCAGCTTCAGGTTTTTACACGAACGAAGAAAAATGACAAAGTAATAGATCAGTTGATGTGGACAATGGGTGAGTAAATAAGTTATGCGAATGTCTTTTTAAAGAAGTAAGAGTAGTTTTTTTATGAAAATAAGGGACGACACGAGCAGGACTTTCAACTGATGGTAATCGGTACGCCCTGCTCATTAAAATGCAGTGCCACTAAGGATTCTTGAAAATCCCAAAAATTCTGAGCGGTACTACAATTGCGCCCTTCAGACCGAAACACAGTAATGTTTACACATTACTGCTTCAGGGCAGAAATAGGCGCCGTTGTGGTACCCATAATCTAGCCGGCATCCTGTGCAAAGGAGCCTCCCACTGGTGGAGGTTTCTTAATTGTTAAATAAGTTTCACACGGTTCGATTTTAGTAGATCAGCATGCGATTTGAATTTGTCTTTAGGTACATACATTCACTGAAATTAATTGAACAAAACTTTGACACCATTTAACTTTCCTTGCTACAACTATCTTGTTGAAATTCAACACGTCCTAACTTGTGGACTACAATGTATTTGTTCACGCTCAGATTTCTTTACTTTTAAAGTAATTGTCCTATTTTTCTAACTCCTTACTCATAAAACATCACAATATTTACCTGCTACATATTCCTTCATTTCATTACTTTCTGCCATCTTAGCTTTGGATTGACTTTAACTGAAACACCTGCGGGCCTACCATGAACGCTTAATGCGATTCATTTGACGACCTAAAATTAACTGCTTTGCTATATCACGACGACATCATTTAAGCGATCGAATTTAGTTTTACGTCAAATCAAGTAGGAAATTGAATCGCAAACTGATTTAGTTCGTTCATTTATTCGTACCATGAGGTAATATTTCAACCTAAACTGGATAGCTTGTTTGTTAAAGTGAGCGAATGAGTGAGAGACAAACTTATGCAACGACTGTGCGTCATGTCTTTCTCACACCGCGGACCACAGACATTTCGTTCATTCTTCATAAGCGATTCAAACGCCATTCAGTAAAAAGCACTTCATGGTACAAAGTATAGCGAATCAGTTTAGGTACCTAAACTGAAATGCATCGGAATTGAATCACTAATTAAAAGTTGATGGTAGGCCCTCTGAACGTGTTCATTCGTATTAAGTTCAGATTTTTGGTGAGTAAAATATTTTATCTCTTAGCTTCAATACCTGTCCTCTTGTCATATTGATTCTTTAATCACTTCGGATGGAAGTTCAGTCTACAGTTTGCTTGCACGCGAAAGAAACTTCCTCGAGACTACATTATTGATAAACGCTAAGTTTGGGACGTGTCGTGCGATACTTCGAGTCCTCTGCAGTAATAAAATTTCTAGCTCTTTGAAAAGTAATATCAGGTACTACATAAAACGTTATGTATACCATCTTATTCTACTAAACGAGAAGTGTAATATAGTTGGAAGGATTCTGATGATATTTAACACATGGGGATTTTTGGAATGAAATACAGTTTTATTATACACAACTAGTGTTAATTGGCAAGAAAGGTCGGGCTGTGTAGAATAATTTAGAACGGTGTAGGACACGCCACATATTCAGATAACTAGGAGGATGATACGTTTGTAGCGTGTATTACGAAGGTTGAAGAATTAGACGGTAGGGATAAAGGTCAAACAGCTGTTCGGAACACGTAATAAATGCGATAACCAAGCCTACGTTATGATGGATGAAAGACAGACATCAACCGATCACTCGCTCTAATTTCATTATAAATTATTAAGTTAGAAATTATTTTAATGCTTTCTTTAGAATACTTTTTGGTGTCCAACACTACCACCATTTCGGAATCAAATGGTGAATAGATTCTCTCAGCTGTCCGATCTTAGAAATTCAGCTGTGGGGTAGTAGGCTTTACGACAGAGACATTCTTTAATAAAACAATTAAACTTTCTTATCGATAATGCCTGAACAGCGATTGGGACTTTATTATATAAGAGTATACATTTACCCTTAAAGCTTTATAATGAATCTTATGAAGCTTACTATAATTAGTTACAAGCAATCCCTTAGTTCTTGTGTTATATATAGATAATAGTCGAGATACACAAGATGCATTACAATTATTTATTTTTGGTCAAAGATTGGTGTTATTAAATGAAACTTGTATCTCCTCATTTATTTCAGCTGTGGCACAGGATCACACAATTATCACTGGGGCGATGAGAGACTACGTATACAAGCACTATCTTATGAGAATCAACGATGCTATTGAGAAGGCCGTAGGACAGTTAGAAGATGCTTTTAAGTAAGTGAAGGTATATTGAAAATACGTCCATTACAATGTGTAGAAATGTATAATACCATGGCTGATCCCCCCGTCAATTTGTGGGGGGATGTTGTTTCTTTATAGGACAAAATGTTTGACTTGTTCTCCGTAGTTTTGACAACTCCGAATTTTTTAACTTTTATTATCGCGGAACTTTAACAATAAAAGACATTGTCAATATCGTGAGTACCTGTCATAATAATTACAACTCCGAATTCATCCTCAAACGTTTTAGAGGATTTGTTTATGGTACTGGACTGGTATGAACGTAACATGAATATTAATGGCGAGTACATCTCGCACTTGAGATTTGGAAACGATAAAAAAAAATCGTCATTAAGTCTGAAACCTCACAAGACTTACACCAGGTGCTGAATAGCGTGGGTGATTCTACAATATGGATAGGTCTCCGGATGAACTTGGACAAAACCAAAATTATGTTCAATGGCCAGTTTAGTTCAGAACCAGTGCATGTTAATGGAGTTGGTCTCGAAGCTGTCCCGCAATATGTTAACCTAAGGCATCTGCACAATCGGACTCTGGAGTAACTACTCCGACAAGGCAGAGCAATTTCGAGAAAGAGGCCAATAGAAGAACACAACTGGGTTGGGATTTTTAGGGAATATTCGTTGAATCGCATATATCCAGTATTTTCTTCGAATATACCCAATTCCTGAAGACTAAAGTCTTCGATCACTCCGTCCTACCTGCTATGTCATACAGATAGACTTTCTCGGTACTGCTAGTTCACAAAGTTGCTCAGCATGCTATGAAAAGAGTTATGCTTGGAATTTGAATAAATATGAGGTGATTCGACCGAGACCTGAAGCCATGGAGATGGCTCATTGCATAAGTAAGCCGAGGTGGTTTCATGCTGGATGTTGAATGGGCATTGAGTTTCTTATATAATACTCCATGTTCTCCTATTCCCAAAAATAGAGTACATAAAAAATTTGAGTTTATACTGCTTATCATGCTGTTAAATACGATAAATACTCTTACTTTAGGATATATACAGTATAAGTCATTAGTTGTAGATACTACGTATTTGCCAACAACCTATCTTTAATTTTCCTCAAAATTATTTCCGTTTTTGTAGGCCATCTCCATAGGCCTTTTTTTAATTCAATAAATTGATATTTTGGAAATTATATTTGTAGGATTCAGGGGTACTCAATGAAATGGTAACCAGTGTGTAAAATCAACTATTAAGCCAGCAACACTGGTACTTGAGATTCATCAGGTGTTGAGATGGCGAAGACCTGAAAATAATGTAAAGTTAAAATTTAATTATCCTTTCAGCAAACTTCGCAAGTCTCGTCCAACTACAAGGTATTATAGATGCAGCTTCAATATATCATCGTGCCCCTTCACAAACAGACCTTTCTTTATGGTGAGTTGTTTATTTTGTCTTCCAATTATTTGGAACTTCATTATCAATGAGCCTTTACCTGCTAGCATTGATCAACAAATGTTGACCGAACATGCAAGCATTTCGTTCACTTCACTTTATACATATAAAAATAAAAAATGAAATAACAGTTACAACTGTTAGGAGCTGTCGACACACGCGTATATGCGATCGCAACGCGCAGCTTCAAAATAGACAGACCGCTACCCTTAAACAGGCGTCAAGTTGAAGAGGATTCCCTTAATGTTGCAATGGCCTAAGGCTGGATTTAGTGTTCGACCGACAGTGAGCGCTGACGTCGATCGTGCGTAGCGCGTACTCGCACGCGCTGACCATGTTGCGTTTTGTGCTCAGCTGACAGCAAACTTGATTGCGCGTCTACAATTGCGAAGACAAATTAATCCATTTAACCTCATTAATATGTGCGTACTACTTTTCATATATTATGTGAAAACTATTAAATGGCTTAGTAATACATGTCAAAATAGTTATAAATATCTGTAAGTTTTAAATAAATACTTACGCAAACGATTACGGAATAAAAGACGGAGAAGATATCATGTTTACCCAATTATTAAGAACGCGCGTACGGTCGGTCGCTCCGTTAGCGTCGCACTGAACGTACTAATTTATCGTCATAGTGCGTCAGCGAACTGACGTACGCTGGACCGACGAGCTGGATTCTCGTCAACGCGACGTAGCTGTACGCGCGTAGCATTTCATCGCCACTGGGCTGTATGCGTTCATGATGTTTTCATTGACCGACGTCAGCGTCCACCATCGCGTCCGTCGAGCAATTAATTGAGATAAAGTCGGGCCGTAATGTTGTTGTCTCGATTGTCTTCAGTGATTTTATGCATGAATACGACAGGCGGCCCTAGCAAGATTGCATGGGAGCGATTCTCCGATTCTGGCTGCTACTGTTGTCTGACCAATTAGGAAACGCTGTGATCGTTACATGACCAATAAGCATTCATTACCACGCGCGCGCTACCTTAGCTGGCTGATGGGATTGATATAAGGTCTTAGGCGTTTTAATCTTATGTGTTGATGTATTGCAAAATAATTGATGTTCACGCAGGCCGTTTATAGACTTGTTTTGTGCTTGTAACTTACTTTTTTTTTTCAGACAACTATCTACAACCCGCTAGCTTGGCCCGTGTCTATACCTGTCAGGATTGCAATATTTAAAATAAATTATGAAGTTAGAGATCCAAAGGGTAAGTAGGCATACTGTAATACAACATCATTTATTGAAAACTTGAATATAATAGATAAATTTAAAAGCTTGTTAAATACCAGATACTAATTAATTGTACATTTTACCCTTTCTCTCGTTTTTCAATTGGGCTACATGCCTTTAAAACTATATGAATATAATTTTTTTGTTAAATAGTTTTATTAAATAATTTATTTACATAATCAAAACTTAATTTCATACGCATATCATTGTGGTTAATATTATGTAGTATGTCCGCCATATTCAATTTAGTGTAATGTTTGAAATTTGTTTCGATTTTGCCCGAGCCCGTCTTTTTACTTCGCTGGTGTTTTGTGCCTTAGATGCATCTGCTTTGTCTCATGCCCGAAGCACTCCTGTTCTACATGGCGTGATTCCGGTATGAGGCCATTTTGCATGAGTAGCTTGCATATGGTTTTGTTTTTTTATGGAATAGGAGGACAAGCGAGCGTACGGGTCACGTGGTGGTGAGTGATCACCGCCGCCCATATTCTCTTGCAACACCAGAGGAATCACAAGAGCGTTGCCGGCCTTTTAGTAACTGTACGCGCTTTTTTTTGAAGGTACCCATGTCGTATCGTCCCGGAAACACCGCACAAGGAAGCTCATTCCATAGCTTTGTCGTACGAGGAAGAAAGCTCCTTGAAAACCGCACTGTGGAGGACCACCACACATCCAGATGGTGGGGATGATATCCTAACTTGTGGTGTGTCGTTTTTATTATTAGTTTGCAGGAATTTCTTCTTAGTAAACGCTTTTATACCAGCAATCTTGACCAGATCGTCAGTCCCTCTTGTGGAGGGCCTACCATCACTGCGTCTTCCAGTACGTGATCGCCATTCGAGGAATTTCTGTCCCACGTGCCCTGCCTACTGTCAGTTCAGTTTCACAATCATTGTTTTTTCTATCAATCAATCAATCGCTGGAATACGTGATATAGTGATCTATAAAAAAAAAATATTGTACTGCAATCATTTGGGAAATTCACCCCACCCCAGTGTATACATTTTGATAGCATAGGTAGATTTCATTTCATAATTTAATTTCATTTCATAGCAAAAATCTTGTTTCAGATAATGTTATTAAATCCGCAATATTTCCGATACCAAGTCAAGTGATGAAATTGCCATTTCGAGTTGTCCCCAAAAAAACTCACGAGCTAGTGTTTATCGCAAAGGATCTGCCTCCATTAGGCTACAGAACGTACCTTATCTTACGTGAACAAAGCAAAATAAAACGATCATTAATAAGGAAAGTGAATGTCAATAAGAAATACTACGTACGACAAACGCCAATCTCTGTAAATACTACTACTTTGAATGAAGACTATGAAGATTTTTATGATGAGAAATTCATTGAAAAAGAAACTGATAAGTCACCCAATATGGATGGCAAATACTTCGAAGAAAGTTTCACAAATACTATCCCTGGAAAAAATCATCCTTTGGATTTCGTTCCAGTAAATACAACGGGAATTGAATCCATAGTCACAGAAGACACAGTAACTGTAACTCCCGAAGACAGATTAATATTAAATAAGACAGTTACATGGAAACCTATTACTACCAGCACAGTTAAACCATCTACGACTACCAGCACAGTTAGAACATCTACGACTATGAGCACAGTTAAAACAACGACAATGAAAAATCCAACTGTTAATAAAACTGATACGTTTTCACTTGAATCCAAAGACATGTTTATAGAGAATAAGGTAACATATCCTTTATTCTAAAAATGACTGTTAATTAAATTTGAAAAAAGTCATTAATATTCATTTAAATATAACGTTCATGCTTTTAATCTTATCACATTAATCTATTTTAATAGTTTCGTCGACAAGTGTTCGCTTTTTTCTTCCCAACATTTTAATGTGTTATGTTCCGAATTACCTTGGTACTAAAATATTTTTTATACGCTTGAGATCATCTCTTCATCCTTATAACATTATTTCTGCACCTTTCTACGGATTGATACCATAGCTTTTCCGTATATAACTGCTTCTAAATTCGTTATTTGCTTAAAGTATATAATTTGTGTATATCAATCACATGATCAACTCAACCTTACTCCTGTATTCAGATATGGATATAAAGTACAATGGTAAAGAAGAAGTTTATGACCCATTGCTGAGATATAAAAAAATCAATATAATTTTTATTTATTTTAGTACTTAAAAATCTACATTGACTCATACAGAAAGATATCAACTATCCAACTAATGAATAGCATTAATTCATCATTGGATATTCAATTTTACTATTACATTTCTGATGACCCCAAAAAAGAAGAAAGTGAAAAGATTTCTCCAGGACCATCCGTATTCAGACCTTCGAACGTAAAACCAGAACCAATAATAGATTTCATTGATACAACTGTATACAAATCAGACATTAGCCAAGAAATTCACAGTAAATATTCCAACTATGCTTCTTTTGTGGTCAGGCTTTACGAAGAAAGTCCACTGGTTGAGGTGGATTGGGTTGTTGGTCCTGTGCCGATAGATGACGGGTTAGGAAAGGATGTATTTTTGAGGTATTCAACGGATTTGGATAATTTTGGGACATTCTATACGGATGCTAATGGACGACAGACTATAAAGAGGATTAGGCATATGCGAGCTACATACCAGCCTTACAATTTAGATCCTGTGGCCGGTAAGTTCCTTCAGCCATTATACTTAGCTTACTGCATAAGCACAATCTGCACAGTGAGATTTAGTCCTGGGTAAGAGGGAAATTGGATCTTTGTTAGATTGTTATTATTATCTTTGATATTTTTTCTTTTCTAATCTATCGCCAAAACCGATGAAATTTCTCAAACCGATGAAATTATGTTATTTATTGCTTTGATTAATACATATTTGGTATTATTATATTTCAAAATATTTAAAAGAAATTATTTTATTACTTACAATTTATAATATAATCATTGAATTCAGTCATCCAAAATTTTGTCAGTACTAAAGGGTTTGTTAAAAGTATTTTAAAAACATTTCCATTCACAGGTAACTACTACCCAGTCAACTCAAAGATATACATTGAAGACACAAAACGAAATCTTCGCTTATCAATTTTCAACGACCGCTCCCAAGGCGGGTCATCATTAAATGATGGTGCTATAGACTTCCTTGTTCATAGACGAATACTTACAGATGACACTGGAGCACAGACTTTCCTCAATGATACCATAGAAAACCAGGGCGTTGTAATCCGAGGAAAACATTATCTGTATTTCACCAAAGCTAACTATAGACCAAATAAAGTGTATGAAAAGAGACTTGCAAAAGAGATAGAGTTATCGCCAAAGGTTTTTGTTTCTGTTTACGACGACTGGGAAAATACGACAAATGAATTTACAGCTTTGAGAAATAAATTACCAATTGGAGTACATTTACTTAGTCTAGAAGAATGGAACGATCATACATTACTATTAAGACTTGAGAATTATTTGGAAAAGTCAGATATTGTTAAGTCAGGTAATAAAATTGTTAAAATCAAGGATTTATTTGTTAATATCAAAATAAATGCTGTTAAAGAAACAACGTTGGCAGCGCATATGTGGTTTAAGGATTGGGTTCCTCTACATTGGCAGAGGAATGAGAGTTTTTATAAGAGTTTCAATGATTATTACGGGTTAGGTAATATGGAGCTGAGCAAGGATGAAATTATAAGGCCGTTTGAAGAAGTAGATCTTGATGAAGGGATTAGTCTGACGCCGCAGCAAATCAGAACATTTGTAGCGTGGTTTGAATATCTAAAGTAAATTGTTGCAGAGAATTTGCATGTTACTTACCTCTTTGTAATTTGGAATAATTCATTAATTTTCTAGATGTGCCGAACCGCATAAGTTCCTTACCTGAATGCTACTAATAAAGCTGGATGGGTGCGATTTCCATTTAGATCTTTAAAAGTAATATTCACCTGTATTTATTTTGGTTTTGGAAATAAAAAACGACTTTAGGAGTACCATACTATTGTTCGCCAACTTCGTGCGCGACCGTCCCACGGGTTGACAGACGGTGGCGCGGTGGCGGGGGAACAGCAGTCTCATGCATTGCCCTTCCTCGCAACACCACCCGCTACATCTTAGTATCCCGCCGCGCCACAGACTGTCAAACCGTGGGACGGTCGCGCACGAAGTTGTCGGACTATAGCAGATGGTCCACGTAACATTTAGCGGTGCCCATAAGTGTGACGATATCATCTAATTTATTATGTAATGACTTGACATAGCGTTTCACATTTATAGGTAAAAGATTAAATCAACTAACAATTAACTCAGATTTAAATAATATCCTCATATTATTATTTCTAGAATCATAGTGTCAAGTGTAGACCACGTTAGGTTGATATATGGGTCTATTATTGATTTTTATACATATTATATAACTTATACTTATACTTATTACATTAAAATATCTTTGAAAATAATACATATCAAACAGCTGTAGTTAAAACATTTTTATAAGCTACCAATTATAGAACTTTCATCCCCCTTTTTCATCTCCACACAGGTCTAAATTTTAAAAGCGCTAAACAAATATTCATTTATTTCTTATCAAATGCATAAATACAAATTTTGCATGGTGTAAACTTCGATAGAAACGAACTTTCATACAAATTTCCAAACCCTATTTCAACCCTGCCAAGCCTTTTATTCGAGATAAAAGATAGCCTTTGTCTTTCTATATATATTGGTCTCTATACTAAATTTCAGCGATTTAGGCGTAACAAACCAACTTACATTCACATTTATAATATTAGTAGAGATGTATTTCGCAGTATGTATATCACGTAATATTTGAACGTGTTTTTCACTTATTTGAAAGCGTCCGATTTCTTGAATACATAATACTCCCACATACACGAAGAATAAAACAAATGTTTTAATTTAATTTTAAGCTTTTCATACTGATTTATTCAATTAAAATAAATAAAATATAAAAAAGTTAAAAATACGTTTTGGAACGTTCAAAACTTGGAACCAGTGGACTTTTGATTTATTATAAATAAACAAAAAATTAAGTGGACTTTACTTCGCTCTCCTTACCTTAAAACATTTTCTACTTAGTGAAGCGTATATTTGAATAATATTATATTAACTGCGGTGACTACAGTACTGATAAAGGTTGTATTTTGCTGTGTTGGAATTGTTTTATATTTCCAGAACTCTAAAAACTGTATCAAATATCTATGTTTTACCCCTTTGTGATTGAAAAGCAACCTTTTTATCGAAAATGCCGACCTAGCAACACTACATCCATAAAATCGAAATTAGCGGCGCTTACGTACATTTTTAACTCTTCCTGTCAAATCAGGCCAATTATTGTTTCAGTTTAATTATAATATCCGGACAACCGAGCCTTGCTCGGATTTTTAAGAATGTACAAACTTGAATTAAAAAAAAAACTAATAGGACTTCTGGATTCGAACCGGGTCTTCTGCTTTCCGGATCACCCAATGTCCCATCTGAGCTACTATAGTATATATAGTGTCGAAATTTACCTTTGTATTCTAAAGTTATTGTAGCTGTTTCTCATTAAAACGGATAAAACTACATTTTTTTAAAATTGAAACCTAGCTAGATGGATTTATCGCCCCCGAAACCCCCTATATACTAAATTTTATGAAAATCGTTGGAGCCGATTCCGAGATTCCAATTATATATAAATATATACAAGAATTGCTCATTTAAAGATATAAGATATACCTAATCTAAGACTAGGTCAAATAATATTAGTAATAAATATAAATCTAATCTAAACTCCCATATAGTTAGTACATGAAATAACATTGTAAATGAACTATGGAATATAACGTTTATTGGCAAATCGCTTTAGGATACAAGGAGACTTCAAGATCAGAACCAATTTAGAGCACAATATCGGCAATCGCGCGGCCATACATCACTTGAGCGAAATTACATTGCACTGCTGACAATATATTGGTTTTACTTGTTTGTAATTGATTGCTGTAGTGTTGTAATTCTCACTAGAGATTTTGTAACCTCGATACCTAAATAATAATAAAATACACTAATACATTTTGTTAAATTAATGTTATTGTTAAAATATTTCATAATATACTAGCTGACCCGACCGACGTTGTTCTGTTCATATTAAAAAAAATCTTTTGCGGGTTTAATTTCGTAAAATCATTAAAATAAAAATAAAAATTCGTAAAATTCTTAGGTGACCTCTACTCGGTGAAAGGAATATTCCTACCAAATTTCAAGTCTTTACGCCTAATGGTTCCAGAGATATCGTGATGAGTGACTATATGCGTGGAAATCTCTTATATATATATATATATAGATTTCTTTAAATACTTATTAATATGGTCTGTTATTTTGTGCTACGATAAACATAGAAATTACAAAATGGCGTTGTATTTCTTTGAATATTTTTTAATAAATAATTATTAAAATCAGCTCGTTAACAAAGCAAACCAAAGCATAGACTTAAAATGATTAGTCCTTTGCAGTCAGAAGTGAAAATTTTAAACTTTTTAAAGAATTTCAGAACAATTATAGTTTCACAATTATTTCTTATAATTTTAATCCATCTCTCGTTTTATGATCAGAGATGAATCCGTTATTTCTAAGATGAAACTTGATTTCGATTAGATAATTAGACGGGTCCACACCAAGGCTATCCCCTTCTAAATTTGAGGTCAAAGACTCCGAAATTTTTTTTCTAACATGTTTTAAACTTTAAGAACCGATTTAGGCATTCAAACAATGCATAACATCATTTAAGAAGTAATTGAACAGAACTACAATGATTTCAGTTTTCACTTCAAAAATAATCTAAAGAATATATAAATAATATACAATAATAAAAAGATAATTTTTACGTCTCTTGCTGTAAGACAACTGATAAAAACAGGCCAGGAATATTAGTTTAGTGTGCGTGATACAGTGAGACGTTTTCACAGCTGTCATAGTCTCCCTAGACGTATGATTAATGATCTAAGGATTTCAAAAACTTTATACATCCCGAAAGAATTTCAAATTCACTAACTCACACAGATTGTATAACCAAGTGAAAAACCGATTTAATCCCGAGTTCTTATTTAAAAACAAGAGGCAGAAAACTAGGGCAGTGAGCTGAATTCGCGTTCAACGTTACGTCAAATACACGAATGAATACTCAATCTTTTGTAATTCCTATTCAGAGATTACAGCTGGGGCGGATAAATCAAAGTGTTCTTCAAGACATAAGGCTCCTCAAAATAAAATCTCCGTTTCACGCCCCAGTTTGTCGAGCGTTGGATTTGCCATTCATTTCCTTCTAACTTGTGATATTGTGTTTACCGCATTTTGTAAACTCCCTGGGAATATTATTCATCTCTTTTATACAATGATCGTATTGACATACTTAACTTTATTTTATGATTGTTATATCGAGACTTAATCAAACCTACGCTTATTATGTTTTCGTTTTTATGAAATATACTGATATATTTCAAATTGAATGAAAGATTGATTTTGATATTGTTGCGGCTATCAAATCATAATACCTTAGATTATGGATTGGTCCGACTAATACTGCGCCCAAGTGGGCGTACTCGAGCCAGTCTCGAACAATGTGTGACGTTGACGTGCCACATGTTCTGTTAGACTTTGCTAATAATTGAAACTAAAATGCCGGGTTGCTTAGTAAAGCTTTGTAAAAATAATACTACAAGAAACAGGAAAGACACTGGGATCACATATCATCATTAAATATTTTGTATTTTATTAATTTCAATGTAAAATAACACGAAGCGTATGTTACAAAATTTGAAAGATGCCATTGAGTGTTAAGATGCCAAGCACACAAGTATCTAAAAGTTGCCGTAGTAAAAAAGCTATTGTTTTAGGTAGTGCGGTATCTAGTTGGAGCGCAGCGGAGACCAATACTTAATCTAAGCATATTACGATGATGAAATATTATCGATAATAATCTTGGTCTTTACAGTATTAATGAAACTGTCATATTGTTTTTTGATGTTTCTTTTGTTCGACTGTTATAATGTGTAAAATTACACTACAAATTGAATTTTCTTAGATTAAACAGTTACAAATTGCGCATCAAAAATGTCCGTTGATTCTTTTAAATCAACATAAAATAAACGTATTAATTAGTTTTAGGATATAAATAAAACAACGCTGTTTATATTTATATTTAATACTTATGAGATTTCCGACTCTTTTGAAGCCTCGGATTATTAGGAAACTTTGCGCACTGCTATAGGATTGGTGTCAAATAATTTATATAGTCTGTCCTATTATATGAATCTTCAGGATAAGCGATTTTTGGGTGCTATATGCACACTACTCATGCTTTATGCATATAAAAAATTATTTTCTACTTTTAAGTTTGGTTTTCTTTAAATGCGTATGTTTTCGTTTTGTTTTCTATTATTTATTTACCTATACTTTGTTTTAATTCTGTAGGCTAAGATTGAATAAAAAAATGGGCAGTCAGTACGTATTTAAGTAACATGCTGAATTTAAAATAATGAAATAGAAATGGCGCATTTTGGGTTATATATAGTAAAGTCTAAGTGGCTCAAAGTTAGTAAGTTATTAACTATTTATAACATTTATGCTGGAGATTGCAGTGTGATTTGAAGAACTTTATAATCGTTAAGCTAATTAACGATTAAGCAGATGGATTCACGTTCTATGTTTTTAATAAATCTTTTAAAATTTATGAGCTTTTTTACTTTCCATGTTTTATATAATATATCTTCAGATGAATATTGGAACGAAGTTCCTTATCGTGCGTTACGAAAGGGGGCTAGACGGAAAAAAATAAGACCAAAACTTGTAACGACACTTTTTATTTATATATTGACACGAGAGTGGGTCAGGGATTGGAAATAATACTCCGCTTATAGGAACGAGTCTTTATTTGCGTTCACTTTTTCTGAACTTGCACTTGCCGGTCTGCCGCTGTTCCTCTTGTGGGCGGCAGTACCTTCAACGCGTCACACTGCACCGAACACTAGGTCTCTTCTACCTTCTTCTTCTTGGTACACTTCCACTTTTCACTACTTCTTCTTTTCTTCTTCTTCTTCTTCTCTACACTTTCGAGTCAGAACTAGAACTGCCGTAGGCCACGTTTAGTACGGCTTATATACCCCCGGATCTGTTCCATTTTCAAAATGATTCCCCCATTCCATCTTTAAATTTAAATTGTACTAGAAAATTCTTTTAATTATTTTTATCCTGCTTACACATTTTCCATCCCTTTTTTTCTGATCGATTTGATCCTGAATTTACTAGAAATTTCCATTAACTTTACAAAACACAAAAAATTCCATACACTGGTAGGTGTATCGAACCCGGGTCTACAGCGTCTAAAGTAAACACTTTTACGCCAAAGCTACGAGTATTGCTGACGGAGCTGTTGTAATTATCAATTTCTTGAAGTTTGCCAACTCTCGTCATATACTTCAAAGCGTTGCTACGCAACAATATAAATAACAATTATTGACATTTGGGACATTTCTAAATTATATTGATTGTTTATTTTATTTATTTAGAGCATTGGAAACAAGGCCAAACCAAACCAAAATACAATAAACGAATATTTAAATATGTTTATAACTGTAAAATTACATTGACATAAAAGCAAAACATTATGACGTTTACAGTACCATTTTGATGTTATTGAAGATAAACTGATGGTATTTGATACGCCCTGCCCATTTCAATGCAGTGTCGCCCAGGATTCTTGAACAACGTAAAAAAAAGTGCTCTGTGAATGGCTGGATCACTTGGCGTTGCGTAGAGATGTCGTTTCATTGTGTGTCTTCTACTGCATTTATCACGGGGAGTGTTCCGAAGAGCTGTTTAACTTGAATCCTGCCGCCCAATTCCACATGACACGCCACAAGTTAGGATATCATCCCCACCGTCTGGATGTGTGGCGGTCCTCCACAATGCAGTTTTCAAGGAGCTTGCTTCCACGTACTACAAAGCTGTGGAATAAGCTTCCTTGTGCGGTGTTTCCGGGACGATACGACATGGGTACCTTCAAAAAAAGCGCGTACTCCTTCCTTAAAGGCCGGCAACGCTCCTGTGATTCCTCTGGTTTTGCAAGAGATTGTGGGCTACGGTGATTACTTAACACCAGGTGACCCGTACGCTCGTTTGTCCTCCTATTCCATAAAAAAAACCCAAAAATCATGCTATTAAACATCACTGCTTCATGACAGAAAAAGGTGTCGTTGTGGTATCCATAACATAACATAATAGCCTCCCACTGGTAGGAAGGAGTATAAACAAATTATACTTCTATTCAATAAAGTTATAAAGGGAAAATTTTTTAATACAAAAAATAATAATCCTCTCCATTCTGACGAGGGATAATTATAGTTAAATTGCATCCAATTTATTTAAGTGGTATTATGACATTTTGTATAAACCTATTCAAGAGTGATTTATCATTCAGGATCATTTCTATTACATCCCCTAACTTACGAGTATTCAAGACTAATTGAATTACAATTTTGTTTCTTGATTTATGATCACAATTCACTTCACCGATGCGGGTGGATTTGGAAGGCTACAAAAGACAAATTGGAGAAAAAGAAGCTGCGTCAAAGGACATTGAATTGTGTTTGCAAATTTCTTAAGTATCGCTGATTGAGCTTATCTTTGGGAAGTGAAAGGGAGGATTTTGCATGAATTTAATGCTATTATAATAGAACCAATTCTTTTCGAAGTATATTTTATTGTGTTATTTTAATATAATTACTTCTGATCCCTTCGAACGAAATTACGTTCACATTTTAAAAGTTTAGTGTTGGAAATTGATTATTATATTTATTTTTCTTTTATAAATTTTTCGGTATTTTTGTATTGAAACTATACTATAACTATAACTATAGATAAAATATGTTATTTTCGTTTGCCCTTGTTTGTCCCACCTATTCTAGGACATTCAGTAGGTATATAACAAATATTCTTGTTACATTCGTCAGATGTAATACCAGTTGAAATTACAGCATGTTTATATAATTCTAGACTGTGGCACAACATAACACCATTTTTTTTTATGAAAATAAGGGACGAGACGAGCAGGACGCGTAGCTGATGATAATTGATACGACCTGCCCATTACAATGCAGTGCCGCTCAGGATTATTGTAAAATCCAAAAATTCTGAGCGGCACTACAACTGCGCTCGTCACCTTGAGACATAAGTTGTCAAGTCTCATTTGCCCAGTAATTTCACTAGCTACGGCACCCTTCAGACCGAAACTCAGTAATGCTTACACATTACTGCTTCACGGCAGAAATAGACGCCGTTGTGGTACCCATAATCTAGACTTATTATGCGTGTATCAATCGGAAGCAACAAAAATGCACAGGAGTTTTCTGATGTGAACTCTAAAAAAACAAATATATCTATTGCGAGTTTTTTCAATCGTAATAAATTTCACTACTCTTTTATCAACTCGAAAAACCTATGCGTACTTCACTGCTCTTTGCTTGCTTTTGTTCAATTCGTGAATTCGCAGAGCAACATTTCAATTCGAAAGCAGAAACAGTGGCAGTACAATAGCAAGTGTTAATTAAATGAAGAACACAGTTCTGCGCCGTACAGTTCGAATGTTCTATTCAATGCTACAGCCTGAAATCATTAGCTAGTATCGCTTCTGAGATAAACTGATTTCCTCACAAAGACTCTCTATTTAGTACACCGTATAGCTCGATATTAAATCATGTCTTAATGTATGGTATCGCTAAAATATTGAACTAAAAGAGAGCTGTTCGTGCTATATATCAGTTTGGTTATAGACAGTCTCTCAAAGAAAAATTTAAAGAAATAAATATTGTCATGTGACAATTTAAAATGCGTTCACAAAAATCGTCACATTTTTCCTTTTAATTGTGATATTCATTATTATAACTCTAGAAATAAGGGATTGCTTGTAATTAAATTTAGCAGTCTTCATAAGATTAAAGTTTTTAGGATATATGTGTACACATTTATAATAAAGTCCCGGCCACTGTTCCGGCATTATCTATAAATAAATTTAAATGTTTTACTAAAAAATGGCTCTGTCGTAAACTACTCCACAGCTGAATATCTAAATGACCGGACAGCCTGGGACTAGATTATGATTATTTTATAACAATAGCAATGACAAAACATTTCGTATAAGTAATTAGATGTCTGTGAGATCGACTCAGAAATGTGGAGATCCGTAGGAAAACCAAAGTCACGGATATAGCCCAGATGATTGCGAAATTGAAGTGGCGAGCTATGTATCCTACATATAAGGACAGATAGCCGTTGGAGCAGAAAAGTCAGAATTGCAAACACGCACTGGAAGACGCAGTATTGGCGGAATGATAAATTATATAGTTATAAGATATGTTTTATTTGAATAAAGTAAACTTACATCTCACACCAAATTTAAATTAAGGTCAATCATACAATTATTTTGAACTGATACTAACATTTTTCGGCATCTCATTGTGTCAGGTTTTTTAAATATATATTTTTATCAAAGAAACCAAATCTTATAATTATATTTACAACTTAATAAAATACATAAAATTAAAACTATCATTACGCGGAAGCGTACCAAGAATATTGGCAGTATTTCCGCGTTGGATAGCAAGGCTGATCCGTTGACCGAAATAGCTGTCATCGCTTGGGTTTTCAGTTGTAAGCTATTTAAACTTTTATATCTTTTGTTCATCTGCAATAACACTGTAAAGGCCAGCAACGCTCCTGTGATTCCTCTGGTGTTGTAAGAGATTGCGGGCGGCAGTAATCACTAAATAACGCTCGTTTGTCCTCTTATTCCATAAAAAAAAAACACTGTAAAGGCTGATCGGGTTTTCGTTACGACATTTTTACGAGTTTTCCCTCTACTTGTGCAGACCGGTATATTTCCCAATGCTATATTAAGTGGAAGTAAATACTCCAAAGCTTTTAATTTAACATCAAAGTGATAAAAAATAAGTCTTAAACATCAAGTCATAATATTTTGAACGGCCCGCTTTAGAAGTTTGATTTTTATAGAAACTCAAGGCAGAGTACGACTCACTATGGCGCGTCTGTAATCTGTATATTATAATGTGCTAACCAATCGAAACTATGGCCATATGAAAAATATCTTCTAATATATAAAATACTCGTATCGCGGTGTTTGTTACTAAACTCCTCCGAAAGAAGTTGAGCATTATTTTTTGTTATCAGGTTGAGTTCTCGTCATGCTCGCTTAAATGTCACTGCTTGTGGCGGCGACGTGGCAAGGTCTTCCTTCCCTTAAAATATATGGTCGAGGGAGGCGATGCTCGTAAACGGGACCACTTATTTCTGGTTGTTTCGTGTTTATGAAATTAAAGTTATTATATTATTTTTTAAATCTTTAACACAAAAAAATTAAATACCTTTATTAATTTACCTTGTTTTTTGGATGCTGAGTTTGTTGCGCTCATTCTTCTCAGGCCTGAGGCATTCATTTTGGAATGGGTGGTAGTTTTTTGAGAGAGTCAATAAGTGATGTCACATCCTTTATTTTTTTATATTCACATCATTTTGAATAAAAATATTTGAATTGAATTGATTTATTGTACTCAATAACTCTTGTTTTTACGTATTAATTTACATTTACTTTTTTTGACTTACTCGTGTAGGGCATTGAATATTAATTGTCGTTTGAGTATTTTTGTGGCATCACTTTTCATAATGTAACTATAACTGTAAAATTATTTGTTAAAAGATGAAGCTGTAAATGTTGATTTAAAAGAGCGACAATGAGTTTCTTGCCACTTCTTCTCATTAAAGCTCAAGCCTTTCTGAAGTAGCGGTAAATATAAGAAGAAAAGAAAACATTTGACATTCATAAGTGTCATTTCTTTGACCTACATTAAAAAAGTGATCTTGATTTGATTCTATTAAGCAACTCCTTTTTATGAGAAATTTGAATTAGCGCAGAATCTTGATATTAAAAGTTACAAAATCACACCGATCGCGACGCAGTGGCATTGTGATTGATTCAGTTGTGTTAAATTTCGTCTGACGAATGACCCGTGGTGTAATGAACGCGAGGGGTTAGGGGTGCATTGTGATCGGAGCCGAGGGGTCCCGATTTCCGACCACTATCGCCCGATCGCTAGTGTATTTTCGTTAATAGCTCTCAATCCGATGGCGTAGATGAAAAGACATTTATTTCTATTTTTTATGACGCGTTAAAATATTTTAATGGCAGATCGACCCTTTGTCACCGACAATTATTATGCATGTTGTAAATATGCTAGCTTTTATTGTGATTCGGTTAACAAACATTTGTAAGTAATTCATATTCTTTATGCTTGCAACATAGTTTATTTTCATTAATAATTAAAATGTGATAAAAATTTAATTTGAAAACAAAATTTATGAATGATGTGGAAATCGAACCCGCTTCCTTTCGCCGTTCACTGAGCTAATCGTTCGAGTGACGTATCGTATATTGATAAATCTTGTTAATGTTCAACTCTGAGAGTTGTGGCTTCATCTAAATTTTGTTTTCAAATTTAATTTCTGCAATTAATCCCAGAACTGAGGCTTCACTTTAAAAAAATAAAAACTTAAATGTTTTTAATTAAATATTCGGGTTTATAATGATACACTTATGCGCGATTTATAACCTAGGTCCAAAAGAATCATTACGAGAAAAATTTAAAGAAATAAACATTTTGACTGTTGCTTCTCAATACATTTTCGATAATGTTTTGTATGTTCATAAGCACATTGAGGAATTTTCTAGAAACTGTGACATTCATAATGTTACGAGGACCAAACATAAACTTGTTATGCCTACTACTCGGTTGGATCGAGTTAGTAAGTCTTTTGTTGGGCGATGTATATGCTTCTACAATATGATCCCAGAAAATGTACAAAACAAATGTGTTACGAAATTTAAAAGAATTGTTAAAAAACGTTTGTGTGGGAAAGGTTATTATAGCATAAACGATTTTCTTAATGACACCACGGACAGGGAATAAAGCGAACACCCTCAGGCTCTTTAATTATAAATGTTTATTGTACGATATTACATTGTAATCCATATTTGATATTAAAAAAAAAAAGCCCGCTGAGTTTCTTGCGCCCATTCTTCTCAGGTCTGAGGCAGTCTCTTTTGAATGGGTCGTAGATATTGACGTTCAATAAGTGATTTTAAATCCTATTGAATAAAAATATTTGAATTTGTGTACCTTTACAAAAACAACTATATTAAAACCGTAATTCGACAATAATTCAGTAAGCTTTTTGATCAAACAGTAAATAATATTACATTAAAATATATTGTGATTAAAATCTATGAAATTAGCTTCACTGTCTAATTCTTTGTTCTCTAGATTGATAATGTTCTACGGCCTATACTTACATTACATTGCAAATTTATGCATTAAATCAATATTTATAATTTAATGCATATGTACATTGAATTTCTAAGTATCTACTATCTGTATCTACTTACGGCAGTTCCCAATATAGTATCTACAGATAGAGTTATATTACTACCATCAACTGTCAGTAATTAGCAGTCAATAATCTGAAGCTGTCCCAATATACCCGATAAGTCATTCTTATCCCCTTATATTGGGACGCGTAAATTTATATCGCTGGTAAGCTATACGTCCTCCCATTGTCAGACAGTGTCTACGGATAAGGTGAGTTACCGTCGATAAGTTTATTTGGACAGAAAAGTCAACGATAGTTACGATTTTTATCTCAAGTAAGAAATAGACTGAATATTGGGAACAGCCGTTAGACTATATCAATACTGACACTCCTCCTTGCATGCACCTTGCTTTAAAAGGTACCGAACTCTATAGTTTTTGCCCATGTAATTCTGTAAATGAGTTTGTAACTAAAACCTCCAAATGGGCTCAACTGGGCTTTAGGGAATAATGTTAAACATTTAATTTGTTTGAATGTTTTACTAATAATCCGACCTGATGGTTGTGATCAACCTAGCAAAACTCTCGAAGAAAAAAGCGAAATCGATTGTATGAAACGTGCAGTCATCAATACATTGACAGATGACGGCTACAATCTTGTTAAAAACTGAGGTAGCCGAAATTCACTGCGTTTTAAGCAACTGTTCGCTTTGAAACTTAGCCAGATAATACTTCGTCGCCAATCACCATACTGTAATTACTACTATTTCAAACTTCAGTCAAATATCTGCACGTTTCATACTTAACTAAATTTCATTTTTCACTTAGAATGTTCCGCCTCTTATTACGTAGAATTTACATCCTCTTTGGTTGTCACCTTCTATTTCTTTTATTATTTATTAACAAACTTTTTGAATTGAAAACCTCTTTAGCCGCGTTAGGCATTTTTTGGTTCTTCAAAATCTTATATGTTTGCGTCACCGACATGCTCATGAATGGCACCCGTAATAAATAAATAACTTAAGAATAATACAAATATGTAAGACACTTTTTGGATGGGTGAAATATCGTGAGTTGGCGTCACCGAAATGCTTATAGCAGTATATCTGTAGCTATACAGCTGACGTATTGTGCAACATTAGTGCTATGTATATCTTATAAGTGAAATTGAATGGATTTAGAGAAAAGTTCAATGTGTATATAGTGTACATTGTCTTTAAACATTCTACAATTTCAATTTTAATTCTAAAAGTTCTAAATTTCTACTCCTAGCCTCTATAAATGTCATTTTTTTAAATACTCATCGCATAACAGCAACTATTTAAAGATTATATATAACTAAACAAAAAAAAATTATGTTTCGACAGGTCAATATTATGTCAACTCTTATATATAACTTTCTTGAAAATCAATAATTAAAAAATATGCCTTATCATTCTTATTACTTGTACCATATTGTGGTGTCCCCTTCCGTAAAGGGCACGGCGTGTACAAGGGCCGATGACAACCCCAAATCGAGGGCTCTGGGAAAGTTTGCTCATCGCCCTTTGCAAAACCAATAGTATGAATCTTGTATAAGTTAGAACTCTAGTTCTCTAATCTATTAGTTTAATAGTTATCCGAAGATCAAATATCCGTATATGGACTTGGGAATAGTATGTAGTATAATGGTTTCCGAAATTGATGTCAGATAAATTTCTCAATCTCTTAATAATAATAAAGACACACTTTTACACAAATTATTTTGACTCAAACTAGGCATAGCCTGTACTATGGGTACAAGACAACGATATATTTAATATAAAATACTTACTTAAACACACATAAATACATATCATAATAATCATCCATGACTCGGAAAAAAACATCCATATTCATCATAATATGAATGATTGCACCTACCGGGATTCGAACTCGGGATCTCTAGCTTAGTAGTCAGGGTCACTAATCATTCGGCTATATGGGTCGTCAAATAGAATGTCAACTATTTTTATTGACATTAACCTCATTAGGTGTATAATATGTCGTATTTTATACGTTTAAGTTAGCTCGAAATTCAAAATGTCATAGAGAAATTATATTTTTAAGGTATCTAAGTAAACTTGTTTTATAGAATATCCATGTTTGAATTCGGAATTTTATTCGATTTTTTTTCTTATATAAGTAGGTTTAACTTAATATAAAATTGAACCAACCTAGTTTTGCACGAATAAATTAATTATAAATAATTCAAACAAATGAAAAATTATATATGACACATAAATAACGATTACCGATACGTTGCCAAACATTTCTTAAATAGAAAGTTGGAGAAAATGATTATTCATTAGCAACACATGTGGAATACGTTTATTAATAAGTAATGCAAGAAAAAGTAAGCTATTTAAAAATAAGCTATTTTCTCTCTCTGTCTTTATGTGTCGAGAGCGAGAAAATATAAGGCAATAAGATGAAATATGTGTAGTGAATTTGATTACCCAGTAACATTGCAACGCGAGCAGAGGGGTAGTGTTTCATAAATCTAGTCAGTGAAGCGAATTGGTGCAGGGTCTGCCGGCATGGAGCGTGTGGCCCAGTCTTTTGTGGCGGGGTGAGACGCTCTGACGTCACAGCGCGCATGCGCACAGACAAACTCCTTGCTATGTAGTATAGGGAAGTAAGTCAGATAGTGTCACAAATATTTTAAGAATACTATTTTTGTCGTTATGTATTATATTATACTAATTCAAAATATATATAATTCCATATAAAAGTAACATTTAAAACCATTGTTTATACAATTAGAATTACTTATTTATTGATCTGAAAACTCAATAATCGTACACAAATAGTAAACTTTTTATAAAGTGAAAAAATATATCTCAGTGTAAAATATATTGTAACTCCTCAAGAATTAAATGTAATGTAATTTAACTAATGCGTAATTGGTTTTTGTTCGCAGTTCTGAATTGCTATTGGTATCACAAATTCCTTCAGCCACCTCCTAGTAGTGTGCAAGCATTTTTTTTTGTCACTGGTGAAATTACTGAGTTATAGAGAATTAATATCTTATGTCTCAAATTCACGAGCGCAATCACGGTACCACTTATAATTTTGGGTTTATCAATCCTGAGTCCTGCATTGTCGATACTGCCAGAGAGCGTCTTATTTATCTATTTACTTCTTATCATTAAAAATAAATAAAATTATTAGTATAATTGGTTTTATTTAGATGGCGTTTTAAAGATATTATTAAATTTGTGTTGAATACTTTAATTCCGTCAAAATAATATTTTATTGCACTAGCAAGCTGATATTAGATCTTTGTTTAAACTAAAAACGAAAATTAAAATGTCAGCAAGTCAGCTACTACATAAATTATTTTTATATAATAATATGGTCATATCTTCAAATTTGAGTAATCATTATCATGAGCGAAGCTTTTATAAAATTATCATGGCCAAAATAATATATTCTGAAAATAATAATATTATTTCAAACAATGTTTTATCTGAGGTTTCACTGTACTACAACAATTCGTATTCTAGCGGGCATTGAAGCTACTAGTCGAGTAACTCGCGCAGGCTACGCTCGTTCGCTACGAGCTGACGCTACGCGCGGATACCGTAGTCGAGGAAACATAGCCCGTACAATTACACGCTTGAAGTGAACAGAGTGACTATTGTGACGAAGTTTAAAACTACAAGTGTGTTGTGTTAATACTTGGTTTCTAAGTGTGAGTATCTTCAAATTGCAAGGTGGGTGAATTTTAAATAAGATTACGTTCGCATGGACCAGTTCAAATGTCAAGGACAAAGATATTGATCAAACGGCGAAACTACGCAATATTATTTTGGAAAAGATTAAGTATCTCTAAATACTTGACCTTGACACAGCGTTGAATATTTAAGGTCGTTGTTTATTCAAAAGGAAATCCTACCTAATTTCTATCAGTCGTAACGTCCGAGTAAAGAATTGGTATCTAAAGTGGGGTCGGAATAATTTATAAGGTAAGGCGGCACCTTGTGTACGAACTTCATGAATATGAAATAATCCCAATTGTATTCAAAAAATATAAGGATAATACATCCATTAGTATAATTTTGTCACAAAACTGGAATGCTGAATTCTACCAATCTAATAATTGTTAGTGTAGTAAAAGCAAATTTCAAGATAGTGTTTGCCGTCACTTTATCTCTCAAATCCTTTCATATCTTTATCATTTTTTTTTAAGTTTAATCATAAGCCTTTAGAAAAGAAATAAATGTAATATTTCTGAAGATTTTAAAAATTGCTTTTGGAATTGATTAACTCATCTATTTCCTAAAAATAGACATTACAAATTTTTTCAACGAAATGAGTTAGATATTATTTTGTGAATCGACAAATTATAAGATATTATTTTACAATTGCAATATTAAATAAGGGCAATTTAATTTTACTTAAGTTAAAATTAATTAGGGTTCATTTCGAAGAAACTGGTTTCAAATTGGTTTGAAATCTGCATACTTGTAATCTAGTAGTAGGTGTTAAACTAGGTTCTACTTTTAACTTTAGCTTAAATAGGTATCTATTATTCGTTGATGAGTTTTAATGCCTTTTTTTGGTATCAAATACTTATGAGTATTAAAGTTATACTTTTTTGATGATTTGTGCCCGTTTTTCGAGCTACAAGAGGTACTTAAATGTAAATGGTTTTGTTTATATGGCTCACACTATTTGAATGTTGACAGAAATAGTTTCTCATACTACAGCTCAAAATTTATGAATTTAAGACTACCATAACGCCATCGTCATATATTTTCAGTTATTTTCCGCAAAACAGCATTTCTTAGCTCTAATTAAATGTATATTTTATATATGTACATATACGTACACTCGGTAATTGACTACTTTATTGGCTTTCAAATTTAATTGATTCCGAAAGACATCCAACGTACGGGTTACCTTCCGCAACCACCGTAGTTGGCGGCTATATAATATTATTCATACGATTAATCAACGTTATAAGGTGACACTATACTCTTATAAGGCTGCCTGACCATTGATGTGAAGATGGGAGGGACGGAGCGCGGCTGTGCAGAAAAATTAATAGAATTGCTAAAATCTATTGTTGTTTGGAAGTATAGCAGTGAATGAAAATACAGCTGTTTATTGAATCTCTGCGAGATTTTTATTCTCTATTTAGAATACTTTACATCCATTCTCAGTAGCAACAGAAATTAAATTTAAATTTGTAGAAAGTTTTGGAATGTACAGAGTACCGTTACTGAGATTCAACTTTTCTCCATAACAGGTTTCTATGAAAGCTGTTCTTTTTCCTTCAATAGTTTCAGTTCTATTCGACCCTGCCAGTTTCAAAATTCCTTTTTTAGGGGGCATTGACACAAATGATTTATCGATGCACATGTGTGTTACTGTCTAAATAACACTTGTTTATTTTTGTACTGTCACTATATGCCGATGAACAGTATTTTTCACTGAAGAGTGTACTTCATTCTCTGTCTATTTTCGACCAAAAATGTCTGTCAAATGGACTATTTTGTGACAGTTTTCAAATTTAATATTTTATATAATTTTTTTGTATTTTTTTAATTTTATACTTCTTATTTTTGTTGCTTCCTCTGTTGCGTCAGCGTCGAATAGACAAAATACAATTCACAACACTATTCCGCAACATTTTTGGATATTATGGTTCCTCTGTTCGGTTCAATGGATAGGCAGCTTAAGGATCGAAAGTTTGTACGAGCGGAAACATAGGCTTTAACATTCGTTTATTGTATGACTACTTCTGGTCTGTTTGACATCTAGTTTAGAGAGTAATATTTCATTTATAAAGAATGTGACACAACTCATAATTGAATGCGATATTATAACCTATTTATTATAAGTTTTAAATTTTTCGGTAACAATTGTTAAAACCGAAATATTTTTAACATTTACCTACTAAAACCGATCTTCCTAATTCAGATTTATTGAATTCTTTAGGTCTTGTATATATAGTTATAGTCAGATATAGCGTCATGAGTATGAGTTAGTTTAGAATACTTTTTTAGTCCTTTTATTTATTTAAATCCAAGGATACTAAAAAACAAACAAAAATGTGAGGGAATCTGATAAATTGCCATAAAACTTTTCTAATAATACGTTATTCAAAATGAAGCTATAATAAAATCGTCACATAATCCATTCGATGCATTCATTTCAATTCAACAAATGATATCAGACAAAATCAACAGTTGATTTCAAATCTATGCACAATATTTTACGGGCAATTGTTCTGGCTCGGAATTCTGCTCTGTATTTGACATATTAATTAATTCCTCATTCAGCTGCGGCGTATTGAGCCACTTTTCAGTAATAGCCGAAGCAAAGAGTTTTATTGGAATATTTATTTGAATTGTACCGATAGAGATTCAAGTTTCAGAGCTAAATTGCTTTAGCTTTTAGATTTGTAATTGGTCATCGCTAACAGTTGTGTATACGGATTCCTGATTAAATAATCGTTTGCGATTATGAATAGTGTTTAAATTCAATGTCATAATTCTAGATAATTCATACCTCTTACTGTTAGGCAATGCATGACAACAGGCCATGCCACCATCTGGATGTGTGGCGGTCCTCCAAAGTGCGGCTTTCAAGGAGCTTTCATCCACCTACTACAAAGCTGTGGAATGAGCTTCCTTGTGCGGTATTTCCGGGAAGATAAGACATGTGTACCTTCAAAATAAGTGCGTACAGCTTCTTTTTAGGGCCGGCAATGCTCCTATGATTCCTCTGGTGTTGCCAGAGAATGTGGGTGGCGGTAATCACTTAACACCAGTTGACCCGTACACTCGTTTGTCCTCCATTTCCATAAAAAAATAAAATAAACGCTTCATTACATGGATGGAAACGCTATAAGTATAAACAACAAATAATAGCGGTCATCTAATAATAAATTGAACAGAATATTACAACATCATTATTTAAAAAAATAATAGGTACTCTATGGGTCCTTTTTTGTTGCCATATTAAAGCTATTCTATCGTAAAAATAATGATGTACTACAGCTGTATAATTGCCAACAACATTTCAGTGATGGAATTTGTACACGACAAATAGGACAAATAAAAAAAAAAAACATGAAATCATTAGATTTTTCGTAATCTGCTGCTGTATCTAGTAAACGTACAAAGACTTGGCCCATTTTGGAACAACTCCTTACTGTTGTGATCTAGAAATTAAACCGAGAAAATATAGATGTGACACCTGTGACCTTTCAGAGATATAGAGATGGGAGTCAATAATTTGTGTTTTTTTTAATCTAATGAACTAAAATTCTACCGGTGCGTAGTAAGATTAAGTAGTAAAATATATTTGGAAAATTTTATATTTGAAGTTTTTGATTTCACTTTATATCTGAATATTAGATAGCAGTTCTTTTATTACCTTAAGCAAGGTATTGATTCCACAACCCCTCTTGGTAAGCTTATAGAACTCTGCGTACATTCCTCGTCAAAGTACGTATCCCATTATTTCTATTAAATATACCTTTCTAATAAGATCAAAGTTAATTAGTAGACGTGTTCCATTAGTCTTATGTATAAGCAGCTCAATTTCCCATAAGTAAAGCGATATTCAGTTACAAAACGGGAACAGCTTATGGGATGACTACAATTAATCTTGCTTTACGTTGAGAGGGGTGCGTCGGGACACACGGCTACAAACGGTCGACCCGTCTCAACTCCACCGAGTGACGTAAGCACAGGTTATTGGAGGATAAATCAACTAGTTACCTGATTGTAAGACACGAATTGAGTTCGGAGCACTTACGTGTAATAGAACTTTCTAGAACAAATGCTATCGAATCGAAATCGAATAATAGATAGATATTCAGAGATTCGTTGCCAAGGTTTCGTAAAAATGTTATAATAATTAACTTGTATTCTTGATTTTTTTTTAATATATCTTGACTTGTTTTGTAGATTTTGTTCATAAATAAAATTTGAGAACAATTTTTCTTATGAACGATGCGGGACTCGAACCGACGACCTCTGGCGTCCCGTGCCAGTGCTCTGCCAAATGAGCTAACCGTTCGAGTGACATATCGTCACAAAATCTTGTATGCTTTGTTCAACTCTCAGGTTGTGGCTTCATCTACAGGATCTACTTTACAGTTGATAACCTGCTCCACCCCAATATTTGCATACGAGGAAATTGACTTTAGACATCGCTCTTGTAAATCTAAAGTGAATCAAAATGTATGTAAATATAATATGTAATGTAAATCAAATTTTATTTGTTTATTAATCCTAAAAGTGAGGGTTATAACTTTAAAAGCACAACAAATAGTTTAGATTTTGTTCATTTCATAATATCATTAAGTAAATAATAGAATCGTTGTTTTATAATTTATACTTATTTTATATAACAATTTCGCATATATTTTCGCATGCTGTATGCACCTTAAAAGGTAATGCATTTTGCACCTTTTTAACTTAGCATAATTATAACTGTAATATTGTAGTTACTGCTGTTGAATCTAAATAAATACGTAGATGTAGAACTGCAAACTCACCCGAAGATACAAATGGAATTCTTTAATTTTCGGTTCCTCTGGCAGAGAATGAATTTTTTTTTTAATTATTTATTACAGCTTTGACATTATAATGGCTAAAAAATAATGGTCCCACAAAACCATCTTGATGGTTTGTCTGTGGGATCAGCGCAATATTAATTATAACATTTAGTAACTTAAGTAGATATAAAATTATGGAGTTTTTCTATAAACATGGAGGTAAAAAATTTTACACAATATTACTAAGGACTCTTAACGGAGTATGCTTTATTGTAGGATCATAGAATTTACATCTTAGGCTGGAGATAAGTTAGATAGATTCCGGAGCACTAACGTGTAGAAGTAACTTTAGTAACTTTCTGAAACGAATAATATGAATTATAGTTCTTATTTAAGTAGATACATGCAATTATAAACAGCATTACAGTTTTACCATGATATGGAATTGAAAAACAGTTGACGTTGGGAATTAAAAAATAGTGCGTGGAGTTCCTCCACGGGGAAGAAGTGAATCTTCGTAATTTGGTGAAATCATATTGTTTCTTTAAGACAAACTTATTAACATTGCTTACAATTAACAATTGATAGCATCTTTTAATTATCATTTTCGAGTGGAGAAATATCCAAATCTATAAAAACTGCATCAAAAAAACATCAAAACCCCTCCCCACGAGCGTTGAACGTTTAACGCAACCTTGTTGGAAGTCGCTTTAGAGGTTTCACTTCACAAAATAAAAAACTCCATATCGTCAGGATAAAATATTATGACAATATAGATTTTTTTTATTTTAAAACATAAAAATAATTTTCATATGACTTAATTATTAATAACGCTATTTTTATAAATAATAATAAAATAAAACTTAAATAATCTAACAAAATTAATTAATTACTAATAGAAAATATCATTAAGATCACTATCGGCAGGTAAGGTGCCCATGAAGCTGGCAACGCTACCTCTTTGTATAGCCAAACTTTTCCTATGACAGAGGTACGTACCAGATCTTGGGTCACCTGTTAAATCGGTTAGACGCCTGGATAGCTCTTTTACGAGTTTTAGTTTTTTTACAATATAGATTAATTCTTAAAACCAAAAATACTAAATACAATTGGAAACCCAAGCGCTGGCAGCCATTTCGGTTAGCGGAACAGCCTAGCTATCCACTGAAATGCTGCCAGTATTTTTGGTACGCTTCCACGTAATGATAGTTTTAATTTTATGTAATCAGAGTATTGTAAATATTGTTATAACATTTGTTTTGCTTAAATAAATATTATTAACTGTTCAAAATACTAACAAGCGGTATGTGCTTAACCGCACAACAGAATTAAAAAAGCCAGAATAAAAAAAACTAATTTTGTCCTTGATCCTAAAATGGGAATAAAAGTAATAATGTACTTAAATATTGTTCGCGCACTTAGCCGATTTTATGCGAACGAGTGTTACATAACCTACCGTGACAGCAAAGTAACATTCAATACCCACAACAGAAAAGAGCTCTGCGTGCCTTAAAAAAAATAATATAATATATATTACCACATTATATAAGTAATTGCCAGCGGCAACCATAGTTCAGTCTTCTCTCTCAGAGTGCCATTTATTTCCGAAGCGGTAGTAGTATCTTGTAGTTATTAGAAATGACATCAAAAAGAATTCTAATGGAATCAATTTTGAGAAAATAAATGCCTTTTATGCCTTTTTAGTAAAGGGTTGGTAAAGTGACTTTAATACAGTACACAAGATTACAATACATATCTATTATAATTCCACCAGTGGGATCCTCCTTTGCACAGGATGCCGGCTAGATTATGGGTACCACAACGGCGTCTATTTCTGCCGTGGAGCAGTTATGTGTAAGCAGTAATGTGTTTCGGTTCGAAGTGCGCCGGGGCTAGTGAAATTACTGTGCAAATGAGACTTAACATCTTATCTCACATCTGAAGGTGACGAGCGCAATTGTAATGCGGCTCATAATTTTTGGGTTTTTTAAGAATCCTGAGCGGCACTTCATTGTAATGGGTAGGGCGTATCAATTACCATCAGCTGAACGTAAACAAAACGAAACGAAAAAATAGCCACTGTTAGCTGACTAATAAGGTTGATTCTTTTCACAAATCTTACTTTATCTTAATATGCTGATATATTTTATGTAATTGAAGTATTGGTCTTCTCAACGAGATGCTACAGTTAGACATTAAAGGGCCACATTCAGAGAGGATGCATAATAGGCTTTCATCCACACTGTTACAGAATCTACATGCTCTGCAATCTTTGAGGCCTAGGATTGAGAGGTATTTGATCTGCAGTGCCCTGTTCGTGTCCAAGTTAGAGTGTGTAAGTTCTCCCTACTTAGCCCTACTACCTCATGTGTAGCCTTAACGTTGAAGGCTTAGAATAGGGTTTTTTAATGGGTTAAGCCCGAACTGTATTATTTACACAATAAATCAAATACAAAATAAATTATTTTTTTCAGAAAATTAATTCCGAAACGTATATTTTAAGCTCTAAAAAGAATATTATATATGTAACATAAAGTATTTTATGATTTTATGATAATCCAAACGGGCCAATTGAAAACGATTCACCTGAAAGGTAAAATTGAGGCAATAAGGATTAAAGTGGTACATGAAATTTTTTAAAAGTTTAAGTCTCAGAGAAGCAAATTTGTGAAATGTTTTCCTGTATTAATGGATAAACATTTTCCTGAAACGGCGAAAATGTAGGCGCAACAAGTGAAACTTACTCAATCATTGTTTTATATTGTCGCAGCAGGCAAAGTGTTAGAACATTAAATTCAATAAAACGTCTAATATTCGAAATTTAAATGTTCGTGATTTATGTAACAGATTGTTTGTATATTGTGTTTCATAAATATGATCCTTGTGTTTGTGATTGGTGTAAATATTTGTTTGGAAAATAAATTAATATAAAACCATTTTGTTCTCTTTGTTTTGTGGACGTATTCTTTGTTTGGTGATTCGATCCCGAGTAAAACTAACTCTTGTATTTTTTTTAATAAAACAGACTCGTGTAAGTCGTGATGTTTGAGTATTTTTGTTTTATCACTTTATGTCTATATGAAAAGTTTCTTGTCGCGGTTTGTGAGATGAAATAAAACTAACTAATGTGCTATTAAAATTAGATCAGCTAAAATGGAGAGATAGGTTACATGTTGCAAAGCACCTCTTGATCAAAAAAAGTCGAGACCGACAGTACAAATGGTGAAATGACGAGCTCAAGCTCACAGTTAGATTTGGAGACTAGTTGCCACGGAAAGGGTTTAATAGAAACCATTGCCAAAAGACAAATCGAAGTCCAGAGCAAAGATATCATGAAAGGCATGAAATGCATTTATTTTCTCAATATTTATTCCTTTAGTATTCTTTTTACTTACAAGTGACATACTTGTAAGTAACACTACCACCGCTTCGGAAACAAATGGTGCTCTGAGAGAGAAGAAGCAGCGCAAGAAACACTCCCAGCATTCTTTAATAAAATATACAATATTGTACTTTGCGGTGAAATGTTCAGGATAAAGGGCCAGTTAAAGAACATTTTTTTAATGAAAATAAGGGACGAGACGAGCAGCACGTTCAGCTATTGGTAATTGATACGTCCTACCCATTATTGCAGTGCCGCTCAGGATTCTTGAAAAAAACAAAAATTGCGCTCGTCCCCTTGAGACAATACATGTTAAGTCTCATTTGTCCAGTAATTTCGCTAGCTACGGCGACCTTCAGACCGAAACACAGTAATGTTTACACATTACTTCTTCACGGCAGAAATAGGCGCCGTTGTGGTACCCATAATCTAGCCGGCTTCCTGTGCAAAGGTCCGGTAATAATGTAGAAGTATAAAAATTTATTACTTTTTATGCTACACTTGTTTCAAAATTTTTGTGGCACTGTAAAATTTTGGGTTATATTCGAAAGTCTGGAGTCGTAAATTTTTAGTAGCTGAAAGTTTGATACACACGAAAGACCGAATACGCCGGAAAAAAGACTTGATACTTTTTTCGAATAGAAAATATTCTTTCAGAAAGTTTTACGTTATCTATAAGCTGTAAAGATAAGAACAATCTAGAACATATTGTCCATGTAACGGTTTATAACTCACAGGGACAAGGGTTATACTGCCTTATCGGCGAGGAAAAGGTTTCATAATACAGTCCAGTCTCTCCCGACTATGTTTCAACATAAAACGCGAACTTTTTATTCACTACGCAGCCACGAAGGGTGAGCCGGCGGTAACATCAAATTTTGTGGAAACAATTTTTCGCTGGAATAAATTTCAGACGTGCTCCTGTGCATACACATCTTGTGTTATATACGCAATAGGTAAAAGTATTCGAAAGACAAACGCGGTTCCTTATTAACAATGTTTTACAGTCGTTATATCGATTCGTCTTTGTATTTTTTGTAAGATTTACTAAGTCAAGGTCAAAGTCAAAGTTTTTATTTGCATAAACATGTTAGATTGATGTTACATAAATATTATAAAGTACATGTTTGCCACATTTATGATGTGCAAATTTTACAAAATACATTTCTAAATCATTAGTAACAATTATATCAATTTAACAAAAGATTAGTAGCAGTATTATATAGTATATAGTCAAGTTTTTAGTTGAAAATATTCGTCTAATGAATATAAGCAGTATTTACTAAGGTATATTGTCAATTTAGATGAGAAATTCTTATTTGACGATACCTCTCTTATTATTTTTGGGATGTGATTATAGATTTTTATGCACATACAAAAGCAGTTTGTCTGAAATAATGTAGTCCTACCGTAAGGTACTTGTAGTTTGGTGGGGTCCCTGGATGGGAAAAGAGAAGTGTTTTCCTGTTTACTGATGTAGATAAGTAAGTATACTTATAGCAGTATTAGTTGCAAGTATTTTATTTTCAACCTACCTCCAATTAATTATTGGGATTACCTTATTAACTTTGCCATCGAAGCTCTTTGCCATAGAAATAAGTAATGATTGCTTAATACTAAGCTAAACATTTTGAATATTTTAGTAAACATGTGTTACCTTTTTAAAGGCACACATTAAAATATCAAATATCTGATAATAATAATATTATAAGTTTTATAAATCTCTGATGTTAAAACATACTGATTACCACATCGTTTCTATAAGGCAATGTTGCCGTTGAAATTTACTAATTTTAAGATTATTATTTCTTAGACTGTGTCAAGTAATGTCATTTCTATATATATTTTACTTAAATAAAGAATTATTAAAATGAAATGTATTATTTGCAATACCGGATTTTTTTTTCTTAGCTTGCTATCAATACCAGTTTCACTAACTGGTAGGTAGGTAACTAAGTAATCTAAGACGATCTATTGCATTTTATTGATAACCAGCTTTAGCTAAAACTTACTCCGAGTTAAATTTATATCGCTCTCTTTCAATTGAAATCTTAATAGTTCCACCGCTACTTGCAGAAAGCATTTTTAAAGTTATTGTTTCATTATATAACATGCTATCTTTGACTGTTAAGATGAAAAAGAAAGTGACGACATTATATTTAATGAAACATTAATTTTAAGGATGCTTTCTACAACTAGCGGTATACCTTGTAATACTAATTGTATCTATCCTATACCTTTTTCGTTACCGCGACAAAATATTAAAATTTCACCATGAAATATTGAGAAGTTAAGGCGTTAGGAAGTCACAAACAAAAAAATTTTGACATTTATCGACAGCAATTTTTTTTACATTTAATTTACTACATGGCATTTTGCGGATTATTAAACAGGCACTAAATTGTCTGTCTTTGTGTTTTATATAGATAGAATGTGAAAGAAAGAAAGAAAAAATGTTTATTTGAAACGTATAGTAGGTACACATAAGTAAAATAAAAATAATATGAAGTAAACAAACAAAAAACAAAAACTGAAACATGTATAGTAAAGGTTACAAAAATGGTTCCAACTCATCATGTTTGCTGGTTTGAAAATCAACGCTGGTCTTCCATTGGGCCATTTGGCTTCTCGCCTCAATAGGACTACTGGTAACCCAAGCGCTGATAGCTATGTCAGTCAACAGATCAGCCTAGTAATCCAGCGCGGAAATGCTGCCAGTATTCTTGGTACGCTTCCCCGTAATGGAAATTTTAATTGAATGTAATCATGGTATTGTACATAAGCTATATGATTTGTTTTGTTATAGCAGTAAACTAAAAAACTTGAATTAAATCAAACTCAAATAATACAAATTAAGCCTTAAAGATAAAGTCAAAACATTTGCGGATTGAATGAAAGCGGATTTAAATTACGGAAATACCATTACAAGCTTTTGTCTCCCACATAGATGAAATATCCGAACGAGGCTTACAATATGATTAATGAGGGTTCCGCGAGTGGTTTCCACCAATCAATGTGATAATTACACGATGACAAGTTTAACATGCACGGTCGAATTTCAGACATTTTAGTTGGCTGCGCAGTTAATTTGCTTTGATAATTAGTAGAATAGCTTTGTTAAACACGTGTGTAATGGTAATACTAAATACGTGGATAATTTGACATTTTAATCTTATAAGCAGACTATAAAACGTTTATTAAACGACGAATTGTATTATAAAACGACGGTGGCGCAATAGGTTGAACCGTTGACTCTTATCAAGCACCCGGTTCGATCCACGTCCGCCATGTACCAATGTGTATTCGGTTTTAGAATTCATGTTATGTTCGTTTATTCGATGCTTCATAAGGGAAATGCTCTTGTGATTTCTCTGGTTGTTACAAAAGAGTATAGGCTGCGGTGATCACCTACCATCAGGTGTGAACCCCCTATACTTCGTGTCAACAAAACAAAATTGGCTAAGTTTGAAATAATAATTTATGAACTCTATTGCTTCTTCTATATTCCATTATAAACGTATATACAAAATCAGCAAAACAACAGAGAGGTGCCTCTGACCTCTCACTTCGGAGCCCCTGATTCGATCCTCGTCCGCCATACCAATGTGTTTTCGGTTTTAGAATTCATATGTACGTTATTCAACGTTCTGCAAGACAAACAAGGAGAGTATGGGGCTACGGTAATCACATTCCAGGTATAATACATATTATGCTCGTTTGTGCTCTTCCATAAAATAATTAAGATAGACCTGGTGGTTCACTTTAACAAGTGAACCACTTTAAATGTAGGCCTTCAAAAGTAAACCTTAATACCCAAACATTACAGTCGCGTCAATAGTATTGGAACTGAGACAGGATCAAATGCCTTGGACAAATCCAAGATAAAATTATAGATTATCAATATACTAATACAACCAACAACGAATAATAAGCTGAACAGACATGCCATTTGTCTCGACGACAAAATTAAGTCGACAAGATTACATGCAAATAGGGATAGACGCATAATATCTGGACTACGTTCAAGATCCTGTCGCGCGCCATAAAAATATCAAAAGCGACGTACACTCATGCTAATTTATTGAAAGAACTGACTCTGTAGCCTTAAGAATTAATTGACTCCAATTTACTAATTAATTACTCGAAGATTTAATTGAATGAATGGATATACTTATTGCTCTTGCATTTAATCTTGTTTTCTATTGAATCATGTCCTCATGCTAGCTAGTTTTTTGAATTGAGTTGTCGCCCTATTTGCGTCTGGAATTTTCGTATTAAAAGGTGCAATATTTTGTCCAGTGCTGCAGTTTTAATAATAATATTTATTTGTAATCTGCCGCAAACATGAAAATTCTTAATTTTTTTCATTGCGAATATTGGATGTTTTAAATCTGTTTCAAATTGACTTACTGATCAACTTTGCGGCGTGACATCTCGGAGCAGACTAACAAGTTAATCTGAAAACCCAAAATAGTGGCCAGTGTACATTCATGACATCGCTATCTGGCTTGGCGCTTTGGTGTGGCATTGTTCAACGTTGAGTTTTGCAATTCACAATCATTCCTTTTGAATGGCCCATTGGCGCCTCAAGTTGGCTTTCCATGTATTTTGATATCCGTGAAGTCGCGCCAAACGCAACAATTTTATCATTTTAGTGCAGCGCTACCCTCTTCGACTTGTTGGAGCGGTCGTGAATGCCCACAATAACAAATGGAAAAATGTCAAATTTTTCATAGAGAAGCGTAGGCATATAGGCGTATTCTTGGATTTGTCCAAGGCATTTGATCCTGTCTCAGTTCCAATACATATGAACGCGACTGGAATGTATGGATATTAGGGGCGTTCTTTTGAAGTGGTTCGCTTGTTATCTAAAAGACAGAAAAAAGAGTATGCATGTAGACAAACACATTAGTCAACTACAAGAGGTCACAGTGGGTATTTCACAGGGCTCTTTATTTAAATCGAACACTAAAATGGATAACATTTTCTATGCTTATGACATTGTAATTTGGAGGTAATTCATGGGAATAAGCAAAACACACGTAACTAAAAAGCCACTCCCTACTGGATAATTAGTTAGATAATAATCTCCTGTCTTTCATAACATAACAAAAGTTGCTTCAACCGAGCACGCAACAAACAAATACATAAATTGATAACGCAGCAAAAGTACCGTGCTTTTCTCCACAGATTTAGAAGACTACAGAAATAAGATACTTAGGAATTCTATTGGATGAAAAACTAACCTTCTCGCTGCACATATATTTATGTTATAAAGCTACGCAAGAACTCAGCTGATTCATGTGCAGATAGCCAAGATGACACCCTACAGACAATAATTAATATAATTAATGACGTATGTGGCGCGCTTAGAGTTCGACAATTATTCATATTGGCTAGTGTAATGTAAGAACACAAGAATGTTACCAATTCTCTGGGTTTTGTCACAACTTAATTGAAATGCATATTTATTATATCTCGCCCAAGAATGAATATCAAATGTTCAGAACGACTGGTAGGCATCTTGTGTATCAAAATATTTATATACTTAAGTACAGAAAGAAATGAAATAAAAATCAGTACATAGGAGAATAAGAGTATGAAAAAACTTAAAGTATTGTCACTCTTACATGTATGACAAATCTCGTGCAAGTTCTCACACTATACACACACACACACACACACACCACACGCACTGTCAAACACACACCTTCTCACACAAGTTTCTTTCTTTTAATTCATTATTTTATTTTATTTAATAATAACTATTTGTAGTTTAATAGGAAATGATACTTAAATCATTCTTAATAGTCCAGAGAGATAAATACTCTGCCATCTGGACTTTTGACGGCATAATGAAGAGAGCAATCACTTTATAAATCACCAATCAAAGGTTCAACCGTTAAAAAAACTGTTTTCAAATATAGAAAACCTTTTAACGTGACCCAGACCTTAGTATTACAAGGCTTAATTCCTTTTCCATAATATAATACTTGACCTAATGAAGAAATTAATAAATTATTTATAAGATTGATTATAAGAGTATTTATCAATTCTGTTTGTTTAAACGCTGTAAGTGAAAAGAGTTTAAGTTTATGAAACAAGTGTAAAACCTTTATATAAATTATTATGTGTACAAAGAATCATGTAAACAAAACGTCGCGATCAAAAATTTCTGAAGGGATCAAAGGCTTTTTATTACCCAAGTTCCTTTTTATTAAAAAATATCTTGTGAATATTTCCCGCGAAATTGTCTCTGAATTCCTTAAAAGAGATTTGTAAATTCAACTCACCAGGAGTATGAAATAATAAAAATTCTTTGATATTTTACGCATAAAAATAAATGGTCTACCTTCACTTAAATATCGGATATTTATTAAGTTAGAATATGATTATTAGTTAGAGTATGGCAAACGAAACCTGACACTGAACCGTAATCTGAACTTATACTGTCAACTCTAATATAACGTATAGGTAAATTTTAACAACAAGATGGTGATTGTTTTGTTTCGATTGTAGATTTGTGATTTTATTTTTGAATTTGCGATCTTAGTTGAAAATGAAAACAATCTATTAAAAGTTATTTAGATTATGCATGATTGGCAAGTTAACAATGAACAACAGCAGAGAGAAGAAAGTAGGAGTTTTATTATATCCTATTCCACATATCATAAGCCATGTGCAATCAAAATTTTATTGAAATTCGTTCAGTAAATTATGCCGAAATAGTAACCAAAGCCAAACATACAAACTTTTATATTTATTATATTTGTACTAACTATCTTTTGTAACTAACTTGATGTTTGATTGATTAATTTCTCATAGTAATTTGGGTGTTAGTTTTGGCAAATTTAAATTTGCCGCCATTTTCCTATGCCAACTTTCGCCATCCAGACTCGTAACGTAAATGACAACTGATAAATGTCTTATTGTCAGAATAAACAAAGACATAGTAAAGTAAATTGTTGATTGCAATGTTAACGTTAAATTAAGTAACTCATTCGTTTAGAAAACTAATATTTCAGAACGAATTCTCGCTATTCTGATTAAAGGTTAAAGTATTGATAATTTTTACGTCTAGATACAGCCTCTTTCTGCTAGATAACCGATGAAAACAGGCCAGATTTATTACTTTAGTGTGCGTGACAAGCTACGTCTTACACTCGCGATTTGTATGTTACTTTGTGTTAGTCAAACTCAGTTTTTTTGCCTTTTCACAGCTGTCATAGTCTATCTTGGCGCATAAATGCTCTAGTGGTTCAAGTCTAGAGCTTTTCACACATTTTGACAAGCTCTTTTGGTTGATTGGTAGCTGGTAGGTAGAGGTAGAACGCCTGATGCCTGCTGGGTATATTTTTAGGTTAGTAGGACTATTGGAAGGTTCAATTTTGTAACAATGAACCGTTTACAATTTTAATGACCATGAACTTCTTTGCTTATAGCTCAGTTTATTGATCGCATTTAACACTCGAAACTAACCGTCCATAAAATTATATCCATATTTAAGAAATAAAATAATAGTATGGAATTAATCTCCAGTCTTCGCTTCGTCAATGCTTCTAAAATGCAAATAATACAAGTCTAGATGAATTTAACCGCGGAACTGAACAATTCGCGCCAATTGAAACACAAACCGTTTTGTTAAATTGTTACCGACATCCCGCATCTCTCACTTACGTAACAACTGCTTTATAATATACTAACCTTAGATCATTAATACATCTAGACAGACTTTGACAGTTGTGAAAACGTCGCAAAAAATTGAGGTTAACATATAAACTCTTTCTTCAGCAATACACTGACACAAATTAGTGAAATATAAATCGCGAGTTTAGTACGTAGCTTGTCACGCACACTAAAGTTATAAACCTGGCCTGTTTTCATCGATTGTCTGAAGGTTCTATATATACGTATAAATTATCTACGATATTAACGTATGAGTCGAGTTAGTAAGTCTTTTGTTAGGCGATGTATATGCTTTTACAATATGATCCCACAGAATATACAAAACAAAACAAAATGCGTTTGTGTGGGAAATGTTATTATAACATAAACGATTTTCTCGATGATACCACAGACTGGGAATGATGCGGACACCCTCAGGCCCTTTAATTATAATTGTTTATTGTACGATATTACATTTCTATATATATTTACATATATATCTTATTGTTGAGCCTAGGCTGGTTGTAATATGCGTACAAAAATAACAAGTACTTAAGGCTGGGGAACGAGCCAACGGCTTTGAGGAATCGAGCGGAGCTATGTCACCTCTCTCGCAAAAGATGGCCATACTTTTAATTCAGAATTAGAATCATTTTGAATTTATTACAAACATAATCTATGCCAAGTTAAATAGTATTGGTAAGAGTTATAAAAAAATCATACAATTTTTATCTAAATTGAATGATTAGTACCAACTGTAAGAATTAGAGGTACTTCAGTGACTTTTTTTTCGCAATTTCTATTAAAGGTAATATAACATGTAAAGAAAATAAAAATGGCATGCGTACAAAGTACACATGTCAGAAGTGAAACTTCTTTGGAAAACTAATTTTTAAATCTCGTTTGTATCAATTATCCTTATCTGTTCCCTAAACCAATTGTTATATGTCAATATTAGAAGTTATTATTCTACTTACTCGCGGCCACGCGCTAAACCTGCACGATACATCGCTAGTGGTGAAGATGTGCTACGTTTTTGCAGCCACGCGCTGAACCTTTACAATATATCTCTAGTAGGGAGGTTGTTCTATTTACTAGCGGTGCCATGTGATTCATCCTACGTTCGCCCTTTCTCGCTCTATGTCAATCGGTCTCAATCTCCCTCTCCCTGTTCTTGGATAAAAACTTCCCACATTTACGTGGCACTTTATTGGCACATATAGGCACTGAATTTCAAAAATGATCCCAAATTCATTCTCTGCACCCCTCGAGAACCTCGGATACGATATCCATATTGATGAAATAATAAATTTGCACGGCAGCCATCTTGGATTTCAAAAATGATCCCAAATTCGTTTTCTGCACCCCTCGAGAACCTCGGATACAATATCCATATTGATGAAATAATAAACTTACACGGCGGCCATCTTGGATTTCAAAAATGATCCTAAATTCGTTCTCTGGACGCTTTAGAACTTTGGATTCGATATCCATATTGTTGAAATCATAAATTTGCGCGGCGGCCATCTTGGATTTCAAAATTGATCCCAAATTCGTTCTCTGCACCCTCAAGAACCTCGGATTCGATATCCATATTGTTGAAATGATAAATTTGCGCGGCGACCATCTTGGATTTCAAAATTGATCCCAAAATCGTTCTCTGCACCCTCGAGAACCTCGGATAATCCATAATGTTGAAATCATAATTTTGCGCGGCGGCCATCTTGGACTTATTTTTTCGTTTCATCGAGTTTGAAAACACAACGATCCTAAAGAAGTTATAATTAATTTTTATAATAGTAAAAGCTTTATATAAACCGTTAAGAAATCTTTTGAATGATGTGCTGTTTTCGCGAATTCTCGGGATAGCGGCCTAAATATAAGTGTTGTTATCTTTTATGCTATGAACGATAAGTTGCTCGCATACATAAATAATACACCACTATGCCTACCATTAAACTTATATTTAATATTCCTCGCATAGCAGAACAGAAATACCTGCGCATAATTGTTCACGCACTCAGAATTACTTACGTTAAGTATGTCTCGACCTACTTGCGTTTATAAAAGTAATAATTGAATAAAGTAATCTAAGAAATGTATTAAGGTCTACATCTTTCCTTCGCTTATACTACGATAACTACTAAACCGATCGGAATAATACTTAAACCATTAGATACAGCGTGTTTCGGAGAAGGTTTTAGTATCTATGTGTTTGTTGGTGATTACTTATCTGGAATCCATATTTTTTTGAATTAGAAAATACCTTTGCATATGAAATACAAATAATTCGGTCAATGACATTTTATTACATATCACAATTCATACAATGAGCGGGCGCGAAGTACCAGTAAGACCAGTGGGAGGCTCCTTTGCAATGGATACTGGCTAGATTATGGGTACCACAACGGCGCCTATTTCTTCCGTGAATCAGTAATGTTCAGAATCAGCATTACTGTGTTTCGGTCTGAAGGGGGCCGTAGCAAGTGAAATGACTGGGCAAATGAAACGTGACAACTTATGTCTCAAGGTGACGAGTGCAGTTGTAGTGCCGCTCAGAATTTTTGGGCTTTTCAATAATCCTGAGCGGCACTGCATTGTTATGGGCAGGACGTATCAATTGCCATCAGCTGAACGTCCTGTTCGTCTTGTCCCTTATTTTCATTAAAAAAAAACTTAATTTATATTTTAATGAAACGTTTGCCGGGTCAGCACTTATATAAATAAGATTACTGTTATTAGTCGGGGGCTTGGGTTACTCACTTGAATCGAAAGTATTTCCAACCGCACTTTCTTTGAAATCAGAAATATAACTCAAGTAATTTGAGATGAGTGTGAGATGCGCTATTTGAAGTGCCAATATCATTTCGAGTACAGGACGAAAAAAGGGATTTAGACCTTGCCATTACTATATGTAGATGGACATTTTGTAAATGATATATAAATGATAACTGAGTTTCTAAGACCCGTTCTTCTCACCTGAGAAATTCGAAAATATGTGCCTCAGAGCTAGAGACAAAAGACAGAGTAAGACAACAAAATATTTAATACAATAAACATTCAAGACTGGGACACAAGCAATCCATGTTCATCATATAAATGTTTACAACTACCGAGATTCAAAAACTCTAGCTCAATAGACAGCGTTACTAACCACTGGACTATATGGGTCACCATATTGGGTGGTCGATTATAAATCCTATTTTGAATAAAAATATTTCAATTTGGACTTGATATGTATGGTATATTGAAATGTTATCTTTTACAAAGATTTTAATTCTTACGTATTAAAAGGGTATGTAATCACTAATTGAACCAACAAAGCCATGACGTATTCATTCGCCAGTAACAGCTGATATTTTTTTTATTTCCTCTCTCCTAGATCTGTAACCATTCGTTCCCCCTATTATTCACCGCCCAGACAGGTATGCAAAGGGCTTCCCCAAGGCTCTGTTCTTAGCCTGTTAATCTACAGTATCTACACATATGAATTAGAGCTCGCAGTCAATTCTTTTTGTGAAATACTTCAAAATGCTGATGACTTGGCCGTTTATGTGTCTTTTAAAAATATTGAGGAGGCCTCTTATCGCCTCAATTCAGCTATTAGCTATCTCATTGACTGGCTTTACAGCAAACGATTTGGTTTGAGTGAGACAAGAGATTGCAAATTCCACTGAAAATATTATAAAGTTTGTAATCAATAGTTTCAACAGTAAAATGTTACACAAAGGCATCATTAAGGCATTTAACTTGTCGGAAAACTATCAGTGAAAGATACGAGCAAAGATGCGATGTCGCTAACAAAGAATATTCGTTCCTAATCTACCTAATCTATACTTTAACTGAGTTACTACAACATAAATATGAAAGTATAAATATGCGAAGTAGGTCAACAAAAGTAAATGTAAACAAATAATAATTAATTGCACTAATTGTCAGAGTGTCACAGCTGGGCTCGTGTGAAATTTTTAATTTCGAAAATAAAGTTGAAATTTGTCAAATGTAGAGTGGGAATAAAAATGCAACATTTACGCTGTAAAGTTGCTTTTACCCGCTGCAAATAACTTTCGAACCCGCCGATCGATACACGAACGTTGATAAGATTATAAATGTGAATGAATATTATAATGACGACCATAGAACCCAGTGGTTAGCGAGCCTGCCTACTGAGCTAGAGGTCCCGGGTTCGAATGCATGAGGTGCAAACATTTATATGATGAATATGAATATTTGTTTCCGAGTCATGAATCTTTATTTGTATTTATGTATGTTTAAGTAAGTATATTGTATTAAATTTATCGTTGTCTTGTGCCCATAGTACAGATTATGCCCAGTTTAGGGCAATAATATAAATTGTGTGAAAGTGTGTAATTTTTTTTTATTTATTATTGAATTTCAATTATATCTACGACGCATTTATAATTATGCTCACAAGCCTGGGTCTGACTCTTTTTGTCCGAAACGAAACTTCGTAAACAAACGAAATTTAAACGAAGCTTTGGTAGTGACCCTGCTCTATTTGTTTTCGGATACATCGACGAAGTTCGAAACCATAGACAATATTCGTGAACGAATGGTGAACGAATGAAATGAATGTTATTTGTATCAGACTAATTTGAAAAGTACTATTTCATGCCAACGGTGGGTAGTAACTAATTACTACCAAAAATATCTGTATTACACAAGCGATGTAAATATGTCAAATTAGTACATAAGGTATTTTATTAGAATTCTTTAAAAAGTTTTCTCAAAAGAGTTCTCAATTATGCTAATATAATTTGCTAAAAAGTTATATTCTAAAGTGCTTTTTAACACACCTCGCAATCGCGATACCTACTCATTCAAACAGAAAGTTTCAAGTAAGTATCAGTTATATACTTATTTGCTTGTTTCATTAAAAATATTTGATCTTACTTATATTTCCATCCCTTTTAAAGGTACATCTGTTCAATTGGCTGTACATACGATGATGAAGTTATACCTTTTAATTAATTTATCTGAGTACTTACTCTTAGTTAGCTGTAAGTCTTCCTGTTATAATAAAATAAAATAGAAATATATTTTGTTCTTTTACTAATAACAAAAACAAAACATTATAAATGTCACTAAAAATAGGAATACCACTACTGTTAGAAAGGAATAAGTAAGATAAAGTTCTATATTAATCCTTTCTAACAGCTGTACTAATGCAACTAATGCCATTCGACCTGCCTGTATAGCTTGAGGTGAATAAGCTGCTGATTGAGAGGAAACCTGCCCGCTTCTTTCAGATTGGAGTTCATCGCCTGTCAACTCGAGTATATCACAGCAGGCTATAAAATATTTCAGTTTCCTACACACTCAAAGTCAGAAATTTCACTAATATTAAATTGTTTGCTAAAGCAGTACCGGTTCCATCTACGTTCTAAATGTTCTTCACGTAGAGGAGCCTCGATTAAAAGCATTCTTGAAGCCATTTCAAGCAAATTTAAACAAAAATGCAAATAAAACATAACTTTGTGTACAGATTTTGATCAAATACAGCCTTAATGTTGCTCCAGGCTTCGCTGATGTCATTCGCGACAGTTTCATTCAAGTCTGGCCTGTAGTTCCAGATAATGAAAAAAGTGTGTGTGTACTTATGTACGCACGCAAGAATTATGCTTTTCGTGCTATTTTACGTTTAAATAAAGAACAATTTTGTAAAAATCTTGCAAAGATTGCTTTGACAATTAATTACGGCTATTAATATGAATACGGCTGCATGGGCTTGAACCCTTTGCCTGTCCTAGTAATGGACGAAGAAACCAAAACAAAAACGAATGAACGTCAGAAAATTTTAGGTACCAACTTCAACCTGTTGCTTTTTTGTTCCAGTGACGCGCGCGCATCTTAAAATTTCACTCTCATCATTTTTTCATAACGCGCCTAAAGAAGTATAACTTCAAAAATGTTCGTCTGTCTGTCTGATTTTTGTACACGACAGACAGACGGAGGGACAAATTTGTAATTTTTCTTAATTTGTATTTTGTATTCAGCTAAACTCCTTTTATCATCTTCAATCAGTTTTTATAATAAAAATCCAATTTTCCAAATATCTAATCCAGTTTTATTCTTATACTATATAAAAATCAGCATTTTTTAAGTTCTCAAAACAAACGGTTATTTCCCCTCGTCCTTCATACGACCATTTTTCGTAAATAATTATAATTTATACTAAACTATTGAGTCATTTCAGATATTATAATATTGACACACTTTTTACACAAATTATCTTGCCCCAAGTTAAGCATATATAGCCTGTGTTATGGTTTACAAGATAATGATATAATTAATACAATATACTTACTTAAGCATAAATAAATTCATATAAACATACATAAATACATTTAAACATCCATGACTCGGAAACAAAAATCCATATTCATCATATAAATGCTTGCACCTACCGGGATTCGAACCCGGGACCTCTAGCTTAGTAGGTAGGATCTATGATTATGACTAAACAAAATGAAATGGAAAGTAGTAACTGTGTTCGAAAAACCGTGCAACTTTATCCGGTAAAATATTGTGCATAAATCTAAAATCATTAATCAATTCAATAACCCCAATGAATAAACCTCACTAAATTTAACTTAGCTGACATTTTTGTGATCGATAGCTTTTTAATTACTTTACTCAATTATTTCTGCTATATGCGACAGTATTTGGCGTCGTATTTTGAAGCTTATGATTCTGAATAATTCTGAACCCTGACTTAACCGTAACTTAAAGAAGACTTAAGCTATAATGACTTAGTTAAACCATATTAACTCATGTATTATTAATTTGTAATGTTTGTAAAGTGATAACCCTCACTTCTGGGAATAATTACACAAATAAAATTTGATTACAAAATTTTATGAACGATGCGGGACTCAAACCGGCGATCTTTCGGGTTCTGCGCGAGCGCACTTCCGACTGTGCCAACCCTTCGAGTGACGCATCGTTGATAAATCTTGTATGCTTTGTTCAACCCTCAGGTTGTGGTTGATAACCTGCTCAACCACAACATTTGCATATTAGGAAATTGACTTGAGATGTCGCTCTTGTAAATCTAAACAATTTATGTTTTTAAAGGGATAGCCCTCACTTCTGGGATTAATTACACGAAGATAATATAAAAACAAAATTTTATGAATGATACGTCACTCGAACGGTTGGCACAGTTTTAAGTGCGCTCGCACGGAATGCGAGAGGTCGCGGGTTCGAGTCCCTCATCGTTCATAAAATTTTGTTTTCAAATTTCATTCACGTATAATTTATATAGTTTCATTGCTTGTGTCTTCTATTGGTGGTTTGAGACTTAGTTAGTTCAAGTATCACGTTCCTGCCAGATTTAGGTTTACAATATAAATTATTCAAACTGATAAGAAGAAATGAGTTCTTTGTAGTAGGCCTTTCATGCGCTTGTATAAGTACAAGATCCCACTACTGCGTGCACGGCTAAGCGATAGAGTACTTACGATGTTTTATCCTTATTTAAGGACAATCACGTAACAAAAGGAAGGAAGGAGAATCGTTTATTGAAATCATTGTAAACTCTGCTTACGGAAGTTTTGACTGGCAACCATTACTTATAAATAGTATAGTAGGATGAAACCCATTGGAAATGGAAGAGAATATAACAAAAATGAAAGGAAATATAAATTACGGGTGATCTGAGGTCAAGAAGTGGAAAAGGGGGTGTGTATAGGTGTGAAAAACGGTTTATCTCGATTTCCGGCAAAACTGCAAGACCTATGGATTTTTTTTTATGGAACCAAGTTTTTGGTGGTTATATTTATTTTTGCCAAAACCATTTTTTTTTTTTCAAAAAATTTGGTGAAAATGTACCTTTTTATTTCCCAAATACACTGTAATTTATTAGAATTGAAATATTTATTTTTTCATCTTATTTTGACTCAAATATCGAAAAAGAACCCTTATTTACAATTGAAAATTCACTCGTCAAAATATCAGCTTTTTACAAAAAATAATTCTGTTTTCTGTTCATCAAAATCTCTATTTTCCGATAGATTAAAAAAATATAAATTACAATGGTTCTGCTGATGGTAATTGATACGCCCTATCCATTACAATGCAGTGCCGTTCAGGATTTTTGCAATACCTTAAAATTACAAACAGAAACACAATAATGCTTCCAAGTTACTGCTTCATGGGAGAAAAAGGTGCCGTTGTGGTACCCATAATCTAGCCGGCATCCTGTGCAAATGAGCCACAAATTATTAAATTAAATTTATTTTCAATAATATATTAATCAAACAAAAAGACTTTTTCAACAATGCATAGTTTACACACATTGAACTTTTCACAAAATCTATTTAATTTCACTTATAAGATATACACAGCACTAATGTTGCACAATACGTTCGCTGTATAGCTACAGATACACTGCTATAAGCATTTCATTGACACGAACTCACGAGATTTCACCCAACCAAAAAGTGTCTAACTATATCCATTTTTTTATTTATCTATACTAATACTAATATACTAATATAATATTATAAAGCTGCAGTGTTTGTTTGTTTGAAAGTTTGTTTGAAAGTTTGTTGGGTAGTCCATTTATCGAGAAAGGCTATAGGCTATGTTTTTTTTTTTTCAAAATTAGGGATCCGTAATAAAATTGCTATTTTGTTACACAAGGTATAAAATCGAAAACCTATTTTTTCGTGCGCTGCAAAAACTATTGACAATAGAACAAAATGATGTACAGGCTATATAATAATATATAGGCAATATTTTATTACTTATAACACTATCGCGTAAATTATACTTTATATGGCAAAACAACGTTTGCCGGGTCCGCTAGTTATTTATATATCACATGCTCCAGTGATGAGCATGTCAGTGACCCAAAAGATTTTCCTCTACAAAATCGTTCACAACGCAGCTTGAGAAGTTTTCACTTCAAAAATCATTACATTAATAGTTAGTTTACATTAATTTTGAATCTGACGACCCAGTTTATCCTAGGACAACGTTGGGCTGCAATTCGTTTTGAACAAACCGACTAGGATAGGGGTGCAGTTGGCTCGTAACAACAGGGGTGCTTATCGATTGCTTCCACCTTTCCCCTAAACCCCTCTGGCATTACACTATGAAACACCCCTTCATTACACTTGCACTATTATTTGTTGTAAATACAAAATCATTGTTTTAAACGCAACAGCAATGTGCCTGCCAATTGAAATGTAAATCAGCTTGCACTGAAACATTATTTAAAATTTTAACCGAGCATATAGCACATATCTCACTGCTCGATTCTTCAAGTAGGCGTTTCTTGATAAAACTTATTTTAAATGAACGTTGAGGGAATATGCTTAAGAATTATTCGAAATTATCTGTAATTAAATTATTGCAACAATTATCGGATAAAAATATGTTTTTTAATAACTTACACGTCATTTTAAAGGAAACTATATTATAAAGAATTAAAAAATATATGTTTGTAGATATATTTTTTTAAGTTTATAGTCAGCTGCAACATAAGGGTTGATATGTGTAAACAGGTATATTATCGTTAATTATTTACAGTCATGTGTTTTATAATTTTAATAAAAAATTGAATTTTTATATTACTATTTATGTAGACTTGACAAGGGATATGCGCTGTATATGAAGAGCGCTGCCAGCGGAAAGAGAAGTCTCTATGTGTGTAATTTTAAAAGTATCCTAAAAAATAAAAATAATTGCACAAAGTAACAATTCAACGCGGACGAAGTCGCGGGTAAAAGCCAGTTTATAAATAATACTGTCTTATGATATTAGTTGGCCTAACAATTTCATTGCTTTTCACAATTATATTCACCGATAAACCTACGATTGTACCAGGTAGTATTAATTTTTAGAAACTCTCCACATGGTAATGTAACAGTTAGTAAAAAAAGGCAAAGGTTCAAAAATTCCTAAACAACTGGTATTTTAATGAAATGTTCCGCAAAATAAACAAGTCCAATCACTCCCTGATTGCCTTTGCGCTGGACACGTCTGATTGATTGCATTTTCTAACCGACTAATCAATTACTGATAGAGTTAGCGTAAAAAATAACACCAAAAATGAGTCAGCTATTTTCCTATTTCGTGGTTTATCTACATCAATTTGCTTATCAACTTTAATCATGACCTTTCTTTGGATAATTTACAATTTGTTTTTGTGTTTATAAAAGAACTGTATTTCATTTCAACTTTTCAGATATTTGGACATGTTTTCTTCCTTTTTTATTAATCGGAGATATTTTCTAATGCATCAGTTGTATTCCTAATGTCAAAGGACATTTAATGGACAATGAACATCTGTGGTAAAAGCATAGAGTAAGGATTGATACTTTCAAATCAAATCAAATCAAAAATATTTTATTTCATAGGTAAATCACATCACACTCGAAATATGTCACTCTTTCATACAGCTCATTCCAAAGGCAGATTTCCTTATAGAAGAACGAGCATGAAACCCTCTGCTCTAACTCGCGATTTGTTTGTCACCTTTTAGTGTGCGTGCGTTGCTGAAAATAGAGATAACAGTTCGCCGCAATTTATTTCGTGCGTTTACGTGTTCACAGATGTCACAGTCTATCTAGACGTATAAATCATCTAAAGTTATGACTTACGAAAGGTGCAAAAATGTAGCCTAAAAAAATCCTGCTCGTCTCGTCCTTTACTTTCATCAAAAGGGAAAGGATAGATAAATTACGGGTGATCTGAGGTCGGAAAGCGGAAAAAGGGGGGGTTTAAGGGTAAAAAACGGTTTATATCGATTTCCGGTGAAACTACAAGTCCTATGGATCAAAGTTAAATAGCAAAGTTGTAGGTGATAAAAAGATCTACAACTTTTGAATTTACACTATTTTCCTCATAACCTCAAAATATACGTGAAAATTTGAATAACAAGTTTTTATTTGTACTTATAGTTTCGCCGGAAATCGATATAAACCGATGTTTACCCTTGAACACCCCTGCTTTTGCACTTCCCAACCTCAGATACCCGTAATTTATTTATCCTTTAATTTTTTTATGAAAATAAGGGACGAGACGAGCAGGATTTTTTAGGTTACATTTTTGCACCTTTCATAAGTCATAACTTTAGATGATTTATACGTCTAGGTAGACTGTGACAGATGTGAACACGTCGAAAAAATTGCAGCGAACTGTTATCCTCTATTTTCAGCAGCGCACGCACACTAAAGAAGGTGACAAACAAATCATTATTAAAATTATTAACATCATTATTTAACTGTGTAACACTCACATTAATCGTATATTAATTATAATTTATAACACTAGAAATAAGGGATTGCTTGTAACTAATTCTAGTAGGCTTCATAAGATACATATTAGCTTTAAGGGTATACACTTTTATAATAAAGTCCCAGCCACTGTTCAGGCATTATCTATAAATAAATTAAAATCTTTTATTAAATAGTGGCACTGTCGTGAATCCTACTACTCCACAGCTGAATGTCTAAATGATCGGACTAAATTACGATTATTTTATATCAATAGCTATGACAGTACAATATTGTATATTTCACAAAAAAAAAGAATGCTGGGAGAGATTCTTGCGCTGCGTCTTCTCTCTTGGAGCGCCATTTGTTTCCGAAGAGGTAGTAGTGTCTAGTATATTAGAAATGACATCAAAAAGAAAACGCCTTATATGCCCTTATGCAAAATAATATTCATAATAATTATTGAGATTCATAATATTATGTTATAGAAAGCAATTTGGTAACTCCTGTTTGGAATTAACATTATATTATATAGCTTTATATAGCTTTGGCTGAGCTTACGAATTGTTTAGAATCTTAATAAACAAAAATTATAGTGAATTCAGTTTCGTGTTTCCGTAACCGAGTTTTATTACCAAACAAGTCTTCATAATACCCTAATCTTAATGTTGATCGAGTTATCAGGTTTCATACAAATCGGCACTTCGCTGTTTCAAGGTATTTTTAGAAGTGACAAAAATTCATAGCCCTGGAAATCGAATTTCCTGCATGTCTAGACAAATTTCCGTCGTTTTTTTTTTGGTTCCTTTCATACTCCGTATTTTGTAGAGACTATGTGAAAGTTTGTTTGTTTTTTTTAAATAGCTTTGGTTGTTTTGGAAATAATTTAATCGTACTGTATTAATAAATAATTAATATTATTTTATTTTGATTTTGTGCAGATAACGCAAATGTTTTTTTTTTAAATATGAATTTGGGTGTTTTTGCAATTATTTGAATATACTATATTCATCACGGAAGACGTCCACAATTGGACAAAGGCCACCCCCAAAGATTTCCACGACGATCGGTCCTGCACTGCCCTTATCTAACGTATTCCGGCGATCTTGACCAGATCATCGGTCCATCTTGCGGGAGGCCTACCAACACTGCGTCTTCCGGTACGTGGTCGCCATTCGAGGACCTTACTGCCCCAACGGCCATCTGTCCGTCCAACTATGTGCCCTGCCCACTGCCACTTCAGTTTCGCAATCATTTGTGATATGTCGGTGACTTTGGTTCTCCTACGGATCTTCTCATTTCTGTTTTGATCTCGCAGGGAAACTCCGAGCATAGCCATCTCCATTGCCCTCTGAGCGACCATGAGCTTCCTCATAATGCCCATAGTGAGCGACCACGTCCACGTACCGTAAGTCATCACTGGCAACACACTGGTTGAAATACTTCGTCTTATATATTATACTATAATGATGGTTACTAATTATTTATGTAAGATGAAGGCCAAGGTCATCTGAAACACCAGGTATCAATAGATAAATAACCGGCCTTTTAGTTGGGAGAATGGTCTAAGCTTGAATGTCGTATCGGTTCCGGTTAACTGCAACCTGTTATTTATTCCACCAAGTTGCTGTGCGAGGCAAACATACGGTTGTGGAATGCCAGAAGTAAATATAAGTTTCAAGTTTCAAGTTTTAAATTTTAAGTAAGTATAGTAATAATTTAGTAGTAGTTAATGTAGTAATAATTTTAATGTGTCACGCTGGTGCCACAGAAGATCAGCGTTGCAGAAGTGGCTCCTTTTTAAACACTACACTTTTTATGTATTTTAGATTTGATTTATTTTGGTTATTTGTGTGTCTGTATCTATATAAATGTTTTTCTTTCTTTCTTCTTTCAATATGACGCGGGTGGAAGGACGCATTTGATATGATAAATTAGCACACACACTTTGAATGTTTGAAGAATGCGTTAAGTTTATAGTTCTCTATACGTGTTCAATAGCTTGTTACGTTTGACGTTTGGCGAAGTGTGTAAAATAGCGCATTGACCTGTATAATGGCTGTTCCATATGTTTGACAGGAAGTTTTTGTGACTATTTGAAGCGCCACTCGCGAGTGTATAATACTAATGGCTGCGAAGGAACGTACAATACTCTGAAATATTTTTGCATTTTGAATTAATTTCATTCGTTTTCTGTGCTATTTATACTTCAAGAATCAACGTAATAAAGTACACATTTTTTTTGTAAATAGTTTCCCACCATTTTTCGATGTTTGCTGAGGTTGTCATCACTAGTTTTAGTACCGCAGACTCTCGCTACATGGCCAACAGCGCCAAAATGGCGAATATAAAACAGGCACAAAAGCACTTTGATAGCCGCCAGTCCAGTGGTATATCGAAGAGGTCAGTGAAAATACGTAGCTTCACGTGTTTTGATGCTTACCACGAATTATAAGTATATATTATGTACAATAGGGCAGCATAACATGATTTGAAAACAACATTTATGAACGATAGGGACTCAAACCCGCGACCTCTCTCGTTCCGTGTGAGCGCTCTTTCCACTTAGCCAACCGTTCGAGTGACGTATCGTCGATAAATCTTGTACATCTTGCTACGGGTCAGCTGCTGGTAAATGATCACCGCTGCCTTGACTCTTAATGGTAACCCCACGTAGGGAAGATTATTTCACAGTTGCAAGGGAAAGAAATTATTCTTAAAAAAAAAACACTTCTGTGGAACTATACATCCAAGTGGTTACGTTGATTGCAATTCACGCGTCCCAATATAAGGCGATAAGAATGACATATCGGGTATATCGGGACAGCTTCAGATTATTGACAGCTAATTACTGACAGTAGAAGGTAGTAATTTATCTCTATCTGTAGATAGTGTATTGGGAACGGCCGTAACTGACGCTTATATTCTAATCTGTTTCGGGACTATGCAAGTACTAAGTTTGTTCAGGACTACAACTTTGCCTTGTTAAGAGTTATGAATTTTGATCTCAAAATCCCTGTAAGTAATCGAAATGTATAACTTAAGGGCGTACATTCAACATAATTTATCCTTCCACTTTACTTTTTCCCCGCGGGATGCCATAGATCGGCGCCATCTTTGCGCTCGTGGCGTTTATTTTAGCGCAATTATTTTACGTGCATTAATAGATTGCTTATAATTAAGATGATATGAGAAAATATATAAAAAACTATTGAAACAAGCTATAAGATCATGCAATATAAACTATCTTATAAACAAAATGAGAGTCAGAACTTGTTCAGGGCGTAATGTGCCAAACGGCACTTCCGATTTTAGTGTAAATGAAAGATCTAGTTCCAAATGGCACTGGTCGATTTTGTCTAGTAAAATCATTATTTTCAATAAAAATCCCATTTATTCCAATATAACAGAGATATCAAAAACAATTTACGCACCCTACATATTTTTGAACTGAAAACTTCTTTACCAGTGTTAGGCACTTTTTGCTAAGGGAAAATCTAATTGGATTGTGTCACTGATATGCTCATGATTTGTGCACATGATAAATAAATAATTAAAAAAATAAATATAAATATACATAGGCATACACTTTTTGGATGGGTGAAATCTCGTGAGTTCGCGGCACCGAAATGCTTAAAGCAGTATATCTGTAGTTATACAGCTGGCGTAATGTTCAACATTAGTGCTGTGCATATCTTATAAGTGAAATTTAGTGGATTTAGTGAATAGTTCAATGAGTGTATACTGTGCATTGTTGAGATAGTGTTTTTGTTTGATTAATATATTATTGAAAATAAGTTTTAAATTTAATATTTTTTTAAACATTATAAAATTTCAAATATTAATACTTAAAGTTCTAAGTTTTCAGTTCTATCGTCAGTCTCTACAATTGCCAATTATTGTTATTTTAATTTTATGTGCCTTTTATTTTTTTATTATTTAACTACGACGTTTTAATATTATATAAAATAAAGTACACGTCTTAAAAATTAATTATTAATTTGAAATGTTTTGTAGCATCGCTCAAAGCTTTACGTGCCACTTTATCTAAAAAATTTATTTTAACCGTGTTCTAGTAATGTTTTTAATAATATAGTCGAAAATGAGATATAAAAAATATAAAATGCTGTAGACATAATACGTTCTTTTACGGTTGGCCTTTAAATGCAATATTTTTACGTGCGGCTTAAACTTTTCGAGTTTTATAATAAAATGCTATTTGAAATTCAACCCAGCTTCACTGTCGAAAATATCCAACTTTCTCAGCCGTAGCAATATTTACTATTGTATTACGTTCTACTAAGGAATTAAATTCTTGGCAGGCTATTTGGTATTCAGAACATATTCTGAACTTAAGGGTTCCTTGAAACTTTTCGATCGCATAACTTATATTGAGACCTATTTAATTCATCGATTGCATTAGTCAAACTCATACATTTTTAAGCTAGCAGCAGAACCTTGCGACGAAATAATATTCCTATAATCAAAGTGAAACTTTGATCGCCTTTAATTTTTTCGCTCATCCATCGCATGTTGTATTACAATTGCCCCAGGAGACTAAAGTTGACAGCAATGTATCATTAATTTCAACTACTGCTTTCAATTCAATTTGGCCGCGAGGTCTAAGGTGCCAGATTTAACCTTTGGGGACCTCTTGGGAACAAGAGGGAGAGAAGGTTCGTTATCCACACCTGAGATTTTTTTTTACATTATATTTTTATTATGTGAATATATTATGTATTCATAAAGCATAATATAAATATATTTATATATTTTTTCTATGCTGACATTAAAATGTTATTTTGTGAAAGAATGTTTCACTTGCATCGTGGTTTCATTAAACCACGCAGTTGCTTTTTTAAATAATATATTAATGTGTAGAGTGAAGATCTTGTACCCCTTTTTTTAAATTGTGAAAAATGGGAAAAACGTGTAATTTATCGTTTATTCGAAGAAGATGTGTATAAATAATTTTTTCTTATATAAAATACTTTAAGAATACATTAAAATAATAAAAAATAATATTAATTACACACAATACTGCTTGAATAACACACATACATTATAAAGGATATAAGTCTGACAAAGAAACTTTTAACTAAACAAAAAAAACTAACGTTCAAACTTAATAATTAAAATGATTATATTTGAATTTTGAGCTCTAGGTGACCACTAGTTTATTTAAATCTGCTTTACTTACGACTCACCCTTGTAGAAACCGACTTGTTTCAGGAGGTTGTTCATCATCAGGGTGAGTGTAGCGACTTCGCGTTAACGTCCCGTCCCGTACTCAGGTGCTAAATGAGTCGGTACCAACACCGATGAATCACGAATAAGACCGATTTATAAAAAAAAATAGCTAAATTTCGTACTTTAACCGTGTTCCTGTTAGATAAATCGATCGCTAAACTACAAATAACCATAGTTCATAGTCACAGTAGTCGCACATTCTTGAGACATTGTTAAGTTAGTACGAGTCACGCAGATATAAAACTACCCTCAAATGTATGTATATAATTATGAAACAATTTTTAAATTTGCTAAAGGTAAGCTTATGTTATGACGACCTGTATAGCCGAGTGGCTAGCGATCCTACCTACTAAGCTAGAGGTCCCGGGTTCGAATCCCGAATTGTATTAAATATATCATTGTCTTGTAACTCATTACACAGGCTATATATGCTTAACTTGGGGCAAGATAATTCGTGTGTGTAAAAGTGTGTCAATGTAGGTATTTTATGTTTAGATTAAATATGTTAGCATCTTATCCGTTGGAAAGAGCGGTCTTCCCTAACCGAGGTTCTGTGAACTTAAAAGGAAATCTTTCAAATTGTTTTTACCTAAATGCTAAAAAAAATTAACATGGACGTTGTACATTTAACAAATATCTTAGCTATCGCTAAAATTCCGTGCGATCGTGTGTGCGATAACCTTGCAGTCATCAATGAGATCAGACGTCAGTCACAGCCACAGAAAACAGCCAGTCATCCTGAATTGCAATATTACGTCACTTCTTATTATAATTATTTAAAAAGCGTCGGTGACGCAATAAGTTGAACCGTTGACTCTCACCAAGGAACCCCGGGGTTTGATTGGCGACCGCAACATCAAAGAGTTTTAGAATTCATATTATATTCGATTATTCGATGCTTTATAAGTTGGGAAACGCTCTTGTGGTGCCTCTCGTGTTAAAAGAGAGTATGGGCTGCGCGGTGATCACTTACTATCAGTTGAACCCTATGCTCGTGTCTATAAGAAAATCAAGTTCTCAACCACTTTTGTAATTTCTCGGATAGGCTTTCAACAAAAAACAAAACATAATTGGTTAAGTCTGAAATAATAATTTAATTGCTTCTATATTCCATTTTAAACGTACACACAAAATCGGCATACAACAGAGATGGCTATGTATTACTTTGATGGGACATATAATATATGAAGGAACTATTATAATGCAAAAATAAGTTTTATAAAGAAAAAAAAATAAAACTTTGTGCTAAGTATGCATATGTTAATCAATTTAAATGTATTTGAAATTGAATAATTATATGGTAAATAATACAATAGGTATTTGATTAAATTTATGTAAATGGTCATTCATCTAACCGTGATTGTGTAAAGCTAAAAATAGTTCTGATTCTGATATCAGTTTTAGACACAGTGATATCAAGAAACATAATCTTGAAGCGATAGATAGAATAGATAAAATCATCACTCTAACTCAAGATAACATAAAAGATTTGATAATCTAAATAGTCACTGAACAACTCTTTGGTCGTAACTTATGAGATATGTGCACTCGAAGGTCTTCTGTTTCCAAAGATTTACTAAAAATAATACATAAAATTGCTGAAGTAAAAAATGTTAAGGACATACAATTTAACAGTTTTAGTGATTTTTCTGATATCGACTCCTTTGCATGTGGCTTATACAAAGTGATTATTAAAGGAAAAAGAGATGGAATTAAAATAAGAATTAAAATTCTCATAAAATGGCACACACAAGTTGCAGATCGTTTATGTTTCAGAGAAGCATATAGAAGAGAGTATATGTTTGTAACCAAAGTACTGCCGATCTTTCTGCATATTCAAAGAACGTATATGACTAATGAAGGACTAAAATTAAAGTTTCCTAATTATGTACTGGCTTCAATTGATTATAATGAGGAAGTGATAGTTGTTCACATTTTACAAAATTATAAGCTATTGAATAGATTTTATAAAATGGACTTCGCTCATGCTTCTTTGGTTATAAGAAGCTTAGCAAAATTACACGCTTTCTCTTTCATCGCAGCGAAATTATTTCCGCGAGATTTCGAAGAAATAAAACGATTGTTTGACAATGACGTGCAATATTCAGATTTGAACAATATCCCAAATTCATTAGAGTGGTATTTCAATGCATCTGTTTCCATAATTTTTGATTCAGAGATCAGATTGAAATTGCAACATATATCTAATAAAATATCGTTGATACTAAACAGATGCACTGCTCCAGTGAATGGATATAGTGTCATATGCCATTCAGATTGCTGGCATAACAATACATTTTTCAAGCACATGGTAAGTTTTGGATTAATAATAGCAGTCTCCAATAAAATTTGCTTTTTTATGGAAAATTAAGGTCAAGCGATTGTACGGGTCACCTGGTGTTAAGTGATCACCGCCGCCCACATTCTCGTGCAACACCAGAGGAAACACAGGAGCGTTGCCGGTCTTAAAGGAAGGTGAGGTATTTTTTGAAGGAACCAATGTCGTATCGTCCCGGAAACATCGCACAAGGAAGCTTATTCCACATTCAGCTTAGAATAGATATTGCTTAGAAGTGTGATGATCATGATTTGCGAAGCGGATTTCCATTAAAATGTTTCGAATAATTAATATGACCATAATATTTATTATTACAGTCAGTTACTGTGGTAGTACAAGATCTTTACCAAGTCATTAAACTTCTAGCGGTGGTGTATCGGGTCAAAAACTTTTATGTACATTCTTTTAACATAATTTTTTTTCCAGTAAACTAAAAACTGTGGCAATTGTGGTTTTGAGTATTATTCGAGTAAAATTTATATTTATTTAAAAAAAATTACATTTATAAATATCTAAAAGCATTTTTTTTTCATAATCTAGCTATAGTAAAGTTGTATTTTCAGGGAGATAAACCGGTGGATTTAGTGTTCGTTGACTATCAGATGGCCCGTCTGGCTTCTCCAGTAACGGATATTTCTTATTTCTTCTTCATGACATCCGACTACGAATTTCTTAAACACAATTACGATCACCTTTTATACATTTATTACGCGACATTGTCTGCGAGCCTTCATGAGTGTAAGGTAAATGCTGAGGAAGTATTTCCAAGAAGAATATTTGAAGAACATCTTAAGAAATATTCCATTTTGGGACTTATAGAAGCCTTAATATCAATGAAAATAATAACAGCGGAATCAGACGAAGCCCACAAAATGACTGAAATGAAACATCAAAGCTGTAATGGATTGCATCAGTTTGAAACACAAAATCAAAGCTTATTTGTAAACAGAGTAAACGGCATTGCAAACTTCTATTTTGAAAGAAACTACTCTATCGATCACTTTGTCTCTGAATAAAGCATTTTTATTTACTCCTTAGTATATATGCTGTATTTTCTTTATTAAAGTATTTGTGAAGTAATGGTTGGTATGAAAACAAACGTTTATGGTGGTAGGGAATCATCATTGTCACCTTTGCTATCTTGCCATGTTACAAGAATAACCGGTGCTTCTCTAGTTAGTACTTTATATTTATCTAGTTATATAAAGTTGAATGATTTTCACCAGTACAATGCTACATTATAATTGAGTAACATATGCTGCATTTTAATAATCTGCAGAAACGTAAAAATAGGTAAACATAACCAATGTTGATTTCTCTGAAAACCCATGGCGTTATTATGTATTACAATTAAAATGCCCAGCTGTATAGGTTACATGGGAAAAATTTCATAGAGTAGAGACCAGATGGATAACTTTTCAGCAAGTGCCACCGTTATCAAAGATTTACTAAATTTAATGGAGATATGTAAAGGCGTACGCTATACTAGCTATGGCAACACAACTAGTATTTGTATATAACAGATGTGCTTGATAACAGAAAACGGCGCCGTTGTTCTACTTATCTAGGTGGCATCAATGAGATTTATTGGGAGAACATTAAGAGAAAAATCGTTCTAGAAAGAAAACGCTTCCTACTGGTAGTCTTCATTAAAAAGGACATTAGACTGGTCTGATTGCTTTGTGCTGCTTGTACACTTTTTTATCTACACCTATGCATTAAATCCGCTATTAAAGATTCTAAAACAGTTAGCTTATTGCCAACATTAAAACTCCCAATGTCCATTAATAACCATTACATCATTCAAACGAGTGTTGTAATGAAATTCAGTGCAACATTATATCATCCGTTTTCATAATAGCACTCCTTTGGGTGATATTATGGTTACTAGGACTGGCTTTTTTAATGTTACCAGTAAGCTAACTGTTTCAGAATCTTTTATAGAGGGTTCATATTATGGGTATAGATAAAGTCTTGTATGCAACTGTTGATAATTAGGTATTAAAATACTGATGTGATACAAATGATTTAAGTTTTCTTTAGTGTTAATTCCGCCAATATTTGTTTTTAAAACAATTCGACACGTGTTTCGCCTCTACACGAGGCATCCTCAGGACGTGTTAGATTAGATTTGGAGTTCTAATTTATTATTTAGTCTTGTTAATGTTAAATCCAAAAAAATTTGAGATTGGTTTGATTCGAATTCCAATTACAACCATATTTTTGGGTGGATCTTATTAATTTTATTAATGAAAAGATCGATTTGACGTTCGGTGCCTGTCCAGCAAATTATTATGTCGTCAACGTATCGGTAATAAAACAGGATATGTGGGTCTATACTGATGTGATACTATTATTACCAGACCTCGAGAAAGTAATACTATTGCAGTGCACTATGACACACACTAGGCGTGTTTTTAGCATTACCTACTAGTTATGGTGCTATTCAATTTGGTTGAAGGCGAATCTTAGCATAATTAAAACTTGAGATAATTTTTAAGATTTAGACAAACTTGGTCATCAAACAAATTTATGAATTATTAAAAATGCGAGAAATAAAAGATTAATCTTGTACATCAATCATTCGCGAGTCCGTGCTAAAATTTTACCAACTACTGACACCTACATACTATTCCTTGTCTGCAAAAACGTAACTTGAATTTTGAATTTCATGAAAATACTCAAAAAAATCTAAACAAAATGTTAAATCTTCATAGAAAGTGGAGGGGAGGTAAAATGTCGGAAAAGGGACTAAATACTATGTCACAGTTAATTGTCCGTAACAAATCTTTTTTCCTCAGTCTCCGAATCCGTGGAAACGAATAAGTATCTTTGTTAAAGGAATGGTTGCGAATGCAGACAATATTTTACAGTCAACGTTGAAATTCGAAGCAGATTTTCAATGCATTTCCGTTGCATTGTTTGTTGGATTTTTCCTTTTGTCTTTATTTTTATTGAAGCATATGGTACATTTGTTGCATAAAGTATTATATTTCAATTATAATGTTGTTAATTTTCACATAATATTTCATAATTAAACGAAATACTACTATTGAGAAGAAATCTCATAAATAAACTATTCAAGGTAAGAAGCGCCATTTCTGAAAGTAAATCAATAACCATATTAAAAGTTCATTTGCGGTAGAATTGTATTTTTAACATGGTGAAGTAGGTCTTGGGTTGTTGAAACTTAATAACAAAGTTGACCTTCATTCATTCTCAATAAAATAAACTTAAAGCTAACTCGTAAAAGTCAGTTTAAACCTAACGATGGAAACTAACGGCCGTTCCCAATATTCAGTCTATCTCTTACTTGAGATACAAATCGTAACTATCGTTTAATTTTCTGTCCCAATATACTAACCGACGGTAACTCACCTTATCTGTACACGCTGTCTGTCAATGGGACGACGTATAGCTTTCCAGCGATAGAAGTTTGTATGGAAAATGAATGGGACGCGTGAATTAATAGTAGTAATAACAATGACTTATCGGGTATATTGGGACATCTTCAGATTATTGACAACTAATTACTGACAGTAGAAGATAGTAATTTATCTCTATGTGTAGATAGTATATTGGGAACGGCCGTAAAATACTTCATTCAAATATTGATCTTTAAATTTATTGAATACCTAATTAATACTTCTTTTCTAAATAAATTCATATTTTGTCCTCATAAATAGCAAAAAATAGCAAACTCGAATAAATATTAAAATTTCCGGAGTTTGAAATGCCAACTTATATACATTATTAACTTTGTGTTCAAGAGAAACAAAAATAAACTTTAATATAAAGTGAAACGTTCCACACATATCATAACTGTGAACCTCGTTCAGAATACTAACTGTTCCCGCCCGATTCACTGGGCGAATTTTAAAAGGAAATAAATTAATGAAGGAATGTTGGAATTCGAAAAATAAGCCAGTAACAAAAGAAAAAAAAGTAGCCATAAACCAAACTACAATAAATTTCGCGTCGAATGGTGGTAGTTTCATGTCGATACGATCAGTGGTTTATGCGTGAATGAGCCTCAAACAATGACCATTTCCATTATATATATAGATAAATAGATAGGTAGATATACAGGTTATATAAATACTTGTCTGTGAAATGCCAGTATCGCCATTGGGCTCAGCGAAATTTGAGCAAAAGAACAATAAATCATAATTATTCCTAAAAGATTATCCGGCCGATCCAGGTAAATTGAAAAGGGATGTTTCGTGGCTTATAATTTATTTAATACTAGCAATGCCTCGCGGTTTCACTCACGTAGATACCGATCTCGTGGTAGTGGATAGTCTACGTAGATTTATTTTTGTTAAAATAAAAGTTTTATTCCACTTAGTTATTATTTTATTATTGCATTATTTTGTTTAGATTGACATTTTTAAATTCGTTATATCTTTTGAGTGGAATGTCTGATTTTAATAATTTAAACAGTTTTTTACAGGTATTGAAATGGTCTTTACTAAAAAAGGGGTAAGGATTTATACAGAGGTATAAATAATATGGTTTGATTGTTGTTATATTTTCATAACTATAGTAGTTGGACATATGGTATCGTTAACATTGTGTAGATATTGATACTTTATATAATACTGAAGAACATTTTTTTGTTCTATCAGTAATATTTTCTGCAGCGCACGCGATGACCGACTATAAGACTAAATTTTTCACATCTCGCTTTATATTATTGCATTTAAATAAAGTTTTTTTTGATAATGTTATATAGTCTATGTCACTCAGTGAAGATGCAGCTTTCTAATGACGAAATAATTTTTGAAATCGGTCCAGTAGTTTTTACAAAAACAATACATAAATACATACAAAAACACAAACGTTTCCTCTTTATAATATTAATTTGATATACAGGCTGTATTTACTGATCACAATGCAGTAGAAGTTTTCACTAACGTGTTGAAATGTATAGGAGTTAGTCAACTAATTTTAATAATAGAATATTCTTAAAAAGGTGGAAAAGAACACAATGTTCATTAGCATTTTCTTGTAGAAAAACGCTGCCGGGATATAAGTCTATTCTCCTATTTTCTCCTATCATTCCTATAATAATGCTAAGCTTATTCTCTCTGTTGAGATACATTTTTGAAATGAATGAAATGCTTTTCCCATGATTTTTTTTTATGAAAATACGGGATGAGACGAGCAAGACGTTCAGCTGGTGGTAATTGATACGCCCTGCCCATTACAATGCAGTGCCGCTCAGGATTCTTGAAAAGCTCAAAAATTCTGATCGGCACTACAATTGCGCTCGTCACCTTGAGACATAAGATGTTAAGTCTCATTTGCCCAGTAATTTCACTAGCTACAGCGCCCTTTAGACTGAAACACAGTAATGGTGTAAACATTACTGCTTTACGGCAGAAAAAGGCGCCGTTGTGGTACCCATAATCTAGCCGGAATCCTGTGTAGAGGAGCCTCCCACTGGTAAACATATACAGAATATTCTAGATTTAAGAAAACATATATATTTTTCGCAATTTTTTTCATAATCATAAACTTGCCTTCACAGAGCTTGTACAATCCAGGTTTTCAGAATTCTATAAATGAACTTCCAGCTAAAGAGCTGTACAGAAAAACAAGGGGAAATACTTCGATAAAATAAATATTTTTATGTTACAAATGTTTGAAAATTTTCAGTACATATCATCGATTTCACCCTTAATAATAATGCACTACTAACAAATTCTAATATAAATAATATTGTTAACGACAAGTTTATTTTGAATCAGTCCTGTAATGGAGAACGCAATTCACTAAAACCTCAGGTTGCTAATGAGTTTTCAAAGGGAGTAGTTATTTGAGCTACAGGACTATCGCATAGTTCAACAGAGTGGAGACTGGAATTTCATTAATGCGAATAATCCGCTAGAAGTTATGCTTGGATGAGTTGAGTAACTTTTAACTAGGATTAAATTATTATTATAAAGCTAGTGGTAGGTAAAATTGTTTTTTTTTTGAATGAAAGTAAGGGACGAGACGAGCAGGACATTCAGCTGATCAGGATTCTTGAAAGACCTAAAAATTCTGAGCGGCACTACAACTGCGCTTGTCACCTTGAGACATAAGATTTTAAGTCTCATTTGCCCAGTAATTTCACTAACTACAGCGCCCTTCAGACCAAAACATAGTAATGCTTACACATTACTGCTTCATTGCAGAAATAAGCGCCGTTATGGCACCCTTAATCTAGCCGGCATCCGGTGCAAAGGAGCCTCCCACTGGCAATAATTTTATTAGACACTGACAGTCCACCAATTTTTTTTCTTCAATTAATCATTTTCGTGCAAATATAAACTTGCTTTTATGATTTTAAGGTGCGGACTGACTAGGATTGTAAATGCTACAACCGACTTTACTATATTTGTGTTGATCAAAGTTAGCTAAGCTGCAAATGGGCATTGATTTTACTGATTTTCTTTTGTTTATTCAAAATTTACATATTAACTTGAATAATTGTTTGGTTTAACTTTTACAAAAATACTAATTCAATTAAATTCTTTAAAAAAAAAGGATGTTTTTATCGCTGAAAATTCAGAGATTATGTACTCCAAAGATTATTTTTGGGAAGCAACTTCCAAAGTTTTTATTGTATATTTCAAATCTATATATATATAAGAGATTTGCACGTATATAGTCACTCATCACGATATCTCTGGAACCATTAGAGCTAAAGACTTGAAATTTGGTAGGAATATTCTTTTCACCGAGTAGAGGTCAGCTACGGATTTATGAAATTCCACCCGCAGGAGTTTTTATTATGAACAGAACAACGTCTGTCGGGTCAGCTAGTTATATATAAATATTCTATTCGGTTCAAAATTTTCTTTGTCCTTCTATGCACTGCATTTATTGCGTCGGAATATTTTCATTGCATTACGTTACGTTATAATCGACTCTCTAAGAAATCAATTTTTGTGGATATTGAGGTATGACCGCGCCTTAAAAGAATTATCAGCAGAATGGGTCATGAATCAATTTTATCGATGGTACACTGAGCGAGTCTTCCTTAGTCAGTTTGGGGCAACTTTACCTAAAGGAGCCCTATTCGACCCCCAAATAAAGTGCCAAGTAAATAATAATAAAAAAAAGTCCCATGCCCTTATGATTTAAAATGTTAATAGGCTGGACAAAATACGAAAGATGGTCCAAGGTAGTAATGAACTGTAAATAGGGAACGAAATCGAAGTAGGCTTAAGGCGCGGTCATACCTCAATATCCACAAAAATTGGTTTTTAGAGAGTCGATTACAACATAACGCATTGAAAATATTCCGACACAAAAAATACCGAATAGAAAATTTATACAAAATTTTAAATAGCAAATAAAAAATTTGGAAGTTGCTTCCCAAAAATAAACTTTGGAGTCAAAAATCTCCGAATTTTCAGCTATAACAATATTCTATTTTTAAAGAATACTAGCTGACCCGGCAAATGTTGTTTTGCTATATAAAGTATAATTCACGCGATAGTTTTATAAGTAATAAAATATTGCCTATATTATAGCCTGTACATCATTTTGTTCTATTGTCAATAGTTTTTGCAGCGCACGCAAAAATAGGTTTTCGATTTTACATCTTGTGTTACAAAATAGCAATTTTATTATGGATCCCTAATTAAAAAAAAAAAACATAGCCTATAGCCTTCCTCGATAAATGGACTACCCAACACTGAAAGAATCATTCAAATCGGATCAGTAGTACCAGAGATTAGCGCGTTCAAACAAACAAACAAACACTGCAGCTTTATAATATTAGTATAGATAATAGAATTAGTACTTTTCTAAAACTTAAACCGAACAATTTTTCAATTTAATACGTAAATTTTACTTTATTATTTTTTACAAAACAAAATCAGTAAAATAAATGCCCGTTTGCAGCTTAGCCACATGATCAGCACAAATATTGTAGAGTTGGTTGTAGCGTTTACAATGCTAGTCAGTCCGCGCCTTAATAAAAGATGGAGCGATGACATAATTAAACAGCAACAAAGTTATGGACAAGAATCTCAAGAGATAGGAATTAATGGAAACTATTGGAGGAGGCTTTTACCGCAAAAATCCTTCATTGGAAATAATGACTGACAATACTTCAAATTCAGACAATATTCCGAATGGGATTTAAAATCACATATTGAACCTCAAAAACAACCACAAATCCGTATAAAAAATAGTATGTATAAGTAAAATATAAGTAATATTTAAATAATAAGGAAATACCTAAATATATAGAATATAGATGTAAGGAAATAAAGATTTAAATAAATAAAATAAACATGACACAAAGTTTGGGCTGACTACTAGTAATTAGTAAAGGTACATAAATCCTCAAATTATTCTGTACTAGCTGATACCCGCGACTTCGTCCGCGTACACACATGAATAAGCTTGTAGTACTTGTTAGAATCTTTATTCCTTATGACAAAACTTAAGATTCATCGTTCATAAAAAAATTGGTCTCAAATTTTATTTGAGCTTAAATTAAGTTTATATTTTACCTCCTGAGAACTTTCTCGAAAAGGAAAGAAATAAAAAAATCTAATTAGTTATTCATTTATACAAACTATTCTTTCAATTTGCTTTCTCAACGACGTGGGACCCATCAAAGGAAAAACGAAATGTTGTTTTTTATTTCATTCCTAGCATTTTCATATTTATTCACCTTTTTACACCATCTCTGGACTTCCACAATTAATTCAAGACCTAAATTAGCCAAATTGGTCCAGCCGTTCTCGAGCTTAAGCGAGACTAACGAACAGCAATTCATTATATATAATCACATTATATATATAGATGTACTCCTGTTCTAATTCTGTCATGTATTCAGTTAACAAGGTCAGTAGAAGATTGATCGCGGTTTTGTCATTTGAACCCTAAGGGTAAGCGACTGTGAAATCCTTATTAGATGTAAGTTGATAGTGTATAAGCTTTAACGCTCTCTTAAACCCTTGTTTGAAACTGGGGATCATTATTATAACATTATTTTAGCGAGCAAAAAACCTTTGAAAGTATGTTTAAATATCAACTTTTATAACTACATTATTATTTTTTTTTATATAAAAATAAGGGACGAGACGAGCATGACATCTAATGGTATTTTTGAAAACCCAAAAATTCTGAGTGGCACAACAACTGCGCTTGTCACCTTGAGATATAAGATGTCAAGTCTCATTTGCCCAGTAATTTCACTAGCTACGGCGCCCTTCAGACAGAAACGGCAGAAATAGGCGCCGTTGTGGTACTCATAATCATCCGGTGCAAAGGCGCCTCCCACTGCCTTTTCATGCTATTTTCACCAATGGATAGCGTAGTTATCGAGGAAGGTTTTAGTATATAATTTGTTCAGTTTTTGTATACATTTCTGAACATAAAGGCGATATTTGTTGGAGGTGTCGAAAAAAAAATAAGCCGTCTCGAAGCTTTCAACGAAGACGCTGTCTAAGCCTCGCGTTAATGATAAGTCATTAACGATATTAATCCTTATTTTATTACTACATACAACTACATATTAATAAATATATTGAGAATATGTTTTTATTTTATTTTTAACTCATTAACTTTGGTTGAGTTTATTGCTACTTCTTCTCATTAGCTCAACCCTTTACGAGGTAGCAGTATTCAATAAGAAAAAGAAAATTTTTTTTACATTCATAAGTGTTATTTCCGTGACCTAAATGAATCAAGTCATTTTGATTTGATTTGATTTTGATTTGATTACACATGTTTAATGGCCTTATACTACATTATTCCCGAATACTTACATCATTTTTTTCTATTGACAGAACACCGTCTGTGGGGTCAGCTGGTATGAAATAAACGAGTAAAGGAGTCATTACGGTAAGTGAGTTCAATCATGACTTTCTGGTCCAAATGTACTCGAACCGTGAAACCTCTGCTTTACAATTAGGCGTGCTATAAGGTCGCTTTTTAACACACAATTTGTAAGAATATGTTGTGCCGCTTGCTGTGCTGTGCTTGCGCGGAGAATATAAATAAAGTACTATTTCGGGCAACGGAAAATTCTGCCAGTATTCTTGATTCACTTCCCCATAATGATAGTTTAAATTTAATATAATCATAGTATTGTAAATATAGTTATAACATTTGTTTTGTTTGAATAAAAATGTTGAAAAGCATATAATATGAAAAATAAGAACCTTAATACAATGTGAATAAAAAGGTGTTGTTTCGCAAACTAAAACACTTAAAAATCATGCAATGTAACCCCCTCATAGGGAAATGCAGAGACAACGATAGCTCGTATCGTGAGTAGTGAAGGGTTAAGTGCGATGTTTAAAGTTAACCCTTTTAGTCATGGAACAAAGGGTGGCCTGTTAAACCCGTGTTTCCCTATTTCGCGAAACGGGGTCTTAAAGCTCCTTACGTTTCATTCTTGACTTAATTGTTTTAGCACCTCTTAATGAATGGTTGTTTTTGTTTTTATAGTAACGTATTTAGAATACACTCTTGAATTTGAATACTTAATATTCAAATCCAACAGATTTTTAAGTAAATAAGGAATAATCGTACTTTAATTAAAATTTAATTTAAAAACACTCATTTTACAAATATGACCAGTGTCGTCTTATATAACTCATAAAAAAATTACGAACAAGAAGTTACAATGATTTCTGTCTCCTGTCAAAAATATTTCATAGACATTTTGTTAACGCTCCGTGCATGACACATGTCGATGCTGGTCGGTGACGGAATGTCTATAGTCGCCAGTCGGAAATGTAATTCGAGATCAAAAATGTAAACAAATAATATCACTGTCAATATGAAAATTCAGAGATTAGAGACATATTCTCATTGTTTCAAATACAATGAATATATTTATTTGTTTGAAACGTTCCCATGGTAAACGGTCATGTTTAGTGGGTCATGTATGTGTTGGCAGACTCTTCTAGAAAGACAATGATATAAAAGTATATACGACAAAGGGTGACAGCACAAACATAATATAGATCTAAAATTAATAAAAAAATGGATAAAGAATCTTCTTCAAGAATTGCTTATAGATAATTCCATCATCATATCTTATTTAATCTAGGAATATAACTATTCAAACAAAAAAACCTATAAAAGGCGCATGATGAGGTAACAAACATATAAATAAAAAATCCTGCCGTTAAATTGTATGCCTCCTTTTTGAAGTCGGTCGAAAATAGACAAATTCTTAGACTGTTCTAGAACATTTTCTTAATATAACCCTGTGGTGTTCGCTACCTATAAAAATGCAGCGTTAATATAATCGGAAATGGGGATGAATACTTACGCATTAAATTATATATATTACTTGATAATATCGACAGTTGACAGCTATATCGGTAGCTATTGAAATCTAAGAGTTGCCATTATGGCTTCGTATCAAAATTTTTAAGAAAAAATTATCAATGATCGCTATTCGATGATGAAGTGCATTGAAGTAATTCAGAAATAGCACAAAAATACATATAAATCTATCCTGCTCTTTTTCTCTATTTAAAAGAATAATATTCACGCAGCTTTGGCTATATTCTTACAAATGTAATGATTGAAGAGTCATTTTTTCAGGTACGCCATTTTGTTTATCTGTCAAAATTGTATCAGTCACTGTCCCATATTTGAATATTCATCTTATATATAAAATTCTCGTGTCACAATGTTCGTTTCCATACTCCTCCGAAACGGCTTGACCGATTCTCATGAAATTTTTGTGAGCATATTGAGTAGGTCTGAGAATCGGCCAACATATATTTTTCATACCCCTAAGTAATAAGGGTTGTTCACCCTTAAATTTTTTTTTCTTAACTTAACTTCAAATTTTCACCCATCTACGATCAACAGTTACTTTTGTATCGCGATTTTAATACCGGCAATACAACTTTAGCTGGGTCAGCTAGTTTCATAGGAAATACTGTTCATACAATGTAACAATAACAAAACATATTGTTAAAATGAATTAGGCCTTATAAACTGTTTAAACATAATTAATTGACATCAATGTTAGAATACTATTGTAAGCTTTAAAATAGGAAATACATTCCATTGTTACCGAGGAAAAGAAAATGTAAAATGAATAAACAGAGTGCGGTGAGGATAAAAGGACATGAGGTGGAACCTCTCTCACGACAGTGTCGGGGTCGAATCTAATTTTTCCCCCGCTAATGCCCTCCTGCTCGCTGCTCAAGGTTGAGTGAACGCGAAAATTGTTACTTCACGAAACTGAGAGACATTTCTAACTGAACGTTAAAGCTGCGGCGTCAACTGTTATTTACAGACATGAATATACGATTTTATAACAGTGTGAGAATCAATTTTAACGTTGACATAAACGCGAGGAGACGTGGAAGATATATTCACCTGATGATAAAACGATATAGACAAAACTGAATCGTAGCCCACCTTAATGACATTTTTCTACAGTCATACGGCCGTTCCCAATATACTATCGACAGATAGATATAAATTACTCTCTTCTACTGTCAGTAATTAGCTGTCAATAATCTGTAGCTGTCCCAATATACCTGATAAATCACTCTTATCGCCTTATTACGTGTGAATTATAATTTCCATACAAACTTCTATCGCTGGTAAGGTATACGCCCTATATATAGGTATAAGGTGAGTTACTGTCGATAAGTTTATTGGGACAGAAAAAGTCAACGAAAGTTACGATTTTTATCTCAAGTAGGGATAGACTGAATATTGGGAACGGCCGATAATAAACAAGTAGGTCGAAATTCGATTGAACATACATTTCCTAAGTGACTGTCTACCAATTGTAATACAAATTGTCGTGCAAATAATCATAAACCTAACTGATTTTATAATTTTAAAAGATTTATAAGCAGAATGGGTAATGATTAAATTTTGTTATAGTACACATTGCAATGCAGTCGCTCAGGATTCTTGATATAAAGTTTTCATGAGATGTAATCTCTGCTAGATTGTATAATATCGACTTCACTTGTCCTAATTACACTGGCCTTCAAAAGTAAGTATCACACTTTTAAAATTGGGATAACGTTTTAAGTTCACAAGATATACTTTCGAAATAAAAAGGACTCCAAATAGAATTTAATTTTGTACATAAAAACTTTATAGTCGGTAACCTTCTTTTAAGAATTGGCTGAAAAAAAACTTCAAAAACAAAACCATTCCTTTTTCAAAGTGGACGTTTCCGAATTACTATTTGAGCATTCACATTTTTCTTTCTGTTTTAATTTTTTTCAAGATCGATGGGTCTTGTTTTAAAAATTTATGCTAAAAAGCACATAACATTTATTTATCATGCCTCTTTCAGTTGAAGAATGTGCTAGGCTTTTCTGGAACTAGGCATCAGTATGCGTCGCACTGCAAGAATGGTGGGTGTGACGGTACGAATGGTCCAGAAGGTAAAGCGAAGGTACGAAGAGACTGGACACCATCTCCATCATTATATTATTTCCACTGTGTTAAGAAATCGCCGACAAAATGCAGTTGGAGTCCAGCAACAGCTACTTCAGACCCTGACGGACTACATTAGTTGTCACTAATCTTCTTCTCAGACTTGCTGAAGCAAATTTGAAACCCTGAAGACCAGCGAGTGGCCCAAAACTCGAGAGACAGAATCGAGTAGCGAGACTGCGATACACCCGTGAACACATGCAGTGGGATGAAGAAGAATGGTCAAGAATTTTGTTTGCAGATGAGTCTCGATTCTCCCTTTACACTTCTGATGGAAGGCGAAGTGTTTACAGGCGACCTGGTGAGCGATACCTTCAAGCCTGCATCTCAGAAAGAGTCCAATACGGTGGAGGCAGTGTACATGTATGGGCTGGCATATCTTCAGAAGGTCGCACAGAGCTAGTAGCCATAGAAAATGGCACGCTCACTGGGCAAAGATATGCTCAAAAGATTCTCAATGAGTATGCAGGGTCGTATTTAGCAAATATGGGTGATGGATCGATGCTGTTGCATGATAATGCCCGGCCACACACGGCTCATATCGTACAAGAGTATATTCAGGAGGTCGGTATCAGCGTGATGGCTTGGCCATCAAGAAGCCCTGATCTTAACCCGATTGAACACGCCTGGGAAGAGCTTGGGAGGCTAGTCAGAAACCCTAGACCACCACCTACTACCCTCAGGGCACTAAAGCAGGCCCTGGTAGAAGAATGGGAGAATATTCCCCAACATCGGCTCCGAAACCTAGTGTTCAGTATGCCAAACCGGCTCGAACCTGTAATCAGAGCTCGAGGAGGCAATACCAGTTATTAAAAAATAAATAACATGTAATACATTTTAGTTGAATTTTTTTACACTAAACTAAAAATGTCTATTTTCATTGTTTTATCTTTTTTAAGTTAAAAATGTTACTAATGTATAATTTTAGTTTCTAAGAATTAAAGCCTATAAAATTTGCAACAAAACGTTTTTAATCTTAAATCTCTACCTTCTATAGTTAAGAAAAAAAAATAATTTGAAAAGTGTGATACTTACTTTTGCAGGCCAGTGTACTTTGCGATTACATATTGATAATCATACATTTTTTTTATGGAATAGGAGGACAAACGAGCAATGTATGTTGGAGGTGTCCAACATATCATTGATATGCAGAAGAAACAGCGTGGGAGATAGCACACAGCCTTGGGGCACTCCAGCGTTCACGGGCTTGGGATTCGAGCAAAAACCGTCGACAACGACTTGTATGCTGCGCCCAGTGGGGAGGCTGGAGGTCCACTTGCATAAGCTCTCAGGAAGCCCAAATGATGGAAGTTTTGAGAGGAGCGCCTTGTGCCATACACGATCAAAGGCCTTCGCTATATCCAGGCTAACTACCAAGCCTTCCCCCTTGCTTTCAATAGCCGCCACCCATCTATGTGTTAGGTATACCAGAAGATCACCTGCCGACCAACCATGGCGAAAGCCGTTTTGTCGGTCGTTGATCAACTGGTGACCCTCTAGGTATACCAGAAGTTGGCGGCTAATTATCCTTCCCATGATTTTAGAGAGCAGGGAGGTTATAGCAATAGGCTTGTAGTTTGCCGGATCCGAACTGTCTCCTTTTTTTTGGATCGGATGGACAAGGGCTGACTTCCATGAGTCAGGGACTACGCCTTTGGAATAAGAGTGCCGGAATAAATGCGTTAGCACCGGAGTCAACTCAGGAGCACACGTTCTAAGCACGATTGGAGAAATGCCATCCGGCCCGCTCGACTTCCTGACGTCCAACGAAAACAGAGCTCGCCTAACCGTTTTCTGTCTGAACTGTACTTCAGGATGGCAATATTTTCATTCTATCTCTGGCACCGCGGGATGGTTGGCGGTGTTTTTCCGTTGTCGTCAAGAGTCGAGTTGGAGGTGAAAAGAGCGCACAGGAGATCGGCTTTCTCTTTTGCCGTATGGGCCAGGGTGTCATTCCTCATGTGCAACGGCGGCATGGACGGCTGGTTGAAGTTACCGAGAGCAGCTTTCGACAACGACCAGAACTTGGGTGTTCCGGTCGTTTAACTGGAAAGCTGCTCGCCGTTTTGGACGACGTGCTTTGACTTCGCACGGGCGATTTGCCGCTTAAAAAATCTGGAGGCACGTTTATATTTCCTCTTAAGAACTTTGCAGTTCGGATCCTTTGTGCCCAGCGCCGCAACCCAAGTTCGATACGCTTGTTTTGGAATGGCCTCCGGTCCTCGACACTAACCTATGCGAAACATAGCGGCACTAGGCCGCTTCACGCCGGTATTCTGTGCGAGTGTGGTAAGTAACCCGGACGAGTCTGGCCCGATTATGCTGACGTCAAAAGATGGTAGCGTGACTCTCCCACTTTCAATAAGCCCGTAGTCGCCTCTTACGACACCCTAGGGCCTGGGACTACCCTATTCTTTTTACGCCCCGGGGAAGCACAGGGCATATACATCTAACAAACTTGAATTTTTTTGTTTTATGATTTATAGAAGCCGAATTTTATCTGGATCGGTGGTTTCTATGTTCCGTTGGATATTTTTAATAAGAGGATGTTAATTCTGCGTACGAAATAAGAGGCGGGGCTGCTTAAAAATTTAAATTTACTTAGCATGAAACGTGCAGTGTTTACTTAAAACTTATGTCAAATACATAAGTTTGAAATAGTAGTAATTACAGTATGGAGATTGGCGACGAAGCATAATCCGGCTAATTTTGAAAGCGAACAATTGTTTAACGGCCATTCCCAATATTCAGTCTATCTCCGTTTATGGCCTACTTGAGATAAAAAATTCGTATCGTTGACTTTTCTGCCCCAATAAACTTATCGACAGTAGCTCACCTTATCCGTACACGCTGTCTGTCAATGGGACGACGCATAGCTTACCAGCGATAGAAGTTTGTATGGAAATTGCAACAGTGAACTGGCGATAAGAATGACTTATCGGGTATATTAGGACAGCTTCAGATTATTGACAGCTTATAACTGACAGTAGAAGGTAGTAATTTATATCTATCTCCGTCTTTTACAAGATTATAGCCGTCATCTGTCAATCTATCAATGGCCGCATGTTTCACACAATCGAGTGAATCGCTTTTTTCTTAGAGAGATTTGCTGGGCTGATTTTTAATTGCTTTACAGTAGAATACCAAGCAGCATTGAAATCAATTGGAAGTTCATGAAAGGACCACGCAGTGTTTGAAATTATATTCATAACATATGATTTACTAGTAAGCTATATGAAGACTAGTGAAGGTATATAGCTCGTTTGTCCTCCTTTTCCATAATAAAAAGGTATAAACATAAATATTTTGTAGTGGGAATACTGAAATATCACTGTTAATTAAACATAAATTAAAAAAAAATATCTACTTAGGGCGGCACAACAAAAATAATCCAGAACTTTCTGTCAACGACAAGCCTAAACAAGAAAAGTGCAAAATATGCAGCCGCAGTGGCATTAATAAAATGTCCATACCAAGAAATAAATAACAGGGGTACTAATAAAGTTGCTGTTTTGTTTGGTGTACATAAGAGTCTGCGTTTTATTGAAGCAAAATCTCCAAGGCGCACGCAGCAGTTAGAAATCTTTTTCACATGACATATAGAAATTCTAGATTTCAGAATGAATTTTTTTAGTATTCCGGCTATTTTATTTCATAATAGTAAAATTGCATTCACAGAGATTGTACAGTCCAGGGACCTTCCAGTTAGAGCAGAAATGTATGAAAAAACAAGAAAATTTATTGAAGTAGACGTTTCTTTGCGGAAATCCATAATTATCCAAATGTTTTGAGTTTACTCTAGTGCTAATTCCGCCAATATTTGTCTTTAAACAATTCGACACGTGTTTCGTCTCTACACGAGGCATCCTCAGCACATGTTGACTCGCCAAACTCGCCAATGTCTCGTGCCAGAGTTACTTACTTACGTAAGTACAAACTGTTAGAAATATTCAGTCCATATCATCAATTTTCACGCCTAATAATAATAACGAACTACTAACAAATTCTAATATAAATAATTTGGCAATAAACGACAAGTTTATTTTGAATCAGTTCTGTAATGAAGAACGCAATTCACAAAACCTCAGGTTGCTAATGAGTTTTCAAAGGGAGTAGTTATTTGAGCTACAGGACTATCGCATAGTTCAACAGAGTGGAGACTGGAATTTCATTAATGCGAATAATCCGTTAGAAGTTATGCTTGGATGAGTTGAGTAACTTTTAACTAGGATTAAATTATTATTTCATATAAGTTTACTAGTTTAAGTAAACATGAATGATGATGGTAGAATAATTACTCTTTGATATACAAAATGGCATGCGAGGTATTAAAAACAAAATTTTTAAGTGTTTTTTGCTTTGCAATAGGTGCTTTTCATCTAAGCGTCTGTGTAAGTTAATCTACTTCGTCCTAACCAATTTGTTATTTTTTTGCCCTCACTTCTGGGATTAATTACAGAAATTAAATTTGTAAACAAAATTTATGAACAATGCGAGATCGAACCCGTTCTCGGATCTTCACGCGTTCCGTGCGAGTTAAATTTTAAAGAGCGACATCTCAAGTAAATTTCCTAATATGCAAATATTGGGGTTGAGCAGGTTATCAACTGTAGAGTAGACTGTAGATACTAATAAGTAGCTTGTAGATGAAGCCACACCCTGAGAGTTGAACAATGACGTATCAAGATTTATGAACGTTACGTCAATCGAACGGGAGGTCGGAATGATCTTGCATACATCTTCCTCTTCGTGCATGTCATAGCTGTGCCTATTCTGATCTTTGCTGATTTATAAAACAGCTGCTCCCACATCACTCCGTTCCTGACTGGTTGCAGAGTAATTGTGATGTTGTTCGACATAGTGGTCCTTTGCCGTCGATATTTCCCATATAACATGCAATTTGGAGAAACTTCTCCTGATTATCTGGTTGTGTCCAAGCAATGTGACCAAAGTATATTTCAGTTAATGGATAGTCTGGTCGCGATCTTCAGTTGGAATGGTTTTGTTTGTTATGTGCACTTCTAGGTATGCACACAGTATCCAACGAGAATTATTAGTAAGTGTCCCGAAATAAATATGAGGGCAAGGCCGAAAATAAAGAATACATAACTACCGAGATATAGTTCTGTTTCAATCATATCAATCAACCAATCAATCAATGTTGTAGTTATTTAAATCTTATGGCATGCTTTGGAAAAAAACACGAGTGTTATTTTTTTCCGTTGTTAAAAAACTACGTGTTTATCTAACACGGTGAAGTTTGCCAATTTTTGTATCTGTAGTATAGTGTGAAGTGAAATATCTATATTCAAAATATTTATGTATTTAACTCATAATTCAATATATAACAGCAGGCAGCTATGGCAGTGAAGAACGTCAGATTACTACAAAAGTTTGAATTCAAGATAGTTTTCACTTCTTGTAATGCGGCCATATTGTCGGGATAAGGCGAGAATTTGCGTTGGTGCGTCACAACTGGAAAATCAATTTATCATATAATTAATGGGTTTATATAGGTTAACCACTTATAAAAAAATAAGTGCTTAACGCATGTAAAGAAGTTTTCACTTCACCGCTATCATATTTATGTTCACCTGGTCTCTATGAAGTAATTGCATCGTGCGAATGAAGTCAGAATATTTATTAAGCATACCTAGCTTGGTACCAAAACGATGTATAAAATTGTCTTACGAATTTTCGAACAGGCCACCTGTCATGACCCGAGTTTAACATTTTATACCCATCCCAAGAAAAGTGCTCAACGCCGCTAAAGAACTAAGTTAGAACTAATATATATATTTATATAGTATTTGTCATACAATTGTTTGCACGTACGAGAATATAAACTCGGGAACCAAGTTTAGTCTGGAATTTGGATCATGAGCAACTGTGCTATGAAGTCGTGAAGATATTAAGCGTTTCTCAGGCAATATGCAACAATGCCACTGTTACGTTACTTGTGACTCTAATTTGCTCTATTGTGTGAGTTCAAAATAGATATCCGCAATGATGAAATCCTATCTAGAAATGCATGATACAGAGTTCGATTATTGGCTCTTGTTGGGAAGCTCATCATTATTTCCTATCACGTTCGGGATTGGAGCAGGGATGGATTTATTGATTCTAGGAATATTTGGCGTAGATGTCTTAATATTACATTATATTAATATTAATACTGACACATTTTTACATATATCTAGCTCCAAACCAGGCATAGCCTGTACTATGGGTGCAAGACAACGATATATTTAATACAATATATGTACTTACTTATACATACATAAATACATATAAACATCCATAACTCGGAAACAAACATCCATATTCATCATAGAAATCAATGCACCTACCGGGATTCGAACCCTGGAACCTCTACCTTTGTAGTCAGGGTCACTAACTATTCGGCTATATGGGTCATCGAATTGATGAAGCATGACCTTAAATTTTGGTATGTTTGTTCAACTCTCGGGCTGTGGCTCCAGTTGTGGTTCGAATCCCGCACCATCCATAAATTTGGTACAAATTAAATTTGTATATTTTTAATTATAATTATATACCAGTGGGTGGCTCCTTTGCACAGGATGCCGGCTAGATTTTGGGTACCACAATGGCCCCTTTTTCTGCCGTGAAGCAGTAATGTGTAAGCATTATTGTGTTTCGGTCTGAAGGGCGCCGTCACTAGTGAAATTACTGGGCAAATGAGACTTAACATCATATGTCTCAATGTGACGAGCGCAGTTGTAGTGCCGCTCAGAATTTTTGGGGTTTTTCAAGAATCATGAGCGGCACTGGATTGTAATGGACAGGGCGTATCAATTACCATCAGCTGAACGTCCTGCTCGTCTCGTTCCTTATTTTCATAAAAAAAAAATACTTGAAGAGAAATCAGAGATAATCCCATCATCCGAAGGCTTCATCTTCAATCATAGGCAGGCGTAGATAATCGGGCGGGGACAGTGACAGGTGGACAGGGTGAAGATGTCTATCATAGGCGATGTCTAGGTAGACATAATATACATCGCCACATTCTCGCTACAACCGTTGAAGAGTTAGGTCGTTACTCTGCCCAATTTCTGTTCGAATATTAGTCATTGTGTTATTTGAAATTTATTCTTAGAAACTTAATAAAATATTCCTTTAATTTTACAATTAGTTATTTAGAATGGTCATATTAAAATTTGTTATAAAAAACCCCTTTTGATCTTATTTCCTCGAATAGCTTCTCTATATTTATCTTCGTGTAATAAACTCTACAAAAACACCCAAAATTTAATAAAAGCTTTCATGCGAGTGTATTTACAGAAATTTAATTAGAGACTACCCTCAAATTGCTTGCGGCGGCAATTCCATGCATTTCATAAGGATTTTGTTTTCTTTTCGCTCGCCGGTTTTATGTTGAATGCTTATAATGATAATATAGTTAATTTATAAATGCATAGCGTTTATGTTTTGATTTGGACAGGTGTAACTAAGTTTGTCTTTACTATTAAGGAATGATAGATACTCGATGTTATCTTACGGCCGTTTTTAATAACCTATCTATCGTTAGTTGAACTTACGGATACATTGCTTTCACCGTTTAATGACAAGATCTTATCTATCCATAGTTATGTCCAATATAGTTATGGTCCAATGCTAACTGTCAATAGGTTATTGAAATGTAAGTAAGCGTAAAATTATAGATTTGTCTACCTCTAGTAAGTTAAACAAAGGATAGATAGGTTATTGAAAACGGCCGTTAATCAAATTACAACGTATTTATTGTTACTCCATATGTTATATAATGACACTGATAGATTGTTTGGAGTTATTGGAATCTATTTATCTAAGTGTACCGGAATAAAGAGCCCGTCACACTGCCTTGTTTCACGTCCCCCAAGTAATTACAAATTATGCACAGAACAGTATTTTAAAACGACATTTTTGCGTTTTCTAAGCAACGCATTTTACAGGAAATCTAAATCTAAAGGAAAAATAAATTTGTATAACATGTACATGAAAACACTCAATCAACCACACCCTCACCTCTACACCTACACACATACACACCACTTCAATAATTTTATTATTAATGTAAGTAATAATTGTTTTTATTATGACGGGTACTCACAATATATATTTTATTAATTTGATGCCGATATTTCGATCCAATTGCATGAATCCTGGTCACGACGGAACGGTACGTAATAATACTAGCATAAAATAAAATATGTATTCCTATTAAAGTTTTGTATTTATCATTCTTAATCCTAAATTGGCATATTTGTAATGTTATTTGTAAGTCTATTGCAATGATTTTAAAGCTATCGGATTATCAGTAAATTATGAGAATCCCTAAAGGGAAAAATTTAAAGAAATTCATATTATGACCATGTACGGCCAATATATTTATAGCAATCTCCTGCACTTACATAAACATTATAATCAATACAGTAAAATAAGCGACAACCATAATTTAAACTGTAGATGTCCATCTGTAGTATGGAGTCCTCACTACCAAATATATAAAAGTAGATTAGAAAATAACCAAAAATGTTATATATGGCATCTTTCTTATCAATACAATCTGTGCAATCTACTCAGATCGTTTGCGATATTTTAAGATGCACACACTGACTGATAGGAGGAATATATGGGGTTGTCTCTTTTTATATAAAATTGTTAACAGTGGAATTGACTGCCTCGAAATTCTCTCGTTAATTAATGTATCCGCTCTCATGAGACTCCCGAGAATCAGCAAACACGATACATTTTCAACAAATACTGCAAAGTCTAACCTAGGTCACTAATTTCACAAGAAATCACCAAAAAGTGTATCTGAATTATCAATACATAAATTTAAATCTTTAATAAACGCAGACTTAATCAGTCGCAGGCTTATCACAGTATAGAAGATTACGTAAACGATTTTAAAATATGGAGTTGAATAGTGCTATAGTTGTTCTTTTTTATGGATTTTATAGTTCAGCTTTGTATCGTTTTACTTGATTGCATTTTTTTTTAACTATATATGTTTAAATTTTTGTGTAATAGCCAAGGACTAGTAAAAAAATAAGGACTCCGTGTCACCTTACATAACAGTGTAGCACCAAAACAAGCCGATTAACGTGTAAATGCATAGTCCCACGCACACACTTACACTACTACAGGCCGATAGGCGGCCATTATGAGAATTGACATCGTCTGTGACAGATCAGTTTGCGTCTCAATAAAATATTGAAGAAATGCCGTCGTGCGTTGTGACAAAGTGTAAAAACAATACTATATAAGTATTTCTGGCCATATATGATTATTTAAGGGAGAAAAAATTGTGTCTAGTTACACAATTTTATCTCCCGTTACCGCACACACACTAGCATAACGGTGCTTCACTTGCTAATATCACGGCGCGGAGTCCTTCTTTTTTCCTCTTCCGTGGTAATAGCATGTATTTGAATTGTATTTTTGGTGATTGACGAGTAATCTTTTGATTTTATGTCAATAAAATATTTTTGACTTTGACTTTTAATAAATAAAAAAAAGACGTCTACACATACGGATGAGACCATCTCACAAATATTATCTACAAGAGGTTATCAATTCCAAACATTCTTCTCGTACTTAATTTCAGTCAACAATGCCGTCTTATCATTGGTTATTATTAAACAGCGCGGTCAGCGATGAAATAAAATCCATAAAATCTAAAGAACAGACATTCCTTTAGTCGAGAGCGCTTTGAGATTATAATTGGCACTTTATTAAATTAAGGCGCAGTTTTATTATGTTCGAAATTTTCATTGAAAATTCTTTTGTTTTTCATAATGTTAAGTTTTTTTATGATTATTAACTATATATTTTAGGGTAATTTGTTATATTTTTAAAGTGATAACCCTCATTTCTGGGATTAATTACACAAAACTGAAAACAAAATTTTATGGACTCGAGCTCTCGCGTTCCGTGCGAGCGCTCTTTCCAACTGTGTCAACCGTTCGAGTGACGTACCGTTTATAAAATGTTGTATGATTTGTTCAACTCTCAAGTTGTGGCTTCATCTACAGGATCTACTTTATTGTTGATAACTCAACCCCAATATTTGCATATTAGGAAATTGACTTGAGATGTCGCTCTTGTAAATCTAAATAAATAATTTGTTATGTTTTTAAAGTGATATGGTCATGGTTTGTTAAGTCGCCTTAATCCCGTTCAGTTCAGCCCTGTTTCACTGCGACCAATGTGATCTATTGTGATAGCCACTGTTAACTATAGCTCACTGATAAGATTGATTATTTTCATGAATCTTATTATGTCTTTTGCAGTGAGCTGATGTATCTCAAGTGGTTGAAGTATTGGACTTCCCAAAGAGATGCTACGTTTAGGCATTAAAGGACCACATTCAGAGAGAATGTGTAACGGGGTTTCATCTGCACTATTACAGAATCAACACGCTCTGCAATCTCTGAGACCTAAGATTGAGAGGTGTTTGTTTAATCTGCAGTGTCCGGTTAATGTCCTGGTTAGAATGTATAAGTTTTCTCAACTTAGCCCTAGGGTCTAGTCCCTCATTCGCAGCCTTTATGTTGAAAGCTTGGATTAGGGTTTTGGAAAGGGTTAAGCCCGGAGTGTTGCTCCAGAGTTTAATGCAGTCTTATGAACATGATGTATCAAGGGTTGATTTAAAAAGACTCCTTGGGACACCACAGGGCCAAATTGAGTACTTTTAGCATCAATTCTTGCAAGTTCGTCGGCGTATTCGTTGCCTTCGATCCCTGCATGTCCTGGAACCCATCGAAGTGTAACTCTGTTTATTCCTCCCAGAGTTTTCGGTATAGTCCGGCAGTTGTCAACAAACTTTGAGACTGTTCTATTTGAGTCTATAGCGGACAGGGCCGCCTGACTATCTGTTTGGATATAAATACACTTGCTAACGTAGCCTTTATTAAGGATGGTTTTCGCATATTCTATTATGGTGTATACCTCCGAATGGAAAACAGAGGCAAGATTTCCCAAGTTGACAGATTTGCCAAATATGGGGCACTCTCCGAAGATTCCACAGCCAACGTCGGATCCCGACTTGAATCCATCGGTATACCATTTAAGGCTCCCTTTTTTTAAAGTGATAACCCTCACTCCTGGGATTAATTACACATGTTATTTGTGTATATTTTAGGGTTCCGTATCCAAAGGGTAAAAATAGAATCCTATTGCTAAGACTCCGCTGTCCGTCCATCTGTCAGTCTGTCAGTCCGTCTGTCACATGACATGATTTTTTTGCCGTTTTTATAGTATAATGATACCCTTCGTGCGTGAGTCCGACTCCAACTTGGCCAGTTTTTTAATATACTCAAATAGCACGTAAAAGATTAAAATAATATGTGATGCCCGTCAAAGATATAGCGACAAACATACTTAGTAATTTGGGATCGTTTAGGTAACGCGTTTCAGTTGTATAGTTCTGAAAGTTTAGTTTAAAGTAAGTAGTAGCTTAGTAGGTACTCATTATTAATTATTGTTAAGCCCAATCACTTGGCAAGTTAAATAAAATTATGTAAAAAGTGAACTTATTTAATTTTAAATAAATAAATAAAAAAATGTAACAATGCTCTGTAAAGGGCATAAAAAATCGAATAAATAGGCATACAAGACATTTATTTTCTCAAAATTGATTCCTTTAGAATTCTTTTTGATGTCATTTCTAATATACTAGATACCACTACCGCTTCGGAAACATATGGCTTTTGAGAGAGAAGAAGCGGCGCAAGAAATTATTTTTAATGAAATATACAATATTGTACTGTCATTGCTATTGCTATAAAATAATCATAATATAGTCCCAGGCTGTCCGATCACTTAGATATTCAGCTGTGGAGTAGTAGGTTTTACGACAGAGCCATTTAAAAAAAACATTGAAAATTATTGCCTGAACAGTGGCCGGGAGTTTATTATAAAAGTGTATACATTTACCCTTAAAGCTATTATGTATCTTATGAAGCCTACTAGAATGAGTTACAAGCAATCCCTTATTTCTAGTGTTTATTAATGAAAATCACCATTACAAGCAAAAAGTTGACGATTTTTGTGAACGTATAGTATAAAATAAATAAGAATAACAACGAAAATGAAATTCTGGATAAACATTAAAGAGCGCTTAGTAATTAATGAATGTAATAGCTTTCAATGAAGTTTATTCAAGTATTAACACGCCCAAGTATTCATCGTAATATTTCACCGTGTTAGACTACAATAGAATACTGCCTTGATACATAATTGATTGCGTAGCTGTGTACAGCCACGCCTTGCTGTTTTCTTTCTGTGGCCGTAAACAAAGAGTTTTGATAAATCGACATCAATCTTAGTCACTTATGTAAGTACGGACTAGTAAAAAATAAGGACTCCGTGTCACCTTACATAACAGTGTAGCACCAAAATAAGCCGATTACCGTGTAAATACATAGCCCCACGCACACACTTACACTACGACATGCCGATAGGCGGCCATTATGAGAATTGTCATCGTCTTTGACAGATCAGTTTGCGTCTCAATAAAATATTATAAGAATTCTGTCGTGCGTTGTGAAAAAGTGTAAAAACGATACTATATGTATTTGTGGCCATAAATCATTATTTAAGGGAGAAAAAATTGTGTAATTATCATCCCCCGTATCCGCACACACACTAGCATAACGGTGCTTCACTTGCTAATATCACGGCGCGGAGTCCTTCTTTTTTTACTCGTCCGTGTGTATACCTACATACGAATAACGTGCGTCAGTACCACGGAACAGAAAAAACTGGCTATAATACGTACTAACAATGACGTTCTGTATATATAGACAAATCACGTTGTACAAAAACTAAGCCGAAATATGGAATACGCCACAAATTATACAATAATAAGCTTCGACTGCTATGTCTATATATTGCCGCATTTGCTCCGTTTGTTTAAAATATTCTTGGTCAATAAGCACCGATGTAAAACATTCGCTCAGTTCCGGTCGCGTATGTTGAATCTAGAACCCGATTGGGACAGTGACATAATTCGACACACGACTAACGAGAAAAGCATAGACCAAGTATAGTAACTAGACTAATTGATAGCTTCCGTCTCACTCACACAAGAAAGAGAAAAACTTATGCGAGTCATATGTAAAGAAATGAGATAGAGTGATTAGATTTTTTGTTTCACCATGCGCACTGGTTTTTATCAATGTCAGCACACCCGGTGTGCTAAACAAACTTGACAGCGCTGCACAGAAAAATTGTGAAACGTGTGAAATATCCACTATTTATTCAACATCAGTGACAATTTTAAGTAGAATCGAAGGAAATATGGTCCGATGTTGTGTTTTACGAAGAACACTTGTGCTATATTATATATCTATATATATATAAATAGGATATTATGTGTCTCATGTTGGCCACGCCAAACCGATGTCTAGTTACTATACTTGGTCTATGGAGAAAAGTATTTAAAGCACACTTTTGTTGTTATGGTATCAGCCTTCGAGTGATATCTCCTAATGTGATAATGTTTTGCATTGGGCTGTCTTAGCTTATGTTCAGCATAATTTCAACTGTCAAGCGACTATTAAAACGAAATCAAAGATTATGCTAAGCTTACCTTCTTCTATATATATAAAAGAGAATGTATGTTTGTATGTTCCCTAATAACTCCGAAACTATTCGACCGATCTCAATGAAATCTTTTGTAGTAGATTCTTTGAAGCTCAAGGAAGCTTTACGTATATAGTTTGTCGTGTCACGATCCCACCCACGCATTTAGCATATCTCTCGAACTGTTAATTGACAGAACAACGTTTGTCGGGTCAGCTAGTACTCAACTACGTTTTACGTAAATAAAGTCTTGTCTTTAGATCTTATTAGCCTAACGGCCGTTCCCAATATTCAGTCTATCTCTTACTTGAGATAAAAATCATAACTATCGTTGACTTTTCTGTCCCAATAAACTTATCAACGATAATTCACCTTATCCGTACACGCTGTCTGTCAATCGAACGACGTATACCTTACCAGCGATAGAAGTTTGTATGGAAATTGCAATTCACGCGTCCCAAAATAAGGGGATAAGAATGACTTATCAGGTATATTGGGAGAGCTTCAGATTATTGACAGCTAATTACTGACAGTAGAAGGTAGTAATTTATCTGTATCTGTAGATAGTATATTGGGAACGGCCGTTAGAGACTTCTGTATAGTTTACTCTCGTCGATGACTCTGGCTTCATAGTTTTATCATGAATAAAACATAAGGCTTTACATCATAGTTACCTGCGTGATAGAAATGGGGCTTATGGACAGACGAGCATCTATTATTACGGCGTTCATGAAAGCCTTGTAGCCCAACTAACCGCACACAACTAAATAGTATAATATGATTTATGACATAGGGACGGGTAAATGTTGTAATAAAATATACGTTGAATTCTATATGTATGAAAGGCGTCATTGATTGGAGCGTTCACAGAATTTTGTGGTTCACTTGGCATCGAAATTAACTTAATTAGCTGGCCGCAATAAGAATTGTACTACACGGACAAATTATGTCTGGACCTCGCTTTAACGTGAAGCCCGTTCCCCTGTCACCCCCTCGCACTCGTCCTGTTGTATCAGTACGGTTTGCAGTTTTATAACCGTTGAAGTTTTTTTATTTTTTGTTTTTGAAGTTTTCATTGTTACGTTTTGACTTTCTTGTAATTAGTTCTGTAGTTTCTGTTGTTTTGTGTCACTATAATAGTACGGCCAGAAAAATGAATACTTTTTTACTCAAACCAGATTATTTAATTGCTTTTTCATTATTATAATATTAATAATCATCATCACAACACAAAAGCGTTACATCAATCAATAATAATGAAAAATAAAATGTTGTTTATTAAGCCGTTGATTCGATCGAGACCTGGGTGTTGCTTCAGTCTCTCCAGATGTGCCACATTGATTACCGATGTATCGAAGAGTTGAAATGTTTGTATGGAAACGCCACCATGTCAGTCCATCTCCAGGATCAGATCTCGAAGCCTATCCGAATGCAGCGGGGAGTCAGCCAAGGCGATGTCATATCGTCCAAGCTGTTCACCGCTGCGTTGGAAGATGTCTTTAAGCTTCTGGACTGAAACGGACTAGGCATCAACGTCAACGGCGAATACGTCACTCACCTTCGATTCGCAGACGATATCGTAATTGTGGCAGAGACAATGGAAGACTTAAGCCATAATATGCTCGATGGCCTCAACACAGCTTCCCAAGGAGTAGGTCTCAAAATGAACATGGACAAGACGAAGTCATGTCCAAATGACCCATGTCGCACCCACTCCCATAACAATCGAGAACTGTACTCTCGAAATTGTTGACGAGTACGTCTATCTCGGACAAACAATCCAGTTAGGCAGGTGCAATTTCGCGAAAGAGGTCACTCGTCGAATCCAACTCGGATAGCCCATTTTCGATTGCAAAACTGAAATCTTCTTCTTGGAACACTTCCACTTTTCACTACTTCTCTTTTTCTTCTTCTTCTTGTTTACACTTTCGAGTCAGAACTAGATCTGCCGTAGGCCACGCTTAGTACGGCTTATATACCCCCGAATCTGTTCCATTTTCTAAATGATTCTCCCATTCCATCTTTCAATTTAAATTGTACTAGAAAATTCTTTTAACTATTTTTATCCTGCTTACACATTTTCCATCCCTTTTTTCTGTTCGATTTGATCCTGAACTTACTAGAAATTTCCATTAACTTTACAAAACCCAAACAATTCCATACACTGGTAGGTGTATCGAACCCGGGTCTACAGCGTCTAAAGTAAACACTTTTACGCCAAAGCTAAGAGTATTGCTGACGGAGCTTTTGAAATTATCAATCTCTTGAAGTTTGACAACTCTCGTCATGTACGTTGCTGCACGATATGACGTTTGACAACTCTCGTCATAAACGTCGAAGCGTTGCTACGCAACAGTATTTACGTCTTTATTTTTTATTTTTTTTATGGAATAGGAGGACAAACGAGCGTACGGGTCACCTGTTGTTAAGTAATCACCGCCGCCCATAATCTCTTGCAACACCAGAGGAATCACAGGAGCGTTGCCGGCCTTTAAGGAAGGTGTACGCGCTTTTTTTGAAGGTACCCATGTCGTATCGTCCCGGAAACACCGCACAAGGAAGCTCATTCCACAGCTTTATAGTACGTGGAAGAAAGCTCCTTGAAAACCGCACTGTGGAGGACTGCCACACATCCAGATGGTGAGGATGATATCCTAACTTGTGGCGTGTCGTGCGAAGGTGGAATTCGGCGGTAGGAATCAGGTTAAACAGCTCTTCGGAACACTCCCCGTGATAAATGCGGTAGAAGACACACAATGAAGCGACGTCTCTACGCAACGCCAAGTGATCCAGCCGTTCACAGAGCACTGTGTCCCCGACAATTCGAGCTGCTCTGCGTTATTATGTCGGACTCGAGAACCGCGCAAGCGGACACCCCATACCGACTAAAAACCTCCTCTATGCTGTTGGCCCTGAAGGCTTTTACAGCGACATAGGACGTGGGCCGTGGAGGCCGCAAAGACTACGCAACAACAGTCGCGGCGATATTGACAGACACACAAGTTGTCTGATGATCGTAGACGGTTGTACGTATTTTTAATGTTGTACCATAAAAAAATAAAAACAAAAAATTACGTCCAAAAAAAAAATTTTTTTTTGGGGTGGACCACTCTTAACCTTTAGGAGGGGTAAAAATAGATAGTAGCCGATTCTCAGACCTACTGAATATGCATATAAAATTTAGTAAAAATCACTAAAGCCGTATCGGAGGAGTGAGGTAACTATGATTGTGACACGAGAATTTTATATATTAGATTTATACGTCTAGAATCTAGATAGTCTCTTGCTCTTACACAATCGATAAAAACAGGTCAGGAAATATATTATTTTAGTGTGCGTGACGCACTACGTATTACACTCGCGATTTCTATGACACTTTGTGTGAGTGCGCGTGAATTGCTCAAAATAGAGGTTAGTACTTAACTCAATTTTTTTCGACGTTTTCACAGCCGTCATAGTCTATCTAGGCGTATTAATGATCTAAGTATTATAATAATACTTATTGTTGATCGTAGATGGGTGAAAATTTGAAGTTGTATGTATTTTTTTAATGCTGACTCATAATCAAACAAATTAAAAAAAAATTAAAAAAACAAAATTTGGCGTGGACCACCCTACAATACTCAACATTTAGGGGGATGAAAAATCGATGTTGTCCGATTCTCAGACCTACCCAATATGCACTCAAAATTTCATGAGAATCGATCAAGCCGTTTCTAAAGAGTTTAACTACAAAAGCGACATGAGAATTTTATATATTAGATTACCACAATTTATGAGTGAATCACTGTTTTATTAGAGAGTTTCGCTACGCTGCGCTGGCTATCACTCGACAACTACGAGTATTAATCTCAGTTCCTTACGCTTATAATGCTGAAATTCTCAAAATTATTACGCATTGTCCAAATGCTTACAAAATGTATAGCAGTCAATTATTCATTCAAACAAAGCAAAACAATGATATAAAGTTAATTCTAAGCTTACGTAATATTGCAAATAAAGCCCAAACAGTGAGTTTATGGATCGTAAACAGAGACCTTCGGGCCGTTGGACCTTTATTATTTATTCTATCCCTACGTCGTATATTCATGTTTATTTTCATTATTTAGACAGAAATAACTAAAACTATTCGTTGTAGTATAATACTCTATTTTTAAATGATGTAATATTACCTGATTTACTGTAACTGTAAAGGTTTTTTATTGTGGTACATCTATAGATATTACAGAACTACTTTCCTTTAAATACAATAGGGAATATTTAGATTGAATCTGGTATTTCTTTTACTTCGCACTTTTTACAGTTATAAATATGAATATTGCAAATGGGAGTTTCTTGAAAAAAGTAGATTTCAACAGACACAAAACGTAGTTAGTGGATTTCGGCTATCTCCGTTTTTCATAAGATATACAGCTGTCATCAATGACTGCACGTTTCAGAAAATCGAGAGAATCGCATTTTTCTTACGGCCGTTCCCAATATTCAGTCTATATCTTACATGAGATAAAAATCGTTATTATCGTTGACTTTTCTGTGCCAATAAACTTATCGACGGTAACTCACCTTATCCGTAGACGCTGTCTGTCAATTGGACAACGTATAGCTTACCAGCGACAGAGGTTTGCATGGGAATTGCAATTCACGCGTCCCACTATAAGGCGATAAGAATGACTTATCGGGTATATTGCGACAGCTTCAGATTATCGACAGCTAATTACTGACAGTAGAAGGTAGTTATTTATCTGTAGATAGTATATTGGGAACGGCCGTTAGAGAGTTTCGCTAGGCTGTAACAGTACTTAATTACAGTTACAATTGATTCCCCAACCTTTTCTATCTTGTTGGTTGGGGTTAAAGATGATCTTCCCCCTCACATGCTTTGTTGGTTTTTACGTTTGCTTAATATACGTAAGTCGGTAGTTTATAAGTAAATCAGGTTTTAATACAGTTTTGACATCATAACTGTCACATTGCAAAATAGTTAGTTGTTAAATAGCAAAAAAAACGAAATATATCAAATATACCGAACCAAATGTTAAAAATGTAGATGCAAGTGTTTTGTTAAACGGTGATAAAACCGGTGGAATTTGCTATATTTCTTGGCATTACTCTAGATTCCAAAGGGCCTCCATACTGAAGGATTGGCGAACAGACTTACGGCCGATTTCAATAACCTATCGATCCTCTGTTTAACTTACGGATACATTGCTGTCACCGTTACAAGATCTTATCTATCCATAGTTATATCCAATATAGTTATAGTCCGATGCTATCTGTTAATAGGTTATTGAAATGTAAGTAAGCGTAAAGGGTTAGATTTGTCTACCTCTAGTAAGTTAAACTAAGGATAGATAGGTTATTGAAAACGGCCGTTAGTTCTGCAGCATAAGCGGTTAAAAAGATTAGACAATTAACTGACATAGATATGGCGCAACTAGTATACTTTAGTTATTTCCATAGTATTATGTCCTATGGTATATTGCTATGGGACAACGCTACCGACATTAATACAATATGTGCTGCAAATTCAAATTCAAATTCAAATATTTTTATTCAAAATAGGATTTAAAATCACTTATTGAACGTCAAAATCTACCACCCATTCAAAAGAGACTGCCTCAGACCTGAGAAGAATGGTCGCAAGAAACTCAGCGGGCTTTTTTTTTATATAAAATATGGATTACAATGTAATATCGTACAATAAACATTAATAATTAAAGAGCCTGAGGGTGTTCGCTTTAATCCCAGTCCGTGGTGTCATTAAGAGAATCGTTTATGCTATAATAACCTTTCCCACACAAACGTTTTTTAACAAATCTTTTAAATTTCGTAACACATTTGTTTTGTACATTTTCTGGGATCATATTGTAGAAGCATATACATCGCCCAACAAAAGACTTACTAACTCGACCCAACCGAGTAGTAGGCATAACAAGTTTATGTTTGTTCCTCGTGTTAACATTATGAATGTCACAGTTTCTAGAAAATTCCTCAATGTGCTTATGAACATACAAAACATTATCAAAAATGTATTGAGAAACAACAGTCAAAATGTTTATTTCTTTAAATTTTTCTCTTAAAGATTCTTTAGGACCTAGGTTCTAAATCGCGCGAATAGCCCTCTTCTGCAGCACAAAGAAAAACAGAGGCCTACCCGCGCTATTTATAACCTAGGTCCTAAAGAATCATTGAGAGCAAAATTCTAAGAAATTAACATCTTGACTGTTGCTTGTCAATATATTCTTGATAATGTAATGTATGTTCATAGGCTCATAAGTGAATTTGCTAGAAACTGTCATAACCTTAATGTTAGCACCAGGAACAGACATAAACTTATAGTGCCTACTACTCGGATAAGTCGAGTTAGTCTTTTATGGGGCGATGTATATGCTTTTACAACAAGATCCCAGAAAATTTTCAAATCAAAAGTATTACGTTATTCAAAAGATTTGTTAAAAAACGTTTGTGTGGTAAAGGTTACCATAGGACTTTCTTAATGATACCACAGATTGACAATGGAGTGACCACCCTCAGGCTATTAAATAATAAGTTTAATTGTAAAATTATTACTTTGTAAACATATTTTTTTTTTTTGGAAAAAAAAGCCCGCTGAGTTTGTTGCGTCCATTCTTCTCAGGTCTGAGGCATTCCACGACAGCACGGGCGATGCCGTATACACGGGCCATGCAGGTCTCTCTAGGGAAATCGTCGACCAGTGCCGGGAGAAACTTGTGCCTTCTATCGAGTCCTCTCTTGAGAAGGTCGCGGAATAGGGAAAATTGAAACTTGTCATATTTAACCCCCAGAAGTCGAGTCGTATCACCGCTCTTCGACAACACTTCTCTTACAGCCTCGTCTAGTCTCTGAATTCTGGGTCTCGATATATCGAGGGATTGCCAATTCCGCGGCCATCTGGAGAGTAAAGCCAAATTGGCTTCGAAGAAGCTGGGCGTCCTTAATAGAGCACAGCAATGCTTCAAGCCAGACCACATTCCAGCGCTCTACAAAGCGCAGGTCCGGCCCCACATGGAGTATTGCTGTCATCTCTGGTCTGGAGCACCCCAGTATCAGCTCGATCCATTTGACCGCGTGCAACGTAGAGCAGTTCAAATTGTCGGGGACCCAGTGCTCTGTGAACAGCTGGCGTTGCGTAGAGACATCGCTTCATTGTATGTCCTCTGCCGCATTTATCATGGGGAGTGTTCCGAAGAGCTGTTTCACCTGATTCCTGCCACCGAATTCCACCTTCGCACGACACGCCACAAGTTAGGATATCATACCCATCATCTAAATGTGTGGCGGTCCTCCACAGTGCGGTTTTCAAGGAGCTTTCTTTCACGTTCTATAAAGCTGTTGAATGAACTTCCTTGTGCGATGTTTCCAGGACGATACGACATGGGTACCTTCAAAAAAAGCGCGTACACCTTCCTTAAGGGCTGGCAACGCACCTGTGATTCCTCTGGTATTGCAAAAAATATGGGCTATCCTCTATATATCGTTTGTCCTCCTTTTTCATAAAAATAAAAAAGTTTTGGAATGGGTGGTAGTTTTTGACTTTCAATAAGTGATGTCACATCCTAGATTAAGTATTGGTCTCCGCTGTGCTCCAAGTAGGTACCGCACTACCTAAGAACAATAGCTTTTTTATTAAGGAGAGCAATCCTTAATGAAATTGAAAATGGTAGCCCTTAATCTGCGATTTTCTGAATCGAGTGGGTACACAATGTCAATATAATATCAATGGCACAGTGCCCAGATTTTCCTCAATCTCAAAATAATGTATTTTTATCGCTGGAACACAACCAAAATATTATGGTTTTAATACCGCAGTATATTTTTGTTGTTTAACAATGATGATGGTACATTTTAGATTTTAATAATGAGAAATTGGTAGATTAAGGATTGGTCTCCGCTGCGCTCCAACTAGATACCGCAGGCGCCGTCCCAAAGTGCGGCAACTAATAGCCAGTCTCGAACAATGTGACATTGACGTGCCACATGATCTGTTAAACTTTGCTAATAATTGAATTTTTAAATTGCCTTTGCTTTGCGGAATTGCCGGGTTGCGTAGTAAAACTTTGCAAAAATAATAGTACAAGAAATAAGAAAGACACTGGGATCACATTATATCATGAGTAAGTATATTTGTATTTTATTAATTTCAATGTAAAATTACACGAAGGGTAGTTATGTTACAAAATTTGAAATGCCATTGAGTGCCAAGATGCCACGCACACATGCTTCTAATAGTTGCCGTAATGAAAATGCTATTGTTATTGGGTAGTGCGGTATCTATTTAGAGAGCAGCGGAGAGCAATCCTTAATTCAGATTAAGGATGAACTTAGGTTCATGAGACAATTTTTGGAATCATATAATGAAATGAAATGAAACAGAATTTTTTACACAATTACTGCTTCACGGTAGAAAAAGGTGCCGTTGTGGTACCCATAATCTAGCCGGCATCCTGTGCAAAGGAGCCTTCCACTGATAGAAATTCCACAATAATTGAAGATTTACCTTCTTCTTCACGTTCCTCTCGGACTGGCGAAGGATTGCAGTCAGCTTTGTAATTTTAACTTTTTGTTCTTCGCGAGGCGAAATAGTTCTGCCGCACTCGCGATTCCGGTCCACTCTCGGATGTTGTGCAAGACTTTTTTTGTGACCTACGCCTCTTCTTCCGGCATCCTTCCCATCATGAGGAGTTGTAGGAGTTCGTACCTCTGGTACCTAAGCCCCAAGTACATGCCACAAATATACGACTTTTCCTCATCTTGATGGTTTGCATGAGTTCGCGTTTTTAATTGACGCGGCGTAGAACTTCCACATTCGTGATCTTGTCAGTCCAACTAATGGCCAACATACGTCTATTTACCCACATTTCAAAAGGTTCTATACGTTTCCTGTGGTCTTCTATAATTGTCTACGCCTCACATCCGTATAGAAGTATGGGCCAGATGTAACAGCGCAGTAAACGAGTGCGCAAGGAAATCTTAATATTGCGGTTGATGATTTACCAACAAACAAATAATTGTTAGTAGGTGAACTCAAATCGATCGCGTGAAACAACGTAGGGGGCCGAAGAGCCGACTGCTAACGTAGCTTCGTTAACGGAGCGTGTTGGCATATTTGTCTGTGTTTGCTTAACATAATACGAAACACAGATATCTATGTGCAATAACGTTTCCAATTATATCTGACGAACTCGACGAGAAATGACAGACCTCTATAGACTATTTGCTTGCTATTACACATAAATCACTGACCTTTACCACTGGACTGGCGGCTGTCAAAGTGCTTTTGTGCCTGTTTGATATTCGCCATTTTGGCGTTGTTGGCCGTATAGTGAGAGTCTGCAGTACTAAAACTAGTGATGATAACGTCAGCAAACATCGATAGAAGGTAGGAAACAATTTCCAAAAAAAATTGAGTATTTTATTATGTTTCATATTGCTTTGTGGTTTGAGAGAAAACTGTACATCTTAAAAGGTTTTACCAGTGGGAGGCTCCTTTGTACAGGAAGCCGGCTAGATTATGGGTACCACAACGGCGCCTATTTCTGCCGAGAAGCAGTTATGTGTAAACATTACTGTGTTTCGGTCTGAAAGGCACCGTAGCTAGTGAAATTACTGGGCAAATGAGACATCTTATGTCTCAAGGTGACGAGCGCAATTGTGGTGTCGCTCAGAATCTTTGGGTTTTTCAAGAATCCTGAGCGGCACTGCATTGTAATGGGTAGGGCGTATCAATTACCATCAACTGAACGTCCTGTTCGTCTCGACCCTTATTTTCATAAAAATAAAAAAATAAAAATCTTAAAAGGTTGTATGAAATGAAAACTTCACACATTATTTTAGGTATTAAATGAGATTGAGCTGTGATTGTAGACCATGTAACGCTCGTTTGGTTAAAGTCAGGTATAGCTGACTAAACGAGTGACGAACGGTAAGAGAAAAATTAGACTATAATAGCTCAGATGGGACATTGGGTGATCCGGATAGCAGAAGACCCCGGTTCGAATCCAGATAACCCTTTTTTGTTCAAGTTTTGTACATTCTTAAAAATCCGAGCAAGGCTCGGTCGTCCGGATTTTATTGTTTAAGCTACAGACTCACAATGACAAACTTAACAAAATTGACTAAAGTCAAACAAGGCGTGTTACGGCTATTACCAATATTCAGTCTATCTCTGGTTGTGGCCTACTTGAGATAAAAAATCGTAACTATCGTTGAAATTTCTATCCCAATAAACTTATCGGCGGTAACTCATCTTATCCGTACACGCTGTCTGTCAATAGATAGAAGGGATAGAAGTTTGTATGGAAATTGCAACAGTGAACTGGCGATAAGAATGACTTATCGGGTATATTGGGACAGTTTCAGATTATTGACAGCTAATTAGTGACAGTAGTAGTTTATGTCTATCTGTACTAATGTTTAAACAAAGTTACATTTACACGTGTTTTAATCAATTAAAAATTCATTTATTTAAATGTGAAAAAATCAGTGTTTGAAATGCTAAACAGTTTAAAAGAATTATACTTTAAAAAGATGTGGGTTTTCAATATTTAGGCACTGTTTCAAGTGCAATGAATAGTATAATAACAGCGAAAACATATTATACAGTGTGTTTTTATTGTTACTTAGTGAATCAAATAATCAGGCAACATAATTATTCATGCAAGGAATATCTTATAAAGAAGTCTTACAAATTGAACATTGAGCAAAGGCATAATATTTTTTAGTAACAACCTAATCTTTTAACGTATAGAGCCATTTGTAACCCGTAGAGAGGAGGACGCTGTGAAGTTCATAGAAGCGTGCGTGATAGAAATGTTAGTGAGCGCTGGGACCCTATTTGAGCTTTAGTCTGAGTAACAATAAAATATCTCGAACTTCATAAAGTCAATGCTTTAAATTATACAGGATGATCATTATAACGCTGCAAGCAAAAAAGTTATCACTAATGAAGTAATTTAGTATCTAATTCATTAATCTAATTCTTGTTATAATTATTATTATTATTTTTGGAATTGTTGACCTGCCGCTTCGGCCCCACCCTCGCCTTGTAACGTACGCGTGCGACACAAGCACATCTCACCTTCAACTATGCATATAATTACAAACCTACCTTGGCTGACAGAAGTGGAATCTTCTCATGTGAACCCAAAGGGATGAAGGGTCATTATGATAAGGGCTTTCTGCCTAGTGTGCATGCGTGAAGAATTAATATGTCCAGGATTCTTGAATAGAGCTGCTCTTAGAAATCATTTTAATTTCCGTTTGTCCTTACTTGATCAACTTAATATTGTATTACAATTGAATGCTCTCTCTATGGTTTCTAATCAAATAATTTGATTTTCGCATCTTGGATCTACACCTACGATGAAGTATAAACTGGATTTTCTATGCGGGAACACTCGAAAAGGGTAAACAATTATATAACCCAACAACAACAACTTTAAAGCAATTAACCTTGGTTGACAAGCTTGGCCTTAACTTACTGCTGATTTTTTTCATGGCTTTTTGTGATAAGTTTAATTGAACACTCAATTACCACTTAACTATTTAAATTATTATCACAAACAACGTGTTGAAAACAAAAGAGAAATTCTAACAAAGACACAAAATATTTGCATGTCACATCCAGGTAGGTATATACTTCATCCAAGAACTTACAATATTATCGAATAATAATAACTATTATTATGACACAAATAAACTTTTGTATTTATTTTTATGTGTTTTTATTTTGTGAAATTAACTTGACCTTTTTGACTTTTTATCTCTCTTTCTTTCAAACTTTTAATTAAAACGTGTCGTCAAGTAAACTTCGTTGCAGTAGCCGATGTGATACTGCAGGGCATGGATATTTTTATACCAAGCTCTGTAGTACCGATCGGTGGCAGATCACAGCCCTGGTTCGATGCGTCAGTTAAAGCAGCATCTGACTGCAAAAAACAGGCGTATCGAACTTGGGTTGCGGCACTGGGCTCAAAGGATCCGAACTGCAAAGTTCTGAAGACGAAATATAACCGTGCCTCCAGATTTTTTAAGCGGCAAATCACCCGTGCGAAATCAAAGCACGTCGTCAAAATTGGCGAGCAGCTTTCCAGTTACCCGACCGGAACACGCAAGTTCTGGTCGTTGTCGAAAGCTGCTCTTGGTAACTTCAACCAGCCGTCCATGCCGCCGTTGCACATGAGGAATGACACCCTGGCCCATACGGCAAAAGAGAAAGCCGATCTCGTGTGCACTCTTTTTGCCTCCAACTCGACTCTTGACGACAACGGAAAAACACCGCCGACCATCCCGCGGTGTCAGAGCTCCATGCCTGAAGTACAGTTCCGACAGAAAACTGTTAGGCGAGCTCTGTTTTCGTTGGACGTCAGGAAGTCGAGCGGGCCGGATGGCATTTCTCCAATCGTGCTTAGAACGTGTGCCCCTGAGTTGACGCCGGTGCTAACGCGTTTATTCCGGCACTCTTATTCAAAAGGCGTAGTCCCTGATTCATGGAAGTCAGCCCTTGTCCATCCGATCCCAAAAAAAGGAGACAGTTCGGATCCGGCAAACTACAGGCCTATTGCGATTACCTCCCTACTCTCCAAAATCATGGAGAGCATAATTAACCGCCAGCTCTTGGTATACCTTGAGGGTCACCAGTTGATCAACGACCGGCAGTACGGCTTTCGCAATGGTCGGTCGACTGGCGATCTTCTGGTATACCTAACACATAGATGGGCGGCGGCTATTGAAAGCAAGGGGGAAGGCCTGGCAGTTGGTCTGGATATAGCGAAGGCCTTTGATCGTGTATGGCACAAGGCGCTCCTCGCAAAACTTCCATCATTTGGGCTTCCCGAGAGCTTATGCAAGTGGACCTCCAGCTTCCTCACTGGGCGCAGCATACAGGTCGTTATCGACGGTTATTGCTCGAATCCCAAGCCCGTGAACGCTGGAGTTCCCCAAGGCTGTGTGCTATCTCCCACGCTGTTTCTTCTGCATATCAATGATATGTTGGACACCGCCAACATGCATTGCTATGCAGACGACAGCACTGGTGATGCCGTATACACGGGCCATGCAGGTCTCTCTTGGGAAAACGTCGACCAGTGCCGGGAGAAACTTGTGTCTTCTATCGAGTCCTCTCTCGAGAAGGTCGCGGAATGGGGTAAGTTGAACCTTGTCCAATTTAACCCCCAGAAGACTCAAGTTTGCGCGTTTACCACTAAAAAAACCCCATTTGCCGTATCACCGCTCTTCGAGAACACTTCCCTTAAAGCCTCGCCTAGTATCGGAATACTGGGTCTCGAAATCTCGAGCAATTGCCAATTCCGTGGCCATCTGGAGGGCAAAGCCAAACTGGCTTCAAAGAAACTGGGCGTCATAAATAGAGCACGGCAATACTTCAAGCCGGCCCACATTCTAGCGCTCTACAAAGCGCAGGTCCAGCCTCACATGGAGTATTGCTGTCATCTCTGGTCTGGCGCACCCCAGTATCAGCTCGATCCATTTGACCGCGTGCAACGCAGAGCAGCTCGAATTGTCGGGAACCCAGTACTCTGTGAACGGCTGGATCATTTGGCGTTGCGTAGAGACGTCGCTTCATTGTGTGTTTTCTACCGCATCTATCACGGGGAGTGTTCCGAAGAGCTGTTCAACCTGATTCCTGCCGCCGAATTCCACCTTCGCACGACACGCCACAAGTTAGGATTTCATCCCCACCATCTGGATGTGTGGCGGTCCTCCACAGTGCGGTTTTCAAGGAGCTTTCTTCCTCGTACCACGAAGCTGTGGAATGAGCTTCCGTGTGCGGTGTTTCCGGGACGATACGACATGGGTACCTTCAAGAAAAGCGCGTACACCTTCCTTAAAGGCCGGCATCGCTCTTGTGATTCCTCTGGTGTTGCAGGAGAGTGTGGGCGGCGGTGATCACTTAACACCAGGTGACCCGTACGCTCGTTTGTCCTCCTATTCCATAAAAAAAATAAAAAATAAAAAAAAATAAAAAGTAAAAAAATAATTTGCATATTTTTATACAATCTTATTAATCTAGTACTAGTTACAACTCCAATGGGACCACACGGGAAGCATCAGTTTTCAAATAAAAAAAGAATTCTCAAAATCGGTTCACCCAGTCGAAAGTTCTGAGGTAACAAACATAAAAAAAACATACCGACGAATTGAGAACGTCATCGTTTTTGAAGTCGGTTAAAAATAATGTTCTAGATTTGAAACAAAAATAATAGTTACATCTATCGTTTAGTTTTCCTGAAATAAGGTAATTTCTAAAAGCCTTTTAGGTCACACTACAAACTAGTTTCTGCTACTTACACGATAAGTAATAACAAAAACCAAAAACACGCTGTTAAATTTTCAACGACATAGTGTCGAAACTTTAAACTTAAAGTTATAGTTAGAATCAACAAACAAAATACAAAATTCATCACTATTGAGCTAACATCAAAAGTTTTACGCGTATGTAAACTTATAACAGCATTAAATATTTGCAAATAGCTCTTGCAACTTGAAATACGAATACTAAATGATCCACAGCGTTCGGTGTTTGAAATATTTTGCGTAATCCTAACACGGAATAGCGAGGAAATTTGCGGAGCATATTTCCATCGGCATTCGATATTATGAAATCGCTTAGAACACCCATCTTTCGATGTAAAATAGTTCAAAATGTTAATATAATTAGTAGTATTTACATTATCTAAATAGTAGTAACACGAAGATATAATCTAAGCTTCAATCTACAGATATAAAGCCTAGTCCACATAAAGCGAGCGATGGGCAGCGAAAGATCTCTTTCGCTCTCTTGGCCACACTCACTCTTTCTCTTTCGTTTTTTAGCTGTGACCAATGAGAGTTCAGTACCGCTCGCCCGCTCACCTCACTTTGTTGAATGAGTTTTTTAAATGAAAATAAAGGACGAGACGAGCAGGTTGTTAAGCTGATGGTAATTGATATGCCCTGCTCATTACAATGCATTGCCGCTGGATTCTTGAAAACCCCCAAAAATTCTGACTGGCAGCTACAACTGCGCTTGTCACCTTGAGACATAAGATGTTAAGTCTCATTTGCCCAGTAATTTCACTAACTACGACTTAACACTAACTTCAGACCGAAACACAGTAATGCTTACACATTACTGCTTCACGGCAGAAATAGGCACCGTTGTGGTACGCATAATCTAGCCGGCGTCCTGTGCAAAGGAGTCCCACTGAAAAAATCCATTTTCTCAATCCACAGTAGCAGGAAGCGCTTGTATACGACATGTTGAGATCAGTACGTGACCAATGAGCGTTCAGTACCACTCGCCCGCTCACCTCACTTTGTTGAATGAGTTGTTTGCATTGCGAACATAAAGACGATGATAGAACCGTAACTGTAATAAATATTATATCCTAGCCTATTATACCGAATACTGACACAGAATTAATATTATATGAAGTTCTCTATAAACTATTTTGTATGTAAAGAGTATCAGTGAGAGTTGATTTATATCATATTCTTGGAAACTTCCTTGACTAGTTTGTTCTGGCAGCCGGCCCAGATGTAGCAGATGGTGACGAAAGTTCCACAAACTTTAATAAACTGTCGCAATCCAGTAACATCTCAATATTTTCAACGTTGATGTAGCGGTTAAATTGATGATTTAAGTTTTTAGGAAAATTATGAAGATTAGGAAAAATATAATATTTAAAATAGGCTAGCTTTTGGCCGCGACTTCATCCATTCATAATAAATAACGTTCAGTTTTAAAGTTACCAAACATGTCCAAGATTTCTGACAACGAAAGTGAAAATTTAATGTTAAGTCGTGAAAGTATAACTAAAAACAAACCAACGTTCGCATTTTCATATTAGTTCCGATTTTGTGTTGGTTGTGAAAGCTTCACTAAATCTTGACTTAAAAGAGTGGCAATGAGTTTCTTGCTACTTCTTCTCATTAGCTCAACCCTTTACGAAGTAGCGGTAAATTCAATAAGAAACAATATTTTTATTTTTTTTTGACATTCATAAGTGTCATTTCCGTGACCTACATGAATAAAGAGTTTTTGAATTTGAATTTGAATTTCACTGCTAAATACAGGAATAAAAATACCAAATACAATACTGGCTGAGCTAATCCGACGATTGCCTGAAAAAATTATCAATATCAGTCAATCCGTTTCGAACTTCATAAATAAACATACCAGTGAAAAATACAAGGGCAAAACCTTATCAAGACAAGGTTAATAAAACTACGCTCACCAAGCGAGACTGGCTCGAGACTTCTGAGCTAGCAACAAAAAAAAATACCTTCGAATTATGAATCCTCCTTTGTTGAAGTCGGTTCAAAAAAACCTCTGTATCTTCGTTATCATAACGAGTATATTTTTTTTAATATTTATAACATATAAAAGAGAATACAGGTATTCTTTAAAGTTCCTTCTTGTTAAATTTTATAAAACATCTTCAGCAAACCTCATTGTACAAACTCCTCCTTCCATCACGGCTGATAAAAACAATTTGTAATCCGTCTTTCACTTAATACCCCGGGGAGTTTCTTTAAGATTTATTACTCGCTTGTAATTAAAACTTGGGGAAATCTCGTCAAATCGCTCTTAGCGCAGGTGAAAACCTTTTAAGACAAATGAAACCCTTATCCCTCATTGTAGACCATCATTTACGAGCAATACTTCCTTTCTTATAATCCACACTTTAGAGGTTTTTAATTAATTCAGTTTTACGTATTAAATACTATATAATTAGATTAACAACTGGTCTCCGCTGCGCTCCAACCAGGTACCGTAGACATACTCACAAAGTGTGGCAAATAATAAGTCTCCCAAATGGGCGTACCCGAGCCAGTCTCGAACAATCTGTGACGTTGACGTGGTATGTTAAACTTTGCTAATAATTGAAACTAAAATGCCGGGTTGCGTAACTTTGTAAAAACAATACTACAAGAAATAAGAAAGACACTGGAATCACATATCATCAGTAAGTATTTTGTATTTAATTAATTTCAATGTAAAATAATTCGAAGCGTATGTTATAAAATTAGAAAGTTGCCATTGAGAGTCAAGTACACATCCCACGAACACAAGCATCTAATAGTTGCTGAAAAAAGAAATCTATTGTTCTTAGGTAGTGCGGAATCAAGTTGGAGCGCAGCGAAGACCATTACTTAATCTAAGACTAAGACTATATATTACAATAATGGATGTGAGATACATCGAGTTTTTATTTTATTTTTGTGAAGGAAAATAAATTAGAACACAGCAGTCGCTTCTCGCGTTATCTGCACTAAGGCATTTTGATGTCATTTATGCATTGGTTTTCTGTCGACTGATTAAAACATGAAAGTTGCAAACACTTTCATTTTTGTTTGCTAATTTTTGCATATTAATTTTAACATTAAATTCAATTGTAGTATACTTAATAATATATGAGTTTAATAAAAAGATCCTGTCATAAATTAAAAGTAAAAATATCAAAGTTTCAGAGGACTCAATGCCGTTTAGAATTTGCTTGAAATCGCATAGCATCCATATATTTAAAAAGAAATTTGTAAAACAAATGATCAATATATAGAATTTTTCATTTTCAATTTTCTTTGTTATGTTCAAAGTAACTTTTGTAAATCCCGTTATATTATATATAAAGTGCCAATATCCTAGACTATTAATTTATTAAAAAAATTAACAAAAAACAACCGACTTCAAAGACACTATTCCAAAACAAATAGATATTTATACAATCTAATTAATTAATCTAATTCTAGTTACGTTTATTCTTATTTTAGTTATCGAAATCGGTTGGCGCGATATTGAGTTATTCGTAAATTTATCATCCACTTTGCTATACGTATGTTCAGCAAATTTAAGACTTTTACAGTTTTCTCATGGATGCCATTGTCAAATCTGTACCAAATTACAATGAGACCACACGGGAAGTACCAGCTTTCAAATCAAAAAAGAATTATCAAAATCGGTTCACCTAGTCGAAAGTTTAGAGGTAACAAACGTAAAAAAATACCGACGAATTGAGAACCTCCTCCTTTTTTGAAGTCGGTTAATAATATGATATTAGTTATTATTACCCCTATTTGCGTTAGATATTATTACCCCTCTTACAAGATTCACAGCCATAATCATTACCAACCTAAGTGCTCGCAAGTTTTAATTAAATTTCACTCCGTCGGGTATGTTGATTTAAAATGGACATTTTCTCATGCTTCGGGACTTAAATAAATTACGTGCCAGTTCCCTCCTTCGATGTGGTTTTTTGGTAAATGTACATAGTTAAACATCCCTCACAATATAATATATTAATTTATTTAAGATTTATATATTATGTACTCCAGAGATATTACTAATACTAATTAATAAGATACACATTTAGCTAAGAAGACTGTTGACTATTTGAAGGAAAAATACTGTTAAACATTCTTTGTGAGAAGCTGAAAGAAATTAATTAAACTCTTAGAGGAAAATAAAAATTTCGCTCCTGCCGCGTTCTTGAAATGTTGAGAGTAAAGTATTCGACGAATTATTTTACTGGCAAGTGTTAAAAATGAGAAAATATATTTTAAAATTGGAATCTTTGAAAATTCTCATTTCTATAAGCTTTTCAGAGAATCTTTTCTTTAAATTAATATATGTATGGTGACTTTATCATCAATGATGATTAAATTTGAGATTATAAACCTACGTAGGCCATGCGTCGCATTTTCAGATTGACAGATGATTTCTTCCAATTAGCCTTGAGCGGTCATAGAAGTCGCGGCTAGTCAAAGACTGTATTCATCAACATAAAAACTTTTTAAGAAAATTTATTGAATTAGGCGTTACTTAACTTGGAAATCCATAATTATACAAACGACTTAGGCTTTCTTTAGTGTTAATTCCGCCAATATTTGTTTTTAAAACAATTCGACACGTGTTTCGCCTCTACACGAGGCATCCTCAGGACGTGTTGTCTCGCCAAAATCTGGCACGAGACTGACTTTTTGATTGTTTGCTATGTTATTGGTGTTTTTAAATCAATAAGTTAAAGCGTATACCAAACTAAAAGTTAAATAAATTAAATCAAATCTTAGATCATTTATACGTCTAGATAGACTGTAACCGCTGTGAAAACCTCGAAATTATTTGAGTTTTGAACTAACCTCTATTTGGAGCAATTCACGCACACTTAACTTATATTCCTGGCCTGTTTTTATCGGTTGACTAAAAGACGAGGGAGAGACTATCTAGACGTATAAATTATCTATGGAAATTATATAGAATATTTCGTTGCGCCATTTTGCATATATTTAAAATATTTGTTAAATGTTGAAGCTGTAAATATGTGTTTCAACAGTGGAGTGACTTACAATCTCTCTCAATCTCAATCTCATTAAAGCTAACCTTTTTCGAGGTTGTTGTAGTAAATGGTAAAATCACACGAATAGGGATGGATACTTCAGTATTAGTAAAAAGGTTTAATATTGATAGTGATTAGTTTCATTTTGTATTTTAAATAAATATATGATTAGATCACAACACAGAATTGAAAACTTTATCTAGATGAGATTACCCCGTAATGCAACTAATTGATTTTCAGTATTATTTTATCTTTCTTTATATATTTATAGAGGGTTTGATTAAAAAGTGAACATGCCACCCTAAAAATAATAATATAACCAATATATACATACTTTAATTTCCTTCCAAAGGGGGAAAGTCAATATAAGATTACATGCTCCTATTTCCCAAGTGTTTGTTTGGAATTTCAGACACATTCCACCACGATATGGCAGTGTGGATAAAGTGATACCATTTTAAAAACACATAGGTTAAACACGGAATAGTAAATAAAGAAGGACTCGGCGCCGTGATATTAGGAACTGAAGCACCTCTATGCTAGTGTGTGTGCGGTTACGGGGGATACCAGTTACACAATTTTTTCTCCCTTAAATAATCATACATACACAAATACTTTTATGTTATTGTTTTTACACCTTTTCACAACGCCTGACGGCATTTAAAAATATTTTATTGAGACGCAAACTTATCTGTCACAGACGATGACAATTCTCATAATGGCCGCCGATCGGCCTGTAGTAGTGTAACGGCCGTACCCAATATACTATCTACAGATACTAGTTAAGATTTTTATCTCAAGTAAGAGATAGACTGAATATTGGGAACAGCCGTAACTGTGTGCGTGGGGCTATGTATTTACACGTTAATCGGCTTGTTTTGGCTTGCTACACTGTTATGTAAGGACACGGAGTCCTTATTTTTTAACTAGTTTGTGAGGTTAAAGAATGAAATTGCCGTTTTATTTAGTTGACTCAAGCTGACTTTACATAAGCGTTACATTGCCGAGCGTGATTGCTCAGTCTCATTCAATGCCCACATTAAAAAGGTTCAGCGCCTTGACCTGTTTACTGTAGCTAGAAATATTTTTCAGCTGGCAATATCACAACGGCTATGAGAGTTTTGCATTGTATGAACTATCCTTGAGCTTCTTTTCAATTCGAAAACATGAGTGAAATTTACGACGCGTATAGTTACGAACAGTTGTTGAGTACAATGTGCTGCCTGTCGTAACCGTAGACTTTCAATATACTAGCGAATAGACTAACAATGCGCGCAAGATAGAAGAATATATTGTTACTGTTATTTTGACTAACAAGTCGTAAACAGTCAGCCACACTGGGCATTAGCTCCTTTGCGTTATTATGTCAAACAAGTAAACGAACACATTGTCAAATCAAAATTAGCCACGAATTATCGAGCTGTCAGTTGGTGTATTATTATGTATATATATACTAGTGGACCCAACAGACGTTGTCCTGTACACACGTCTTAAATTTGAAAAATCGGTCCAGCCGTTAGGAGGAGTTCACTAACATACACATGAGCAGGAGAATTATATTATATGGACGGAATTGAGAATCTAAACCAATCTCAAATTCACTGAAACAAACAAAAAAGTCATCAAAATCAGTCCAACCGTTTAGGAGGTAGTTCAATTGTGATTCTAAACCATTCTCGAATCCACCTGAAGACACACACCAATCTCAAATTCACTGGAACACACAAAAATATCATCAAAATCGGTCCAGCCGTTTAGGAGGTAGTTCAATTGTGAATCTAAACCATCCTCGATTCCCCTTGAACTCACATAAAAAATTTCATCAAAATCGGTCCAGCCGTCTAGGAGGAGTTCAGTGACATACACACGCACACAAGAATTATATATATAAAGATAGTAAAAATGGTCTTTGTTTGAGGTTCTTTCACGCCTAAACCACTGGTGGTACCGACATGAAACTACCACCAATCGCTGCAAAATTTATCCTAGATGGTTTATAGCTACTTATTTTTTTTTTCAAATCACCAACTAGATACATAATTTAACATTTACATACTAATCTGTATCTAATCTTAATTTTACAGATACATTAAAAAAAAACTAAAACCTGAAAAGAGTTTGTGAATGTTAAAATTATATACATGACATGAATGGAAGAGTTAGTTTAATTTATTTACTAACATTAACATAGACAAAGAAATCACATAGAAAATTATGTGAGAAAAAAATATTAAAACAGTAGCTACAAAGATTCACTAAAAAAACAATGGTACTTATATAATCTCGTTATACAGGTTGTCCCAAAGTTATGCGACATGAAGGGAAAGTACCTTAAATATCGAAGATAGGCTATTTTACTGAAAGAAGACTTTATGTTATTTTTAAAAGTTAGTTATTCTGCATTCAAAGATTTTCTAAAAATTACTTGCCTCGTCGGGGAATCGAACCGAATTAAATGTAAAAAAAAACACCCCTACTCTTATGATGCCAATCGAAAGAATGGCCAAAAACTAATAACTCTTCTTAATTATGAATTACTAACTTTTAAAAATAACATAAAGTCTTCTTTCAGTAAAATAGCCTATCTTCGATATTTAAGGTACTTTCCCTTCATGTCCCATAACTTTGGGACATCCTGTATATATTTTATATTATAAAAATTAACTTATATAGTAAATTATTATTCTGACATCTTAACTAATATTAAGAGAAAACATCACCTTATTCAAAATGAACTAGGAGTATGTTTGTAAACAAAAATTTTAGATGTAAGGCTGAAAATACATAGGACTTTCAATTTAAGAAAAGAACACGAAAATGCAGTTACATATTATTCATACGATACTTTAACAAATCACTTCACAAATTGAATAATATCATGAACTAAAACTGTTGGTTTATATTAAATTAAATTTATTATTATTAATAATTAAACATTTTGCACTCGTAACTCAGGCCTAAAGTACTAAACAGAATCCTATTACCTAGTGTGCAATATATTGCATTTGTTACAGTAGTTAATGTATTATCAAAAAACATTTTTATGTATTTACCAGTGGGAGGCTCCTTTGCACTGGGGACCGGCTAGATTATGAGTACCAAAACTGCGCCTATTTCTGCCGTGAAGCAGTAATGTTTAAGCATTACTGTATTTCAATCTGAAGGGCGCCGTAGCTAGTGAAATTACTGGGCAAATGAGACTTAACATCTTATGTCTTAAGGTGACGAGCGCTATTGTAGTGCCGTTTAGAATTTTTGGGTTTTTCAAGAATCCTGTGGCATTGCATTCAAATTCAAATTCAAAAACACTTTATTCATGTAGGTCACGGAAATGACACAAATGAATATCAAAAAAAAAAAATAAAAATATTGTTTCTTATTGAGTTTACCGCTTCTTCGTAAAGGGTTGAGCTAATGAGAAGAAGTAGCAAGACACTCATTGCCACTCTTTTAAGGCAAAGTGACGCAACAAAAATACTCAAATGTCAAAAACTGAAAGGCTTACACGAGTAAGTCAAAAAAAGAAAAAAAAGTAAATTAATACTTATAAACACAAGAGTAATTGAGTATAGTACATTGTTATCGGCAGGTCGTGTCAATTACCATCAGCCGAACGTCCTGCTCGTGTCGTACTGGACAGTCCAGTAAAAAATATTAATACTTAGTTAATCCTTGAGTGTAAACCGAAATATGTTCTATAAAATTTAATAAAAATAAGTAAGTAAGTACTCATTCGACGAACGCTGAGACACAAATACCGATAGTTTGCAGAAGATCTGGACAGTTCCAATATTATAACTTAAATTATTACTATAAAATAAACGTTTGAAATGACGTTCTTTAGAAAGCATATTGCTTTTGAAATATGCGATTTATCGCTGAGACAGCATAATATTATATCTTGTAAATTTAAATCGACCGTTGAAAGAGTCAGTGTATTCACTATCAAAGGCACATCGTCGTGTGTTTGAGTTTCCTATTTACTCTGTGGTGAATGTTTGAGCTAGTTTTCAGCTCAGATTTAAGCGTCATTGAAATATGGATTACTCTTTCCCCCAAACGGGCCCGAGGCTTGCCTTTAAGCGTTCTCTTGTTTGAAGGACACGAAGTACTTAAGGCCTCGAGTGTTGTGATTTCCCGTTAGTGAGTGCTTGCTAACGTTGAGCTTTTTAATTAAAGCTTGTAATAAACGCGGAGGGAAATTTGGTTGGATTGCCGCCATTGTAATTAATGATAGTGTTTGCTGATGTTATTGACAAACTAATTTATTGCAGATGCTAAATGAAGTGTTGCTTTCATTTTGGTTGTGGTTATTAACTTTATTAATAATTTCAAAATATATGCTTATCATTATATACCCAAACTCGAAAATTTTAATCTTTATTTACTATGTAACAGAGTGCCAAGTGTGAGATATTTTACATAATATTCGATCGCCAGAGCGCTAAGATGTTTTCCTCTACTTTCACTAGATGGCGCTCTTTCGACACCATACAAATCGTTGTTAACATTTACGCGATCGAATAGGTAAAAATATCTCACACTTGACACTCTGATATCGTTGAATGGGCATTTATTCTATTGTTTAAAATAGTAATATTTACTTTTTAATTACAATATTACTTTGTATCTAAGCCACTATATAAATTAATACACTTGTATTATCATGAAAATCTTTCAGTTCGAGAGTTCGACAAGATCTGTCTAAGAGCTACACCTCCGCGTTTAACATCGTCTCTTAAACGAAAATGACCGAATATCAAATCTTTATTTTGATTTGCTGCTCATGCAAGTCAAATGAGACATACTAATCTTATTGTAATTGAATGTAAAATATATTCTGATAATCATAAAATTTAATCAAAACCTGGGTACCTTCAAAAAAAGCGCGTACACCTTCCTTAAAGGCCGGCAACGCTCTTGTGATTCCTCTGGTGTTGCAAGAGAATGTGGGCGGCGGTGATCACTTAACACCAGGTGCCCCGTACGCTCGTTTGTCCTCCTATTCCATAAAAAAAAACAAATATTATAACTATATTTACAATACTACGACTACATAAAATTAAAACTATCATAACGTGGAAGCGTACCAAGAATACTGGCAGCATTACCGCGTTGGATAGCAAGGCTGATCGACCGAAATAGCTGCCAGCGCTTGGGTTTCCAGTAGCCTTATTGAGGCGCGAAGATAGTATTTTGAACATTCTCCGCGCCTCTGGGCCCCGCGGGCCCAGAGGCGCGACACCAAACGGCACAAAGATGTATGACTCACTGAGACCAACATATTTGCGACGCTTGCTGTCTTCGGCAGTCGAAGCAGCAGTCCCAGCACCTACTGACGTAACTTGGACATGAGAAGGAGCCAGAGTGTCGACGCAAGTAGCGTCCCACACCAGCGCCCTTCTCCGTGCCCAAGCCACCAGCGTCATTCCATCAGGACGCTTGCCATCGCGGCGGGTAATACCATTTGGCTCTAAAACAACTGGTATATTAATTATTCTGATTATCACTATAAATACTTATACAGTTTATTAATAGAACTACTGTTTGGAAACATGACTGATGCACGTCATGCTCATTATAATGACGTTGCTTGCGGCAGTGTCATGTGACGGGTCTTCTTCTTCCCTGAAATATGGCTGAACAATGGCTGGTCCATGCGTTAACTCGTGAACGAGTGCTGCTCATCCTGTTAAAGTTATACAACATTTTATTTGTTGGTTGCGATGACAGTAATCACGACCAATGACTTCAATATCTAAAGGTTGATGCATCCAATAAAGGTAACTTTATATTGATACAGTTTATTCTTTATTACTTTTTATGAAATATTTAAAGCGCTTTTAATTAACGCGATTAATATTTTTGATACAACACCTTATAAACTAATTTGTTATGTACATATAGGGACACGTATCAAGCTTTGTGAGAGTCTAGTTCTATCTAAATTTAATTATGCCGATGCAGTTATAAGTCACAGGCTCTTAGCAAGAACTAAAAATCTTATTCAGCGGGTACAAAATGCCTGCGCTAGATATTGTTTTAAAATCCCTCCTTGTGAACATGTCTCACCATATCTAAATAATGCTAAAAATGGAATATCGGCGACAATTGCATTTCGCTACTCTTCTTTTTGGGGTTATAAAATACAAAATTCCACAATATCTTTATACCAAGTTGCGATGGTCTGCTGACACTTGCAAGTATCACACTAGAGCTTCTCCTTACCTGCTCTGTGTACCACCACACCGGTCAGCGGCATTCGAAGAAGGCTTTTGTTATAATTATTCTAAAATATGGAATGACTAACCTCCTCCCCTTCATAATATAAATAGTGTTTATACCTTTAGAAATAAATATAAAACGTATTTGTTTACACTTCAGTTGGGCCTCTCTCAAAATAAATCTTAATATGTAGTTTAAAAAAAAATCACGCCGCAAATCTCTTTCATAGTTTCAATGAATATATTTAATGTGTATATGTATATATGGATATATATGTTTATATATGTATGTATATATATTTAAATATTGGGCATATAAAATAAAAAATATAAAAAACCGGTATGTACACAAAATTTCATAGAAATTGGTGCAGCCGTTTCGGAGGAATTTGGTAAGAAACACCGGGACACGAGAATTTTATATATTATATAATCAATATATATCTAATTAATAACTGTTACGATCTAGCCGTCTACTATAATATTGTTTTTTACTTTATGTTTGGAGTACTATTTTTATTTATATTTTATTTATTACATAATTATTGTATTTAATAATGGAAGCACTTGTGGCTGTTATCGCGACGGCCGGCTTATCGAAGGTAGCTACTGAAAATCAGTGTTGGGTGATACCCAACTAATATGCTGAGTAGCAAACCTTTTTGGGACATAACACTGCAAGTACCACCTTATTATGTTGATATAGAATAAGCCTTACTTTAGTTTTTTAATGTATGTTAGTTTTACTTAGATTAGGCATATTATAGTAATTTTTAAGATAAGTTTTTTCATATTAATTGTTATAACATTTTGTAAATGTTCACGTGTATTTGTATTGTTTGTTCCAAATAAAGATATACTCCACTTACTTACTATAAACGCCATTGTAAAATTGATTGAAAATAGTGGCCTTTGATTTTATTGTATGTTCTTCTCACGAGCTCCACTTCTTCCGAACATATTATGGCAGATTCAGTAATTTTAATAAAAATATTTATAGTGACGATTCAAAAGCGCTTTGAAACTTTGAAAAAAAAAAACAAAGCAATCTGACTCACCCAATTTCAAGAGTGGTCTCCAGTAACTGGAAGCTGACACACCAAGTAAAACTATTGTGGGACTCATAAATGGCAAATATCCATACAATTTTAACTCCAAATCTAAACCTACGATACCACTCATTTTCTAATACTTTAAAATGTTCATGATAGTTTTGGCACGGGTCCAATAATATTCCTAAAACTATAACATTGTGGACTCTTACCAAAGTCTCCGTGTCCAATATTTACTGTTTATGAGACAGCTGACGCGCACGGCTAAAAGACATTGTACGGGATTTGGCCATGTTAAAGTGCAGTTTATTATAGATGCTCCATTTGATAAGTAGGTACATCAATGTCTGCCTGTTACTCCGAAGAAGTATTGGATTAATCAAACTTATATACCAATTTTAGGAAATCCGCACACAGAAGGCATTTGTCATATGTAATATCATTTATCCCGATCCCGAATAGGAGGAGCCCTAATAGGGATCCTTGGCTGACTCCTAACCTATGGTAGGAGGCGGAAGTAATGCAACTATGCTGTATAAATTGCTAGCGGTCATGCAGGTAGCTTGTAAAAAATCTAAGTGATTTGTGGAAAAAGTCAATATCGAGCACTCAAATCAAATCAAAATATTTTATTGCAAGTCACATTTTACAATAGGGTGGTAGGTACATTAATGGGTAGACAATATGTGACACCCTGCAAGCCACAGAAATGTTATACATAAAAAAAATAAGTCTTATAGATTTTATACATTCTTATGATATTAAAAATACAGACCATTTTATAACTAATTCTCACACTCAGTTTAATTAAAAAAATCAGGTAAATCGTAGATCGTAGTCGTTTAGATGTCTTTTAAATAGAGAAGGCTTGTCTTTATTTTTAATATCGTTTGGGATGTGATTATAAATTTTTATTGCCATGTGAGGTGAGGGCTCGATGACACTAATGCATGCATACTTGTTTGGGGAATTTTTAATTTGATAAAATTTCTATTTCGCTTTCCTAAGTAACATGTTAATATCATCATATTAAATAATAAAATAAAAATATAATGTAACAGAAAGAACCATTGTCAAGTAGGGGTTCGAAGAGAGCTTAAATTTGGCGCCTTAGATTATTCGGTCAACCCGACTTCAAATTAATGTATTAACTTCACAATGTTGTAATTCAAATAGATGCGATAGATGGTCGAAAAAAATTGAGTTGCGTTGTAATAAATTTATCGCTTTTGAAATTTTAGAGGAGGAAGGGGTTAACTGAGAGACATAGAAATAGACGTAGAGAATATAATTATGAATAAATATATATTTAAATTAACCAAACATCTAAATATATACATAACTATTTAGAGATATGAACAAATATAGTGCTATATTATACTATTATTTGCAAATACTTTTTGCACTTTAAAAGATATATTATAATTGGAGTGGGAGGCTCCTTTGCACAGAATGCCGGCTGGATTGCCGGATGGGTACCAAGACATCTTTTTCTGCCGTGAGGCCGTAATGTATAAGCATCATTGTGTTTCGGTCTGAAGGGCGCCGTAGCTAGAGAAATTACTGGTCAAATGAGACTTAACATCTTATGTGTCAAGGTGACGAGCGCAATTGTAGTACCGCTCAGAATTTTAGGGTTTTTCAAGAATCCTGAGCGACATTGTAATAGGCAAGGAGTATTAATTACCATCAGCGGAACGTTCTGCTTATCCGTCCTTTACTCTTATAAAAAAAATTGCAACTTAAAACCATAGTAGGTAATACAAATGATAAACTCTTGAATAATTTGTAAAGCCAAAAGACTAAAAAGATAAAGAAACTAAGACGAGACACAGATACAAGCACCCCAAGGTTATTTACGTTCAGGTCACGACGCGACCTCACCTACCTTACCATATGGAGCTTTTCATTTGCATATGCAATTAAGATTGAAACTAGTTCCAGTATTGTTTTGAAGTTGAAGAAAAACGTATGTATCACATAAATTTAAATATTTCGCTGTCTCTGCAATTCTTTTGTTCAGTCGAGGCCAACTTTATTGTAAAAAGTTTCCATTCGCAGATTTTTACGTTTAAGAGGAATAACAGTGTACAATTTTAAGTTATATTTTTATTTTCTTTTTATCTGTACTAAGAACTAGTAGCTACATAGGTGTAATATTGATTTATTTACCAAAGTCAACTTTAAATAATTTTTTTTTGAAACAGTCTTGTATTAAAAAATAGTAAAATTGTTTTTCAATTATCTATAACGACTAAGCTAACTACTTACTAGCTGACCCGGCAGACTTCGTACTGCCTCAATCGTTAAATAAAATACCTAAACTTCTGTATAAAATAAACTTAAAACAAACAAAAGGAATCCTTTTTTATAAAAAAAAATAAAAAAATGCTCGGTACGAATGAAATTTTATTATTATTTTCGATTTATTTCGTTTTCGTTTCGATTTATTTATTCGAATTACACACGATATTCCTTACTTACAAAACAGAGTTTTCCTGAAATACTGGCTATTTATAAGGTTTCAATTTGATATTGATAGACACACACAGTTATTATTAAGTCAGGTGCGGTTAGGTTCAGAGTTTTTTATTTTTGGACAAAACTTAAGATTTATCAATGTACATAAAAATAATCTGATAATCTACCTACTACAGATACATAAAATTTTAAATCTTCTCTGGACTTCCACAAATAATTCAAGACCAAAATTAGCCAAGCCCAGCTCGAGTTTTAGCGAGACTAACGAACAGCAGTTCATTTATATATACTATCCGACCCGACAGACGTTGTTCTGTATATAATAAATAAAATAATGAACATCAAAAATTACTACGTAAAATATGCACCCTGCTGTCGTAATGAAATTGTTTCACAGCAGAACTGTCAAACCGTGTGTCAATAAATTCTCTTATAGAAATTATGTATTGACACATCAAAGGAAAAACAAATTTTGTTGTTTTTATTTAATTTAGTAGCATTTTCCTATTTATTCACCTTTTAAACCTTCTCTGGACTTCCACAAATAATTCAAGACCTAAATTTGCCAAATCGGTCCAGCCGTTCTCGAGGTTTAGCGAGACTAACAAACAGCAATTCATTTTTATATATATAGATATAGATGAGGTCGGCAACGCTCTTGTGATTTCTCTGGTGCTAAGAATGTGGTACACTGTGCCTCCTAATTCGTAAAATAACCTAAATTCGCTCATATAAGTTGAATTGCAGTATTTATTGTACTGTCAATACAATTTCCAATAAACGCACCATTAAAGCTTGTTTACTAGGTCAATCTTTGCTTAAGGAAAGGTTTTTCTCAAAGGACCATTTTGATAATATAAATGATTGTTCAAACGTATTAACTTTAGTGTAGTTTCTTATAGTGACGCTGAGTCCTATTGTTATCATAATAAAAAAAATTAACAAAAAACAACAGACGTGAAAAACACTATTTTAAAACAATAGATATATTATGCACTAAATCTAAATAATTAATCTACTTCTAGTTACGATAATTGTCATCGATCGGTGTGCTTCCACCGCGACTCGCTGTTCGCCTTCTCACAACTCAAGCACATCTCACCTATAACTATGTATGTAGTTACAAATCTATCTTGGATGACACCGTCTCCAAAAATGACAATAATCGTAACTAGAATTAGATTAATTATTTAGTAGGTATAAAAATACGCAATCATTTTTATACTTTTTAGTGCATATTACATCTAATGTTTTGAAATAGGGTTTTTGAATTCGGTTGTTTTTTGTTAATTTCTTTTTTATTTTTAGTGAATTTGAAGTACACTAACTAACAATTTAATCGTGGATTCCGTAATCAGAAACTAACCAAACTCTCACCAAACTTTCTTTGAAGTATATTTATTTCCAATAAAAAAGAATCATTGAACTCGGTTGGCGCGATATTGAATTATTCGTAAATTTATCATCCATTTTGCTATACGTATGTATAACAAATTTAAGTGTTCTTTTTTTCTCATGGATGCCAGATCTGGACCATACGGGAAGCACCAGCTTTCAAATAAAAAAAGAATTATCAAAATCGGTTCACCCAATCGAAAGTTTTGAGGTAACAAACATAAAAAAAAACATACAGACGAATTGAGAACCTCCTTTTTTGAAGTCGGTTAAAAATATTTTACTCTAAACTTGTTAGTTGACATAGTCTTAATTTTTTCTACTCTTATTATTAATTTATTTATTCATTCGGAAAATTATTTCTGTTAATTCTGCTAATATAACATTTGAGTTCTTGAAGGCCTTAAAGATAGAACTTGTTACGAATCCATCATTCAGTTCGAGAATTGCACCGTAAAGTTTTTTAAAGTTGGAAAGGTCTAATATTATGATTGAGTTCTTGAAAGCCTTAAAAATAGAACTAGTTAAGAATCCATCATTCAGTTCGAAACTTGCACCGTAAAGTTTTTTAAAGTTTGAAAGGTCTTCTTGAAGGGAAAAATCCGTTGGGTTTGTAGATAGTCGGGAGCAAACGCTATTCAGGTTGAAACAGTTCGCGTAGAGTTACATTGAAAATAATATACACAATACCATAACAGTACAATTGTTTGTAGTCAGAATGTTAGACGAATTTTCATGTTTTAAAAAATGCGACAATGTTACTTGTCAATACTTATGACATCACAACTTGACCCAATAGTGGTGAAAATATATATATTTTTTTTAATACTACTTTCTATCTTAAAACATCTATATATTTTACTATCGACTTTGTTGTATTGAGATTTATGTGAACATGATTAGGAAATATTTATTATATGATGAGCACATCCCCAGAGTTGAACAGGTATCGATGAAAATCAATGCTGTTTCATAGACACGGCCTTGTCACAGATAATCCTAGGTCGGTGACCAATTTCCTGCACTGCACAGGAACACTCCAATATTATATCAATTTATATTTAAATACGTTCGTTTTCGGTTTATGTTGTACTTTTATCTAATTATATTAAGTGTATTCTGTGCGAGTTGTGAAATAAATGTTATTCTTTCCTTCTTTTCTTTGCAGTCACGTACTGCTATAGTGATCTTCCATTTATTTCCTAAAGTAGTTTGACCCACTATGGAATAGTTACACTTATGTATCCCCTAAAACTCAAAATATTGGCTACAGGAAATCGTGAAACTGGACATGAACTGAACTGAAAATTGATTCTAAGTTTTAACTACCATTGCATATGCTTCACCAGGCATGCATACACGGGTATGAGACCCGCGAGAGTCGAGCTGGTCGTCACTAGTTATTATTATATTCGTTGTGATATTTGTGAGTGAGTCCGACACTAATTTGACTTTTTAAGTTTGAAGGGTAAATAGGCAAGCTCATCTGATGGAGGTGAGCTTGAAGAAAGTTTTTTGTTTGATAATTATTTTCATCACTACTGGTTAAATAATAAATTAATGTCGTAGTATTTTCTTTAATTAACGCGAGTGTTACACAATTAAGTAAAACACTTTTCAAAGGATTAAAATGCGTGTATTTGCAACTATATTTTTACATAATTTTTAGTGTAAAGGTTACATTTTTATTAATATTATTGATATTTTATTTAAGCCAACGTTTCGCTACCTTTTTACAGCACGTTTCCAGGGGGATGTGATTGAATAAGGTTATAGGTTGAATAAAAAAAATTAACTTTTACGCAGGAACTAATTTAATATTAACTATTACAACTACATGCATTTTAATCCTTTGTAAAGTATTTGATTTAAATAAATCTCTTTTTAACCAACTTCAAAAAGCACTCAATTCTCAATTATTTATTTTGTATTACTTACCCCAACCGATATCAATGTTTATTTTTTCATGAATACGATATTTCTCTAGGGCGGTCTTTTGATAACTTTGATGTTATGATACTACTCCGAAGGGGGACAGATTGGGGGAATATATTTTATATATCTATATATGTCTCCAGTAGTTAAAACTTATTATAAACTTGTATATTTTTTCTGTTGAACTTGACAGCTGCTTCAAAATGTTGTAGAGGGAACTTACTTATAGTATTTTCACAAAGTTTTACTACGCAACCCGGCATTTTAGTTTCAATTATTAGCAAAGTATAACTGAACATGCGGCACCTCAACGTCATACATTGTTCGAGACTGGCACGAGTACGCCCGACGCCGACTACTTGGGCGTTGTATCAGTTGCCACACTTTGAGACTACGCCTGCGGTATCTAGTCGGAGCGCAGCAGAGACCAATGCTTAATCTAAGTATGAACATAAATTTTGGTAGTTATGTATATTGATATATTATATATAAAATATGTGTTTATATAAACCAACCTTTTCAATTTTGAAAGTACAGATTGGATCATAAAAAAGTAATAATTTAATATTACCAGTTGCCGGCTAGATTATGGGGACCACAACGGCGCCTATTTCTGCCGTGAAGCAGTAATGTGTAAGCATTACTGTATTTTGGTCTGACGGGCACCGTAGCTAGTGAAATTATTGGGCAAATGAGACTTAACATCTGTCTCTAGGTGCCGAGCGCAGTTGTAGTGCCGCTCTGGATTTTTGGGTTTTTTCAAGAATCCTGAGCGGCACTGCATTGTAAGGGGCTGGGCGTATCAATTACCACCAGCTGAACGTTATATAAAATTTATTACACAGCCTATAAAGTTTGTTACTTTAAACTAAAGATTGTGGGTTAATTGTGAAGTAGTGAACTGAGTCTAAACTCTTAAGACTGTTTGCAGACTTTGAAGATGTTATTTATCTTCAATTAAGTGAAATGTTTTTGTGCAATAGTATTTGTCTGATTAAAGATTTCTCTTTGTCCTTTCCTACAGTCATAATATACAATTAGGGCGAAATTCGCTTGAACATATATTTATTAACTGTTATTACTTTATTAGACAGTCCACCTATTGACATACAAATATATATCTGTTTTTATGATTTTAAAAGAATTATCAGCAATTTGGGTCATGAATAATTTTGTCAATAGTCGGATTTCTATAAGTACTTATAGTGAAATATTTCAGTACCTAAAATGGTTCAAAAACGTGCATATATTATGGAGTCTTAATTGTCACTACCATCCTAAAAATACTACTTATACAATTAATATTTGCGAATAATAAATTGTAGAAAAAAGGAATTCAACCCACGTCATTCAACTCACTTCCTATTTCTCAGGCGGCCATTTGCATTACATTCTACGCATAAACGATCAACAAAATGACTTACATTAATTACTTGGTAGTAAAAGAATCCTGTTGAATAGTAAATCATATATAATTATTTTCCTGATATTTATTAAGTATGTATATTGTATGGCAAACATATCTATACAACTTGAAACGATAATAGCAACGACAGCCTAGAAGGTGTCGTTGAGATTATCGTTAAAGTGACGTTTGATTATTTGTCAAATTCGAATATTCGTCTCTGACATTTTCAGCTAAGAGTAGGATTAGGAGCGATAATATCGAAAAATGTTTCATTCGTTCAATCATCGCTTCGACATTGAATATGATGTAACTAAGAGTAGGATTCGACACGACTAAAGCCACAATATATCGAATATCGATTTTAAGAGTGTGCCCCCTGGTTCGAGTCTAGCATCGTTCATAAAATTTTGTTTTCAAATTTTATTTGTGTATTAAATCCATAAGTGAGGGTTGTCACTTTAAAAACATAACAAAATGTTTAATACTGCGTATCTTAATAAAAACTAATTAAACAATTAAAACGCATGTAATTTTAATCCTTTCAAAAGTGTTTTATGGTAATACTCGCTTTAATCAAAGAAAATACTGTAATAAGTATCGATTTATAATGAAAGAGGGATCAGTCATTGTTTGCGAAGCGATTTATAAATTCCATTGTGAATTTGAATACTTCGTTCTTATGTGTGTGTCCACACACACAATTAAAGTCACTGTAATTTATCAATGATTTGATAATCTCATGCTTAGTTAATTTATACGTCTTGATAGAGTCTCTTGCTGTTAGACAACCGATAAAAAAAGGTCAGGAATATTAGTTTAGTTTACGTGACAAGCTCTCTCTTACATTCGCGATTTGTATGACAGTTTGTGTCAGTGTGCGTGAATTGCTTAAAAGAGAGGGTAGTTTTAAGGTTTTTAATTTTTTTTCGACGTTTTCACAGCTGCCATAGTCTATCTAGATGTATAAATGATCTAAGTTCTCATGGGATAATTAACTGACATTGTTTTTATTTATTTTTTGGTAATTTTGAGATAACTGTGTATGGTATATATATATATGAATATCAGACGTAAATAAATAGACGTAATAATCTGGATGTGAGGCGGTCCTCCACATGCGGTTTTCAAGGAGCTTTCACCCTCCTACTACGAAGCTGTGGAATGTGCTTCCTTGTGCGGTGTTTCAGGGACGTTACGACATGGGTACCTTCAAAAAAAGCGCGTACACCTTCCTTAAAGGCCGGCAACGCTCCTGTGATTCCTCTGGCGGTGATCACTTAACAACAGGTGACCCGTACGCTCGTTTGTCCTGCTATTCCATAAAAAAAAATTAACAATTAATGCTGATCAAACGAAATTAAAAGTAACAGGTTTGCACGTACACAACTCGTACTATACGCGAATACTAAGTATGATGAATCTTGTTTGAAAAATACGACCCTTTATATTATAATTCATGTAGAAGAAGCCAAGGAAAATGTTTAGACTGTAACAAATAGAGGTCCGTGATGTATATATGTAAAGAAATACATTACTGTAATATTATGAACATTTATTCACAACATAACAATAATTTATTTGGTATTTATTTATTTATACATAATCCACAGCTCTTAAAAATAGTTAATTAATACATATAAATATGATCTGACAGCAAAAAGGGGATTAACAATTCAAAGGCCTGAATTTTAAGCAATCAACACAGTAAAACACCATTATTGTATTCGGACAGATGCTAGTCAGTAAATAAATTAAAAAAAATTAAAACTAATACACACACACACACATATATATATATACTAGTGGACCCTACAGACGTTGTCCTGTACACACGCCTTAAATTTGAAAAATTGTTCCAGCCGTTAGGAGGAGCTTACTAACATACACATGAGCAAGAGAATTATATTATATGGACGGAATTGAGGATTTCAACCAATCTCAAATTCACTGAATAAACAAAAAACTCATCAAAATCAGCCCAGCCGTTTAGGAGGTAGTTAAATTGTGAATCTAAACCATTCTCGAATTCACCTCAAGACACACACCAATCTCAAATTCACTGGAACAAACAAAAATATCATCAAAATCGGTAAAGCCGTTTAGTAGGTAGTTGAATTGTGAATCTAAACCATCCTCGAATCTCCTTGAACTCACACAAAGACTTTCATCAAAATCGGTCCAGCCGTCTAGGAGGAGTTCAGTGCACATACACAGGCATACAAGAAATATATATATTAAGATATATATGTGATAAAAACACAGAATTTAACTATATTTACATTACTTAATATTATGATTACATATAGAGAAATAAATCTCCACTTTGAATGCACTAACAATATTGGTAGCATTTCTGCCTTGGACCTAGATTTATCCTTTCCAGTAGCATTAGTACAATTTCCGTGCCACAGGGCCTCAACGGCCTAATGTCTCGACACTAAACAGACATATTTGTGAATTTTGTTGCCGTTGTCAGTCATACGAGTTACTTTGGCCATGAGAAGGAAGAATACACAATACAAAATAAATATTATAGTAAGACTATGAGTTTGAGTGGCATTTTGCTGGGATAGCATGACGTAAATAAAACAATATCATGCTGCATATCTAAAATGTAATTTTATCCGTAAGTGTATGCCCGCTCGGTGAGAGGGGACAAGCCGCCATATTGTTGACGTCAGGTCAAGACTGCAGTGATACAAATTGACGACTATCTGCATGAGAAGGTCCCATCCCTCTATCAACAGCCCCTGTTTCAACACATTCGGAAGTCCACTTTTCCACAATCTACAAGTTGCTTTTTGATTGAAATAAGTCACCAGTCGACTTTAAGTGTATTACCAGCGAGTAATAATATTTTATACGATGGTACGGTTTTTATTTTTTAATATATATACTTAAATTGATTTGATATCGATATTTTGCGTTTCGATAAAAAGGATTTTTCTTTAAAAACTTTAAAATCCCAATCAATAAAAACACAGCATAAAATTACTTTCATTTTATATAATTTGCTCGTCTAGATAGACTGTGATAGCTGTGAACACGTCGAATAAAATAGCGGTGAACTGTTAGCCTATATTTCCAGCACCGCACGCACAATAAAACAAAGTGACTAACGTATCGCGAGTGTAACACGTGGCTGTCATGCACACTTATGAACCCTGCCTGTTGTCATACGTAGCCTAACATCAAGAGGTTCTATTTAGACGTATAAATTATCTAAGACCTTTATTTACATTTTCAGGTACATAAGACAAAGTTGTGAATATATTATATATAGAGAAATTGGCACAATATAGTCCCAGGCTGTCCGATCACTTAGATATTCACCTGTGGAGTAATAGAATTTACGACGGAGCCATTTTTTAATAAAACATTTAAATTGATTTATAGATAATGCCGATAATAAGAGGGGTGTCGGTCAAGGCTATCCTATTTCTCCTAAGCTCTTCACAGCAGTCCTAGAGACGATTTTCAGGAACCTAGAGTGGGAAAGTTTTGGCCTAAATATAAACGGCGAAAAATTTAACCATTTACGATTCGCAGATGACATTATTCTATTTTCAGAGAGTGAAAACTACCTAGAGCAAATGTTTGCACAACTTGCAAACGAAAGTGCTAAAGCCGGCTTGCAAATAAATGCGTCCAAAACGAAAATCATGACCAACTCATCCGGCACAACTGGTTCAATAGTAGTTAACAATGAAACAGAAGAATATGTCACAGAATATATCTATTTAGGACAGTTAATAGAAATAACATGAAGAAAGAAATAGACAGACGCATTTGTAATACATGGAAAAGATACTACTGGTCTTTGAGTGAAATCATGAAAAACCCCGAAATATCTATAAGAATAAAAAGAAAAGTCTATAACACGTGTATACTCCCATGTCTTACATAGGATGTCAAACTTGGGCTCTAACAGACCATCTCTCGGAAAAAGTAAAAGTGTGCCAATACTCCATAGAAAGGAGCGTAATTGGAGTTCGGAGACGAGACAAAGTTAAGTTAGAAAACATTAAGAGTCAAACAAAATTCAAAAACGCACACAAGCTCTGTCAAAAGCAAAAGTAGAAATTGACTGGACACATTCTGAGGGAAAATAAAGAGAAATGGACAAAAACCGTTACAGAATGGTATCCAAGAGCCGGGAAACGAAGGAAAGGTAGACAGATTAGAAGGTGGGAGGACCATTTTAAAGGGATAGCAGGACCGGACTCGATGAGAGTAGCCAGAGACCGAATAAGGTGGAAGTCTTTAGAGGAGGCCTTTGTCGAGAGACAAATTACTAGTTAAGCTAATCTAATCTTATCTAAGTTTTATTTATAAGAAAAATTATGTCACTAGTAATAATAAAGGCTATTTTATTTTATTTATTTACATAGAAAATGCCTGAACAGTGGCTGGGAGTTTATTATAAAAGTGTATACATTTACCCTTTAAGCTTTTATGTATCTTATGAAGCCTACTAGAATTATTTACATGTAATCCCTTATTCAAGTGTTATAATAATGAAAATCACTATTAAGAGCAAAAAGGTGACAATTTTTGTGAACGTTTATTAAATTTTCATAAATATACTGACAATGAACAGTCATAATATTTATTTCCTTAAATTTTTCTTTGAGACACTGTCTATAACCAAGCTGATATATAGCACGAACAGCTCTCTTTTGCAAGCAAACACTATATCAATTTATTTTAAACTTAGCATCAAACCGTCATAAAACTCACGTAGTTACCTTAATCGAAAACTTTTCATACATAACTTTTTGTTAGTGTCATAAAAATTTCAAATTCCATTACCTTTATGGACTATATGAAATAACAACAACCTTATTTCATGATTAGCGAGTATAAAACTCCATTTCTGTTGTGACTGAACATTAACTGAATCATAAATCACACGGTTTGAACTATTATTTTATAATGGTTTCCGTTCATAAAACTAAACCGTACCTTATGAACTGACTTTAAATTAATACTGTCATCCATTTTTTAATAGATTCTGGTTGATTATTCGGTTTTGATCTAATTAACTTCAGATAAAAACCAGACGTGGTCGCTCACTGTGGGTCTGATGAGAAAGCTTATGGTCGCTCAGAGGGCTATGGAGAGGTCAATACTTGGAGTTTCCCTGCGAGATCGAATTATAAATGAGGAGATTCGTAGAAGAACCAAAATCACCGACGTATCCCAAAGGATTGCATAACTGAAGTGGCAATGGATATAGTTCGACGGACAGATGTCCGTTGGGCAGTAAAGTCCTAGAATGGCGACCACGTACCGGAAGACATAGTTTTGGTAGACTCCCCACTAAATGGACCGACGATCTGGTCAAGATCACCGGAATGCATTGGATGAGGGCAGCGCATCGTCGTGGAGATATTTGGAGGAAGGCCTTTGTCTGATTGGCTGATATTATGATGATGATAAACCAGCATCCATTATGTATATCGCATTTATTAGACGAGTGTTCATAAGAACTGTTTGGTCTGCATTCTGCCACCAACTTCAAACATCGCTCCAACCACAAACTCGCCACTCTAATCAGTGACTTCCATTTAGTTCGGGTTTCAAGGAACTTTCTATCACGTTTAAATAATCTTTGTATAAACTTCTTTGCGTGGTATTTCAAAATCGATACCACATGAGTAACTTAAAGAAAACGTGTAGTCCTACCATAAGATCTGCAATACAAGATGATGCTGCAAGAGATCATGAGGATGCCAGGTGATCTGTAAAATCCTTTGTACTCCCACGACATCTCAGTTCCCGTACCAGTGACTCATCTACCGTAAATCTTGGTATGGCTTGTGGCTCCATCCACAGGATCTACTTTACAGTTGATAACCTACTCAACCCTAAGAAAGAGTGTGTGTACTTATGTATGCACAAGAAGTTATATATCTTTGGCCTAACGAAGCAAAATCATTAAAATGATTTATTCCTCGTGCTATTCTACGTTTTTGAAAAGAACAATTTTGTAAAAATCTTGCAAAGATGGCTTTGACAATTAATTATTAAGTAATGAATACGTCTGTATGGGCTTGAGCCCGTTGCCTGTCCTAGTAATGGACGAAGATACCAAAAATAAAATAACGAATGACGCAAACGTCAGAAAATTTTAGGAACCAACTTCAACCTGTTACTTTTGTGTTACAGTGATGCGCGTGCATTTTAAAATTTCACTCTCATTATTTTTTCATAACGCGCCTAAATAAGTATAACTTCAATAATTGAATATTTGGAGTCATAATATGACTTGAGATGTCTAAACAGTTCTTTAATCCAAGTGAGGGATATCACTTTAAAATAACAAACTGCTTATGCATAATTTACGTTTTAATTCAGTAAGCTGTATATTATAGCGCTTATTAATATCAAATTCCCAAGTTAAGCTGAACTATCATGTTGTGAGCGTATTTGAAACTCCAACCGAGAGTTGTCCAGTAAGTTAGTTGAGTGATGATAGCACAGCTGCTCCAAAATTTAATTTCCTCTGTCAAGTGCTGGTAACAGGTGTGATTTAAATGCATAGGTATGGGAGAACTTTACGAACAGCTGTGTAATATTTTAGCATATGGCGAAAATGTTAGAGATTTATGGGATTTGATATTGTGCAGAATGTGATAATTTACTCGATGTGTTAATGATAATGATCTCTATTAGATATTAATTTAAAGCTTATTTTTAATAGATTAAGTTGGAACTTATATTTATAAGCTAAAGTTTCGTACATTGACATTAGAATGAAGAATTTGTTTGAAATTGACATGATTTTAAACCTTCTGTCTGTATATATGTACATTTGGTTTGCGACATATTGCACTAAATAAAGTTTTTATTTACTAACTGACAGCAGATTTACGATTTTTAAATTCAAGTGTCTTTTTATAATTCAACAACGGCTTGCATGATTGCGATGAAAATCAGCATGTAATTAGATTATGTTGTGACTGGCTATATAAGATGTCTATATAAATCTTCGGGAATCTTAAAATTTCAAGATATAATGTGCACTATGTAAAAGGTTATGATAAAATCTGTGTAGTGATGACGTTAAGACGTCATAGATCCCATACTCAGAACCTAACCAATCTATCATTGAAGTATATCCTTTCCAATAAAAAAGAATCATCGAAATCGGTTGGCGCGATATTGAGTTATTCGCAAATTTATCGCGCACATACTTATAGCTAATTTAAGACTTTTATGGTTTCCTCATGGATTTCATTATCAGATCTGGACCATGTGCAATGTGGGGCCACATGGGAAGCACCAGCTTTTAAATAAAAAAAGAATTATCAAAATCGGTTCACCCAGTAGAAAGTTCTGAGGTAACAAACATAATAAAGAAAACATACCTACAAATAGAGAACCTCTTCCTTTTTTGGAGTCAGTTGAAAAATACATAAAAGGAACTAAATATTTAACTTGTAATTGTTGATTAAGACGAGATGAATTGCACGGTTCAATTAATAACTCACAGAGCAATTCGTTATCGGCGCCACCCAATGCTATGGACCATTTGTCAACCGACAGTTTGATTTTAATTGCCAGTATTTACTTTATGAATGAGTAACTGAGAAATGCTTTTGATTGAATTGTGCCAACGCAATTTAACAGGAGTTTGATAAGCAATTGTTATTACATTTCGGTTGTAACTTTATAAATACGTAAGGTACTATTTTGAACTATTTTTAAATTATGTTAGTTATTGATGTGTAAATCTTAATTTGATAACCTGCTAAGATTTATGTATCATGTGTCAATCATACGGTTGGATTACGGCCATTCCCAATTTATTATCATCAGATATATATAAATTACTACCTTCTACTGTCAGTAATTAGCTGCCAATAATCTGAAGCTGTCCCAATATACCCGATAAGTCATTCATATCGCCTTATATTGGGACGCGTGAATTGCAATTTCCATACAAACTTCTATCGCTGGCAAGCTATACGTCCTCTCATTGACAGACAGCGTGTACGGATACGGTGAGTTACCATCGATAAGTTTATTGGGACAGAAAAGTCAACGATAGTTACGTTTTTTATCTCAAGTAGGCCACAACCGGAGATAGACTGAATATTGGGCACGGCTGTGAATTGGCACGATCTCACAGCAATCTCTCCGCCAAAGCGCTCGCTCATTGGTCAATTTCTTCCCCGGTTTCCTGTAACATATATCCAACCCTTTTCTCGAAATCACTCACAAAACAACATAGCACCCAGCATTTCACTCGCAATATAAAACGCATCTAAATCTTTGTGACGTAATTTAATAGAAAGCCTGTGCGGTTTACGCCTGTATAATAAAATAGGGCGTGAAACTGAATGTTCAGCTTTAAACTTGGACTATTTACGATACCATTATAATATTATAGTGATGTAACAGCATTATGTAGCGTACTAACTTTCATCGTAAATCCAGTTAAATGTTTTGTTTAGCACCTGGACTCTAAGACATTAAAGTATTGCTGTTATGAGTTATATTTTTGGAATCTTGAAAATATTCACCGTCGTAAGATATATTTATTCATTAAATAGTTCCGAAGATGATGGGAGCAATCAGCAAATATAATTTATTTATATGTCATAGTCAAGAACGTCGAGCCATGAGCGAGTACGAAGAAGTGTCGGTACTCGTCTTGGCTCGAGGATAGTTGGCGTGCGGTGCGAGTACGGTCGAGATCAGGGCAGTCAGGGAGGAGCTATGGAGCGAAGCGGTTGTGTCGTACGCACATGCCGGGAACGCCTTGTTCTTATTACATTATCATAAGAATTTGTGAAGTTTACCTACCATTACATTAACTGTAACTTTATAAGACTGTGTTTTACTTGCTGTCGTGTTCAACGCCCACAAAAAAAAATGGACACTCACGAAGATTCTGACCATGTGATCGGCCGTGCATTAATTAAAATCCTTTATTTCAAATACTATTTCTGTTGTGTAAAATGTCACCGATGTGTTTTCTTATCTATATGATATTTTTCTTCATCTTTCATAGCGATTTATGGATTACCCATATATAAAAACACTATTTCATTAAACTACTTTTATCCATTGTTGTAATTCAATACTAGTAAAAACTTTTCGTATTTAAAGCGTTTCTTACTGTTCTTCCTTCTCGTCATAATCATTGTCCATTTAAATTTAATATTTCTATTTATTTACAATTTTTTGCACCTAACAGATCTCGCTAATTCGACTCGAGTGAAATTTATCAGAACGAGTATGAGAGCGCAGTCCTAATAAATACCCACAAAATTTGCGATGCTATAATAGTTTTATCCTCAAAAGTAATATAAAGTATAATTAACATGCTATCATTATTATATTATACTTGTAGGTATACAGTATATATGGGCTCAGGATGTTGCTAGTTTTAATTAAAGAGCAGTGTATTCAAAGGCCACAATAACGAACCTGTACACATATCTCGCTCACGTTGATACTCATGCTTGTATGTGCATACTTTCCTTATATTACTTATAAGCTGCTGTGAACAAAACATTATTATATCGTCGTATTTTAGAATTGAAAGCTCTACGTGTATCCTTGACATAGTGTGATCCTTCGTATCGTATGATTGGATTGTTCCAAGTCTATATTATGTAGGATTCCGTACCTCTAAAAGACAAGCGAACATTCATGGGTACTTTTTATGACCACATCGACGTATTAGGTTTCATTCAACCTAACACCAATGAGGTTAAAATTAACGTCATTAAGCCTTCTTGGAGCTATTGAAATCAAGTTTATTTTAAATCAAATAACTTAATCCGTATTATCCGCGGGTATATATATAGGGTTTACATGCTTCTCTTCTTTGCGGTCTATATGCTTTTGACATTTCAGTCGTGAGTGTCAAGAAGTTTTGCTAGGAGTAGATAGCATTTGTCTGTCTATCTCAAGTCAAAATTTTTCGACATCCTTCTCTGTTAGATCTATTCAAGTGCACTCATGTGGTCTCATTGGCAGCAGATATTTCATCAGTTCATCGTATGGGTGACGTTATTCGCGGTCTACTTCAAACTGGACAATACGACCTTCTATGGAATGGTTGCCCCCTGGATACGTGTCCAAAGAAGACAAGTATGCGGGACTTGTGATGGCAGGTAAATGCTGCTTGATTCTGGTTCATGGAGTATCGGCACGTTTGTGCAAAATTATGCCCACTATATGAAAAGAATCGTATTCCAGCACTATATTTACAGTGCGTCTATCTTGTTCTTTTAAACATCTTGAAATGTTAACGTATCGGAGAATTACAGGTATATTGGTAAGATTAGCGTTCGCGTGAGCCTGGTCTTTGTGGCTTGTGATCTTTCTGTGTTTCCATATTTGCTTATTTTATCCACAAAATGAGGATTAACATACTCAAGAATCATTAAATTTTTGTGATTCTAATTTCACACTCACAAGTATTGGAAAAAATCTGTAAAATCACTACAGGTATCTATCACACCAAAGCTTCAATTTAAAAACTGTTTGTAGCACAAAATCACAGCGTTATTGGCAGAATGATCATGGTAGTCATGAAGCTCCACCAGTGGGAGGATCCTTTGCACAGGATGCCGGCTAGATTATGGGTACCACAACGGCGCCTATTTCTGTTGTGAAGCAGTAATGTATTAACATTAGTGTGTGGTCTAAAGGGAGCAGTAGCTAGTGAAATTACTGGGCAAATGAGACTTAACATGTTATGTCTCAAGGTGACAAGCACAATTACTGTAGAGTCGCTCAGAATTTTTGGATTTTTAAAGAATCCTTAGCGCCACTGCATTGTAATGGGCTGAACGTATTAATTACCATCAGCTGAACGTCCTACTCGTCTTGTCCCTTATTTTCAGCGAAAATATTTTACGCCTCTTAATTTGGCGCTCTCTCTCTGTTAGACGTCATTCGAGTGAACTCTTGCACAGAACCGCCCATTGCACATAAACACTACTTAATACCTAGTTCCAGGAATACCGAGGCAAAACTTGCTCCACGATACTCCAAGAATTCTTCTCCAGCACCACATCTCCACCACAATATACAGTTAAATTAAAACTAATACCATCGACATCATGTATTATTTATACTAGATAGAAGTAAAGTACTTATAAAACTCAGTCACTGCTCTAACGGTATAAAAATGTTGATCTTTACGCACGCCGTCAGAATTTTAATCAATTTGTTGGCCAATAACTGGGGCAGACGAAAACAACGAGGCACTTTTTCCAAATTACCGCCTCTCTGTTTGCTCGGACTGTTCACCGAAGCCGCCCTAAAAAGTTCACCCCAGTAATTTATGTAACTTCCTCTTTACAATACGGGGCACGTGCGAAATGTAAAGTGAGGAAGTGTCTTTCAAACTAGGTGGAGTTTCCTTAAAGTAATTCTTTATAGCGATGGAGGGATTTAATGTCTTTAAGTATTTGTGAAAACGGTGATTTTAGAATAGACACGAGTGAATCGTATCTGTTTTTCAAATCACTGTAAGAAATGTGGTTCTTTATTTGTATTGCTTTATTTTGTACCGTCAACTTCGCATTTTTGTGTGCATATAAGTTTTAACCAATCGTTAAAAATCAGATGTGATCTAAAACCAGTGAATTATTTTTATAAAAATTAGAACGCGTTAATAATATTGGAAAAGTCGATCATTACACCAATTTACAATAACCCAATTCACATATTTTTTTTCGGAGGTTAATTTAATTATATCACAATAATGAAACAAAGTGTAAAAGTAAATAGAATTGCTGTTATCGCCGTGTACAAAGTGGACACGGAACCGTCAGTCATTTTCAAGATAAATATCAGTCAAAAGCTAGGTATGAGTCGTATGTATCATACTATCGATAGGTATAAAAACACATCTTCTATCGATTACGATAAAAGATTGGGCTGTCGCATGCTGTTAGAAATAAATAGGCTGTTAATGTTGGTAAACTGAGAATTCGCCGAGATCTGATTTATAACAAAAAAAAAGTTATGGTGATAACTGATGAAAACTAGGACCGCGTATCATTAAAAAAGACCTGAAGTTTGGTGCATATCCTCAACATACAAGAAAAAAAATCTAAATCAATCCCTACAGTTAAAAACAGCGGCCCTACCAAAATAACACGCGTGAACAGTACAGAAATATCCTTTTTGCTGATAAACAAATTCTAAATGAAGACCACTACAATAAGCAAAATTACAAAGTGTATGCTAACTTGTCGGAAAAGTAAATCACGGTCATCATCCTGCAAGTGACAAAAAATAATATTTTTGTAACAGGAGTGAACAGATTAGCCAAAGTGTATCAAGAGACTGTCTTAAATCGTGTTTTTGAAACCTCTTAGCATAACAAATTTTAGAAATGTACCTTTGACTTTCCAGGAAGACTACACCACAACACCCAAACCACGTCCACAACTGGACACAAAGCATTAACTACTCCAGCGTGAGCCGGAAATTGCTACAGGCCCCGCGTAAGAGAGCGTAATTTTTTCAGTGAAACTTATTTAGATGTGGTGTATTGAATTTGCTTGATATATTCACAAGGACGTGAAACGTAACAACTTTTCCAACTAAAACAAAACACGTCAGATACTCTTGGCAACCGACTATTTCCAATATAGATTAAGGGCTCTAATCCGGCACTGGGTGAAACTGAACTTTCTGGACAAGTTATGGTCAGTTTTATAAGACTCTAGGATAAGCAGTAGCCGAATTTCCCGTGGAAACAGTGCGTAAATCCATAGATTCAGTCTGTTTCAATCTCAAATTAAGCCTGTCTTATGCCAAAGGTACTCATTTTAAACATACAAGTTTTGTTAAGAATATATTACGCATTAAAAATATAAATGCCGGCAAATATTATAACAAAAATGCTGAAAAACTAAGAGTTTATTTTCATCCTCCAACAATATATTTCTACACTGAAATATGTTATCAACTGACAATGTAACGGAATGTTATTGTATACCTCTTTGAATAGTCCTTTTATTGCCAATGAATACCAGCGGCGTATTGTTGGCAGAAAGTTGAATGTACATATAAAACATATGGTATTTGTTGCGTGAGACAATTTCGTGTAGGTACAATTTATAACTAGTAAAAGTGTAATACTAATAATTTTTTTGAATTGATATAAACTTAAATCTAAGTTTGAATAACATAAGTTTGGTTGTTTTCTTTCAAACTGCTTTAAAAACAGCTTCCACTTAAGAGGAAGCAGCATACAATCTTTCAAGAAAGACAAGAGTCCACTCTTGTCTTTTCTTGTCCTTTTTTTTTCTAACCTTAAATAAATATTTTTTTAAATTGTGCCAATGTCAATAATTATCTTTGACGCTGTTAATTTTTTTTTTGGATAATTTGGTTTTTTTACAAGTGCTAGAATGTTTGGAACAGTACTTAAAACGCCTTAAATCTCAAAAATTCGTTACAGTTGGTTCACTTTTTGAGGAGGTAACAGTCAAGTCAGGATTTTTATTCTAAACTGCAGTTGTCCTTGTTTCACTGATTTTATTCGCATATAAGCACGACAGAAATATTGTTATTAATAACTGAAAGTGATCAGCTAATGTTTATTAGCTGATAACGTTCCCAAATTCAGTATAGACAGATAATGACAATGATAAGAGATGAGAGTAAACACTCTCATCTCTGTCATTCGCTAATTGGCTCCATTTTGGACCAGCAACTCTTCAGGTTTCATTTATTTAGTGGTTATTAATAAAACCTTATTATAGAACATTAAAAATGATTAGACTTCTCCTTGATTGGCTGTAATTTGTACAATGAATGCTAAAATGACATCACAACTTGATCACAACAATATGCTGAAAATATATATTAATAGTGTGTATCCTCTTACAGGTACTAATAAATTATTAGCTTCTGAAATAAGGAGACAATAATTTAAAATGTTACTGCATGGTTTTTTATTTATAAACACTGCATCTTGGTATTCGAATTCAGATTATAGACGCCGTACCCAAGATATACAAGTATTTGATCAACTCCGTTTAAGGATACTATATATAGTTATTATGTGAGGTGTTACCACAAAGATCATGATATAATTACTGGCATGTTCAAAACTTTTCAGTTAGCGTCAGGTGGTACATATTCGCCCCCATCAGTTGTTTTCACAGAACAGAAAAAATTATGTTCCGTGGCTGTTGCTATGAAAAATATCATTTAATAATTGTCTGTTTCTCTTTGTTACAGATATCATTGGTACCATCAAAGTAGATAAGTGATGCAGTAGTTTTTAAAACTACACCGTCCTGGAGCAGAACTTCTGGCATGAAGACATGAAGAGACGTGGTGCTGGTGGATAGCATGACAGCAACAGCCACGGCGGCCTAATGGCGCTGGTGCGTCGAATACTAGGCGACGCCCAGGTATGTCTTTAATGGCCACAGGTTCTTTTTTAATGAAGTTTTTATATATTTTTTACTGAAATCCATGGATATATGGTATCCCTCCTTTTTGGTAAATTTAGTCATCCTTCGACATCCTCCGCAATCGGCAGGTCTGGCAACAACCGACTGCCATTTTTTCTGCAATTTGGATAATTTTTCATTAAATACGATGTATAAAAAAATTGTTCTCAAGAATCAATATAAATTCACACTTCTCACACGAGTTTTTTGAGACCAATTCCTCTGGGTTCTATCGCAGACTTTCTAGATTCAACTACCGGCTGTTTTCCCAAACCGATATGACTTAGGGACCCCCACCACCTTAAAGGCCATCAAGACATCTCTAGATCCCTGTTTTGCGGGTGTACATGGGCGGCTGCCTAACTCCCTATAATGTGAGCCTAGCCTAGCTAACGAAGGTATGTACTTCAAATCAATACATTTTACCTTTCAAAAATAATATTTTAATTTTTCAGCACTAAAACGTGATATAAATATAGTTACGTAAGCTTTTGATCTAATTGGCGTGTCAAGGACACCGATCCGATGACTTTTAGTTGACTAATAATTATAGCAATATTATCATCACCATTGGATTTAAAATAACATAAGCTGGCGTGATCCAGTATATCTAATACATTATTATCTAAATGAAGCGCTAATTACTTCATACATTTAGCAACAGTATGCCGTCAGTTGGCGCTATAGATGTCTATTTCGTTAAACTTTAGCTGGTTTAGTAAAATGAATGGCTAACATTGTTTAGATTAATGGACATAGATAAGCCTATCGTTGGAGGGACTCTGCTGAAATTTTAACAAATAAATATAAACCAGAACCGTACTAAATGAATTCATTTACATAATATAAATAATTGGCATAAATAAGCTATTCCTTGATAGTTAAAATGCGTCTGGCTCCTACCCAGATCGTGAACAGATCGGATCATTTTTAATAAACATTAAACGCAAGTTATTACGGGTCTTAAATAGCCCATTTAGTCTTTATGAGGCTCAGAAGGATAGCCGTCTACCAATAATTTAATGAAGAAAAATTCGTTAATGAAGTTTTTTATTGGATGAGCAGTCAAAAGTACATTTGTATATCGATTACGGCCTACGAGCAAATATTCTCATATATTGAGAACTTCTTTCTCAATTTATGTCTTAAACATAACAATAACAGATTACTTGATTACGTACACTTCATATTTAGGTCATGGTGATGAAGGCATCAAACTTTTTATAGAGCACGTTGAGGAAAGAGCTTCCTAGCGTGTTATTTCCTCCTGTGATTTTTTTGGTATTGTAGGTGAATGTTGAAGGCAATCATCATAACCTTAGGTGACCCGTAAGCTCATTTATACTCCCTTTTCATTAAAAAAACAATTAATAATTGTGTATAGCTCTATTACCCCGCCTTAACAATAGCCAAGTAGTAGTAGGTAGTAACTAAGAACTATGGAAGTAAATTCAATTAAGCACAGTTACGCTGGTAGCACTTATTAAATAATATTAAATTAACGTAAAATGTGTCCGTTACTAGTATTAGGTTCTAAACGCTCAATATTATACCCACCCCAACAACCATATCATATTAATGTTTATCTTATAAAATTAATCTTATTATATCTCAGGCGAAACTACGAAAAATGGTAGATGAACAAGTTTCCGTGGGAACGAGGGTCGAAGCAGAGGCAGAGCCTGAACCAGCCGATCCCCTCATTACACCAGCCTGCTCAGTTCTGGATCGTGCAGATCTTGACAGACCAGTTCCTCCTGAAAGACGACTTCTCATCTCAACACTCGACAAACCTAGACACAGTTCTCTGAATGGAGATACAACGCTCAATCGATCGACGAGATTATCAATACGAAACGGAAAGGATAATCCATTTATTGGTAAGCATGATTATAACATTCTTATTTCAAATGAACTAATGACTAACCATTGATTTGAAGTTTCTTCCCCAGATGACGACAATAAAGAGAACCAAACGAATGGTAAATTGGAGTCACCAATAAAATGGTCGACACAAAATGGCAGCGATAGTGGCACCTACGCAGAGATAGGTACAGGTGGAAATAGCAACACGAGTGATAAGAATCCGTTAGATCCAGCTGATAGTTCTGAGGAGGAAGTTCCTTTGCCTGAAGCCACTTCTCCGGGAAGAAGCAGTGATGGACCTGAGCCAAGAGCTGACATTACCGCAACACTTGATGGAGGTGAGAAATTTATTCCAATTCAATCAAACACAAAAAAAGTGACAGAGAGGCGAATATATATTTTGATCCCCTATGATATTTTTTTGCATTTAAATACTCAAGTCTATACTAAAAATACAATTTCTTAAACGAAATGTTTATATATTTCTCATTTGCATTTGTATCGTCTTAATTTAACCGTATATTTAGTGAGATTTTTAATGTAGTGCATTATGCATTTAGTATTCAAGGCAACCTATTTTACAAAAATTACTATTGCACGAATGTAACGTTCAGTTTATCATTTTATGTATTTATGTAGATGTGCTCAACAGCAAATAACATTTGCGCATTGAGTTTTCCGGATTCAAAATAATTCTAATAAATTTTAATATATTGGTATAGTATTTAAAAATAAATACATTTTTTTGTTATCTTTATTCGTATTTCATATTAAAAACGCACAAATTTTGAGATTCATTAATTGTAGCATTTACTATTTTATATTGTATTTTATTTTAAAACTATGTTCTGTATTTGAGTTAATTTTCTTCATTTATTATTGCATTAACTATAATTCGTTTTGGTTATTAATGAGTAAATATAATGTAGTAGTAGTCCTCGTTTCTTTTATAGAACTTCGTATGTTATGTTTACGAAATGAAAATGAAATCATTTCGAACTATGACAGCAGCGCGCTCCGCAAAAGAAATATTCATTCGTTTAAATTAAATTTATTTAGTTTATTAATTAATCAAATTGAGTTAATTATTAAGTCGTATAAACTAACACAAAAGGGAAATAGTCATTTGCCTATCATATATGTTACACGTCTTGTCTCTTATATAGGTATGTATTGTGATTATTTTATTTTTATTTTTTATTGCCATTTTGTAGCATTACATCGTTTCGGTCATATATGTATTGCAATGGGTATATATTTTCATTATATAAATGGGTCCTAAGAGAATGAAGGTTGGTCTAATCAATCCTTGTTCACTGAGTACAGGACATGAAGACTTTGTGGCTGGGTTACTACGTAATGATTTAGACGTATTGGCTGTTAATGAGACTTGGTTAGGAATAGGAGAGGAAATGCGAGCTCCACGTATATCTGGATATCGCCTTCGTCACATTCCTCGTCCTTCAGAGGTTCGCAGTCGGGGTGGTGGTGTTGGATTTTATATTCGCCGGGAAATTAAGGCACATGTTATCAAGCATCCTATTGTAGCTTCAGTTGAGCAAATGTGGATAAGCGTTCGCGTTAACTCCAGGAAAATAGCCATCGGTACAGCTTATCGCCCACCCTGGTTGTGTGCATATACATTTATAAATGCCCTATGTGATACCATCTCAACTCTATCACAGCATGACTACATTGTTCTACTCGGCGATTTTAATATTGATTTTCTAAAAGTAAATGAGGCAAAACTTCTGGCTCTGCGTGACCTCTTGGCCAGCTTTTCTCTTCAGCAGTATGTTACTGAGCCCACTCACTTCACTACCCACAGTGATACCCTATTAGATCTTATCTGTACAGATGCAAATGTGTCACAGGTTTGGATCGATCACATTCCTTCTCTCAGTTCTCATGCATTTGTTGCGTGCGAACTTGATGTGCCCAAACCTAAACGTAAAATTAAACTTATTAAGTATAGACCCATCAAAGATATAGATCCAGCTCAGTTGCATAGCTGCATGTCATCTATTAACTGGAATGAGGACGTGCCGTCTGGTGTAAATGAGTTTGCTTCCGTTATTACCTCAAATCTGTTACAGGTTTTTAACACCATTGCACCAATTAAAATAGCTAGAATTAAGGAACATAGCTACCCCTGGGTCACATATAACATACGTTTAATGATGAAGCGACGTGACGAGGCTTATAAGAGGGCGCATTTAAGTAAACATCCTGGTCATTTGCTGTACTATAAGGATCTTAAGAAAGTTGTATCGAACGCATTAATATCAGAAAAACAGGCATATTTTAATTCATATATAAGCACTCATATAAATAACCCTAAAACTATGTGGAAACACATTAAACAAAACGTGATGTTTGAGAGTAAACATGACGAAATTCTTCCCCCCAACTTATGTGACCCAGAGGCTATAAACCAATATTTTTTAAACGTTCCGGGAGGAGAGGGTATATCTCGGACATACATAGATTCATTAAATATGAACAGATTCGGATCTTATTCTTTTACTATTCAACCTGTAACAGAGGTTGAAGTTGCAAATACCTTTCGAAAATTGCAGTCAAACGCAATTGGTCCCGATGGAGTCTCACTGAATATGCTGTTGTTATCTCTTCCTTATACACTAAGTCCACTTACCAAACTAATTAATAAATCAATTGCTTCAGATATATTTCCGGATATTTGGCGTAATGCACTAGTAAGGCCTATCCCCAAAAAAAACGACCCGCTCGAAATTAACGAATTACGACCCATTAGTATTTTGCCTTGTGCTTCCAAAATTTTGGAGAAGATTGTACATAGTCAACTTCTGACCTATTTAGAAAAAAACAATATTCTACCTACATTACAGTCAGGTTTTAGGAAACAACACAGCACAACTACAGCCCTAATAAATGTAATAGACGATATACTTTCTTCACAAGATAAAGGGGAAGCTACTGTTATGGTTCTATTAGATTTTTCCAAAGCATTCGATTCCATTAATTTTGATCTTCTCTTAGCTAAATTGCGATTCTACGGCGTAGAAGAAAGAACTTTGCGGTGGTTTTCGAGCTACTTACGTGACAGACATCAATTCGTTGAAATTACTAACCATGACGGAAATGTGACCACTTCGCGGCCTCTCCCAATTAAAAAAGGGGTACCTCAGGGGTCTATCCTAGGTCCCTTATTATTTACTCTGTACACAGCGGACGTGGTTCAGCATATCAAATATTGTAAATTTCATATGTTTGCTGATGACATACAAATTTACCTGTCTTTCAAGCCGTATGATAAGGAAGCCTTCAATACAATTACCTCAGACCTTAATCGGATCTTTGACTGGTCGAAATCCAATGGATTGCTATTAAATTCGAAAAAAACGAAATATATGGTTATAGGTACTCGGCATCAAGTTAAAAAAGTAGTAACTGGTAAACCCAACATTAAAATTAATAATGAACAAATAGAGAGGGTAACCGAGGTCCGAAATCTTGGCTTGCTCGTAGACGAAAACTTACGTTTCGAAAAATATATACTTCAGATTGTTCGTAGTTGCTTTTATAGACTGAAAGTACTATACCGAATCAGAAACTCAATAAAAAAAGACCTACGTGTACTCCTCTGTGAATCTTTGATTCTTTCCAAATTTAATTATATGGATGCAGCCATAGGTCCACGCTTATTGGAGCGTACTAAACGTCTCATACAACGTGTTCAAAACGCTTGTGCAAGATATTGTTTCTCCATTCCGCGGCGAGACCACGTTACCCCTTATTTAAATAGAGAGTCATTATTAAAAATGGGGAGTCGTATGAAATTGCACTTTGCTACCTTACTATTCGGTATAATAAAGAACGAAATCCCTATTTATCTATTTAAAAAGTTAAAATGGAGAAGTGATGCTAACATTCCACATAAGACCCGCGCTTCGCACGATTCTTTAAATATACCCATCTTCCACACAACCGCATTTCGTGGTAGCTTTCGCTACGCAGCCACTAAGTGTTGGAATAACCTGCCACCACCACTTCGAAATCTGCACTCAAAGGAATCTTTTAAGAATAACTACAAAAAGCTATTGTTGCAAGAGCAAAAACTAAATTAAATACATCGACTGTAGTGAGGATGGGTATCATAATGGATACATTTTATCTATATAATATTAAATTACTCATGCATTTTTTTATATATATTTTTATTATATACTTGTCTAGCTAGTGGGGATGTACGTAAATGCGTGTATACGCATCACTACTTGATATATTTTCTTTTCAGATTTATAAATTTATTAAATTCTGAGCTTTGTTTATTAGATAGAGGATACGATAAATATTTAAATATTATAATTATTTGTTTCACTCATTACTGCCAAAATAGCTTTCACGGAAAAATAAAATATAGGAAGTTCATAATATCAGTGTTAGGAAAATACGTCCTAACGTTTGCTGAGAACTTTCCTTTTTGCGAATCGCGCTGCTGCCTGGTTTGTTATCATTCTACATAGTTAGTTTTAAAGCATTAATATCTCTTTCTTTATTGTTTTTTAAACATTTGTATTGTTATTTTTCTTTTCTTTATAAAATGTTAATTGTCATATCTATTGTACTTGTAAAAAATTTGGTGGCAGTTTTTCGCAAATAAAAAAATTTATTATTATTATTATATTATTTAGTATTTTTTAAGTGTCTGTCGCCACTATGACTTCCCCGTATCCATAAAGTGTGTGTGTGTTAGATTGTTGTTGTGGCATTGGATTTTGAATTTGGATTTTAAAATTTCAAGAGATGGTTTTATACGTGGAACCCTCAAAAAGTATTTATTCTCATTAAAAAAAAACTAGCCTATGTTATTCTTATGGTATGAAATCATCTACGAAATAAAGCTGGGAAAAACCCTTAATCTGGTTTACGTATCATGTAGATATACATACAATTTTTTATTGTATCTATATGTGTATTTATGTATAAGTATGCTTAAAATGAAGTAACTCTTAAATATTCTGAAAGAAAAATGTTCAGATCATTGGATTTCCTAATAAAAATCTCAACACAAAGGCTCATTCGACAGTAAATAATTGTCTGGAACAAACTATATTCACGAGGTAATCGTTGGTATTAGGAATAAGACGAAAAGTGGATGTTTCAAACAAAAATACAAAGTTTGAGTTGAATACTGTAGGCAGACGATAATAGTTTGTAACTAGTTAGCTTGGAGTGTTTGTTGTACTGATGAACTAAGAACTTACTTGGAAATTCTTCGGTGTTGAAGACTCGTATATAATATTGTGAGTATCGTCAGTAATGCTCTTGGCGATGCTATGAATATAAATTAGATAAACAGCCTCGTGAAATTACTTCCTTTCTCACTATATCCTTTGCATAAGAGGATTTAAGAGATATTAGAAATTGAATGCCGAATTGAAATACTTATTTCGATTTGCTTTTGAAGCAGTTTTATATCATAAATAGAATTTCAACATTATTGCGGATTTTAAAAGGGTTGCGTAGAAATAAATGCATTAATGCAAAGTATAAGCTAGAATCCTACATCGTTTGAGAAGAACGTCTTATCTGAAATGCAATTGGAATTTATTTTCCTTGGTAGCACTGTGATCGTGGAGAAATAGAATAAATTAGAATGTGTACTAACTTTAAAGATTTCTGGACTGCTTAGTGCTAAAGCCATTTCAAATAATTAATTAACGCAGTTTTTTATCTGTCTTTCCATCAGCCAGGTTAAATTCGTAAAAAAATAAAACCACACATTGGGAATGGAGCGACTGCCGTCAGGCTATTTAAATTATAAATTTGATTGTAATTGAACATTTTATTCCAAAAAAACCCACTGAGTTTGTTGCGCCCGTTCTTCCCCGGTCTGAGGCATTCATTGCCGAATGGTAGTTTATGAATTTCAACTTTAAAAAGCAACAGTTAAAATGATTATTTCTTAAAATTATGCTCTCAATGATACACTGACTAAGCACACTGCTGACATGATCTCTGTCTCTATTTCCCTTTGTCTTTCTAATGACACTTGTACACATACTAATCTTCAAAACAAACAACCACTCTGAAAACAGTTAAATACCATCTCATAGCCAACTCCACCAGCGCGTGCGTTGATTATTCAGATCAAAGTTATTCCGACACTTATCACGACAATACTCCCACAGATTGCAGGGAACAGTTAAATCCCATCAGAAGATAATAAATACTTATCGTTCAGCCACTTAAACAAAATATACGCGGAAATGTGGTAGCAGACCGTACGCAATTAAAATATTGTACAAACACAGATAGACAGTGACACCTATATTATGTAGTTAGAAAAATCGTTTGCCACGAATTTTACAAGAACCTTTTAACTTCTTACTCAGTGACTCATGACTCAGTTTTTTTGTGTTTTATGTTTAATATTAATTTAACGGTATAAATAAAACATATTATGATTCTAATGAGTAATCTATACACATTAATGTACTTTGTTCTCAATAACTGACTGACGGATCAACGTCGATGACTACCAACGTCATAAGCACAGTTCAAAAGCCTGAATTAGATAAGCTGGTTGCTGGTAAATATCGGTGCAAACACCTTAAGGTGTACAGAGTATCACATTTACCTGTCTAAAACCAAGTTTTACCATTTTCGCTTACTATTGTACCAGTTTAAGGGTCCATCATACTTCGATAACTTGAAGACCAACAACAGTATCCTTCAACAAACTTTTCAATTAGCTTGCATAAAACTTATCTTGCTAGAGGATGATAGACATTGGTATTGTGCCCTAAAGGAAGCAGCCTTATGCGACTCGCCACCTAAAATGCGTGAACTTTTTTCTATAATGCTGCTATTGTAGGATTACAGATGCACAAAGTCTGAGTAAAGGTCAAAGGTCTGAAGGGTAACTCAATAACCGGGAGTACGTGAAGGAAACAAGTTACGATATCCTTAGCATTCATTCCTTAGCAGAAATGGTTTCAAGTAGTTGAAGGCTCTTTAACCAACGGACAAAGAAATATTTACCATAAAATTTTCTTCTTTCTTATTTCCACTAAAGACGAAGGTGCAGATAATATCTTTTTCACCTCTCCAGCACGAAAAGGACGCTATCGCTACGTGAAAACCCTTATCTGCGAGCGTGAGGCAAAATGATTTAAATTGCGGACCCCACGTGACCATACATCCGGGAATTACTCCGCGTTAAAAAAAATAAAAAATGTGATCCGGTGCGTTCCGAAACTCATTTTAGCCTAGCGTATTATCTATTGTCACAAAAATTTATATGTTACTTAACGAAATTAAGTTTAATAAATTTTAATTGTTTCTCTTACTATATATAACCTATAACACTTTTCGCGCCAGTCGAGTTGAAAAGTTGTATGTTTCACACGAGAGCAAATTTTTTTTGTCTCGTACCTATAAGTCACTCATTACCTCAGTAGTCTATATTAGAATCACTCCCTAAGCTCGTGATTCAATCATAGATTTGTTGAACAAATAACTTTTTTTCAAGTCTTTTTGAAATTCTTCTTTTTTAATTTACTGTTGGCCAAAGTGCTAATCAATCGTGATATCGCCGTGGTGGTTGCATCTTCCGGAAATACTGCCACGTTGCTAGAAGAAGATTAAATATGCACTCCCAAACCCATAAAAAACCAACTCAAAATCTTATTAAAACAATTTTTGACATCTACGCGGACGAAGTGGTTGGCAAAAGCTGTTACAATTTAAAAGATACCATAATAGAGTAGAATAGAAAATAAAATACAATATCTGTTTAAATTATTTTTGAGACTATATCATTTATATCTGTTACTTCCGTAAATATTAAATACTCAAAACGTATAATTGTTGTATCAAATTAAGCTAATTTATGTTTATTGGCATATACTATCCTAGTCTAGTCTGTCCTAGAGCACTAATGAGACTCTCGCCGTTGGGAATAAGCTTATTTCAACAAGCTGCATCGCCAGCAAACTTTGTAAGAAAGAAACTTTCTCTCTGATGTTGCAATTTGTCGTTAGCTTTTCACAGCCTTCTTATTTCTTAATTAGCACGTAATATCACGATTTTGAATGCGAGGAGCTTTAAGCTTTTGTTATAAGCTCACACTAATTAGTTGGTAGTTATAATCTGTTGAAATATTACTACTATTGCCAGTCTAACTTAGATTCTAATATAACCAGTGAGAGGCTCCTTTGCATAGGATGCCGGCTAGATTATGGGTATTTTTCGGTTTTGGAATTCATATGTACGTCTATTCGACTCTTTATAAGGTCGGCAACGCTCTTGTGTTTCCTCTGGTGTTACAAGAGAGACTATATAATTTGTTGCATCATTTTACATTTTACATATTATATTGCAATTGAAATGATTTGTAAATCGATGTAAATGTAAATCTTGATATAAAAGAGTGGCAATGAGTTTCTTGCTACTTCTTCTCATTAGCTCAACCCTTTACGAAGTAGCAGTAGATTCAATAAGATTTTTTTTTGACATTCTTATGTGTCATTTCCGTGACCTACGTGCATAAACTGATTTTGATTTGATTTGATTTGAATAGACTGCACTAAACACTTACCATCAGGTGACTCGTATGCTAGATTTTTCTCCTCTTCAGTGATAAAAAGATTTATTTTTACGACAGTAAGGGACGAGACGAGCAGGACGTTCAGTTAATGGCAATTGAAACGCTCTGCCCATTACAATGCAGTGCCGCTCAGGATTCTTGAAAAACCTCAAAAATTCGGAGCGGCACTACAATTGCACTCGGCACCTAGAGACATAAGATGTTAAGTCTCATTTGCCCAGTAATTTCACTAGCTACGGTGCCCTTCAGACTTGGAAAGGAGCGTCCCACTTGTAGTCTTTATTAAGATGAAGACAATGTGCTCCTCCTCCATTGACAGTCGTGTTCCAATTTTGAATAAAAATATTTGAATTGGAAACATGATAGTAGAAAGTGTATCTCCTATCTGTGAATTATCACAGAGTGCAATCAGGACATGCGTTGTGTATTCAACACTGCACAAATGTACACCTGAGCCATATGTGATGTGTTTGAAACATTCAAATAATCGATTTGTCTGGGCGGGTTCGTGACTAAGAGAAGTTTCGATTTATTATGCCATTTATGTCTAGTATCCCCTTTTTAGTAGTGCATTTGAAATACTATGTGCTTTTAGCTGGAATTTTTAAAACGGATATAGAAAAGTTTATCATTTGATCGTAAAATAGATACTAGTACTAGTACCATACAGACTCATTTGCACAGGATGACGGCTAGATTATGGGTTCTTCTTCTCAATCGTTCACTCTTGTCAGAGTGGTCGTGGTTGCCAAGATGACGCAACATTAGTCGCCGTTGGTCTCCACAGTTATGGGTCGCACTGCCTCCCTCGCGATGTTCCTCCACTTTTGACGGCATTACGGGAGCACTCCACAATAGGTGTCTGGGTCACTGTTTTGATAAGGTTGTTAAAAAGTTGCAATTCTTAATTCTGTTTTTCCTATATATATATCTGATATATATGTTTTTATCAGTTATCTGTGGTATTCTTGTTAATATCGTCACACTCATATGGGAACCAGATACCATTATGCAAAAGTATTTTTTAATTTGAAATTTTGTTTTATTTAAAATTAACATAATTTATGTAAGGACTATGCAAATATTTATGTTAAATATATTTTTATTTTTAATTATTAATTATTAATTAATTATAAAATTTAACTCTTTTTATGACAATAAGAGATAAGACGAGCAGGACGTTCAGCTGATGGTAATTGATACGGCCTGCCCATTACAATGCAGTGCCGCTCAGGATTCTTGAATAACCCAATAACTCCTCGCGGCACTGCAATTGCGCTCGTCACCTTGAGACATAAGATATTAATTCTCATTTGCCCAGTAATTTCACTAGCTACGGCGCCTTTCAGACCCAAACACAATAATGCTTGCACATTACTGCTTCACGGCAGAAATAGGCGGCGTTGTGGTACCCATAATCTAACCCATCCTGTGCATAGGAGCCTCCCACTGATCAAATCAAATTTAACTCTGGAATGTGTACAAGTAATAAATTTTCGCCTGGCCCTGTCCCCTTATAAGTAATTAAATATCCGGACGATCGAGCCTTGCTCGGATTTTTAAGAATGTACACAACTTTAACAAAAAAAAATCAATCACCCAATGTCTGACTTATTATAATCTTGTATATAGAGGCAAAATTCACCCTTTGTATTCAAGCTGTTTTTCATTAAAACACAGATAAAACTTCATTTTTATAAATTGAAAGCTAGATCGATTTATCGCCCACGAAATCCCCTGTATACAAAATTTTATGAAAATCGTTGGAGCCGTTTCCGAGATTCAGATCATATATTATCATCATGTATAAATAATAATTTATATAAATTGCGTGACACGTTGTTTGTCCGCGATGGTCTCCTAAACTAATGACCGGATTTTAATAGGGATTATTACTCCATGGAGTGCAGTTTGGTCCAACTTGAGAGATAGGATAGTTTTTATTTCGATTTGGGACTCATAATTATTTTTATTTTCAATATTTGTTTAATACATATATTCTATGAGATATATGATTCTGTGAAACAATTCCATTATTATGAGCATTTTTTACGAAATAATTCTTGATGTTATTAAATATTATTGAAAAATTCCTATAAAACAGTATTTTTTTTTATTATCTACAGAATAACGTCTGTCGGGACACATAATAATATATAATATGAATATATTCAAGAATTGCTCGTTTAAAGATATAAGATAACTAATTACAAATATGTGAACACAGAAGCAGCTTCCCCCGGTGGTCGGTCAGATCGCTCTCGTCATGAGGAGGTGCCAGTTTCCCCCGGGATGCTCACCGCAGCGCAGATGGCTCGTCGGCTACGGGGCGAAAACGAACGATTGCAGGTTAGACAACTTTACTGCGGAAACATCACACAGGCTATAAATTATTATGGTTTTCTTATAATTATTATAGCTTTTATTTAAATTATATTGGTTGCGTAGCCAAATGGCAAAAAGCGGATCCTTCATATCTGTCTGTCTGTCCGTCCGTATATCACAGCCTTTTTTTCCTAAACTATAAAAAACAGTAAATTTTGGGTGTTCCCCTACTCATACTTAGAACTGAAACTCAATTTATATATACATATTTGGTTAGTAATATAATTTTTTTCTAAACTGTATATATTGTATATATAAGTATAAAATGTATGTCCACTGTCCCCTGTAAATGTGATAAAACTAAAAAAAATATATGATGCACATTACCATACAAAATTCCACCGAAAATTGGTTTGAACGAGATCTAGTAAGTATTTTTAATACGTCATAAATCGTATTATCAATAGCTTAATTGAAAAAATAACACTATTATTAAAACATCATTGAAACTTACAACGAACTACAAGAAATTTTTATATTATGTTACATGCTGCTACGGAACCCTTCATGGGCGAGTCCGACTCGCACTTGGCCGCTTTTTGTAATTATTCTGCGGAGTTTGTTTCAAGATTGTATTTTTTGTAAATCAATAGCAAAAGTGTTAGACGCTAGAAACCCAAGCGTTGGTCGTTATTTCGGCCAATTACGGATCAGCTTAGCTATCCAGCGCGGAAATGCCGCCAGTTTACTTAGTACACTTTACACAAATATAAATATTTAAGTTATTTTTTATGGAACAGGGCGTACAGACGAGGTCTTACAGAACCAACACTAGAAGGACTACAAAAGCATTGCTCGCCTTAAGTAGAGTTATAGTAGAAATAACACTCTTTGTCTTTCTTGTGTATAGGTTACAAATATGTAGTGATTACGGAGAAGGGAATGTTTAGGTGCTTTGGATATATAGATATAATATCCGAGGATAGGGGCGAGAAATGAAACCACGGATGATTTACGATCGTTCCCAATATTCAGTCTATCGCTTACTTGAGATAAAAATTGTAACTATCGTTGACTTTTCTGTCCCAATAAACTTATCGACGGTAACTCACCTTATCCGATAGAAGTTTGTATGGAAATTGCAATTCACGCGTCCCAATATAAGGCGATAAGAATGACTTATCGGGTATATTGGGACAGCGACAGATTATTAACACCTAATTACTGACAGTTGAAGGTAATAATTTATCTCTATCTGTAGATAGTATATTGGGAACGGCCGTCAGCCAACGGTGTAATCTAGACTGATGTATCACAAAGCAATTTTATGGTTAACTACTTATTAATTATCTAGGTGCCTACACTACAACATATATAACTTAGAATAAGGATTGGTCTCCAACCTGATACCACAATACCTAAAGACAAAAGCTTTTTTACTACGGCAACTATTAGATACTTGTGTGCGTGGCATCTTGACACTCAATGGCATCTTTCAAATTTTGTAACATACGCTTCGTGTTACGTAACGTTACGTTACATTGAAATTAATAAAATACAAAATAATTTCTTATGATATTATGTGATCCCAGTGTCTTTTTTATTTCTTGCAGTATTCTTTTTGCAAAGTTTTACTACGCAACCTGCCATTTTAGTTTCAATTAAACACAATGTTTAACAGAACACGACGCACTTCAACGTCACACATTGTTTGACACTAGCTCGAGTACGCCCATTTGGTCGTAGTAAATGATAGCGGACTTTGCGACTACGCATGCGGTATCTAGCTGGAGCGCAGCGCTGACCAATCCTTAATCTAACTTATAGAATTTATATACATTTTATTATGAATTTATATAAAAAATTAAATATCAAGGTTTTAAGAAATGATATAATATGATAAAAGCATTCTAAGAAATGTCACAGTATTAATATAAATATTGGGATTAAAAGGATATCCATTAAAATAAGGGAATAAGTTAACTAAAAGATGAATGACGTCACGGCACTTTAATAATTACCGCGTCGCTTGAAGTTTTGGTTGGTATATTACTAGTTAGATGATTAATGAGCCGTGACGTCATAATCGGCCGCCATGACACTTGACGAGCGAGTCGAGCTTCATTCAAAAATCAAAGTAGATAGCTAAGAATACAGTAATTTGTTTTACAGCTTTATTATATTAGTTAAATATTTTTATTTTTCGAAAATATATACGGACATTATAGAATCTAAAATATTATTATGCCTATTGACTCTAGCTTTTTTTCGAATTTCCTTAAATTTTAAATAATAGTTTTTGGTTTATTAACGAAATACAAAACGCTGTCTGTTTTTTCATCTTAATTTATTAAAACAATTGCAATTTTTATGTGCATATTTCCGATACCTTTTTAGAATTGCAATTTCCATACAAACTTTATATCGCTGGTAAACTATACGTCGTCACATTGACAGACAGAGTGCACGGATAAGGTGAGTTACTGTCGATAAGTTTATTGGGGCAGAAAAGTCAACCATAGTTACGATTTTTATCTCAAGTAAGAGATAGACTGAATATTGGGAACGGCCGTAAGGGAGTGAAACCGCGGAGCATTGCTATGTGCTAGTTTTGAACATATAATAATAGTAGATTTGAACCCAGAACTCTAACTTAAGATAAAAATTCCATTTAGCGTTTAGTTTTGACTAGCAGCTTATATTTCTAACGCGAGTAAAGCAACCTAATTTTGTGAGCGTTTAATAATGAACTGAAAAGATTATTACCGTGTATAAATCACTCGTAACTCACTATTGCCTAATCTTCAGTTTTACATAAGAAAATAGTATTATATATAAAATGCTTATTTTATAACATAATACAAAATTTTATTGCAGTTACAACAGTTGTGCCAAATAGTAGTTACAAAGTTTTAACTTACATTCTGCTTGCAGCGCTACTTTTGAGGCAGTGTGCGAATTATACGAGAGAAAAGAGGCTTGAAGCTGGAGGGTTTGGGTAGAGCTTAATTTGAGCTATTATAGTAATCAACAAGTATGAGAGCTTAACTTGAGCTAAGCTTGATGCTATTTACGTGTGACGTACAAATCTAAGCGCATTTGATTTTAAGAATTAAGTCTTTATGTTCTTACTTTATTCTAACAAAATAATGCTTATAACTATATTTATACTCGCTTTTATTAGTGACTTCATCCACGTGAGATAGTTACTATGGGCTGCATTTTTTATGTTAGGCTTCTTTGCAAATAATACACACACAAACTGCTGTTTGATATACGGAACCCTACATGATATATATGACTTCGATACTAATAATAACTGCTGTACATAACCACCTGGTGAAATTATTCTTATGTGAGTGCCATCCAAAGCGGCAATGACTCTTGGAAAACGTGCTTTTGTATAAAATCTCTCTTGTATGGATAGGGTTCATCTCGAGTTCTAGGTAAATGAATAAATTTTGCTCGCATTGAAGCAAAGGCTCGTGTCACCCTCTTTACAATTTTGCATAGTGTGGAGTTATGTATTCCACCAAAATCTCCAACTGCTATATAGAAACTACCAGTTGCATAAACACGTAAGGTTAGTAGTAGTTTATGCATTGGCGCTTTTCTACGATGCAGCAGATATCCCTTGGACAGTCTCTTTAATAGTATTTCCCTGCGAACTTTAATCTCCTATTTCAACCCCATGTCGGTAAAAATTTCAAAAATGCTTGAACTAAAGTTTATAAAGTACTTCTTATCAAGTGCCTAAAGACAAAGTTTTATGGTTTTATCTCCGACACTGACGTTTTCCCACGAAAACTTTCACCCCTTATTTCAACCCGTTCATGACTTTTTTTACAAAAAAGGGTAGCTTATGTCCTTCCCAAGATCTAGTATATTTTTCTACCAAATATAATAAAATCTAAAGCGTGACATTGTTTGGAATTTCATACATACAAATTTTCATCCCTTATTCTATCCCTACACATGTTAAAATTTTAAAAACGCTAGACTAAATATTTATTTACTTCTAATCGATTGCCTGAATACGAAGTTATATAAAGTCCTCTCCGATAATAACGAACTTCCATACAAACTTTCATCCCCTATTTCATACCCTTCATTTATTTTTTCACAACAAAAGGTAGCCTTTTTGAAGCTTTATTCTATCTCTGTATACAATTTTATAGAAATCGGTTGAGTAGTTTAGGCGTGAAAGCGTAACAAACAAACTTACATTCACATTTATAATATTAGTAGGATAGGATAGGGATTTACTACTCAGCACCGCGACGTCAAGTGTCAAACGGGAGCTATATAATATCGTGGAAAATTTATTTATTTATTCTTTATTAAATATGTTCTAGGTTAGTTTTAGTTATATATTTTTTTTTATTTTTGTAGCTATGTAATGTTTCATGTGTGTGTCAAATAAAAGATATTATTATTATTGTATTTACAATTCTATGATTACATTAAATTAAAACTATCATTACGGGGAAGTGTACCACGAATACAGGCAGCATAATAAAGGCAGCATTTCCGCGTTGGACTAGGTTGATCCGTTGACCGAAATAGCTGCCAGCGCTCGAGTTTCCAGTAGCCCTATGCGAGAAGATATTACCTTGTACATTCTCCGCGGCTCTGCGCCCTACGGGGCCAGTTGTCTTGACGCCAGACGGTACAAAGGTGGAAGACTCACTTAGACCGACATAATATTTTCGACGTTTGCTGTCTTCGGCAGTCGAAGCTGAACAACTAACGTAACTTTCCTTACGGTAATACCATTTGAATCTAAAATAGTTGATATATTAATATATAACCTTACTTTTAATATTTAATTTGTGCGTATAGTTAATGTAGCAGTGTGAGAAACAATTCATTGGAAAAGATATTATTTTTCTGTACAATTTAACTTTTTTTTTTTCAAAATTGGGATTACTATTGAAAGTAACCAGAATATGTAAATAATTTTGTTTTTCAAATTTTATTTGTGTATTAATCCTAGAAGTGAGGGTTATCACTTTAAAAACATGACATATTGTTTAGATTTACAAGAGCGACATCTCAAGTCAATTTCCTAATATGCAAATATTGGGGATGAGCAGGTTATCAACTGTAAAGTAGATTCTGTAGATGTAGCCACAACCTGAGAGTTGAACAAACGAACGGTTAGCTCAGTTGGTTAGAGCATCGGCACGGAACGCCGGAGGTCGTGGGTCCCGCATCGTTCATAAATTTTTTTTTTCAAATTTTATTTGTGTAAATACTTCATTTTTTACGAGAGAACGTAAACGAGGCGAGCAATTATTTCACCAGAAGTAAAAGTATTTTCTTCGATTTACGCGATTGTTTCACATTTATATAGAATACATTTAAAAGGATTTAAACGCGTGTAATTGTAACTGTGTTTTTACATTTAAAATTTTGTGTAAAAATTACATTATTATTTTATTCAACCCAACGTTTCAATTTAGACGACAATTACACGCATTTTAATCCAGATAGAAGGACTCAAAAACGGCTCAAGTTTCATTTGTCCAGTAATTTCTCAGTGCCCCTTCAAACCGAAACACAATATCACCTCATAGCAGAAAAAGGTGTCGCTTTTATAAATACTAGCTTTTTTTATCTTTACTATTTTTTTTATCTTTTAGGATACTTTTCAAGTAGTACACTTACAAAATGCTCTTTCTGCTGCTGGTAGTGTTACAAAATGCTCTTTCTGCTGCTGGTAGTGTTACAAAATGCTCTTTCCGCTGCTGGTAGTGCTCTTCTATGATACAGCGCATATCTTCTTTACGAGTATTTCTCTATGAACTTTAATCTCAATTTCATCCCCATGTGGGTCAATTTTTCAAAAATGCTCGAAATTATTTCTTATCAAGTAAGTGTTTAGTAAAAAATACAAAGGTTCATAGTTCTATCTTCGATAGTGACAAATTCCCATATAAACAGCCATCCCCTATTTCAACCCCTCCATTCTTTTTTTGCCTTGCCTATAGCTCTAGTTTATTTCTGTATTAAATTTTATCAAAATCGGTTCGGTGGTTTAGGCGTGAAAGCGTAACAAACAAACTTACAGTCACATTAATAATATTAGTAGTGATTTGTTATTGATACGACTAAAATTTCAATTTATATTCGTTTAAAACAAACATCGAATAACATACAAAAAAGGATTTATAAATATGAAACCAAGCTCTTATGAAAATTGAATTTCTGCAACCAATAACTACACACGATAAATTCATAGTTATTAAAACAAAAATAAAATGTATTCTGATTCGATAAAAGTTTAGTTCGAAATCAATCGGCTTTATTCGATATTGAGAACGAATAGCAGTTGATAGCGGCTTAATATTACCGTCGAGCTTTTAATTACAATTGTTTGTTCGGAATCGATCGAGTTGACGTTTCAGCATACATGGCTGGCTCGCGTGACTTGCCTGCGGTAAATTAAGTAATAAAGCAATCGATAGTAATCGGACGTACGACAGACGAACACTGTAGAAAATTAAGCAGTACCTGCTCCTTTCGGATTAGATGCAAAAACAATGCTTGGGATATATATTTTTATTTTAGAATTATAACCAACTGCTCTCAACTCATCAACAACTTACTTTTTTTTTTATGAAAATAAGGCACGAGACGAGCAGAACGTCCAGCTGATGGTAACTGATACGCCCTGCCCAATACATTGCAGTGCCACTCAGGATTCTTGAAAAACCCAAAGATTCTGAGCGACACCACAATTGCGCTCGTCACCTTGAGACATAAGATGTTAAGTCTCATTTGTCCGGTAATTTCACTAGCTACGGAGCCCTTCAGACCGAAAAACAGTAATGCTTACACATTACTGCTTCACGGCAGAAATAGGCTCTGTTGTGGTACCTATAATCTAGCCGGCACCCTGTGCAAAGGAGCCTCCCACTGGTGAAACTTTAACAATACTAAACATGTTAAAGTACTGGCTAAGCAGAAAATGTGTTGTACCATTTGTCAATTTTAAGATGACGTTATAACTCTAACTGCTAACAGTAATCGTCCAATCTTCGCCGGTTAAAGCTATGGTTAATGTTAAACAGCCAATTAGCGACCTGATAAAAGTTTCGAATAAATATTCGATGTTGACTTGATATTTCACTTTTTAACATTAACCATGCCAAGGAATACAATGGTGCAACGTATTCTAAAGTCTATGTTAAATTCAGCATTACTGTTAAAGTTAAATTTGATTAAACCTTAACTATAACAGTTAATATGAAGCAACCCAGCCTTAGTATAGTAATTAGTGTGAAAGTGAGGCAGCTATAGCTATTGTTATCTCGACAATCAAGACAATATATATTATACAGATTCGGTCACTAAGTTTTGATACTATTATAATCCATAATATGTAGGATGAAATTCCCAAGATACTAATAATATGCGAATAATATTAATGAAAATATGTTTGGCCAAACTGTCTTTATTTAAATATTATCTTTGGGTAATTATAACTTCAATATTTCCTTGAAAAATATATACATAAACAATCTCCTCAATTAATGAAGGATATGTATATTATTTGATTAAAAAGAGCGCTAACGAGAATGCAGGGAGAGTTTCTTGCGCCGCTTCTTCTCTCTCAGAGCGCAATTTGTTTCCGAAGCGGTGTTAGAAGTGACATATAGAATTAAAGACTTAAAGAATCATTTTTGAATTCTAAAGGAATAAAATTTTGAGAAAAAAATAATGCCTCTAATGCCTTTTAAGCCATAATTGGAATTGTTTTGTAAGTGACGTACAGCAAGAATAATTAGTGTTTTATTTCCAGGCGGAGTTAACGCGGGTTCGACGCCTGTTGGTGGCAGCAGTGGAGAGAGGAGAAGCAGGAAATGCTCTCATAGAAGCACAAGCTCAAGGGCAAGAGGAAACCAACTTGGACCCACAGCAGATGGAGAAGGAGCTTCTATTGGCAAGAGAAGCTGTCAGCTGTAAGTATTTATATCGTACACATACTTCATCTGTCACGTCATAGGGTGCTTAACATGCTTTTCCTGATCGCATAAAACCATTCTTCAAAAATAGCTTTATTTATTGAGGTCAAAAATTACACATAAGAATTTATATGTTATACCCAATTATACCATTTAAGGTAAGTTTAACAAGCTTCGGTAAGTTAAGCTCTGTTCAAACTCATTTGGAAGCCAGACCTGGAAATTCTCTACAGAAGCTGCGCATAAAATTAATACATGTCAAAGAGGCTTAGAGCGAAGCATGTTAAACATATAATACGACACACAAAGATAAGAGGCATCACCAAAGCTACAAACGCTTTGACCTTCGCCAAAAAGCGGAAATGGCAATGGGCTGGACATGTAGCGAGAATGGCTGATAGAAGGTGGACCATAAGAGTTATCCAGTGGAAAGGTCCTTCAGGCAAGAGGAGAAGCCTTACAACCCTTAGCCCGCTGGGAAGATGATCTGAAAAGATTAGCTGGCATAGACTGGTGCTCCATAGCACAAGACCGACAAGAATCGGCATCTTTGGAGGAGGCCTTTACTCATACAGGGGTTCTTGTTAAACCATAAATTGTTTATATTATATTTAAATTTAATCTTACACATTACTAAAAAACAAAAATAACCAAAACTAAATTACAAATACAATGTAAATTTGTGTTTACTGTAAAAAAAAACTATTGTTAACAAGAAATAAAAAGGCTTATTATTATATATTATATTATTATATATTGAAGATTACGCTGAAATGTATGATCTAATTTTCGTGATACTTCTTAAGTTTGATACGAAATGTCAGCCATTTGGTCCCATAAAAAATTGACATGGTTTGTCCTAGTAGTTTTCAAATTATGTACATTTTTATGAATATTTTTGTTTACGTGGATAATGTTATTATAGTTTGTGTACTGCTTTTTTAGGAGTTTTCATTTAGATTGTTTATATATTATTATTATTATTAACCCATTTGCCGATAAGTGGGTCTTAGGCTACCTGTCATTCATAGCTAATAAACATTCTTCACGATATTTCAGTGTCTCACAAGAAACTGAAATAGGGGATCTTTATTGCGGAACCTTTCGTACTACACATAGCTACTTAAAAAAATTACTATTTAATACTAATAATAATTTAAACAATAAAAACCAACGAAATCTTATAGTTTACCTGAGTAATGAGTTAAAATGTAAGAAATTAAAAAATATACGTTTAAATACCGACTTCCAAAACTGAAAAGTATAATATAACTTAATAAAGATTTAATTTTATACACCTCTAAGGCAAATATTACACTATTATTACACTGTACTCCATGTGAGTATTTTACTACTAAAATGGCAACAGTTATTTGATACCTCTGGTATTGCAAGTGATCACTTATCACTAAGTAACCTATGATGTATGTCTTTAAATCTTACATATAAAATTCTTGTGTCGCAGTGCTTGTGACTAAACTCCTCCAAAACGGCTTGACCTATTTTTATGAATTTTTTATTGTATATATGCCGTACCTTCCCTTTTCATGTATAATATTTACTAGAAATAATTTATTTTAATTTTAATTGACAAAGTTTGCCGATTCAGGTAGTATTTACATAAAAGTATTTTCCAAAGCCTTCTTGTGTATCTACCTAACTTTCAGTTACAATAGATGACTAAAAATCTTATCAATTTTAAATTTAGATCTTACAAAGCTAATTCGATTTAATCCCGAAATTAACCAGAGAAATATTAAATTTATAGAATAATATAACATTTGGAGCTTTGGGTCTTGTTGTTACTAACTGGCTATAAATATTATACACTCGTAAACTGCGAGGAAGCCTTCATAACAGATACAATTTGCAAGAGACGGCAAATATTGAGGTGAAATAAACCTCCACGGAGAATACATAATTAGTTTAACAGAGAATTAAATGTTACGTACTGAACTTCTGTCTACAGTTGGATGGCTAAATTAGAAATTCACGTATTATATTGTTGTTATCTTTTAGCAGTAGTGGCTACCCGCGACTTCGTTCGTATTTACAAGAGTAACCATATTAGGTGGTGTTCCAATGCATCACTGTATATAATAAAACAAAGTCCTCCGCCGCATCTCTCTGTCTGTCTGTTTGCGATAAATTCAATTTTTTCTAAAAACACCGAATCGCATGCTGTTTGCACTTATAGATAGCGTGGTTGTCCGGGAAGGTTTTAGTAAATAATTTGTTATGATTTTGTATACATTAACGATATTTGTTGGAGGTGTAGGAAAAAAGGCGTCTGGGAGCTTTCCACGAAAACGCTGTCTCGTGCCAGATTTTGGCACAAACTTAACACTAAAGAAAACTCAAATCATTTGTATAATTATGGATTTCCGCAAAGTAACGCCTACTTCAATAAATTTTCCTTTGAGATATCACAAAATAATGTATCGTGGAATTATGTATCTTATATAGGTCTACAGTTACATTTATCTATCTCTTAAGGATAACATACTATATTTTACATTTTAATACCTACCTAAAAAAATTGGCAATGATAAAACGGCAATTGCTTTATCATTGCCATTTTTGAACTTAACTTTTAATATTACTTCAAGTCTATTATTTCGTACCTACTTATTGTATTAAAGTATAATTTGTTATGTTATATTTTTTTATTGTTTACTTTTATGATAAAAATGATGCTAGACGGAAACAAACTTAACATATAAACCAACTAGCTGACCCGGCAAACGTTGTTTTGCCATATAAATTGTATTGATATTTTCCTTGCTAGTTGATAAGAGATGGCGCTAGTTTCATTCATTAGTAACAATCACACTTCTTTTATATTTTGTGTAATTCACACTATAGTTTTATAAATTATAGCCTATTTGTTATTCTGGTGTATGAGCTATATTATTGTAAAGTTTCATCAAAATCTATTCAGTAGATTTTGCGTTAAAGAAGTTCAAACATACATCCAGACATACAAACTTTCACATTTATAATATTAGTAGGATTAAATAATATCTAACGGTAACGGTACTAGAAAAGTGGCACTTTGACAAACTATAGTAATATTTCGATGAAGTGACAAATGGGCTCGGGTTGAGAACATTAGTTATCAGGTCACGTAAAGTGTAGGGTTGGTTTGTTACTACCACTGACATTTTCACTAATATCATTACCATCACGGAAATAAAACTGGATTGGAGACCTTTTACGAACTGTATCCACTTAACGAGACTTCGACCGAGAATTACTTTACGGGGGAGACGATTCATTCCCTAATTGAAAATAATTGTTTTTTTTCAGTCAGCTTTTATTTGGCTACTTTGTCAATGATTATAATAATTATAAGCGATTTGTTATTATTAATTGACCAATAATAATATAATAATAATAATAAGCCACTTATTCCATAACCCATAATATACAAACAAATGTTAGTAATTTAAAGTTCTTAAAATCTAGTGTTAATTTTATTTAGAGTGACCAGTTTAATTATTTATTCTATATAACTTTGGTTATGGACCCCATTTTGGGTATAGGCCTCCCCCAACTTTTTCCATTTTTCCCTATCCTTGGCCTGATCGATCCAGTTTCTCCCCACGATGTCATCTGCCCATCTCTGCTTTGGTCTACCAGTGCATCTTTTACCTGGTGGTCCTTTCCATTTGGTGGTCTCTATTGTCCACCTTCTATCTGTGAAGCGTGCAATGTGGCCAGCGCGTGTCTTAGTGCATCGGTAAGCTTGGTTTCCTTTCTAATGTCCTCACTACGTACTTTTTGTAGTTTTCTGATCCGCAATATGCTTCTCTCCATTGCTTTTTGTGTCTTTTCTATTTTTTGTTCTATTTCTTTTGTGAATGCCCAGGTTTGACAGCCATATAGCAGGCATGGCATAATACAACTGTCCATCACAATTTTTTTCATATGCAGGCTATAGTTGCCTTTTAATATTTCTTTAAGAGACCAGAATTTTTTCCACGCTAATGTTATTCTCCTCTTCACTTCTTCTAAGTTGCTGTTTGTATTGAATGAGACTTGTTTCCCCAAATAGATGTAACTGTCAACATATTCTATTGTGTGTCCGTTTACTTGTATTGCCTTCTGTAATGGTTAGTCATTAATTTTGTCTTGTTTGTGTTCATTGCAAGACCAACTTTTTTACTTTCTTGGTCGAGTGTCGTTACCATTTCCTCTAAGTCTTTAGGTGATTCAGCCAGTATCGCAATGTCATCTGCAAATCGCAGATGATTGAGGTATTTACCATTTAACAGAATTCCTTTGCGTGTCCAATATATTTTACTCAAAATGTCTTGAAGTACCGCTATAAAAAGCTTAGGTGACAATGGGTCACCTTGTCTTACACCTCGTTCGATTTTGAAGGGTTCTCCGCTGGTCTCCAGTCTAACTTTGCTTGTACTATTTTCATACACGTTTTTTATAATGTTGATATATTTCTGGTCGATATTTAAAGAGTAAAGCACGTTCCAGATGGAGATGTGACTGATGCTATCGAATGCTTTTCTAAAATCTATAAACGCCACATAGAGTGGTCTGTTAAATTCTCTGTGTTTTTCTATTACTTGTTCAATTGTCTGTATGTGATCAATAGTGCTGAAACCTGAGCGGAAGCCTGCTTGCTCTGTAGGTTGTGCGTTGTCAATTTCCTTAGTTATTCGTTTCAGTATTATTGAAGCAAAGAGTTTATATGTGCTTGATAGAAGACTTATTGGCCTATAGTTGTCAATATCTTGCGGATTGCCTTTTTTAAAAATAAGAGTTATATCTGACGAACACCAACCTTTGGGAACAGTCTCTGTGTTTAGGATCATATTAAATAATTTAGTAAGGTGTTGTAGTAGGACTGGTGCTCCCGTTTTTATAGCTTCATTGCTGATACCATCTGGGCCAGGGTTCTTTTCATTTTTTAATTGCATTATGTGTGTATGCACTTCCTTTTCATCGAATAATTCCACAGTGTTAGATTTTATTTCACAGTAAGTTCGGTTTTTAGTGAAATCGTTCACATTTTCATTTTTCATGTACAGATTTTTATAGAAGTTTGTTGCATGTTCAATCACGTTTTTCCTTGTTTTTGTTTCCTCTGATATATGGTTAAGGTTATGTACCCATTTTTTGTGAGTGGTTAATTCCTTGTATGCTCTTTTTGTACTTCTGAATTTTTCAAAATTTTTAGTTATTATGTTGTATCTGTAGTTGGCGTAATCTTTTTTTATTGATTTATTTGTAGTTTTGTACAATCTACTTAGTTCTTTTTTCATATCAGTGTTCTTCTTTTTGGTTTTTATTAGTTCTGTTCGTCTGTTGATTAGTGTTTCTGTTTCCTTACTGAATATTTTATGTGTTTTGACTTCTGTTGCCTGGTGTGTTTTTAGGCTTTTAAGTATGATACTTTCTAGTTGGTTGTAGTAAATCTGTACGTCGGCCGCTTTGCTCAGATTGTTTGAAGTTCCCAAAAGTTCTGTAAGATTATTCAAATACTTGTCGATTTCTTCGCTTGCTTTGGGTGTACTTGTAGTGTTTTTGAAGGTTTTCCTAGACATTTTCGGTAGTTTTGTAGTAAGAGTGGCTCTTACTAGCCTGTGGTCGGAGGAAAATTTCAAGTTGTTAATAACTTCAACATTCGTTACCATTTGTGGAATATTAGTCAATATAAAATCGATTTCATTTAAAGTTTTTCTATCCGGAGATATCCAAGTCCATCTTCTATTTCTCTTTTTTTTAAAGAAAGTATTCACTATCGCCAATTTGTATTCAGTGGCATATTCTATTAGCCGCGCGCCTCTTTTGTTTCTTTCACCGTGACTAAATCGACCTAAGATTTGGTTGTTATCAGATTTTTGCTGTCGGCCAATTTTCGCGTTAAAGTCTCTGATTACCAGAACTTTGCCATCTATTTGGGAGTGAGCTTGATATAGATCTTCATAAAATTGACTAATCTCGTCCTCGTTTGCTTTCGTCTGTTGGCGCATAAGCCTGTATCAGAGAGATTGGAAAGTTATCAAATTCCAGTTGTAAGAGTGCTACTCTTTCAGAGATTCCCATGAATTTAGTTATTTTGTTTTTGTGCTCCTTTTTAACGAGGAATCCTACTCCATGTGTACCTTTTGTTTTCCCTATATAACATAACACATAGTCCTGGTATACTTCTATGCTTAGGCCTGCTCGTCTGACTTCTGATAGGCCTATTATGTCAAAGTTGATATTTTTGAGAGCAAGAGTTAATTCAATATATCTTTCTAACGATATTAAAGATTTTACATTAAAAGTGCAAATTTTTAGTGTACTTCCCCCACGGTGGCCAGTCGGATTGGGGAGCTGATTCCTTTTTTGGTAGTCTGTTTGCTTGGTATTATGTTCTTATTGCGGATGCCAATGCCGTTTAGTTTTTTGATTCTGAACAAGACAAAGATCGTGATCGAGTTCCGTAGTCGAAAATGTTGTTCGTGTTTGTTTTCTTAATAGCGGGTCTGTTGGTGGTCGTTTTTTCGTTAGGTGACTCTTTTGGATCTCTTTTCCTTTTGATAAGGTTGGTTTCTTTTGGATCTTTTGTTATCAGTTTATCTTTCACTAAGTAGGCAATCTTGCCTCTCTCCCTCTCTTGTAATAGTTGGGGCATGAGTTCCTTCCTTTTAAGTAATACTTCTTTGGAGAAATCTTCCTTAATTGTGATGGTTGATTTACCTTTTTGTTTTTATTCTTGAAGATTAGATTTCTCTTCCATATTGAAGTAAAGCTTACAAGCACAGGGCGTGTTCCTTTGCCTTTGGCCCCTAACCTTTGCACTGTATTTATTTCGTAGGGTTGTATAGAAATCTTAGATTATTTTTCGATTAAAGTTCTTGTGTAATCAAGCAAGGAACCCTGTTGCTGTGTCTCGTTTATACCGAATAATATTAAATTGTATCTTCTTTTGTTTTCTTCCAGGTAATCAATTTTGTGCAGTAGAGTTTCAACTTTTGTTTTTAACATCTCATTTTCTTCTATAACTGATGCTAATTTCATATCTATACTTTCCAATACACTTTCAGTTACCGATTCAAATCTAAGCGATTTGTTATTATTAATTGACCAAGGGGCTTATCAAATATTTAACAATTGGTTTGCTATACTCTTATGTGCATTGTTTATTATTATTATTTTGGTCTAAAGCTACCTGTTCACCTGATTTTATAAAGAGGAAACAGTTGTGTTTTTGTATGTATGTTTGTAATGTTTTCACACAAAAGCTATTGGACAGATTTCAAAAATCTTCTATTTATGACATAGGCTATATTTCATTTTCAAAAAAAAATAGGGATCCGTAACAAAAATGTAATTAGTTGGTGTGAAAAAATTGGTCGTCAAAAATCTTCCTACTGTGCTATTGATGATATTTTTTTATGGTATAGGACAAACGAGCGTACGGGTCACCTGGTGTTAAGTGACCACCGCCGCCCACATTCTCTTGCAACACCAGAGGAATCACAAGTGTACGCGCTGTTTTTGATGGTACCCATGTTGTATCGTCCCGGAAACACCGCACAAGGAAGCTCATTCCACAGCTTAGTAGTACGAGGAAGAAAGCTCCTTGAAAACCGCACTGTGGAGGACCGCCACACATCCAGATGGTGAGGATGATATCCTAACTTGTGGCGTGTCGTGCGAAGGTGGAATTCGGCGGCAGGAATCAGGTTAAACAGCTCTTTTCAGCTCTCACTCCCTGTGATAAATGCCATGATATGATAATGATAGAATAAAAAAAAGTTCTACAATATTATAGAACGTATTAATTATCCACTAAAAAGTCTGCAATAGCATATGTCCAACTACTGTAGTTATGCCACTATAACTACTTTTTTACATTTATAAAATTGATTAAAGTGCCGACAATAATCAAACTATATTATTGATACCGCTGTATTTATCCTTATCCCATTTAATGATAATTTTTGAAAACCGTTTAATACCTATAAAATACTTTTAAAATTATTAAAATCGGACATTCCATTCAAAAGAAATAACGAATTTATGGATGACGATCTGAAGAAAATAATAACTAAGTGGAATAAAACTTTTTTTTATTGAAGTAGGCGTTACTTTGCGGAAATCCATAATTATACAAATGATTTAAGTTTTGTTTAGTGTTAATTAGACAACACGTCTTGAGGATGCCTCGTGTAGAGGCGAAACACGTGTCGAATTGTTTTAAAACAAATATTGGCGGAATTAACACTAAAGAAAACTTAAATCATTTGTGGAATAAAACTTTTATGTAAACTTAAATAAATCTATTGTCCGACTTAGTACAGTTTCCAATACCACGAAATCGGTGTGAAATCGAGTGAAACCGCGGGACATTGCTAGTATATCTCATTCAGATAGGGTAAAACTAAAAAGAAGTTCTTGTCTAATAAAATAACACTATCTTAACATTATCTTTTATATGAAAGAGGAGGAGAAATGAGTTTATATAGCTAATTTCGCGGCCCATACTCTCCTTCATCACAATCACAGGAATCACAAGAGCGCCTTCGACTTTATAAACCATCAAATAAACTTTAATACGATTTTGAAATCGAATTGGAACACGGAAGGCGTTTCAGCAATGACATTCAAAGTATTGTAAGAAGTTACATCCCATAATAGTTAATAATAATAATAATAGTAATAGTAGTTAATAAAGTTATATCCAAAACTGCTTAATAATCAAACAGTGCTGTTTGAATAAAGCCCTGTCGCCTTAAAGAAAATTTGACTATACCCACTCGTAGTTTTCAAAATATTTACTATGTTCCGAAGTTCTATTTTTGTCTATGAGTCAAAATCATGCTATCTAGGAAATATAACTGACTAGCTGACTGGTTAAAATACTGGTTTTTATGAATTTCTCAATAATCTAATATATAAAATTCTCGTGTCGCAGTGTTTGTTACTAAACTTCTCCGAAATGGCTGAACTGATTTGTATGATTTTGTATGCATATTGGATAGATCTGAGAATCGGCTATCATCTATTTCTCATATCCCCAAATACCCACGCATATTTTTTTTTTAATTTAATTTCATTATGATTCATTCAGCATTCAAAAATACATACAACCTCAAATTTCTACCCTTCTTACGATCAACTCCTATTTTTGTATCGCGATTTTTATATTATTCTGTTCCATCCAAATATCTGCAATAGGGTGGCAAGGTGGCAATCGAATATAATTATTATTATTGTAGTACGATATATTTGATGAGTCTGAGAATCGGTCGTCATTTATGTTTTACGAGCGAAAAATTTTATTTTATTTTTTTTTTTTTACTTATATGGCAACACAACGTTCGCTGGGTGAGCTAGCTAATAAAAACATCAATAATTATTTCGTAAAATATTTTCCCTGTTGTTATAATAAAATTGTTGCACAGCAGAACTATCAACCTTGCGTCAGTAACTTCTCGCATAGAAAATATCCTCCACACAAAACAAACATTGGTAATAAAAATAATTATGAACTAAACTGCACTCCGTGAAGTGATCCCCAATAAAATCCTTTCATATAATTTAGGAGATCACTGGAAACAAACATAATAAGATATCAAGCACTAATTGCAATGTTTTGTTATAACAATAACAAATGAAATTGAACAATGTTTGTGAAACAGCTTTAAATGTTTGTTTGAAAATTTTATATAAACACGTACAGGTTACATTACGTGTTATATTGTTAAGTTCATTGCGCCGGTACGCTCTATAAAACGTCGATCAAAGGCTGTTTATCAGGGCTAGCGAGCCTTACTAATCGCTAACAGGGTTTATTGTCCTGCACAGCCCGTTCTCAACGGATTACGAGTTATGATATCCCCCGTAATGGTGATTACTTTATTAAAGTAATGAGCCGTAAACTTTCGCAATATAGACTCATGTTACTATTTTAGTTTTGCCGATTAAAAATAACAATAACATTTATAGTACACTAACCGTTCCCTCCCTACGCTGGGCGAATTTTAAAAGGAAATAAATTAATGAGAAACGTTGGAATTCAAAAAATAAGTAACCATAAACTATCAAAGATAAATGTCGCATCGAATGGTGGTAGTTTCATGTCGATACGATCAGTGGTTTAGGCGTGAAAGAGCCTCCAACAAAGACCACTCTCATTATATATATAGAATAGACTAGCCGTTCTCTCCACATCGCTGGGCGAATTTTAAAAGGAAATAAATTAAACAATAAAAAAAGAAGAGGCCGTAAGCCATCTAGGATGAATTTCACATGGAATGGTGGTAGTTTCATGTCGATACAATCAGTGGTTTAGGCGTGAAAGAGGCCCAAACAAAAACCATTCTCATTGTATATATATAGAATAAACTAGCCTTTACCGCCCGCTTCGCTGGGCGAATTTTAAAAGGAAATAGATTAAACAATAAAAAAATAAGTAGCCATAAAACTTCTAGGTTAAATTTCTTTATTTTTTATAGAGAACTTTATTTCCACTAGCCACCTCTCCTGGTGAGCATGAGAATTGTCCTTTTTTATAAAGCGAAGTGAAGTTACAATGGCGACTTTAATGAACACACAGGTAGAGCTACTTAAACTTCATCATAAAAAAATAAATTTAAATATGAATGAAATCTTGAAATTTCCAAACAAATAAATTATACATTGAGAAAACAATATTTATGACGAAAATACCACGAACAAAATTAACCGCGTAAATTAAAAAAAAATATAAATTTATATGCGCTATACGAGTTCCGACGGCTACGGCGCCGCGTAGTAGCACTGCCAGTGCCTACGCTAGCTCACGGCTACAAGATTACTTATATGATGTTCCGAAATGGTATTTTTGAAAATTAATTTATTTAGGTGAATTATATATTTCTCTTTTGAATTTATTTTTTTATGATTAAGGTTAAGTAGCTTTACCCATGTGTTCATTTAAGCGTCACGCTGTATAGGAGCGGACAAACGGGCAAGAGATTCGACAAATATTCGATATTGACTTGAAAGCCTAAGATTCCACTGCACTTTTTAACTTTAACTTTAATTATGAAAAGGAATACGATGCAGCAACAACTTAAAAGCTAAAGTCAGCGTAAAGTTAAAGTTCAATTTGACTTAAACCTTATCTATTAACTATCTACTTACTAACAGTCTATGTTACAATTATTGTTTTATAATTTTTATAAACAAAATTATATTTTTTTTAAATAAAACACACTTGGGTGAATGAAAGCACAGAGTATGTCAGTAGTCCCAAACTTTTCTGAAACAATATATAAAGCACAAGAAAGGGTTTTTAAACGTTTTATAACTTTATTTTGATTCTTATAAAACTGTAATAAAATTTACGAACAGGATTTAGCCATATCACCCTTTTCCATTACCGTTAAAATAAAAGAACAAAGGAAACATAAGTAGCCAATGGGTTGGGGTATTTTAAATCGCATGGGACTGAAATTGAGCCCTTTCTATATTTAATTTAGGAATCTTGAACATTTGAAAAGGAGAGATTTTAATGGCTATGTAATCCGTTTTCGATTCAGTAACTGCGACTTGTGAATCTACTTTTTTCATCTCGAAATTTTTGTGTTTTATTTTCATATTAAGTAGAGGCTCTGAGTTATAACTTGTAAGTTAGTAATTAGTTTGAAAATTGAAAGTACTGAGTCTTAACTTGACCCCTAGTGGTTAGTGACTTAAGTCCCTGGTTCGAATCCCGGTAGGTGGAAACATTTATATGATGAATATGGATGAGGATATATGTATTTATGTATATTTAAGTAAGTATATTGTACTAAATATTTCATTGTACCAATAGTACAGACTATTCCTAGTTGTGTAAAAGTATGTCAATATTATTATTATTATTTTCTAGATTTTAGAGGAATTTTAAAAAGGTTGACAGATAATTAATTATATTATACTGATTTTCAATTGCGATTTCGTAAATAAAAATCTATTTTTATGGAAGTAAATAGGTAGGAATAAGTAAATAATTGTGTGTCTTCTACCGCATTTATCACGGGGAGTGTTCTGAAGAGCTGTTTAACCTGATTCCTGCCGCCGAATTCCACCTTCGCACGACACGCCACAAGTTAGGATATCATCCTCACCATCTGGATGTGTGGCGGTCCTCCACAGTGCGGTTTTCAAGGAGCTTTGTTCCACGTACTACAAAACTGTGGAATGAACTTCCTTGTGCGGTGTTTCTGGGACGATACGACATGGGTACCTTCAAAAAAAGCGCGTACACCTTCCTTAAAGGCCGGCAACGCTCCTGTGATTACTCTGGTGTTGCAAGAGATTGTGGGCAGCGGTGATCGCTTAACAAGAGGTGACCCGTACGCTCGTTTGTCCTGCTATTGCATTAAAAAAAAATAAGTTGAGAATGATGTTGAGTGGTATGATTTTGCTAGTAACAGTTACAGTATGATCTAAGGCTATATGAGATGTATAGAACGTACTTAGATTTTACTTACGAAAAACTTAGCTAAGTGTGATAAAACGCGAACTTGACTTTTGCATTTAGCTTAAAATCATTATAATATCAGCTGTTAAACTACTATAAAACGAAATCAACGATACCTTTACCAGTGGGAGGTTCTTTTGCACAGGATGCCGGCTAGAATATGGGTATCACAATGGCGCCTGTTTCTGCCGTGAAGCAATAATGTGTGAACATTTTTATGTTTCGCTCAGAAGGGCACCGGGCAAACGAGACTTAACATCTTAAGTCTCAAGGAAACGAGCGCATTAATAGTGACACTCAGAATTTTTGGATTTTTCAAAAATCTTGAGCGGCACTGCATTGTAATGGATAGGGCATATCGAACGTCCTGCTCGTCTTGTACCTTATTGTCATAAAACAATATTACACTCACTTAAATAAAACACTTTTAAAGGATTAAAACACGTGTAATAGTAACGGTTTTACATTGGATGTTTGCGTAAAAGTTACATTTTTATTTTTAGTTAACCCGACGTTTCAAGATCTTTCCAGATCCCCCGAGAAAACATCTAATGTAAAACCGTTACAATTACACGCGTTTTAATCCTTTAAAAGTGTTTTATTTAAATGTGTAACACTCGCGTTAATCAAAGAAAGTACTATCTTACACTCAGCTAAGTTTTACGTAAGTCAAGACTGAATTAAATCTAAGTACACTCTATGGATTAGTATATATAGTACAGATTTTAGTCTTAGTCTGATGATTACTCAACACATCAATCCGTCAATCACCCTGAGACTTTCTCTCGTTTGAAACTCATGTGCTTGTATTTGTCGGCTTGCGTCAACGACCATATTCGATAATATGCCGTGTTGCCTATCGTATACAATTATTATTGTTACAATCGGGACCGTTCCGATTACGACGCCGAACCAATTGGCTTACTCTATTTTTTACAAATTGCGCTAATGGGTATCACAATGGCACCTATTTCTGCCTTGAAGCAGTAATTTGTAAGCATTACTGTGTTTCAGTCTGAAGGGCGCCGTAGCTAGTGAAACTGGGCAAATGAGACTTAACATCTTATGTCTCAAGGTGACGAGCGCATTTATAGTGCCGCTCAGAATTTTTGGGTTATCCAAGAATCCTGAGCGTCATTTCATTGTAATAGACAGGGCGTGTCCATTACCATCAGCTGAATATCCTGGTCATCTCGTCCCTTATTGCCATAAAAAATTATAAAAAAGGCCCTTAAAGAGATGATGATGATGATATAAACAAAGACGAAGCACTCCCAAAACAATGCGCTTCATAAGCAGCTAAAAATTTAGATTGAGAACCTCCTCCTTTTTTGAAGTCGGTTAGACATAGGTAAGTCAGTACTACCACGAACTATAATAATCTATTGGACAATGTTAATTGTCGCAATCGCAATCGTACATATGACACTAAGGCTGGGTTGCATTAACTAACTTTAGCTATAACAAACATGTTAAAGTCAAATTAGTCAAGGCCCTTATAATGATGATGATGTTATAAGAAAAGTAAAAGTACTCTAAAACAATGCACCTCTTAAACAGCTAAAAAAGTTTCAAGGTCATTGATTCCAAAGAATCGTATAAATTGCTTATCATGTACATGATATTTATTTATATGAGAATTTATATCCAAATTGAGTTATGTCACTAATAATTACACTATTATAAGTTACAAAGACAAATTAAAATTTTTCAATATGAAAACCTTAGAATTGCGAAGAAATGCGTCACAAATTCTTTTCTTATATAAATTATTAAATAATCAATTAGACTGTCCATTACTTCTATCTAAGATTGGATTATGTGTACCACCTTATCCTTGTCGTATTAGTACATATCTGCCAGTACATGTACGATTCTTCAGAAACAATTATGGCTCAAATTCACCTATCCAACTTATCTCAAAATTATATAACAGTAAATTCCTAAGTAATAGTAGTATAGATATAAATTTTACAACATTTGGAATTTAAAAAAATACGCTTTTGAACCCTTATAATTTGGATGTATAAAATTATAGTTTTTAGTAATAGTAAACACATATTTTAGTAGTATTACTTAACTTACAATAATAAATGAAGGCAACGCTGTGCATACCTATAAGTTAGATATACAAATATAAATATAAGAAATTTTATATTATAAGTAGTCATAATATTAATTGTGTGTCTAGTTGGTAAGCCTTTTCAAATAAATAAATAAATAAATAAATCATGAAATACACGTTTTGCGAATAATGTTAATAATTTTGCTTACAGCTCTGAAAGCGGATAAAAAGCGGCTTAAGGCTGAGAAATTTGATTTACTCAACCAGATGAAGCAGTTGTACGCGACCCTCGAAGACAAAGAGAGAGAACTTAGAGACTTCATTAGAAATTACGAACAGGTTTGCTATTACCATTATTGTATACTTCATAAAACCTAACAATTTAACATTTATTTTATGTTAGGGATTTGTTTTTGTTTTTCGTTTTTTTTTTTAACATACTATAATAATAGAACGTAGATTTAAATACAAATACAACACTAACAAGCTTTATAAAGTTTAGCCGCTTAATTTTCAATATGTTTACATTAAAAAGCAAATGATCTTAATCACAGTGTATCGATATTCAATATTGAATCATCAAAGAAATTAAGCTCTTGACTGTTGCTTCTCAATATATTCTTGATGATGTAATGTATGTTCATAGGCACATAAGTAAATTTGCTAGAAACTGTCATAACCATAATGTTAACACCAGGAACAGACATATACTTATAATGCCTACTACTCGGCTAAGTTGAGTTAGTAAGTCTTTTTTGGGGCGATGTATATGATTTTCCAACAAGATCCCAGAAAATGTTCAAAACAAAAGTATTACGATATGTGGTAAACGTTACTATAACATAAATGACTTTCTTAATGATACCACAGATTGGGAATGGAGTGACCGCCCTCAGGCTATTAAATAATAAGTTTAATTGTACAATATTACTTTGGAAACATATTTTTTCGATGAAAAAAAACCCGCTGAGTTTGTTGCGCCGGTTCTTCTCAGGTCTGAGGCATTCTGAGACTTTAAATAAGTGATGTCACATCCTATTTTGAATAAAAATATTTGAATTTGATAGTTGTGTTTTTACTTAACAGCTACTAGATGTATCTATGTCAATAATAAATCCTACTTTTTGAATATCGAGTACCTACCTTACATCCACAGATAATCTCTTTCTTTATAGAAATCTGTCTATGAAATTCTTTAATAATTATCAGTTTTTGTATATTATTATTTATTACTAAGTGCGTGTATTTTATTTTACTTCTACATACACAAATAAAATTTGAAAAACAAAATTTTATGAACGATGCGGGACTCGAACCCACGGCCTCCGGCCTGTTATAAAATTCTGTTTGGTTTGTTCAACTCTCAGGTTGTGGCTTCATCTACAGGATCTACTTTACAGTTGATAACCTGCTCAACCCCAATATTTGCATATTAGGAAATTGACTTGAGATGTCGCTCTTGTAAATCTAAACAATATGTTATGTTTTTAAAGTGATAACCCTCACTTCTAGGTTTGATACACAAATAAAATTTGAAAAACAAAAACAAAAACAACGAATCCCGCATCGTTCATAAAATTTTGTTTTTCAAATTTTATTTGTGTATTAATACTAGAAGTGAGGGTTATCACTTTAAAAACATAACATATTGTTGAGATTTACTTCTACATATTAAACTTATCGGAAACAATTTTACTTAGTTTAGTTTACATTTCTGATTATTTATTAAAGTAAACATTTGTTCTGTCAATCATGATACAGGTACTTAAACTAATCGTATTACTAATTACTAAAAACTGAAGAAACACTTTTTATAGACGACCGAACTGAAAACGATATATGAAAATTATATAAATTAACAAAAATCTTATTTTGCACATTATAAAATGGAATAATTTTATCAAGTTAATGTATTCAATCATCATCGGTCCTCGATAAATCTAAGTTTGAACGAAATCAGGCCGTTTAAAATGGGTCAAAATCGCGCCCAAATGAGTCGGTTACAAATTCAAATTCAAGCGTGTAAAAATTTACAAATCCGGATTTCCTCTTTTTTTTATGTTGCGATGTAGAAGATACGGCTAGCGCCTGACAGATAAAAAGACGGATGGATCCAAAAAACCCGTTGAATTGCATAGATTTTATTTCATTTATGAAGGTAAATAAACTTTAACCATAGATGATGATGAACTTGATAGACTATCGATGAGTGTCGTAATAAAAATATAAATTCTTTCTGTTGAGATTATTGAGAGAGAATGGTAGAGTGCATATTCTCGAAATTAATATACTTCTGTAGGCGCGTTATGAAAAAATGATGAGAGTGAAATTTTAATATGCGTGCGCATCACTATAACACAAAAGTAACAGGTTGAAGTTGGTTCCTAAAATTTTCTGACGTTTGCGTCATTCGTTATTTTTTTTTTGGTACTTCGTCCATTATTTGGACAGGCAAAGGGTTCAAGCCCATACAGCCGTATTCATTATTTAATAATTAATTGTCAAAGCCATCTTTGCTCGAGGAATAAATCATTTTAATGAATTTTGCTTCGTTAGGCCAAAGAAGTATAACGTCTTGCGTGCATACGTATGTACATACACACTTTTTTGTGCTTACTTTTATCTAATACGGACGTTATTTTTTTATTGCAAATCCTGTGACATTGTATCCTGTGATCTTATAAAATTTTTTGATTTAATAGAAAGATTATTGATATATATTTACTCGTAAATTATATTGCAACAACAACTTAATGTCCAATTATAAATAAATAATAAGTGTCGAAAATAATGTTAGATTTTACACAACAAGTCAGAAATGCGCTTGTGTTGAATTTTACTTTTTCAGAGCTCTTTCAGCGTTACCCTCAAACTTTACTTACAGTCTCTTAACAAAAACAAAACAAACGATTCTCAAGTTGTAAAACGAAATTTAACAGTCGCTAACTTTTTGAAACAAATTAGCAGCTACAAATGAAGATACAAAGTACCAATATAATTTTGATAAGAAAACCGAAACAAAGTTCGGCCGTTTATAAAGATCAAGTTTATATTTTGTACAACCTTTCATTTATGAGTACTTTATGATTCTTAGAGAGTTGTACAACATATCGCAATGAAAATTATTCCGACACAAAAAATTAAGTGCACAAAGAAGGAATTAAAAGAGAACTTTGAACCAAAAAGAAAATTCATATGTAATTTGAAATATTTGGAAGTTGCTTCCCATTATAAACTTTATATAATTAACATTCTTTTTTTTAATATCTTAACAGAATTAGTATTTTTCTAAATATTAATATGTTATATTTTGAATTATCAAAAGAAAAGCATTCAAAATGCCCATTTGCAGCTTAGCCACATGACCAACACAAATATTGTAGCGCTGGTTGTAGCGTTTACACTCCTAGCCTTCCAAAATCGGAAAGTGCCATATGGCACTAGATTTTTCAGATACACCAAAATCGAAAGTGCTGTACGCCACACTACGCCCTGAACAAGATCTGACCCTAGTTTTGTTTATAAGATAGTTTATTTTTCATTTGTCATAGCTTGTTTCTTTCTTATACATTCACTCAAATTATCCTAATTATAAGCAATCTATTATAATACACGTAAAAATACGCAATGACATTCCGCCAAAATCGCGCCGATCTAAGGCATACCGCACGAGAGTACTTTCAGATTTCAGCAGTCAGTCCTTAAAGCTGAAATAGCGTGTTTGAAAACAGATGCGGTCTAGAAGCGGTGCGTCTTCAGCACTCGGAGCGGAGCGCGCCGAACGTGAGCGGGAACGTGCAGCGTTGTTACGTCACGCGAGAGACGAGGCGGAGCGCTCCTTGCAACTGGCGGCAGCGTTGAACGCACGAGACACGCAGTTGCGGCACGCAAGAGAACAGCTCTTTGAAGTGAGTTTTATTTCATTTAATTCTTTAAGTACCTGGACGACCGAGCCTTGCTCCGATTTTTGAGAATATACAAAACTTGAACAAAAACAAACTCATAGGATAACTGGATTCGACCCCGGGTCTTCTGCTTTCCGGATCACCCAATGTGATCATGTGTCATCTGAGCTATTATAGTCTTGTATATAGAGGCAAAATTTACTTTTGTATTTTAATGTTATTGTAGCAGTTTCTCATTAAAACACGGATAAAACTACATTTTTTAAAATTAAAACCTAGTTAGATCGATTAATCGCCCTTGAAATCCCCTGTATACTTAATTTCATTAAAATCGTCGGAGCCGTTTCCGAGATTCAGATTTCAGACAATAATTGCTCGTTCAATGATATAAGATATTGCGTTTATACCAACAGTCGAGAATGAGATAACAAAATTCGCTAAGGCTAGCTAAACTAGAACAGACAATCACCCTAACATACTATCAAAAGCCCTAATGAACAAAATAAAAAAGTATGAAGAAGAATAAAACGCAATATATACGCAAATACCTCTCCCTAACTAGGCAACCAGATGTTTAATTATGGAAATATGGGTCTGGCATAGGCCGTTCTCCAAGCAAGCCATATAAGCGAAGGAGACAAATTATAATAAAAAGAAGGCTAATAAAATACTGTGTTCTTTCATGTTTTAATCGAATTAAAGTAATCCATATAATAATCCAACCAACAGACAAATTAACAGACCAATGCGCTCGGCGAACTGATGGGTTCCATTGCTCACAGTAAACATTAGGCTAAATTAAAAGGCCATTCCAGTTTACTATATGTAAGTTATGTTAGTTACTATATGTAACATATGAATAGTTCTATCAAATATTTTATCTACACCAATGCCTTAAATCCTCTATTAAAGATTCTAAAACAGTTAGCTTATTGCCAACATTAAAACACCCAATGTCATAATAACCATTTCCTCATCCAAACGAGTGTTGTAATGATTTTTATCTACACCCATGCATAAAATCCTCTTTTAAAGATTTTAAAACAGTAAGCTTATTGCCAACATTAAAACACTGTCTTGTATGCATCTCTTGCTAATTAGGTAGCAATTGTACAAACCTCAGTGGTTTTTATTGCTTTGAAACCGCAAAGTAAAATTTGTTTTTTATTAATAAATATATATATAAAAAAGGTATTAAAACACTAATGTGATACTATTAACCCACATTCGTGTTTTAATACCCCCTTATAACACAACAGTAGCATAAATAACTATAATAGTCCTATTAGTTTTTACACAATTAAATGTTTTAAACTCTTGGTCTCAACACTTTTGGCCCTTGAGGCCCAGAGGCTCGGAGAATGTACAAAGTACTATCTACGCGCCTCATTAGGACTACTGGAAACCCAAGGGCTGGCAGTTTTTTCGGTCAACGGATCAACTATAAACTATTAACTAGCTATCCAATGCGGAAATGCTGCGTGTATACTTGGCACACTTCCTCGTATTTATAGTTTTAATTTAATGTAACCATAGTATTGTAGATATTGTTATAAGGATTGATTTTTAATAAATTATCTTTTCCAAGTCTTAAATTTAATGCTATACTAATTTCTTTATAAGGTGACAGGAAAACTAATTTTTCTACTTTCTTATAAAATTCCATCAACCGACATACTTGTTTTGCATAGGCGATAAAAGCTGCCCTGAAAAGAACGTGTTTCTTTTACTGCTTGTAACTGGTAGCAATAAAAATGTCTGTTCTGACCTTATTAATTTGTTTTCTGCAAATGGTCCCGAGATGCTCGTATCCCTCGTTTTATTGCATTCGTCACGTTAACGGATAGAAATAACAACTACTTTAAGAAATTACTTGCTTCGTAGTTTTATAATCCAAGAAATCCTTAAAGTATTTCGAGACTATCAATTTCCTAACCGCAAGTTAAACTATCATTCGCTTTCGGGCGATCAGTTTCTTCTTTTTTCATCATTTTTTTGAGAATCTTAGTGAAATTATCAACCAAATAGTCCGGATGGTGGTAAACTATTTTCGTTATTCAAAATTTTAAAACGACTGTACAATATGTCATTTGGACATCACAAAATATTACATGCATTTATTATTTGTATACTTGAGGTCGTTTAGTCATGCGAAGACGATGGATGAATAAACACTGAATATGGATGGAAACTTTAAGAAAATTTAGATCAAGCCGTGCAATCTCTAAATCTGGAAAAAAGACTAGATCTAGAGTACTAAGGATAAGAGATCTTTGAAAACTTCTGAGCCGGAAACATGACTAAATTCAAACATTTTATTAAGTATATTTTAGCATGTTATTCTGAAACAAGAATAGAAGAATATCGACAATGGGTGATGTAAAAGTTTACGACAACACATCGCATCGTATAACGGTGCATGGCATGACGTCGAGCTCTGAACTCCTAAACTAATGAACGGATTTTAGTGAGGATTACTTTGGTTATTTTTACGATTTGGGACCCATAATTTACTATATTTCCAATATTTGTTTTGTATGGACATATTCTCTATGAATGAATTTATTGACGCACGGTTTCACAGTTCTGCTGTGAAACAATTTCATTACAACAACTACGAGCATATTTTACGAAATGTTTATATTTAATAACAGTCCATTTCAGTACCTGAAATAATGGATATTGGAGTATTGGTTAGCAAATGTTGATGCAAGAGTTTGTGAGTTTCTACGTCAGAACTTCATGCCCCTTATAGTGGCACATTCACTGGGTATATTACGATATTGTGTCGTGAAGTTTTACGATGCTCGTCGTGTATTTATTTCTATGACACAATATCGCTTCGTGAAATGACGTCGAAACTTGGCACGTTGAGGCGTCTATCTTGTGTGTTTTGGCTCTTAGCTCCTAAACTATATAAGTTGCCTCATCACTTCCCATGACGTTAGCCTCTTACCTGTTTGCCCCATTTTATATAAATACTAGCTGACCCAGCAAACGTTGTATTGCCAATAAAGGTTATAAAAAAAATCCATAGTTAAAATTTTTGGGGTATAAAAAAAAGATGACGACCGATTCTCAGACCTACCAAATTTGTCGTACTATAATTATTGTATTCTATCGCCATCTTGCAACTCTATTGCGGATCTGTGTATGGAACAGAATAATATAAAATCGCGATACAAAAATAGGTGCTGATCGTAGACGGGTGAAAATTTGAAAAATAAAAGAAAATTGTCAGAAAAAATATATATTTAGGGGTGGGTCACCCTTATCATTTAGGGGTATGAAAAATAGATGTTGGCCGATTCACAGACCTACCCGATATGCACACAAAATTTCATACAAATCAGTTCAGCCGTTTTGGAGGAGATTGGTAGCAAACAGCGGGAAACGAGAATTTTATATAATATTAGATTATGTGTTATTGGTTATCAGTATTTTTGTATATGACAAGCGTAATACTGATTGCTGGTAATAATAATTTATTTAATACTGGGTGTAATTAACTATCTATGTTATTATGCTAGCCTTCTTTAAACGCTCTATACAGTTCCGAAATGTAATATATACATAATATAAAATTCTCGTGTCGCTTGACCGATTCTCATGAAATTTTGTGTGCATATTTGTGGTAATTCTGAGAATCGGACATCTATTTTTCGTCCCCCTAAATGTTATCTACCCCCTAGGGTAGTCCACCCCAATTTTTTTTTTAAATTTTTAGATAAATCATTTATTATTTATTTTTTTATGATACAACAAAAAAAAATACATACAACTTCAATTTTTCACCCGTCTACAATAAACACCTATTTTTCTATCGCGATTTTTATATTATTCTGTTACATCCACAGATGCGCAATAGGGCTGCGAGATGGCAATGGATTTTTTTATTTATTACTTTTTATGGCAATACAACGTTTGCTGGGTCAGCTAGTATACATATAATATACACCTAACAGTTTATATTATGTGATACTTAAATATTATTAAGTACTAAAGATTATGCTAGTCGAAGGTGCCTTTAGATAGAGCCATTCCCAAAACCACGAACTATTTACTAAGTCGAACAGTATTGATGCTAGAGGCAAAGTTTCTAGACAGCGGTAAGTAATTTAATAGATCTTCAAGAACAGCTCCGTTAATGTGGACGTGTCCAATTATATACCTGATAACTATGAAATACGGTGTATTGGCACAGTGAAGCTGAACTTACGAGGATAACATCGGTATTAATTTCAGTGCGATGTTTCAGTGGTTGGAGATGATAGTAGTCGGGCTTATTCTATAAATTTATAATGATTCAGTCCTATATTATTCTTTTCTCTCATTTATAAATAGATTTAATTAATTGTAATCCATATTTTGCTGTTACTAAGCAACAGCTATGAATACTGTATGAAATGCCTTTTGATGGGCTTACATTTTCCGAACATTTGCTTGTTCCATAGTAATTTATATTTTGCGTACCACGAAACAGTAGAGATTTCAACGAACAGAAAGCATATCAATTTATAAAAAAACTGATATTTTGACGGGTGAATTTTCGATTGAAAATTAGGGTGCTTTTTCGATATTTGAGTGAAAATAATGTGAAAATATAAATATTTCAATTCAAACAAAGTACAGCGTATTTGGGACATAAAAAGGTAAGATTTCACCAAATTTCGTAAAAAAAGTTATTTTCTATAAAACCAAAAACTTGGTTTTTTGAATATTTCGCATAAATTTTGAGGTTATGTGAAAAAAGTGTGAAAAAAACAACTAAAATTGTAGATCTTTTTATTACCATTTTTTTTATTTTTGTAGGACTTGTAGTTTCGCCGGAAATCGGGATAAACCGTTTTTTACCCTAAAACACCCCTTCTTTTCGACTTCTCGAGCTCAGTTTGCGAGTAAATAATTTTTTCTATCATTTCTAATATATTCTCTTACTTTTCCAATGGGTTTCATCCAGATACAACTTTTTGTTGGTTTAAAAATTGTCGACGGGCAGATCCTAAAAGAAGCGACAAATATAAAATCGCTCAAGGTGCACATTTCCCTATAATTATTCTTTAAGGTTATATTACTACATTATTTGTAAGCAAGTAGTTGAAATTTTCAATAAGTAACTACTTTAGTCGACAATAACATAATTTTTTTTAACTCAAATACTTCAATTCGTTTACAATTGCTACATTCATACTTCATACCAGCCTTCATCATTCATGCCTACACCAGCGCCATTGTGGAAGCTTTTTGAACTGTTATTTACAGCATAAGCTGGACACTTTTTCAACTTTTCTCCCTTATGAGATGGTTCTCCTTGCCTCTACCATCCATAGTTACGGCGCGTAGATGTCATGGCGGCTGGCATGTTTAAAGAAGCTTTAAATAAATAATTTTTTTATTGCTGAAATAAAAATTATTTTAAAACTAATAACTGTGCACTGAAATCCAAAGTCTGTCATCGTGCCTATTGTCTATAAGAACGTTTTATTTTCCTACCAAAATTCATCGTTCTTTTTGCCAGAGTTTTGTTTTGTCAGCACGGCGTTATATGTTCAGATAACGCTCGCAAACATCGTCATGTAAAATACCATGGTTGTAACATGGAACGTTCTACCTATAGGCATGATAAATTGATTAGCTAACTGGATACAGATTATAGTTTTAGAGCTGGGTGTCTACAACTACATCCTAAACGTGGGGTGGCAATTGGACCATTGATGGATGATCCGAATATATTTGTACTGAAAAATTCCACAATGAATAAAATGTGGTGCGGATTTTTTTGTATTTTTTATAATAAAAATGCAATGAAATCCATCCAAATTTTTGACAAACTTTTGCTTCAGTAAGTACTAATGCACTTTTGTAAGTTATTGTACAATAATCAATTTAGTTTCACTAGAGGCATATCAACAATTAATACAGGTTTATTATTATTAGGTTAATTAGGCTCATTGACGTATGACATACATATTTGACGCCTGGGGAGAGCCCTATATTGGGTACTTTTTGTGATTTGTCCAAAGCATTTGACTGCGTCCACCGTGAAACTTTACTCCTAAAATTAAAGTATTATAGTAAAAATAAAGTCCTCAATCTGTTAAAACCATACATAACCGAAAGAGTTCAGATTGTCGACGTAAACGGCAAATGGTCTTCAGGTAAACCTGTAGGAATAGGTGTTCCGTGTTCTATTCTCGGACCTTTCTTGTTTCTTATATATATTAATGATTTACTTTTTGTAGTAGATGATAGCCATGTGATTGCATTATTTGTTGATGATACTTCACTAATTTTTAAACTAAAGCGACGTTAAGATATTGATGATGAGGTAAACAATGCACTCTCAAATATAGTGCGTTGGTTTGAGGCGAATAATCTTCAATAAAAAAGTAAAAAAAAGCAAAGTGTTTACGGTTCAAAACACATAACACAGTGGAGCTACAAACCAAGGTATAAATACCAATACCAACCTATAAATGACCAGAGATGGAAACTTATGGGCACTACGGTCTTCTTGGGTTTCACGGTATATTAAAAGCTCCAGTGATGAAAGATTAGAGAGCACATGAATGTTGCTGCCGCTAGGTTAGTGTACTTCAGTTATTTTCACAGCATCATGACGTACGGTATTTTGCTCTGGGGTCATGCTGACATTGATAAAGTGTTTGCTCTGCAAAAAAGAGCTGTTCGTACTATATATAGTGATTTTTATTATAATAACACTAGAAATAAGAGAGGCTTCATAAGATACATAATAGCTTTAAGGGTAAAGGGTACACTTACAATATACACTTTTATAATAAAGTCCTAGTCACTGTTCAGGCATTTTCTATAAATAAATTTAAATGTTTTACTAAACAATGGCTCTGTTGTAAATCCTACTACCCCACAGCTGAATACTTAAGTGCAATTACAGCCTGGGACTAGATTATGATTATTTTATAGCAATAAAATGACAGTAAAATATTGTATATTATGTAATGCTGAGAGGGTTTGCCAATGCCAATAGCTAGGATTCTGTTATAGGGAGCTATACAAAACCCTTTCGAGTTCGGAGGTTGTCTGGTTAAATCCGGTATATCATAAAGTTTACCCCTTATGCTTCATTAGCCATCCATGGTATATATTATAAGCATGAGCATCATAAATCTAATGGTAACCATTCTGTCCTTAATTTCCGTCACTAACGGAAACTGTCTTATACATTTGAGCCGATGGTGATAGCTTGTCCTGAGAGACAAAACCCCTGTCAACTCCTTTGATAATAGAGGCCTGAGGAAATGAAGTCTGTGTGAATGATAATAGTGTTGTGTTGCATAACTTCTGGTTTTGTTTTTCTGTGATTTTAATTAATCTTTATTTTAAGTTAATTATTCTTTCTGGTTTTCTTTTTCAGTGACGTTCGTTAATCTTTATTTTAGTGGTTAGAGATTATATTGAAATACACTTGTGTTTCTATTTTGCAGTGAGTTGGTTTCAATCCTTAATAATTGCTTTTAATAAAAATATCATTGAATCGATATTGATATCGCCTTAAGTAATAAATTTTATTTAAAAATGACTCTCTTTCATTATTTACCTTACTTAACTAAATTTATTCTGTGTGAAAGATGAATTAAATAATTAATTTAATTTGGAAGGAAAAAAATTGTGTTTCAGTCGGAAGGGCGCCATAGCTAGTGAAATTACTGGGCAAATGAGACTTATCATCTTATGTCTCAAGATGACGAGCGCAGTTGTAGTGCCGCCCATATTTTTTGTGTTTTTCAATAATCTTGGGCGGCACTGCATTGTAATGGACAGGGCGTATCAATTACCACCAGCTGAACGTCCTGCTCGTATTGTCCCCAATTTTCATAAAAAAAATATCTTCAAAAATAGCTTCAGTTGGTGTGTTTGACGTTTCCACTAATGTTTCGTCTTGTTCGTCTTTCACTTACTTTTAGACTATACCTATAACTCCAAAGCTATTCTAATGCAATATAATCAGCAGATTCTGTTTGAGAGTATTAATGAGCTGGTGGACAAACAAAGCGATCGGCATCAAGTAATTATGATGAATAGATGTGATGAATGGACAGTGCGACGGGAACGATCCGATCCATCAACCTCAAGCGGTGTTAATTAACATTTCAAATTGTTCCTTCTGCTGCGAAAATTTCGTACTCTCGTCGCTTTCTATTAATCCTTTATTACGAAGCCTGAATAGATTTTCCGCAGATCTATACTTATTGTATTGCGATAAATAGTTTTTTGGAACAAGGTTTTTTAAAGCCTTACATTAAACTCTGAACTTACAGAACAACAATCTGGCAGATAACAAAATCATGTGAGATAATAGCATTAGCTTACCCTTCTTATAGATCTCCGTCTCTGTATTTGACGGTTCTATGCCTGTGTATGTATGTGTGTGTGTGTGTGTGTGAGTGTGTTTCTATTTCTTTTTTGTTTCTTTAACCAGCTCTTCTATGGATTAATCAGTTAGATTTGGGAAATACTGTATGGTCAGAATGGCCAGATTCATAATGGAATAAATACTTTTTTAACCTTGGCAAGCTTGGCTTACCTTTGGGCAGCTTATTTGGAAAGCAAACCACAATAAATTGTGCAACCGAGCGGATTTTTAACGTTTTCTGTCTAATGCAACTCGTACACCTAGTAGCGGACTCTCCCTTTCCTTCGAGTGTGACACTGTTTCATGCACAGTAGTTTATACTGCACAACTGCACCTGCAAAACTAAAAGATAAAACTAAAAGGTAAAGATACAGCAAGATAGAAAAGGAAAGCGAATCTATTGTCACTGATTTTGATTGTCATAAAAAGTCAGCCACGCTTGGAATAGCTCCTCAGTATTTTGGATATTTGACTAGCTAACCACTAGCTAATACACACAAGTCAAAATTGTTCACTTATTATCGGCACAGTAGACATATGCAATAGTATGGAAACTGAGCCTTGTTGATAAAATACTTACCTACCCGAGCCTAGATTCCATTGAAGGAATAGGGTTGTTATGTTATTTTTCTAACCAACTTTCTAAAAGGAGGAGGTTCTCAATTCTACTGTATTTTTGGAACGGTAGTTATGAAGTTATACATATGTCTACTGTGTTATCGAGCTGTCAGGTCACCTTACCTTACCTTTACAAAACGAGATCCGAAGGCCAAACGAGAAATTTACGTTTTGAAAATCGCTTATGTCTGGAGAAATCAAACACCACTTTAAAACACTCAAGTATAATCTGCATGGCACAACAAATTTATAATAAATTACCAGAGCATGTGAGAAACTGGCCTAAAAGGGAATTTAATCATAAACTTAAAATATATTTAGCGCATAAATGTTATTATAAGATCAGTGAATTTTTAATAAAAAATGACTTTGAAGCCTTGAAGTAACATTGACAAATAAGTATTTAGTAACTGCGTATTGTGAACATAATTTTTAATTTAACTATGACATTTATAATATTTTTTCTTAATAATGATATGGTCGCTCTTATTTTTAACTTCATGATGCAATTAATTTAATTTAACTTTATTTCATGATGTAATCAATTTTGTTTTATGATATTTATTATGATTTGATTATAATATCTATATGTCAAATATTTGTATGCTCAATAACGGGCACGACTTGGAGAGCTAAACTGTATTTAAATAATGTATCTATAATGTATTACCCTAGTCAACAAATAAAGATCTTACTTACTTACTTACTTAACGCAAGTGTATTCTAAATATATCATAACTAAACACAGAACAGTTTAAACTGTGGACCGAATTGGATTTGCCACAATCTACGGTCTTCAAGGTCACCGTTCTCTTGTGATCACTCTTGATTTGCTATCAAAGGACTTTTCGGCGTTTAAGGCTGTCACTATCTGAAATATAGTTGGTCTGTAAATTGTAATGATTAGAATTGGATTTTAATACACATCTTTGCCCGCATAACCACATTTGAAATGGATTGTCGATAAACCTTGTAGCCCAGTGGTTAGTGAACCTGCCTACTGAGCTAGAGGTCCCAGGTTTGAATCCCAGAAGTTGCAATCATTTATATGATGAATATGAATGTTTGTTTCCGAGTCATGGATGCTTAAATGAATTTATGTATGTTTAAGTAAGTATATTGTATTAAATATATCGTTGTCTTTGTACCCATAGTACGGGCTAAGTCAATATTATTATTTTATGACACTATTTTCATTCGGCCCGGTTGTCTATTAGTACAAAAAGGCTTTTCGAGAAGGTGTAGTATAATTATTATACAAACTCCACAATAGGCTTCTTACCATAGGTATGATAAAATATATTTAAATTGTTTTCAAACTGTACGCAATAATCTTAAAATTTTATAAAATACCTACTTAATTAAAATTTGATGTTATTTCACGGAAATCTTTAATTCCAGTCAATCTTAAATTTTCAGCCCTCGTTCCAGTATTTGTCGTGTCCATAGCTCCTGAAGAAGCCGTGTGTGGAGGCGGAAACTTTGTGGAATTATCACTAAAAACCATCCATTTATGATAATTTTAACAAAATTTTATGGTTATGTATATGTGTTCAACTTCATAGCATATAACTTTTTTATAGGCAAGGAGACAACTGCAAGCAGCTGGCTGTTTATCTGAAGGTGAGAGCGTTGCGTCTCTCGGCCTAGGTCCTCCCATGCTGATCGGTGGACCTTCTGGACTTATTGGCGATAGAGGCAGTTGCAGCGCTGACTCAGGTGTTAGAGGTATATCAGCATATCGGGAACTCTTAGTCCTTCATCAGCGTAGAAGGAAAGTAAAATAATGTCACCGAAAGTATTAGAAAATAAGGTTAATTTTGTTGTCCGCCTATACGTAGGTTAAGACCCTTTTTCTCAAGAACGCATGGAGTTATCAACTTGAAAGGATTTGATTGCCCATTTAGTATAACCTTATTTGTCTTGAGGAAAAATATATTTATTTGATTCAGTTATTTTATTCAAATACGCTTACCAACTGACGTACACAATCGCAGTGGCACTCAAAATTTTGAGATTTTGCTTGGCTTATCACTAATTAAAACATGGAGGTATAACCTACATCAAGAATTTTTGTCCAATACACACGTCTTAAATTTGAAAAATCGGTCCAGCCGTTAGGAGGAGTTCACTAACATACACATGAGCAGGAGAATTATATTTTATGGACGGAATTGAGAACCTAAACCAATCTCAAATTCACTGGAACACACAAAAAAATCATCGAAATCGATTCAACCGTTTAGGAGGTAGTTCAATTGTGATTCTAAACCATTCTCGAATCCACCTGAAGACACACACCGATCTCAAATTCACTGGAACACACAAAAAAATCATCAAAATCGGTCCAGCCGCTTAGGAGGTAGTTCAATTGTGAATCTAAACCATTCTTAATCCACCTGAAGACACACAGAAAGTTTCATTAAAATCGGTCCAGCCGTTTAGGCGGAGTTCAGTTACAACCCATACAAAAAATAAATATATATTAAGATATGTATACTCGTATACTATACTCAGTATAACTTATGAAACACGTAAAATATCATTATTTAGACCTTTTCTGGATAATTGCGTGAGTTGTAAAGGATTAATAACAACATCTCAGTCAAGATTTCTTTCCCTAGTTCGGTAAAAGGGTATTGAGTACCTCGCAGATGTTACTTGAAACGTGACTGAACTAAATGCCTTCTTACCCTTGCCAAAATTATCCCTACATTTAAATTCATTTGTTACACATTTACATGTAATATTCGTTTGTACGATACAGTATATGTGACCTTTTCAAATGAATACTACTTAGGCATACTAAACACTTTATTATGGGGGTATTTACTTACCAGTGGGAGGCTCCTTTGTACAGGATGCCGGATAGATTATGGGTACACAACGGCGCCTATATCTGCCGTGAAGTAGTACTGTGTAAACATTAGTATGTTTCGTAGCTAGTGAAATTACTGGGCAAATGAGACTTAACACCTTAGGTCTCAAGGTGACGGGCGCAATTGTAGTGCCGCTCAGAATTTTTAGGTTTTTCAAGAATCCTGAGCCGCACTGCATTGTAATGGGCAGGGCGTATCAATTACCATCAGCTGAACCTCCTGCTCGTCTCGTCCCTTAGTTTCATAAAAAAAAATTAAAGCCGTTCCGCTTGTTTGGGTAAAACTGGCTTGATTCGACACGAACACTTTAAACTTAGTTTTAATTAATTCAAATCGCATTTCACAAACACAAATTTAACGCAGTTATAGTTTAACCACGTTCAAATTCTGACCGTTAAATTTTGGAAGCTTAGATAATTTAAATGTCTAGATAGAATCTCTTGCTGTTAGACTACTGATAAATCAGGCCATGAATATTAGTTTTATGTTCGTGACAAGCAGTGGGAGGCTCCCTTACAAGTGCGGCAACTAATACTACGCACAACTGGGCGTACTCGAGCCAGTCCAGTGGGTACCACAACGGCGACTATTTCTGCCGTGAAGCAATAATGTGTTTACATTATTGTGTTTCGGTCTGAAGGGCGCCGTAGCTAGTGAAATTACTGCGCAAATGACTTAACATCTTATGTCTCAAGGGGCGCAACTGTAGTGCCACTCAGAATTATTGGGTTTCTCAAGAATACAGCAAGAAGATAGCGGCTCTGCATTGTAAGGGGCAGGGCGTATCAATTACCATCAGCTGAACGTCCTGCTCGTCTCATCAGCCTTATTTTCATAAAATAAAGCTACGTCTTACACTCGCAATTTGTATGACACTTTGTCTTAGTGTGCGTGAATTACTCAAAATAGTGGTTAGTTCTAAATTCATTTTTTTGACGTTTTCACAGCTGTCATAGTCTATCGTCTTGACTTATAAATGATCTAAGTTTGGAAGTTTAAAATATTTCATCGGGGACAAGAAGTAACAGAAAGGTTTTTTTTTTGGGAGGAGGAAAAAGCATTTACGTATTGAAGACCCCGAAACGGGACCCATATGTCGGGCTCGGGTGTAAACACCCCCTACCGACTAAAAACCTCCCCTGTGCTGATAGCCCTAAAGGCTTTAACAGGGAAGCCCGAGGCCTTAGAGGTCGTTCAGAAACGTTGACATATAAGAATTTTGATTTGTTCACACTTATCGATGACAGTTTTGACTCAAAATTTTGTTTTAATTTTGACTTGATTGCTCCATTCGTTTTTGAGAAAGAGAGTACAAGTTAATTAATAATGTGACATTGTGATGACGTGTTCGTTAGTGACAGGTAGCAGCGATGGTGGCGCCACCTCGGTATGCGGCGGGAATCTCTCGGACTCCACAGCAGAGGGCGCTCCTCCCATACTTGACCCGTACGATACAGACGCTGTTTCGCTTGTGTCATCAGCTCACCCGATATATCAATGTAAGTATTTTAAACTTAGATAATTTATACGACCACATAGAAACTCTTGCTGTTAGGCAATGCATGAATAACAGGCTAGTTTTATTAATTTAGTGTACGTGACAAGCTACGTCTTACACTCGCGATAATATTTATGTCACTTTGTTTCAGTGTGCGTGCGTTATTGAATATAGAGGTTAACTGTTTGCCGCTATTTTGTTTCGACGTGTTATAACAGTCCATCTAGAAGTATTTTTATCTAAGATTTTAAGTATTCAATATTTAGTTTACAAAACCACAAACATAATAGATTATCTTATTATTTTACAGGAAATAATAATATAAACATATATTATCTTACAAAATAAGATAGTAATATTTTAATAAAATACTTTTCAGGTATTAAAAAGCGGACAGTAACATTTCTTTTTATTATCAATTATTTCAATTAATTTATTTCTCGACGTTTCGTTGCCTTTGCAGTTTCCATTATCTCGAGAGGATTCAATAGTTATGTCAATGTTGTCATTACGTCGAGTTATTTATACCGCAATTGCAATCAAAATATTGTTCGAATAGAACATACAAAAAAAACTAAGCCTAAAAAACCGACCTCGAAAACTAAAAAGTATAAAAACTAAACTTAATTAGGATTACACAAATAAAATTTGAAAAACAAAATTTTATAAACGATGCGGGACTCGAACCCACGACCTCCGGCGTTCCGTGCCGGTGCTCTAACCAACTGAGCTAACCGTTCGAGTGACGTCTTGTTATAAAATTCTGTTTGGTTTGTTCAACTCTCAGGTTGTGGCTTCATCTACAGGATCTACTTTACAGTTGAAAACCTGCTCAACCCCAATATTTGCATATTAGGAAATTGAGTTGAGATGTCGCTCTTTTAAATCTAAGCAATATGTTATGTTTTTAAGGTAATTACCCTCACTTCTAGGATTAATACACAAATAAAATTTGAAAAACAAAATTTTATGTACGATGCGGGACTCGAACCCACCACCTCCGGCGTTCCGCACCGGAGCTCTAACCAACTGAGCTAACCGTTCGAGTACCGCCTCGTTATAAAATTCTGTTTGCTTTGTTCAACTCTCAGGTAATTAGGATTTAATTAATAAAATATTATAAATATAATGTGCTACCTATTGATAGGGTTTCAGTCGGTGCCTGCCCGCTTGGGTTGTTGAGTTCTAGACGAAGCAATCCCGCTCAAAGTCACGCGTGGCGAGATGTACCTGCAATTTCATTTGGCCACGTTAACAAAAATATTCATAAAAATGTTCATAAAATGAAAACTACTGGGCCAAAGTATATCAAATTTTTATGGGACTAGATGGCAAATATTTCGCACAAAACTGAAGAAGAATTATGAAAATCGGATTTTAAATCTCAGCGTAATCGGTGTATATACATAAAAAAATACCAATCGAATTGAGAACCTCCTCCAATTCGAAGTCGGTTAAATACAACCAATATTTAATAATGACCAAAAGTATAAAGCACGAAAGCAAACATACATAAAACGAATTCACAAGTGAAAATAACTTTTGCGTATTAATAATGTTAATGGATTTTAGTGAAAACCGACTTAACTATGGAAATGCTTTTAACTTCATTACTTCCGTAGCATTGTCGGCTCTGTGCAAAAATTGATATGCGAGGATAAAATCCATTACAATTTTATATTTCGTTTTAATTTTATAAAATTAAGCGTCCTGGTGGAATGGGGATGGGTGGGTACGCGTGTGGGACGGGTGGGTACGCGTGTGGGACGGGTGGGTATGCGTGTGGGACGCGATTGGCGTCGATACTCTGGCTCCTTCTCAAGTCCAGGCTGTGAATTTATACAGGCTATTTGAGTCACGAGTCAGACAATACCTTATCTGAATAAAAAATTTACTCAGATTAGCTTTTCACGGACAAAATCTAGATCTAGGTATATTTAATAGATAAGTTTTTGTCGCGATATTTTTCCAAATTAAAATCAAATCGGCTCTTGTTCAAAGTCAAAGTCAAATAAACTTTATTCAACTAGGCTTGAACTAAGCTCTTTTGAATCGTCATTACAAATATTTCTTTTATATTACCATAGTTCAATAGTAGGTTCTAAAAGCAAATTGAAACTGTTTATCACAAAGTGTGTGTTTATGCCAAAACCGAATCGGCCCTAGTTCACTAATTTGTTAGTTAGATTAAAATGTTATAAGATTTCACTGGCTGTTTTTAATAAAATGTAAAATATCATTTTGAAGTATTCCTAGTGAGATCCTTATGGCGCCTCTGCACAATCGGCGAGCACGATCTTCTCTTTTCCCATCCAGGGACCCCACCAAACTACAAGTACCTTGCTGTAGAACTACATTATTTCAGAGAAACTGTTTTTGTATGTGCATAAAAATCTATAATCACATCCCAAAGATAATAAGAGATATATCGTCAAATAGAAATTTCTCATCTAAATTTAAAATATACCGTAGTAAAAACTGCTTATATTCATTAGACGAAAATTTTCAATTAAAAACTTGACATTTTTTTTTTAAATAATTTAATATTAATAATTAATACTGATACTAATCTTTTGTTAAATTGATATTATTGTAACTAATGATTTAGAAATGTATTTTGTAAAATTTGCACATCATAAATGTGGCCAGCACGTACTTTATAATATTTATGTAAAATCAATCTAATATGTTTATGCAAATAAAAACTTTGACTTTGAGTTTGTGGAGGGTTTATTCGCTTCTAGACGCCGATCATCGTCTATAATCGTCTTAATGATCGCGGCGATCAATGACTTGTCGATGTTTCGGGCACGCATCAAAGGGAATTCGAGTGTAGTTGCGTGCGCGTGCCCACACGATCGCCAATCATTCATTCACTGGAGGACACTGGACAGTGAGCGAAGCTAGTAACAAGGATAACATAATAAGTTAAATTTACTTGGATAAATATATTTACTTTGTTCTATTATGATGTATGCTCAAACACCACCATCTTCTCTTCTTCAATTTTTTTTCACAACTTTAAGTTCAACTAAATTGACAAAATGATTGTATACTGACAAAACCGTAAACTCCGCGCCCATCTTGAAGGACTGCCGCTCAATAAATGATCACGGACGATCGTGTGGATGCTTACACGATGTTCAACGAATAACTTGCCGATGACAGACGATCATCGCCGATTGTGGAGATGTGGCCTTATGTTTTAACTAGTTATTACTTTAACATATGATACGGTTGTATTTCTTAACATAATCAATGTGCTATTAAATGGTTTGGTCGATTTAGATGAAATTTTCAGGAAATCTTCGAAACAATACTAGAAAGGGATCCTGTGAATATCGGATCAACAAAAGCTTTTCTAGATCGTTCTGAGTCACAGCGATGCGTAGATTTATCCAGTGAATTATAAATGTTAATGAGATTGTTTTGTTTCAGTGAGTACTCCAAGGGACTGCAGCCCAACTTTATCCCCTCACAACAGCGCTTCCCCCTTCTCACGCTCCATAGATGCCGGATCGTTGTCCAGGTTAAAACTTTTCTTCTCTATAAATATGTATATCTGTACTAAAATGTATATGTAAATATTCTGTCTGCAATTTTACTAAAGGTCGTTCCCAATATTCAGTCTATTTCCGGTTGTGGCCTACTTGAGATAAAAATCGTAACTATCGTTGACTTTTCTGTCCCAAGTAACTGATCGAAGGTAACTCAACTTACCCGTACACGCTGTAGCCATAGAAGTTTGTATGTAAATTACAATCCACGCGTCCCAATATAAGGCGATAAGAATGTCTTACGGGTATATTGGGACAGCTTCAGATTATTGACAATGCTATTTATGACAATGCAATTGCTAATTACTGACAGTAGAAGGTATTATTATTTAATTATATAATTTAAGTAATTTATCTCTATCTGTAGATAGTAAATTGGGAACGGCCGTTATACAAATAAGTTCAATGATTGACTGACGCCTTCTTCTAGAACTTTGCAACCTGTAAGAGAAAAATTTAAAGAAACATCTTGACTGTTGCCTCTCAATATATTCTTGATAATATTATGTATGTATATAGGCACATAAGTGAATTTGCTAGAAACTGTCATAACCATAATGTTAGCACCAAGAACAGTCATAAACTTAAACTCTATAGGTTTTACGCATATAGCGTTTAAGCATATAGCTTTAACAACAAGATCCCAGATAAATGTAAAAAAAACTTTTGTGTGGTAAAGGTTACTATAACATAAATGACACTATGGATAGGTCTAGGTCAAAAATGATATTGAGGTTTCTAACATACTTTTTTCTAAACTGAATAGTTCACGCGAGAGACACTTCCAAAGTGGTAAAATGTGTCCCCCCCTGTAACTTCTAAAACAAGAGAATGATAAAATAAAAAAAAATATATGATGTACATTAACATGCAAATTTTCACCGAAAATTGGTTTGAACGAGATCCAGTCAGTAGTTTTTTTTATTATTTTTTATTCAAATTCAAATTCAAATTCAAATTCAAATGCAAATTCAAATTCAAATTCAAATTCAAATTCAAATTCAAATTCAAATTCAAATTCAAATTCAAATTCAAATTCAAATTCAAATTCAAATTCAAATTCAAATTCAAATTCAAATTCAAATTCAAATTCAAATTCAAATTCAAATTCAAATTCAAATTCAAATTCAAATTCAAATTCAAATTCAAATTCAAATTCAAATTCAAATTCAAATTCAAATTCAAATTCAAATTCAAATTCAAATTCAAATTCAAATTCAAATTCAAATTCAAATTCAAATTCAAATTCAAATTCAAATTCAAATTCAAATTCAAATTCAAATTCAAATTCAAATTCAAATTCAAATTCAAATTCAAATTCAAATTCAAATTCAAATTCAAATTCAAATTCAAATTCAAATTCAAATATTTTTATTCAAAATAGGATTTATAATCACTTATTTAACGTCAAAATCTACCACCCATTCAAAAGAGACTGCCTCAGACCTGAGAAGAATGGGCGCAAGAAAGTCAGCGGGCTTTTTTTTTTATATAAAATATGGATTACAATGTAATATCGTACAATAAACATTAATAATTAAAGAGCCTGAGGGTGTTCGCTTTAATCCCAGTCCGTGGTGTCATTAAGAAAATCGTTTATGCTATAATAACCTTTCCCACACAAACGTTTTTTAACAATTCTTTTAAATTTCGTAACACATTTGTTTTGTACATTTTCTGGGATCATATTGTAGAAGCATATACATCGCCCAACAAAAGACTTACTAACTCGACCCAACCGAGTAGTAGGCATAACAAGTTTATGTTTGTTCCTCGTGTTAACATTATGAATGTCACAGTTTCTAGAAAATTCCTCAATGTGCTTATGAACATACAAAACATTATCAAAAATGTATTGAGAAGCAACAGTCAAAATGTTTATTTCTTTAAATTTTTCTCTTAATGATTCTTTAGGACCTAGGTTATAAATCGCGCGAATAGCCCTCTTCTGCAGCACAAAGATAGTATTAATATCGGCCGCACTGCCCCATAACAATATACCATAGGACATAATACTATGAAAGTAACTAAAGTATACTAACCTCGCCGTATCTATGTCAGTTAACCGTCTGATTTTCTTAACCGCATATGCTGCAGAACTAAGCCTATTCGCCAATCCTTCAATATGGGGGCCCCACTGCAATTTGGAATCAAGAGTAATGCCAAGAAATATAGCAGATTCCACTGGTTTTACCACCTCTCCATTTAATAAAATATTCGCATCTACATTTTTGACATTTGGCGCGGTGAATTTAATATATTTGGTTTTATGATTATTTAACAATAAGTTATTGGCGCTAAACCAGTACACGATGTCAGATAGAGCATTGTTTACTTCGTCATATAAAACTTGGCTTCGTTTCACTTTGAATATAAGTGAAGTGTCATCCGCAAACAATACCACCTTGTGTTTTTTTTCTACAAGGTTAGGTAGATCATTTATATAAATTAGGAAGAGGAAGGGTCCAAGAATAGACCCTTGTGGTACCCCCATACCGAGAGGAGTCCCAGGAGATCTCCTGCCATTCACCTCGACCCTCTGAATCCTATTATTTAAATATGAGATCAGAAGATCGAGTGCAGATCCTCTTATACCATAGTGGTAATAAAACATCGATCAAAGTTACAACGAACTACAAGAACTTTTATAATCTGTTACTTGCTGCTACGGAACCCTTCATGGGCGAGTGTGACTCGCACTTCGCTGCTTTTTATCGTTTGTGTTACAACTAAATAGTTTCTAGTGAAGCTTAAAGGAAGCCGTGGAGGCCAAATATTAATATTCTACAGCCGCGGGGCATGTAATGAGACTCGAACCTCTGAGGAACTGAGGTCTGCTAGGATGATAGTAGATCAGTCAGACTAGTAGTAAATACGTATGTAGGTAATAAGGCATAACTAGTTAAATATTTTTAAATATAAATATACACAAATAAAATTTGAAAAACAACAAAATTTTATGAACGATGCGGGACTCGAACCCACGACCTTCGGCGTTCCATGCCGGTGCTCTAACCAACTGAGCTAACCGTTGGAGTGACGTCTTGCAAGACATCACTCGACGTTACTAGTTATGCCATGTATGATTTTATAACAAAACGTCACTCGAACGGTTAGCTCAGTTGGTTAGAGCACCGGCATAGAACGCCGAAGGTCGTGGGATCGAGTCCGCATCGTTCATAAAATTTTGTTTTATTTGTGTATTAATCCTAGAAGTGAGGGTTATCACTTTAAAAACATAACAAATTGTTTAGAATATTCTCTCGATTGTATGAAACGTGCAGTCATTAACAAATTTACACATAACGGCTATAATCTTATAACGAACGGAGAAAGCGGTAACTACGTTTTAAGCAAATGTTCGCTTTCAAACTTAGCCGGATAATACTTCGTCACTAATCGCCATACTGTAACTACTATTTTTTATGAAAATAAGGGACAAGACGAGCAGGACGTTCAGCTAACGGTACTTGATAAGCCCTGCCCAATACAATGCAGTGCCACTCAGGATTCTTGAAAAACCCCAATAATTCTGAGCGGCACTACAACTGCGCTCATCACCTTAAGACATAGATGGTAAGTCTCATTTGCCCAGTAATTTCACTAGCTACGGCGCCCTTCTGAAGGAAACACAGTAATGCTTACACATTACTGCTTCACGGCGGAAATAGGCGCCGTTGTGGTTCGATAATCTAGCCGGTATCCTGTGCAAAGGAGCCTTCCACTGGTAAAGTTAATTAGTTGTACTTATACACATTTTACTGTGCTAATGTGGTTGGGGATATTTTGGAAAGGTCACGAGTATATAATATGAAAGGGGCCAGGTCAATAATATCATGAAATCAGAGAGAAGAAGTCTGGGAAGTAACCTATACATCTATACGACCGTGGGAAATATAGGGCTGCCTATTCCTCATGACAGCCTGTTCTTATGAATTTAGTCCTGACGCCCGTTTAAGTACTTATATGCATAAGGTCCATGACTATATTTTTAGCATTTATTAGCTTGCCGAGGTTCACATTTAGAACCACAGTTTTAATTGAATTGTTTCACCATAACAAAGTTACATATTTCGGGATAGACATGAGCTTTACATAATCTATACTATATAGTAGTCGCCCCGATTTTGTTTATTAGAATTTGGTATCCAGAATAAGAAGGTAAAATGTAAATCCATGCTCATTTTAACGTCAAATTGTTGCAAGCCAAGATTTCCTCCGATATTTACCGATTTTTAATTAACTTTAAAAAATGAGGATGTTCTCAATTCGTCGGTATCTTTTTTTACAATACTGCAATTTACGTAGAGAATTCCTATTTGTTTTACATAAATGATAACCCATGTTAGTAAATAACATTTTTTTATGGAGGAGGAAGGAGGAGGACAAATGCACAGATAAACGAGCCACCAGAAAGTATATTGTGATCAACGCGGCTCATACTCTCATGTAACACCAGAGGAATAACAAGAGAGTTGCCAATCTTATGAAGCGTAGAATATACGTACGGGAAACTAAATAAGATGTGGCAGGCGAAGATAGAACCGGGGCGCCATGTTGAGAGTCAATGGTTCAACCTTAGATAATTTATACGTGTAGATAGAGTCTCTTGCTGTTGGACAACCGATAAAAATAGTCCAGGAATAGTAGTTTAGGTTGCGTGACAAGCTCGTCTCACACTCGCGATTTGTATGACACTTTGTGTTAATGTGCATGAATTGCTCAAAATAGAGGTTAGTTCTAAAGTCTATTTTATCCGACGTTTTCACAGGTGTCATAGTTTATCTAGACGTATAAATTATCTAAGTGTTCAACCTTACTACTTGTGAAGTAAATTTGAAAATCGATCAACTACGTTCATGTGTTATACTTATTATTAATATTATAATTAATAATAAGTATAACATAATAGATTTTATAATCACTAGAAACAGATAAACATACCCCTTCACTAAAAGAGGGGTGTAAAACTGAACGTGTCTATATACATGTATATATTGTGTCCCTATGCAACGTCACTCCCGAACTATTGGACCGATTTAGATGTGGTTTTTCAGCTATCCGATGTGATAGAGATGGCTGTATATTAAATAATTGGAAGTTTTAAATTTTTTTTTGCTCCGTATAGGTCTGTTGAACAGCTGTCGAGCCCAGGTGATGACTCAGGTCTGGTGGGTGGGGTGAGGTCCCGAGCCAGTACCAGCAAAGGAGGCAGGGGTCGAGGCTCCGCTTGGGGCTCTATATCTCGCGTGTTTGCTAGAAGCAGACATCGCACTAAGTCTGGAAGCGCGGCTGCCAGTGGACATGAAAGTGGTAAGAATATCTTGTCCTATACAAAACGTAGTAATAGAAAATCGTGTCTTAGTTGTGATGATGAGAAGCTTAACTCATACTTACACTCTATTAACATAGAATATAGCGAATTAAATTTAATAATAACCCTTATTCAGTTCCACATTGAGAGCGCCGGTGAAATTAAACTGATGCTTAAATTTAGCTGACACAATTGTACCGGCAGTTCGTGGTGTTGGATTCCTAGAACAATTTCACACATACTCTATGATACATGACTGAAAATATTATAAGGTATCAGAAAGTTTTGGAACATTCAGTGATATGGATTTGATCGAGTATGGTGGTCCCCAGCAGTGACTCACGAGTGTGTTCTTTATTAAATAGCGAAGTCACTTCACTGCCATTCCCTATATCACTATATTATATCACAGAATGTTGTACTTTAATCTATCAGAGCCAGTGTACCCCAGCAGTGACTCACGAGTGCCTTCTTTATTAAATAGCGAGGCCACTTCACTGCCATTCCCTATACCACTATATATCACAGAATGTTGTACTTTAATCTATCAGAGCCAGTGTACCCCAGCAGTGACTCACGAGTGCCTTCTTTATTAAATAGCGAGGCCACTTCACTGCCATTCCCTATACCACTATATATCACAGAATGTTGTACTTTAATCTATCAGAGCCAGTGTACCCCAGCAGTGACTCACGAGTGCCTTCTTTATTAAATAGCGAGGCCACTTCACTGCCATTCCCTATACCACTATATATCACAGAATGTTGTACTTTAATCTATCAGAGCCGGTGTACGCTAGCAGTGACTCACGAGTGCCTTCTTTATTAAATAGCGAGGCCACTTCACTGCCATTCCCTATACCACTATATATCACAGAATGTTGTACTTTAATCTATCAGAGCCAGTGTACCCCAGCAGTGACTCACGAGTGCCTTCTTTATTAAATAGCGAGGCCACTTCACTGCCATTCCCTATACCACTATATTATATCACAGAATGTTGTACTTTAATCTATCAGAGCCAGTGTACCCCAGCAGTGACTCACGAGTGTGTTCTTTATTAAATAGCGAAGTCACTTCACTGCCATTCCCTATATCACTATATTATATCACAGAATGTTGTACTTTAATCTATCAGAGCCAGTGTACCCCAGCAGTGACTCACGAGTGCCTTCTTTATTAAATAGCGAGGCCACTTCACTGCCATTCCCTATACCACTATATATCAGAGAATGTTGTACTTTAATCTATCAGAGCCGGTGTACGCTAGCAGTGACTCACGAGTGCCTTCTTTATTAAATAGCGAGGCCACTTCACTGCCATTCCCTATACCACTATATATCACAGAATGTTGTACTTTAATCTATCAGAGCCGGTGTACGCTAGCAGTGACTCACGAGTGCCTTCTTTATTAAATAGCGAGGCCACTTCACTGCCATTCCCTATACCACTATATATCACAGAATGTTGTACTTTAATCTATCAGAGCCGGTGTACGCTAGCAGTGACTCACGAGTGCCTTCTTTATTAAATAGCGAGGCCACTTCACTGCCATTCCCTATACCACTATATATCACAGAATATTGTACTTTAATCTATCAGAGCCGGTGTACGCTAGCAGTGACTCACGAGTGCCTTCTTTATTAAATAGCGAGGCCACTTCACTGCCATTCCCTATACCACTATATATCACAGAATGTTGTACTTTAATCTATCAGAGCCGGTGTACGCTAGCAGTGACTCACGAGTGCCTTCTTTATTAAATAGCGAGGCCACTTCACTGCCATTCCCTATATCACTATATATCACAGAATATTGTACTTTAATCTATCAGAGCCGGTGTACGCTAGCAGTGACTCACGAGTGCCTTCTTTATTAAATAGCGAGGCCACTTCACTGCCATTCCCTATACCACTATATATCAGAGAATGTTGTACTTTAATCTATCAGAGCCGGTGTACGCTAGCAGTGACTCACGAGTGCCTTCTTTATTAAATAGCGAGGCCACTTCACTGCCATTCCCTATACCACTATATATCACAGAATGTTGTACTTTAATCTATCAGAGCCGGTGTACGCTAGCAGTGACTCACGAGTGCCTTCTTTATTAAATAGCGAGGCCACTTCACTGCCATTCCCTATACCACTATATATCACAGAATGTTGTACTTTAATCTATCAGAGCCAGTGTACCCCAGCAGTGACTCACGAGTGCCTTCTTTATTAAATAGCGAGGCCACTTCACTGCCATTCCCTATATCACTATATTATATCACAGAATGTTGTACTTTAATCTATCAGAGCCGGTGTACGCTAGCAGTGGCTCACGAGCGTGGTCTCCGCTGGGTAGCGAAGCCGCCCTGCGAGAGGCCGCGTCACTGCCGTTATCAAGATGGCGCGCGCCAGCCATCATCGCGTGGCTAGAACTTGCCCTTGGAATGCCACAGTATGCCGCCACCATTGCTGATAACGTCAAGAGTGGAAAGGTTCGTTATGGTTTTATTAAAAATAATATTTTTGATCACTTTTTCTTTTTACTACTTATGGTTACTTTGGTGGTAGTTGACATTCATTTATTTATTTTATTTACTGTCAAAATACATTATAATGTGTCAATATTTAAATTATTTCAATATTTACAAAGATACTTATGACAGTTAAACAAGAGAAATATATACCAGTGGGAGGTTCCTTTGCGTGGGAATAAGGGTAAATTTTGCATATTCTTGGAATAAATTTATACAAAGTTTATTTGTAAGGCTGTTAATTTACAAGTAGCCATTACTCAAAAAGGATGTCTAAAATATATTCATAATTTATTTATTATTATTTATTCAAACACAAGTCCTAACACCCACCTACTCCTCAATGTTCTACCCACGCAATTTCATAGTACCTTCATTTATCATAATATTGTTGGCGCTTTTACTCACGAAACATTAGCTCATAAGAAAATGGTTTTGCTCATAAATCAAAGTAGTTACGTCTGATATTCTCCCAGAAATCTATAAAATTATTAGAATGAAAGAAATTAATTTATGTATGTTCCGTACTGACGAAATAGCAATTGCCTTATATTAAATACAACAGAATAAATAATTCAACAGTACACTCTGCTATCAATATTAAATGGCGCTAAGATTTAACTTTCCCACTCCAAAACCATGCCGTGTGTTAAATATTTTTTTCAAAAAATATTTTGTGCTTACTTATTTCAGAAACGTCTAGAATTATTAAAACTTGGTTCAAAAAAAATAAGTAAAAAATCAGTAGAAAATACCGAAGTCGGTAGGCTCACTTAAGAATTCTCTATTAGAATTTATCTAATCATTTACATGAATTATATTTAAGTTTTACATCGTTATTATAAAAAAAAATTACTTAAATAAATTCTTTAATCGCTTACTTTTGTATGTCTGTAAATAATATCCAAATTTTTACTAAATGCATAATGCATTGATAATAATGCTTACAGGCTTGTGGGCGTAGTCGAGGGTGACAATACCAAGTTTCCACAAAGTTAACAATTGTACTCTAAAACAACATAATTGTTTATTTACGCTTCCATAACAAAGTTCCGAGTAGATTAAAAAAAATACTTCAAATAATTTGCTGATATATTACAAACCAGCCTAGCGAAACTCTCTAAGAAAAAAGCGGTATGAAACGTGCAGTCATTGTTAGATTGACAGATGATGTCCATAATCTTGGTAAAAACGGAGATATCCGCGTGCAACGCAGAGCAGCTCGAATTGTTGGGGACCCAGTGCTCTATGAACGGCTAGATCACTTGGCGTTGCGTAGAGACGTCGCTTCATTGTGTGTCTTCTACCGCATTTATCACGGGGAGTGTTCCGAAGAGCTGTTCAACCTGATTCCTGATCAACCTTCAATTCCACCTTCGCACGACACGCCACAAGTTAGGATATCATCCCCACCATCTGGATGTGTGGCGGTCCTCCACAGTGCGGTTTTCAAGGAGCTTTCTTCCACGTACTACAAAGCTGTGGAATGAGCTTCCTTGTGCAGTGTTTCCGGGACGATACGACATGGGTACCTTCAAAAAAAGCGTGTACACCTTCCTTAAAGGCCGACAACGCTCTTGTGATTCCTCTGGTGTTGCAAGAGAATGTGGGCGGCGGTGATCACTTAACACCAGGTGACCAGTACGCTCGTTTGCCCTCCGATTCTATAAAAAAAAAAGATCGAAAAGCCGAAATCCACTACGTTTTAAGCAACTGTTCGCTTTCAAACTTAGCCGGATAATACTTCGTCGCCAATCGCCATACTATAATTACTACTATTTCAAGCATAAGTCAAATCACAGCACGTTTCACACTAAACTAAATTTCAATTTTTACTTAGGCAGTCGCGCCTCTTATTACATAGTATTTACATCCTCTTTGATGTAAGTGGAAGCGTTGCTTAGCGACAATACGTACATACGCAGAGAAAAAGCCGAGTAAAATAATCAACAAAATGTATTTATACTTTTCATAATACCAACATCGGCAGTTCAATTTTCTTGATAAACATTATTCCTGTCACGAACGCTATCAGCTTGAAAAGCGTGGTGTTAAAATTATTTGTATTGGCAAACATTGAGTGTAACTTTATGAAACTCTTAATTGAATTTCGTGATGGCAGATACCACGTATATTATTCGCAAATATTAAAGGAAATTATGTGTCTGTGACGGGAATATATTACAATTTCTGTAAAATTAACAATAAATTTTGTTCGTTATTAACAAATCGAATTTGCTGATTTGTTTTCCAAAAAACCCAAAAATTCTGAGCGGCACTACAACTGCGCACGTCACCTTGAGATATAGGATGTTAAGTCTCATTTGCCCAGTAATTTCACTAGCTACGGCGCCCTTCTGGCCGAAACACAGTAATGCCTATATATTACTGCTTCACGGCAGAAATAGGCGCCGTTGTGGTACCCATAACCTAGCCGGCATCCTGTGCAAAGGTGCCTCCCACTGGTCTATACATATAACAACAGTACAGCTGTACTTGTTTATCTTATCTGAACTAATGTTATAAAGTGGTGTTTTTGTACGTATGTTTGTAATGTTTTCACACAAAAACTACTAGACCGATTTCAAAAATTCTTCCATTAGACAGCTGCATCTCCACTGAGTGACATAAACTACATTACATTAAAAAAAAAAATAGGGATCCTAGTAAAAATGCAATAATATAACCCAATGTGTAAAAAAAATTGTCACAAAAATCTGTTATCGCGTGCGCTGCTGAAACTATTGATGATAGAACAAAACATATTCTACTGTATTCTAGAAAGTATCAATATCTACGAAAAAGTCCACAAAACCATACTACAACTACTTAGTTATGCCACTAATAACTACTTTTTTATATTTTAAAATTTAATAAAAGTGCCGACAATAATCAAACCATATTAATCATACCTCTATCCCATTAGATGTGCATTAAATTAAATTAATATTTTATTAATTTCCGTTTCAATACCTGTAAAATACTTTTTAAACTATTTAAATCGGACATTCAATTCAAAAGATATAATGAATTTAAAAATGTCAATGTAAAGAAAATAAAGCAATAATAATAAAATAAAGTAATAACTGTCTAAAAGACTTACGGCCGTTCCCAATATACTATCTACAGATATAGATAAATTACTACCTTCTACTGTCAGTAATTAGCTGTCAATAAACTGAATCAGTCCCAATACACCCAGTAAGTCATTCTTATCGCATTATATTGGGACGCGTCAATTGCAATTTCCATACAAACTTTATATCGCTGGTAAGCTATATATATATATCATGTATTGGGACTGATTCATATATATTATATATATATATATATATATATATATATATATATATATATATATATATATATATATATATCGTCCCATTGACAGACAGCGTACACGGATAAAGTGATTTACCGTCGATTAGTTTATTGGGACAGAAAAGTCAACGATAGTTAAGATATTTATCTCAAGTCAGAGATAGACTGAATATTGGGATCGGCCGTTAGTAGACTTTCCACTACACTTACACGTGATCGGTATCTACGCGAGTGAAACCGCGGGGCATTTCTAGTAAATAATTAGAATAACTTCTTCAAAAAAATTGCGGCGATCTCTAAAATAGAGAAAATAGAAATTAAAAAAGAATTAAACCCATCACCCAACAATTCGAAGACGATAGATTGCAATATATGTTTACCCTAAAATATTTCTTGAAAGCATGAAAGTGACGACGCAATAGAAGCGTCAAATATTGTGTTCTCGTTGTTTCTAGATCCGTGCTTTGAATGGGCAGGTTTTGCTTGAGCTGACAGACTCGGACCTAGATGTTGGACTGGGGATAACCCAGCCGATGCACAGGAAGAAGCTGCGGCTGGCGATCGAGGAGAGGAGGCGCCCGGACCTAGTTCGCAACCCGAGTATTGGCCAGCTGACACACGCCTGGGTTGCTGCCGAATGGCTTCCTGACTTGGGACTATCGCAGGTAATAAAAAAAGGAGAGGTCTTACTAAGCTGTGTCTGTATATCCCACTGAACTTTACTGTGGCTGTCAAATTGCTTTTGTGCCTGTTTGATATTCGCCATTTTGGCGCTGTTGGACATGTAGCGAGAGTCTGCGGTACTAAAGCTAGCGATGACAATCCCAGCTAAACAAACATTGATAGGAAAACTATTCCCAAAAAAAAATTGTGCACTTTATTTGTTGATTCCTGAATATAAACAACACGGAAAACGACCGAAATTAAGTCTAAATGCAAAAATACTTCAGAGTACTACACGCTTCTCTCGCAGCCATTTGTATTTTTAATTAGTTCTCTGGACGCTCGCGAGTGGCGATTCAAATAGGCACAAAAAAGTTGCTGTCAAACATATGGCACAGCCTGTCCAGTGGTATTTATACAGGTCAGGAGTAAATCCGGGGCAGCAATGCCAATACACTTACTTTTTTCTCCAGGATAGAACGCTTGGCGTAGCGTGCCTTGGCGGGGCCCCGTATAAAAATTGTTTAGGGGCCCTTATGAAGGGTAAAGATTTCTCACAACAGAAAAAAAAATGTTTGCATGAAATTAAAAGAAGTAGGTATTTATTCATCATAATTATCTATCTGTCACTTTTTCCAAAATTTCGACAAGCAATTCAAATTAAATATACACACTCCTTGCCTTTTTTTCGGCAAACTTATTTATAAAATCATTTGAATGATGACTTCAGTCTTTCTAAAGTTTCTACCTCTATGGACAAAAGTGAAAGGTCTGACAGACGTTTTTTAGGAGTTTTAATTATGAAAAGAAATTGCTTTTTTTGATTATTGTCATTTCTGAAATAAAATAAAAAATTGGGTAATTTTTATTAATTTTTGCTTTCGCACGTCGGGGCCCCGTTGGCCCGGGGGCCCCGTATAATTGATACAGCACATACGGTGGTAACTACGCCCCTGGCTAGTAAGTAGTGTTTTAGTTTGAAAGATATGGTTTCCAGTGTAGTACAATAAATTATTCCATTTAAAGTTAAGGATAGAAGTCTCAAAGTGATATATTCAGGGTCGTATTGTAAAAGGCTGCGCCATTTTCTAATATGTTTCGACTCAAATCAACTACTATTAGGCTATTTAGTCAATGTGTGCCTTTTTAGTCAACTTTGTTTGGCAGTCTCGGATGAACCAATTGTCATTTGATCCGGACTAGCATGTAGATGATTTTTAAATAGAATTAAATTCTGCTGAAAAAAGGGGGGTTATATTAAGTTTTTGATAAATTTGCAAAGACCAAACAACCCGAACGACAACCATTTACACAAATTTAACGTCACTCGAACGGTTGGCTCAGTCAGTAAAGAGCGCTCGCACGTAACGCAAGATGGATGAATGTCTCAAGCTGTAGACAGTCGAAGGTGGCGATACCTGCACTATCGCCCAAACTGACACGTAGACTTATGAGCCTCAACAGACATGACATCCGTATAATGGTGGGCACCCTAACGGGTCACACATCACTAAACAAACACCTTTTCACAATCGGCGTAACGGACAGCCCTAAGTGCAGAGGTTGTCTGACCGAAGACGAAACGGTCGCTCACGTAATCCTGGAATGCGCGGGGGTGGCCAACCAACGGGCAAAAACCTTAACCAATACAAGGTCGCTCCAAGAAGTCTGTGAACACCCCAGGAATGTTCTGAACTTCTGGAAGGAGCTGGGCTGGTTGGAGTAACCGGCCATTACTGCACGCAAAATGGACCCATGCTAGTGGTTTAATTGCGGAAACAGGAGCCCTATACCATACCATACCATACCATACGTAACGCAAGAGGTCGCGGGTTCGAGTCGCGCATCGTTCATAAAATTATGTTTTCAGTTTTATTTGTGTAACTAATAACCTAACCCCAGAAGTGAGGTTAATCACTTAACTCAGAACTCATAATCACCTTACTCATATAAAAACAATTTGTTTAGACAACCATTTAATAAACGTCCCCCTGCAAACTGAGAAAACTGCCCACACAACCAGTGTTCTCGCTCATCACCCATCAAGGGCGTGCATATAATATAGACAATTAGGCTGTGCCTACCTCGTTATGAACCTAAATAAATGTAGTGTTAAAGTTAATTTACAACCTTCGATGGGCAGTCTAAAGATTGTATATACAATGCAAGCAGCTGCAGCATTTCATACAACTTATTTGTTGGATCTACATTGCCGACCATGCTAGAAAACCAATGCAAGCCCCTGTCACCCATGCACCATTTCTCTGTGTACGTGTTCGTTGTTCTGTATGAAATATTATTACTCTGTGGTATGCTTACCATTTTCATTAATTAAATTTTATTTAAACAAAAACACAACCAATTTCTGCCACAGATCGCACCGTTACTGTAAGTCGTTAAGGAGTCCCATTGATCACCATATTCGACTACGACAATTACTTGACCATAACTATGTTATGGTAGATGACTTAAATATCCATAATATATAGCATAAAAAAGATTCGGTCCAAGAGTTCCATTACTTTGTTATAGATTCCGTAATCAGAACCTAATCAAACTCTCACCAAACTATCTTTGAAGTTTATCCTTTCCAATAAAAAAATAATCATCGATATCAGTTCGCGCGATATTGAGTTATTCGTAAATTTATCATCCACTTTGCAATACGTATGTATAGCAAATTTAAGACTTTTATGGCTTTCTCATGGATGCCATAGTCAGATCTGGACTAAATCATAAAATCACCACACGGGAAGCACCACCTTTCAAATAAAAAAAAATTTATCAAAATCGGTTCACCCAGTCGAAAATTTTGAGGTAACAAACATAAAAAAAATACCGACGAATTGAGAACCTCCTCCTTTTTTGAAGTCGGTTAAAAATAGTTAGCTCTAGTATTAACCTTATCGTATCATTCGAGCCAGGTACTTATCTCATTCAAATAAGTGCTAAAATTCCTTAGTTTGAAGTCTTAGAATTGTATTAAGTCGACAGAATTCGAATCGCAGAATTCTTGTTCTTGGTACATACAGCTTATAAATTTATAACTAAATTTCTAGACGCAAGCTCTTCGTGCTACTTAACGTTTTCGCTAATGGAACGATCGAAGTTGTAACTTTACAGTTTACAACTACCTAGTGTTGGCATGTCTAGACGTACCTATCTCGTAATAGGAACTGATTTAGTACGGCTCCATTTTGAAGTTTATTTACATTATTCATCAGTTAATTAAATAGCTTTAGAACATTAAAACTTCCACTAGTTTGTTGAGTGTTGTAAATGGATCGAATAGCTACGTTATTTACCTACGACATCTTTGTATAGTTAACAAATATCAACATATCTTTAAGCCTGCTATAGTTATTAGCAGTAAAACGTTCGTCCCAAAGAATATTTTTATTCTAGTTCGTCCATGGCAATGTATTTGTAGTACCTAATGTATTGATTCCAATGGTTTATTTCTTTCAGTCTTTTTCCTTTAAGATAGACATGATGCAAGCTTTTGAAAAACTATCATAAAGGGCCAGTAACTGTTCGAATAATCAAAAAATTACTATTTCCAAAATATAACCGATATCAGTAGAAAACAAAGGTTATGGTAAAAAATATTTTGCGCTGAAACGCTCGCCTGTTACTGCCTCGCTGTCTACTGTGCCTACGTTATGGCACAGAGTAGGGATGGATACTTACGTATCATGGCAACTACTCGTGGCGTCATTCATATACTTGTGGCGTCATTTCTATGATTGTTAACAGCATTTCTTAAGAAAAGTGAAACGATGCCAAAGAATTATAAAACGGTATTTATATAATTATGACGTGATTGTTGACTATTGGTGTTTTATGAAATACGGGCAATATTTTTATAAAAAAATATTTTATGTTTCAAATCAAAAGATTGACTTGGCCATCGCACTAAACAATCTAATTTAATTTGATATGTATTACTTGAGAGATACATTGTATTTTAATTTTAAAAAAGAAACATTATGTCATGGCGATGGCCAAGTTAATCTATTTATTCAAAACATGAAATTTTTTTAAAATTGATATGTTTACTATAAGACGTTGCTGTTACTTAATTACGTAATTACAGAAGGACCCTTAAGTTGGAACTGAATAAATTGACTGACTTGGTATTATACCATGTATCTTACAACTTTTTATGCTAGAAGAACAGAGTTATGAGACTTTTTTAGAAGTTATGTTTTTGATAGCTTTATGTAGAGTTGATGCCATCTTATAAAGATCATCTAACTCATACAATATTCATTCATTCATTTGTCATTAAATAGGGTGGTACAAATTTGGTCTTAAAATAACTTAAAGTATTATTAAACTTAATCTCATTTAGTCCTTATCAATAGCATGCAAATTTGGTCTTTGTTCAAATAAATTGATAACTACATATTATATTGTTAAACTTTCAATATTTTGTACAACAAATATTAACTATATAAATTATTATAAATAATCAGAGGCAAAGGAAAAAAAATCTAAGGCGCAATGTCAAATCCATTCCATATCATTGTTAATCTATTAAAACACAGAAATATCATAAGTTCAAGTGGTTTATATAAATTATTAGGAAGAAATTTATTTATTTACTAGAGTTTGGAGAACCGATACAATCATAGTAAATTCTAAGCCTAGGTAATGTAAAACCAATGGTTTTCGCTTATAAAAACAGTATATACGAGAATATTATAAAGGTGCAGTAGCACTTAGCAATGAGTAAAAACAAAACTTTAGAACTGTCGTGTCGCTCTTCTAAACGTACAACTTTGAATCAAGAAGTAGCACATAACCAATTAATGTTAAGTATGTCGCTTATATTCGCACTTGAACTATGTATATTTTAACCGAGAGCCACTAAACTGTAACATACGTTAATTAACAATATTTCACAAACTTTACTGCTCGATACTTCACCAACTATTACAGCTCTTAACCAGAAGTTATTGAAACATCTTCTGTTATATTGCTTAACTTAATTATCGAGAGCTATGTTTGATCTATATAACCTTCAATGCTTATAACGTTGAAAAGGGGTGCACTTAGGGGTAGATATATATATTGGTTTTTATGGTAATAATATTTATTTACTTAAGGTACTAAATTATTCTATGACACGTTAAATAACTTTAATTAATGGCTCTACTTGTTAGTACGCGGATCTCTATTATTAATTGGTTACAATGGTTTAAATTACATGGATCGGCCCTGTAATGGTAATAAACAATGGTTAATGATAACTGGGCCCGGCCTGATCAATGGCTATACGCGTACTACCTTACTGAAGGCAAAACATGGTTATAATTACTTTTATCTACTAAGCAATATTTGTAATGTAAAGCTGTTGTTTCATCGAGTTTTTAAATTACAACGACTCTAAAGAAGTTTCACTTCAATAATTTAACGGGCACAAAATGTAAGACTTAATAATTTATCTAGTAAGTCTTCGCTGAGTGCTGAAATTCAGATTTAATAAAATTAAGATTTAAAAACGAATTAAATTATACAAATTTGCAATACTCGTGCTAATCAATGAAAATACATTTTTAATAATGTTCAAACAGTATGCGGAGTCATTCCTTGCCAACCTGGTTGATGCTAGGATGCTGGATACCATCAGCAAGAAGGAGTTGGAGAAGTACTTGGGAGTGACGAGGAAATTCCACCAGGCATCCATCGTGCACGGCATTCATCTACTGAGGATTATGAAGTACGATAGACAGGTAATGAAAGATTTAAATGGGATCTTGCTGGTATACGATTTTTAGATACTAAGGCCTGATGCGGACGGGAGTATTGACCGTCATTTAAAAAGGCGTTGAAATGAAAAAAAAATGATATTGTGCTTTTTAAACGTTTTGTATTAAGCTGTTTCTAAGCCTTAGCTGTAGACGTTAATTTGCTTTGCGTTAACGCCTTGCATTTAATACTCATGTGAATGAGGCCTTATATTGGAACACTTACGGACAAATCCTTAAGAATATTACCGTGTCTTCTATTTATGTCTATTTTATTATTATGCTTTATAAAAACACAGCCATATTTTGCATTCACAGACGAAAACACAAAAAGAACTTCCGAATTAATTTGCGTTTGAAGAACCATTTTCATAAGTAACTATTTGTTAATTTGATATTGGAAATACTTAAGATTTTACTCAATGAAAAGTAGTGAAGATAGTGCAAGTCTAGAAAGAATCCCATGAAACAATAAAAAAGTTAGACACGAAATTGAAACACGACGGACAGAGCCTAGATAAAAAGATTTAGCCCCAGTGTTTCGTGCAGTAGAAAAATGATTAAAGTGTTTGTTTTCCGATGAACGAAGAGAGATAAAGCGGTAAAGCAAACGAGGGATTATTATCCGAGCCCGTTATAAAATGTTTTTCGCAGCTAAGACCTCGGTAATGGAACACTCATTTATCATTTTCCTGCAGGCTCTTTTGAATTTTTCGGCGACAGTAAGCGAATCACCTTCCTTTTATATGACACCTCGAATTGAATTCAGTAATGAATGTATTTTAGGGTTGAACGAATGGAACTGTCTTATCAGTATAATGGATATTAAAAAAAAAGTGAAGGATTTAGTGATTGATGCAAGATAAGCAAATTACTTTTCAATATTATCGTACGAGCTATAAACGAATACTCTCTTGACTTAGAAGGTTAATGTATTTGATTTTGGGATTATATATATATCGTAGGTATATTTTCAAATCCGTCATTGTGCAATTTCAATATTAAACGGAAGATTGTCAATTGACTTCATTCCTTACAATTTAACGGCCTGGTTTTAGTAACATTGTAATTTCACAGGTACACTATGATGATATTGTGAGGCAATGATATTTATTTAGTCATTATTTTTTAGTTATGCATTAGTGTAATAAGCTAATTGTAATCCAAGCGAATCCGCCTTTGTTCACTAGTAGGTCCCAAAACCCAGTTAACACTGTTAATCACAACACACAAGCCGAGCGTAGCGTGCCGCGGCAGCGGCCGACGAGTGCCAGAACCGAATCGACCCTTGTTACTACTTTGTCAACAATAATTTCAGATGGAAAATTGCATACACTAATATATAATATCTCACATTTATTGGTCTTACGTGAAGCGTTGTGTAATAATAATACCCAAGTGCTGAATAAATATCATTTTTTCATTGTTTGTTTCTATCTCATAATACACATAACATCTAGTTTGGTATATTCTATAATGTTATTATTATCAGATAAGCTAAAACATCTAATAAATTAAATAAAACTATTTTTTTTTCCATGGTACGTAAATATTAAGCATTTGGGGGTGGATTAATATGAGTAGACACCTAATTAGACTAAAATGTGTTATGTGCTATGTAAATATTTATATTTACACAGCACATAACACATTTAGTAAAAAGTTAAAGTTATCTCATCATTGAGAAATGTTAAATAGTCGTCCATTATTAATGATATGATAGATTTATGTTAATGTGTTTCGTATTTATGTGTAATTAATTATGTTATATCTTGTAGGCTTTAGCAGTTAGACGTCACCAATGCGAGAATGTCGACGCGGATCCACTCGTCTGGACCAATCAGAGATTTATACGTTGGGCTCATAACATTGATTTAGGAGAATTTGCTGACAACCTTAAAGGTTTGGACACTATTACTATAATGCTGTTAACATAAGCTACGATTTATAACTCAACAAAACTTCAATCTGCTACTATCTTGGTTCAATTAAAAGCCGTGACTTTAACACGTATATTTTGATAGTCTCGCAAAAAAATCCTTCCAAAATAGAGACTATTGTTTGAGAAAGTTGAAATCGTCGAGTTAAGTCAGAGCAGGTAGTGAAAAAACATCAGAGAAGCTGTAACCCTGACAGGGTTCGATCTTCAATATTAAGGCTCAGAGGCAACAAAAAGGAATACTCTCTTTTCTGCATAAGCTCTTAAACTAAGTTTTAAATTTTTATATATGAAATTGAAACAAAAGATGATAGATACTTATAAAACTCGCCCATTTTTATGGAATTCTGCAGAATTTTAACAAAAATCTGTCTAACAGATAGCGGAGTTCATGGAGGATTAGTAGTTCTTGAGCCGTCATTCACAGGCGAAACAATGGCAACCGCTCTTGGAATACCTCCATCAAAAAGCATTATACGACGGCATTTAGTTGCTGAATTCGACGCCCTTATTATTCCTGCGAGGTAAGATCAAACTAGATATAAACATACATCAATAAACACTTCATGAACACATATAATAAACAGAAACCATGACACTATTGCTTAAATGCAAAATTCTTCAATTGTTCACTTTGCTTAAGAAATCCACGTGATACTGAATAAGTATTATTAACAAGCACTGCATGAAATATTGACAAGTACAGACACTACCCTGTAGGAAATATTAGTAGTTGATTATAATGTGAGGTGCAATCCTGCAGGTATACGATATTTTGCCAGGTGGAAGAGCTTCAGGTGGAGGCCGCCCGAACATCCATGTTGTCCAAACAAAGATAAACATAAGAAAATAAAAAAGCTCTCGTTCAAAAAGTAATAACGCTTCGATGTCCAAGCCCCGTGCGTCAATGTGAACCCTCGTGTGAAATTTAAATTAGTAGAGTGCTATTTTTCCACAAATGAATTTAATTTGCAAATAATAAATGTATTTTATAGATCTCTTCCGTCGAACTTGCTCGATCGTGAAGATTTTTTGATCGGAAACTTTACGAGCGGTGAAGACTGATAAGTTATTGTAGGTATCGTGGTTTGTGAGTAAAAGAGAGTCGGAAAGTTTTTGCGATCGTACATTTCGTCATTTCCTCTATTCAGTGCTTCAATTGGTGTTCTTTCAACAATACTCGACCCCCACAACTTTTAACGACCCGTAGAATTAGATTTTATCACATCTAAATGTTAATCGGATTCGAACAAGTTTATGTATTTAACTCGTATTACAATTATAATTAAAGTAGTTAATTACGGCATTTAATGCTTCATTTCATTAGAGGGAGCGCAATCCCATTATGGTATTAAATGAATTCATTTATCATCTTACGAATTTAATAAAAAAAAAAAGATTTAAAATTATTTAATCGAACAATTTTATTAAATTGGAACAATTCTCAATAGCTTTAGAAAACAATAAATAGCATTATAATTGACATTGTAAAATATCTATGTTTTTGACTTGTATTGTATACATTCGTATTGTAAAATTAAAATTTGATGTATGTATAGAATTATAAAACTGTAACAGTATCGTAAATAATATTGAATGTGAATAAAATTGAAAAATAAATATTAGAAACCAATAACAATGTTACTGATATCATCACTGAGCGATCCATGCATCGAGACAGAACGGTAAATCATTTAATCGATCAATTCTGAATGCTCTCTGCCATCATCATTAGATCGCACTTGGTTAGGCTTACCACTCTTTCAAATCAACTTTATTTCATGGAACAATTATTTTCATTTACATTATTAAATATTTTTTGTTAATACACAAAGTTCTGCTTAAATTATTGGTTTTCTTATTCAGTACTATTTCTTTCGTCATCGTCATACTAAAGAATAATAACTTCAGTTTTGATATAAAATATGTTTTAACTTTCAAATTTGTTGGTATACTCGTAACTGCTATTTTGTCTACCCTCTATTTATAATTAAATATGTACATAATTTTTTTTTGTTACATTTCTACAATATTACGGCGTACCTATTATCAAAATTATATCAACATATTCATCAATTTCTAGATAAATAATAATAATTATTCTTTAGTATTCTTCTAGTATTATCTATGTTCTTGTTAGGTCATTTATCACTTTTCGTACACATAAGCATTTAGCATGATTCGTATTCCTTTCGTGCATCATGCTTTTGGTGTGAGCTGAGTTATTCGTTTTCTCTTTTAATCTATTCAGTTATATCCAACATTAAGTTTCATGTTATTTATTGGGCCGTGTGATATATAGCCAATTATGCAAAATAATTGCATGAAGCTTTATGTGTTTCAGCTGTTCCCAATAATTATGTTTACGTTTCATAAAATTGATTCATTTCGTAATAATAATATGATAATTTTTAACTTTACCAAATTTTGATCTAGCTATCATTGTTATTTGAATAATTTGATACATTATTGGGAGCAGTTACCAGATTTTACTGAGAAGATAACATTGCTGGATGTGGTCTAGCTTTTGATGTTGGATGGCTGATTAGATGTTCAAAATATTTTTAAATTTACAGGAATATGTTTGGACAACAAATACGAATGTTAGGTAGACCATTTTCAAGATCAGTTGCTACTGGTTTACCGGGTATAGATTTTAGTGCTGATTCAAGACGACATAGCTTAAGGGTAAGATATATTATCACTTATGCTACACCTTCTAATGAATGTGACAACTTTTCCGTAAGTTCTTCAACTCAACTCTTCCGTAAAAACTAAATCTATAACGTATTCTTTATTTGGTTTTGAATGGCTTTTATTTTCACGGAAGACTATACTAGTTAGTTTGAATTTGCATACAAATTATTTGTCATTGTCTTTTTTTTAAAAGTGCTATCAAAAAGATGAAGCACTAGACGCTAGCAAATAGTAAAAATTTATTTGCACAATTGAATGCACTATTTGTTTAAAATATAATAATTTATTTTGATCTCTTTGCTGTAATAATATACAAGCAAGTATTGTTTGGGAGAAAGGGCAATTTCCGTAATCGTGGGCGCTGAGGTGCCCAACTTGCATACAAAAATTTAAATTAATTTAAAAAAAAAAACTATCAGTCATCTTATATATTTTTGTGTTATTTCTTAGTACAATTTATTACTAGATAGGAATAAAAGGTGAATTAGTTAAAATTGTATACTTTGTTGTTCTGACCATATAATTTTTATAATAATTGAAAAGTTTAGTGGTGTAGTACAGACAGCACATTCAGTAGTTCAGGGAAAATAGTCAAAATAAATTTTCCCAATTCTACTGTAGTTATATTTTAATCATACCTAAAGTTTTCTTGTATTGTATTTTGTTTTTTAACTATTTTAATTAAAATCTAAATAAAGATTTTTAGTTCTGTTTTGCCGGTTAAAAATACAGCCATTTTTAGACTTGTTAAGTTGCACAAAGACATTTCGAGAGCCAATTGCCTTATTTTATTTGACATGACATTTTAAAGAAGATATCCTTCAAATAACAAGACTAATTGGAGTAGATTTACAAAAAGTTTTCGGGCGTAGCCGAAAAAATAAATATGTTTCAAAAAACATTTACATCATTTTGGTGATCAACGTAACTGAATAAACTCGACAGTCACATTTTTTTCACATCGACAAAATTTGAAATCTTATTTTCTTTCAGGGTTCAATAACTCGAGCATTAGGGGTGTTAAAGTCTAAACAAGATCGACAGTCACCATCGAGCTCAAGTGAAAGTTCTAGTATGCTCAGTATAGGGCAGCCCTACCAAATGTCATACTCTCCACCAATCGGAGTGCGGACACTGTCTCAACTGAGTATGACGTATGCGCCACCACCGACACTTCAGGAGTATGAACCTATTTACACACCACTGAGTATTTACTCACAATCTAGTGTATCGACAAGGGACAGCATGCAGAGGCTAAATGAAATTAAAGAAGGAATAACTCACAGGTTAGGTTATAGAGTTTAATTGTATCAAAATTGTTTGGTCTGCTCTTTTTTTCTAGAAAAGGAGGACAAACGAGGCTACGGGTCACCTGGTGTTAAGTGATAAAATTAAAATTCAAATATTTTTATTCAAAATAGGATGTTACATCACTTATTGTAAGTCAAAAACTACCATAAATTCCAAAATGAATGCCTCAGACCTGAGAAGAACGGGCGCAACAAACTCAGCGGGCTTTTTTTTTTCATCGAAAAAATATGTTTATAAAGTAATATTGTACAATTAAACTTATTATTTAATAGTCTGAGGGTGGTCACTCCATTCCCAATCTGTGGTATCACTAAGAAATGTGTTATACAATCATTTATGTTATAGTGACCTTTACCACACAAACGTTTTTTAACAATTCTTTTGATAAACGTAATACTTTTGTTATGAACATTTTCTGGGATTTTTTATGAACATAAGAGACGAGACCAGCAAGACGTTGAACTGATGGTAATTGATACGCCCTGCCCATTACAATGCAGTGCCGTTCAGGAATGAAAAACCCAACAATTCTGAGCGGCACTACAATTGTTGCGTTCGTCACCTTGAAACATAAGATGTTAACTCTCATTTGCCCAGTCATTTCACTAATTACGGCGCCGTTCAGGTCAAAACACAGTAATGTTTACATATTACTGCTTCACGGCAAAAAAAAGCGCCGTTGTGGTACCCATAATCTAGCCGGCATCCTGTGCAAAGGAGCCTCCCACTGTTATAATATCTGGACAGATTGGACGTATAAATAATCTAAGAATTTTTTAATGAAATTTCACTTTCAGATACGGACATAGAGCGGATCACGCTAACAGAGTGAGTTCGCCCCTCCCTGCTAAATCCGTTGACGACTCGTCTGTCAGACAAAAGAGGCACAGGCGCGTTAAGAGTATCGGCGACATCAATGCATGCAGTAAAACTTCGGTTTAAAACTACCCTCATTATTAACAATATTTTTGATCTCTTTGTACAAAACTCTCTAAGAAAAAAGCGAGTGTATGAAACGTGTAGTCATTGATAGATTGACAGATAAACGTTATAATCCTGTAAAAAACGGAGATAGCTGAAATCCACTGCGATTTAAACAACGGTTCGCTTTAAAACTTAGCCGGAATATACTTTGTCGCCATATTGTAATTACTTTTTCAAACTTATGTAAAATCACTGCACGTTTCATACTAAACTAAATTTAAATTTTTACTTAGGCAGTCACGCCTCTTATTACGTAGTATTTACATCCTCTTTGTCTTTGTATGTCTTTATTTGTGGTGCAATTATGAGATGTGATTTTTCTAGATAATTTAATTTATTATTTAGATATAGTTTTGTTTTAAATAACTTTTTGTGAATTTAATTATTCCGACATTGTAATGTAGGTCTTAAATCAATATCAAATATATTAAAATAAAGTAGTTATAATGTCTTAAGAAAAATAAATTTTGAATGCCGAAATAGGTAAATCCATAATCGTAACTGAATTTCTCTAGAAATATAAAATTATCACATAAAACGTCAATTAAATCTCAATATTAGTAAAATTAAAAACATTGAAAATTTAATGTGTTATTAATTACTTTATATATAAAATTTTAATATTATATGAATAACAGTGAAAGTAACTCAACTTTATAGGAATTTGCCCTTTCACATCATACCAATTTATAAAATAAATAATTGAGCAAAACCTTCATGAAAGCAACCTTAGATCATTTATACGTCTAGATAGACTATGACAGCTGTGAAAACGTCGAAAAAAAAATTATTTTGAACTTACCTCTATTTTGAATAATTCACGCACACTAAGAGAAAATGTCATACAAATCGCGAGTGTAAGACGTAGCTTGTCACGCACACTAAACTAATATTCCTGGCCTGTTTTTATCAGTTATCTAACAGCAAGAAACTATCTAGACGTCACGGACGAGTAAAAAAAGAAGGACTCCGCGCCGTGATATTAGCAAGTGAAGCACCGTTATGCTAGTGTGTGTGCGGTTACGGGGGATACAAGTTACACAATTTTTTCTCCCTTAAATAGTCATATATGGTCACAAATACTTATATAGCATCGTTTTTACACTTTTTTACAACGCACGACGGCATTTTTAAAATATTTTATTAAGACGCAATCTGATCTGTCACAGACGGTGACAATTCTCATAATGGCCGCCTATCGGCCTGTAGTAGTGTAAGTGTGTGCATGGGGCTATGTATTTACACGTTAATCGGCTTGTTTTGGTGCTACACTGCTATGTAAGGTGACACGGAGTCCTTAATTTCTTCTATGTCGTGCTAGACGTATAAATTATCTAACATAATATTAAAATAAAAGTAAAATAATACGTATTGAAAACTCATTAGCCTGTTAAAAGCGCTGTCTGTAGTCTAAATTGTTTTGTTGATAATGTTCTGTGGTGCCGCTGGCGATGTAACTATATCCCTTTGGAATCTTTCTAACAGAAATATTATAATACAATATCGTGTTACGATAATTAAGTACAGTATAAAGATTTTGTTTTGAAAAGTTTTTAACAATGCTCAAATTTTTAATTGCCCTATTATGTCTATATTTTAATATTTTAATTAAAATGTAAGTTATTTTAGCTTGTTAGTTAATTATCTAGTCAACATTTAGCTTGATTATCTCTAAATTTATATTGAGAATGAGTTATCAAGTTTTTCAGCGTTGGAAAAGCAAACTATACAGTACCTTTATTGGGAAGCTCCTTTGCCCAGGATGCCGACTTGATTATGGGTACCACAACTGCACCTATTTCTGCCGTGAAGCAGTAATGTGTAAGCATTATTGTGCGTCGGTCTGAAGGGCGCCGTAGCTAGTGAAATAACTGGGCAAATGAGACTTAACATCTTATGTCCCAATGTGACGAGCGCAATAGTAGCGCCGCTCATTTTTGGGTTTTTCAAGAATCCTGAGTGGCACTGCATTGTAATGGGCAGGGTGTATCAATTACCATCAGCTGAACGTTCTGCTCGTCTCTCCCCTTACTACCATAAAAAAACCTAGAAACAAGTAATTTGTAATTTTAAAGTAATCAAAACGTCTCAGCGCCAATTCAAAATGGCGTCCGCTTATTTCGTCAATACTCATTAAGTTATTATTTATACCAAATATTCTTAGCAAATACGTCTTATAAATCATTAAAATGTTCCTTTTGTTAATGCTTAAATTAATTCATATTAGCTTATATACATTACTGATTTTATTTAATACTTAAAGTTATCACTCGTATCACTGGCCATGTTCATTTATAACCTACCACTGTGATAATCACTTCACAATAACAATCAAACATTTCACTCGGTTAAGTAAATGTAAGTGTAACTTTGTAAATTAAGTTATTTGTAATCAACCTTCAGTCGAGCTTGATAATTAATCGATACTCCTAATTCTGTATGTGTTATGTATTTATTTATGAAGTCAGTTACCAATACCATGATTTTGTATGAGAAAAAGTAATAAAATTTTATTAATTTCTTTGTCGTTTTATTAAATTAATTCCTCCGATGAGGAGGATAGCGAGATCCTTCTAATGTTCACAAGTGGGAGGCTCCTTTGCACAGGATGCCGGCTAGATTATGGATACCACGATGGCGCCTATTTCTGCCGTGAAGCAGTAATGTGTTAGCATTATTGTGTTTCGGTCTGAAGGGCGCTAGTCAAAATTACTGGGCAAATGAGACCTAACATCTTATGTCTCAAGGTGACGAGCGCAGTTGTACTGCCGCTCAGAATTTTTGGAGTTTCTCAAGAATCCTGAGCGTCACTGCATTGTAATGGGCAGGGCGTATCTATTACCATCAGCTGTGCGTCCCGCTCGTCTCGTCCCTTATTTTCATAAAAAAGAATGTACACAAGACCCTGGCATGAGGCAAAAAATTATGCTGAATGTTTTACCTCATCATCATCAGCCGGAAGACGTCGACTGCTGGACAAAGCCCTCCCTTTGGGCTTCAAAAGATCTCCACGACGACAAATCCTGCGCTGCAGTCGTCCAACGTATTCCGGCGATCTTGACCAGATTGTCGGTCCATCTTGTAGGGAAAATTTTACCTAGGGTACATTAAATATGATGTATCGCTCGGTCGAGATATCCGCGTCTCCGTAAGGCCCACAAGGCCCGCTGCGCATACTCGTGGTGGACGGCGTTTTAATTGGAGTGGATTCCCTGTGGCGTGGTGTTACTGTCTTGTTTGTTGGACCTGCGAGGTTCTGTGCCATCAGCAGATTATGACGGGCGGCCCAAGATCCATTTAAGTAGGACCTCTGGAATAAAAAACATACCTTATATAATTTCTATATATATCTATATAGACTCTTTCTGTTAGTGTGCATGATAAGCTACGTCTTACACTCGCGAAATGTATGTTAATTTGTTTTAGTTTTTTTTTAAATAAATAAAAAATACATATACTTATTGAAGACCCCGGAGCGGGGCCCATATGTCGGTAAACACCCCATACCGAAAAAAAATCCTCCTTACTTTTTTTTTGCTTTCTTAGCAACATTTATTTCTTGCTCGGCTTTGACAACTTTTTGCTTTGTAAATATGTGCAATATTGCTCGAGTGCCCGGGTATAGTTCATATTTTATACGAAGTATTCGTCTGCTCACACGTTAACGCCAGTTCTACGGCTTTCTCTTCAGTTAAGTTAGGTAGATCTGTGGCAACTACTTGAAGATCACACCTGTCTACTCCATCAACTTTAGATTAAAATGATAATACATAATCACGGTCAATACAGGCCAATCTTATTCTAAAACGTTATTATGCCATAAAATTGTGTCTTTGGTTACTCTCTCTGGAGCAGAAACAAAACCTGCCCAGAGTTCTGAACAGAACACTTTTGCTTGGTGAATGAATTTGCTGCCAAGGTTAACTTACATAACTGTTCCGGACTTTTTAAAATTTAATAATGTTTATTTAATTAGTAGTTAGTGGACGAATTAAAACTCCATTGCCAAATTATATTATTAGATGCAAAAAACAAAAATAGTGTGTAGATAGCCTATGGTTTTCATGTTTACCTTGGTTTGCGAAACTGCTCCTAAAGTTAATTATTCTCCGAGAATGGCAGAGGGGCAGATGATATTGAAAGAAAATATATTCAAAGTATTTATTAATAGAATAGTAATTTTTCCAAAAGCAACTTTTTTAGGAGCTTATGATTTTTTTTATATTTGTATCGGCTTTTAAATGTTCTGGTAACTTATCAAAATTTTTAATAGACATTGGGTAAGAACCTGAGCTATTTTATGTTTATTTAGAATTCGTTTGAAAAAGATTATTTTCATAGAGAGGTATGTTGTTCCTTATCGTAAAGATATCGAAGCATTATCTGTTGAGCGTGTAGTGGAAATATCTGCAATAGAGATAAAAAAATAATAGTTGTATGTGTATATAGACCGCCGCTGGCAAATTTTGAAATATTTGAAAAAACTATGGAAGATGTGTTATCGAAACTATCTCAATCGAAAAAGAAATTAGTTGTATGTGGCGACTTTAATGTTAATATTATAAATAACTGCTGCTTAAGTGTGCGATTGCTGAATCTGTTCAAATCATTTAATCTCTCTCATTTGTTTGCGGAGCCTACTAGAATATCTGCGACTAGCGCCACGTGTATTGACAATATATTCACTGACATTATTCCAATAAACAAATGTATTATTAGTAAATTAGACTCAGACCATTTTGGTCAACTAATAAAAATTAAAGACATCAGATCTATTCTGAAAAAACAAGTTAAATGTACTCCTGTAACAAATTATCGTTTAAATCAATTCAAAAATTGCCTCAGTTCCAATTCCAATGTACAACATATTTTTTGAATCATTTACTAAACTGTTTAACTTTATTTTCATTTCAAAATCATTTATTCCAAAAAATACTTCATCTTTTAATGACTGGGCAAACATTGTATAACTTATATGAAGAGAGGCGATTTAATACATGTGCAAAATTTAAAAATTATGTAAGGTTATATTCTAAAGAATTCAAGAACGATTGTAAATCAGCTAAGTCTCACAATATAAGTTTAAAGATTAAAAATAGCAATGACAAAATAAAAACAACTTGGAAAATTATAAATGAGGAGATTGGTAAAACTAATAAGAGAAACAATAAATTGAAATTAAAGATTGGTAACAGAAACATAAAAACAGATTCTGAAATTGCAGATACATTTGAAAAGTTTTTTACTGATATATCGGTCTCTACGACAAAATGTCTAAATTCGTCACCTATATCTGCAATGAAACTGCTACAGAAAAACGTATCTTTATGTAATACAAACTTTAAATTTAAGCATGTTGATCGCATAGAGATTATTAAAACGTTTAGACTAATTAGCGTTAAGAAAACTAAAGATCTCTGGGGAATCTCTGTTAACCTAGTGAAATCTGTAATAGAAATTGTAGCCAAAGACTTAACTTTTATTTTCAATAAGTGTGTAGATTGTGGTATATTTCCAAACCAAATGAAACAGAGCAAGATCACTCCTCTGTTTAAGTCGGGAGATAAAGCTGACCCCACCAATTTTAGACCCATATCAGTACTACCAACCTTTAGGCAGATTTTCGAAAAAATTATGTTAACGCAATTAATTAACCAATATCCGGACGACCGAGCCTTGCTCGGATTTTTAAGAATGTACAAAACTTGAACAAAAAAAAACTAATAGGACATCTGGATTCGAACCGGGGTCTTCTGCTTTCCGGATCACCCAATGTCCCATCTGAGCTATAATAATCTTGTATATAGTGGCGTAATTTACCTTTGTATTCTAATGTTATTGTAGCTGTTTCTCATTCAAACATGGATAAAACCATTTTTTTTAAATTGAAACTTAGCTAGATCGATTTATCACCCCCGAAATCCCCTGCATACTTAATTTTATGAAAATCGTTGGAGCCGTTTCCGAGATTCAGATTACATATATATATATATATATATATATATACAAGAAGTGCTCGTTTAAAGATATAAGATTTTTACAATAATAACCTCATGCATAATAAACAATATGGTTTTACTCAAGGTCTTTCAACCACAAATGCTAGTATCGAGTTAATAAGAAATATTTTGGATGCTTGGGAGGATTCATGTGATGCGTTAGGAGTGTTTTGTGATTTATCCAAGGCATTCGACTGCGTTTATCATGAAACCTTACTTCAAAAATTTCACCACTATGGTGTTAGGTATGTTTCACTAGATTTAATAAAATCATACTTGTGTAATAGGATTCAAAGAGTAGACGTTAATGGAAAAAGATCAACTGGCTCTATCATATCGATGGGTGTACCGCAGGGCTCAATCTTGGATTACATTTGCATTACATTAGACTTTAAGCTACAATGGGGTGCTCACATAAAAAACTTATGTAATCGACTTAGCTCTGCAGTATTTGCGATAAAAAAAATTAGGCAGCTGACAGATGTTGAAACCGCTAAAATTGTATATTTCAGCTACTTTCATAGTGTCATGTCTTACGGAATTATATTGTGGGGTAGGGCTGCAGATATTGAAAACATATTTGTGCTGCAGAAAAGAGCAATTCGAGCAGTCTATAAAATGCGTTCAAGGGATTCATTGAGAGAAAAGTTTTGTGAAATAAATATTATGACAGTACACTGCCAGTACATATACGAGAACCTCCTATACGCCCATAAAAATATTAGCCAATTTAAAAAGAATAGTGATGTACACAGTGTCAATACTCGAAACAAACATAAACTCGCAATTCCATCTACTAGGCTCCGTAAAATTGCTAAATCTTTTAAAGTGGATTGTGTTGTATTTTATAATAAACTCCCAAATGAAATTAAAATGTTACCTATTAAATATTTAAATGTATCGTAAAAAATAAATTAACATCTAAGGCCTATTATAGCGTGAAAGATTATTTGAATGATAATGATAGTTGGAATTAATGTTTCTAAATTTTGTTAATGAATATTGTTATACTCATTTGAATGCTATTGTAACTTTTGTACTTCATCCTGACTTGCACTAAATAACTTATAAAGTTTTACAGTGAATAAAGATTTTTTGACTTTGACTTTGACTTAATATGGCAATATAGATAAATATATATTCAGACCAAAAAACATATTATTTTTTTTTACGATAAAAAACGAGACAAATGAATCATGGTTGATACGCCCTGCACATTAAAATACAATACCCCTTAGGATTCGTCATCGTGAGACGATGTTAAGTCTATTATTTTCACTAGCTATGCCGCGCTATGACATGTATATATTACTAGCTGACCCAGCAAACGTTGTATTGCCGATATTAAAATCGCGATACAAAAGTAACTGTTGATCGTAGATGGGTGAAAATTTGAAGTTGTATGTATTTTTTAATGCTGACTCATAATCAAACAACATTAAAAAAAGTGTCAAAAATATTTAAAAAAAAATTCGTGTGGACCGGACCACCCTTAACATTTACGGGGATAAAAAATAGATGTTGTCCGATTCTCAGACCTACCCAATATGCACTCAAAATTTCGTGAGAATCGGTCAAGCCGTTTCGGAGGAGTTCAAAGTTTAACACCATGACACGAGAATTTTATATTTTAGATACACACGAAATGTTAACTGTGAAACTGTCCTTGAATTGCCACCGTCACTGACTATTTCTTCATTGCAGCACCATTAGATGGTTTTTGAAGTTTCAGGACTCCAATCTTCTTCTAATGGTAGGACCCCTCACAGTCTTGGAACCACACCGAGCTGATAGTACTAAGTCAATCTAAGTGAAGATTTCTTAGAGAAACTTTACGGAAGATACCGAAATGAGGTACTTTTGTTGGCATTTCCAATTTCAAGTGATCGATTTTTATTATTCACTTAATTTGAAATCAAAAAATTTAATATTATAACATTTATCAAGTTAATAGATTTAGTTAAATAAGTAAATTGCCTAATACTAATAGTTATCTATCGCGGTTCATACTTTCTTAGATTACTAAGGTCAGTGCAAGAATATTTGTTGTCTCGGAAATGCAGTCTACTTTTACGACCAGTTTTATAATGAACTATTAAAAGATCAATAACTTATTTGTTCAGTATTTGGCATAAATAAACACAGTTTAAAAACTACCAAACAAAATTTGCAGTTACAGAGACTGCGGATAGTAGTGAAAGCTTAGAAACTTTAGTATTAAAATTTCTAAAGAACAATTATTAAATTTTCAACTATTATTTATTTTTAAAACTTATTTTCAGTAATCTATACTAATATTATAAAGCTGCAGTGTTTGTTTGTTTGTTTGAACGCGCTAATTTCTGGTACTACTGGTCCGATTTGAATGATTTTTTCAGTGTTGGGTAGTCCATTTATCGAGGAAGGCTATAGGCTATGTTTTTATTTCAAAATTAGGGATCCGTAATAAAATTGCTATTTTGTAACACAAGGTGTAAAATCGAAAACCTATTTTGCGTGCGCTGCAAAAACTATTGACAATTGAACAAAATGATGTACAGGCTGTAATTACTTACTTATTATTACTTATAAAACTATCGCGTAAATTATACTTTATATGGCAAAACAACGTTTGCCGGGTCAGCTAGTATAATATATAATTAATCAAACAAAAACCCTATTCCAAAGACAATAAGTTAAATTATAAGATATACTCGTACAAAGCACTAATGCTGCAACGTCAGCTGTTTAGCTACAGATATACTTTCGTTGACACGAACTCACGAGATTTCACCTATCCTTTCATCCCACTAGCATGTCGGTCCCAACGCGGCAAAAGAAGTTTTCTTTTACTTCAATTAAAAACAAATTTACGCCATTCGACGATAATAATTTTATCTGGGTCACGCAATTTCGACGAATTCAAGTGGTATCTGTAAATAGTCTAAAGGAAAATTTAATTTAATTTATAAAGAAACTTGACTGCTTGACCTTTCTCAAGGCGGTGAAAATTGTATTACTTCTCGAGCAAAATAAATAGCAATTTGTTTTTTGACGAAATGTTGAACAAGTGCCAGTGAGTTTCTAAATTCGTTTTAAAGCTCTAATTTACAACAACAAATTGTAGTACAAAAAGTTTGAATTTGGTAATTTATAATATTTGAATTACTCTCTCATTTTATTCTTTGTGTGTCTCGAGTCTCGGTACAGCAGAAGACGCGACCGACAATAATATTTTCACTTTGGACCCAACAACATGAACTTTCAACAAAAGTAATTCATATCTTAATAATATATTTGAATCCTGTGTAATGATGTTTGTTTCCAGTGAACTCCTAAACGGATGATAATGAACGGATTTTAATGGGAGTGCAGTTTGATCCAACTTGAAAGATAGGATAGTTTTTATTTCCAATATTTGTTTTGTATGTACATTTTTTATATGAGAGAATTTATTGACGCACGGTTTGACAGTGCTGCTGTGAAACAATTTTATTATAACAACAAAGAGGATATTTTACGAAATAATTCTTGTTGTTATGAAATATTATTGAGAAATTCTTACTTTATTTTTTATGTAGAGAACAAGGTCTGTTGTGTCAGCAAGCTTATATGTAATACGAATTATCTCCGAGCAATTAGGCTTGGTATTATTACTCCGAGCATAATATAGTATATATAACAAGCTCATATATTGAGTTGACTTAACCTTCAATTTGATTGTTTACTTGCAACTGATAAAAAATTAGTGAAGAGTGAGAGAATTGATAATAAACTTTATTTTAATTATAAATAAAACAGTTATCGTTTAATAAAAAAACTAGTTCCAAGAACACTTTACTCTTTCATAAACAAATTAAAAAATAAGAAAGTACAACAATTTTCATTAAAAAAATTTGATAATATAGCTACTAAAAGTTATATTTTACACTTGGTTTTGCTTATGGAAGAGTGGATTAACGAGCGTACGGGTCGCCTGATGATCTCTTGCAACACCAGAGAAATCACAGGAGCGGTGCTGGTCCATTAGAAAAGTGTACGTGCTTTTTTTGAAGGTCGTACCGACCTGCAAACACCGCACAAGGAAGCTCATTCTACAGCTTGGTTTTATGTGGATTCCTTTAACAGCACTAGATAGGAATGCCACACATCCAGATGATGGGGATGATATACTAATTTGTAGCGTATCGTGCGAAGGTGAAATTCTGCGGCAGGAATCAGGTGAAACAGCTGTTCGGAACACTCCCCGTGATTAATGCGGTAAAAGACACACAATGAAGCGAGGCACGACTATACGCCTAGTGATCTAGCCGTTCACAGAGCACTGTTTACCAAAAATCTTTTATTACTGACATAATGATGATGAACTAATATAAAAAAAAATTTGATAAGCATGTAATTATAATAACTTCATAGTCGTCTTTGTAAAGTAAATTATTAATGTATAATATGTGAATAATATTAATACATTGATTAGTTAATAGATAATAAGTGTGAACAAGCGCTACCAACGTCCTGGAGTCATAAGATATACCAATTAATAATTACATTTGTATAACTGCTGTTATTCATTAATTTGTTTGTGATGTTATTTTACATAATTATCATTTTAGTTTAAAGAACACTTTAATCAGTACCGACCTAATGAAACAAAGATGTCCACGACAGTACCAACATTTAATTAAGATCATATAAATAATATTAATAAGATAATATATAATATATTATTAATCATATTAATAAGATCGTATATGTATTTATGTATGTTTAAGTAAGTGTATTGTATTAAATATATCGTTGTCTTGCAACCCATAACACAGGCTATATATGCATAATTTGGGGCAAGATAATTTGTGTAAAAAGTGTGTCAATATTATATAACGACTACAAATTATATTTTATGTTATTAGTGATCTAATTGTAATGATAAACATCCAAATGTCGTAGTTTTCTTGAATGTTAATTCCGCCAATATATTCTGACAAATATGACATTTGGCACTACAGTAGTGCCAACTAACATTTGTGAGCATTAAACACAGTTGGTAGTCGTGGCCTATATAAGCTAGAGTGCTTAGTTCGAGTATTCATTATTATTTATTGTGAATTTGAAGGGGAAAACCCTGCCCAAATTGTGATTGCGTCAATGATTATTGTAATTCTAAGTGGAAACTGATTATATTATAATATAAACTAATTCTGAGCCTCTTGCCCGTTTGCCCCCTCTTATATAAATAAAAGAAACTGCAAAGTACAGATATTACAATTTTATTATTTGTGCTTTTCTACTCATCTACTTTTATCTGTCATTTATATAGCCACGATCAGTAATATAAGTACATACTTTATTAGGTCTTTGAAAAAGTCTATACTCTATGGGATAAATCACCAAAACAGCAGCGTTGGTTTGTTTAAACATTTAAATGTATCAATTTAAGTAAAAAAAATTGTTTATATAATTTGAGAAGATGCTACTAGGTATATTTTGGAATTTTTAATTTTCCTGCATTGGCTGTATGGGTGTACCTTTGCCATTCCTTGAAGGAAAAATGACGCCACTCGCCAGAGATAAGTAGATACTTGTATTGGTATAAAAAACATTTCCCGCCCATTTAAGCGGCAACTCGAAGACTTGTAGTATTTGTTTGTGTTTTTTTTTTAAGAAAATAAGGGACGAGACGGGCAGGTTGTTCAGCTGATAGAAATTGATACGCCCTGCCCATTACAATGCAGTGCCGCCCAGGATCCTGAAAAACCCCAAAAATTCTGAGCGGCGCTACAACTGCGCTCGTCACCTTGAGACATAAGAGGTTGAGTCTCATTTTGCCCACTAATTTCACTAGCTACGGCGCCCTTCAGACCGAAACACAGTTATGCTTACACATTTCTGCTTCATGGCAGAAATAACTCTCTAAAAATAAATAATTCATTGCAACCAACGCCGCTCGCGTTTTTTGGCCCTCTTTATACAACTGTTGAATAAAATACTAATAAATTACCAACCCCATTCGTATATTTATTTTTGATGCCTACTACTCGGCTAAGTCGAGTTAGTAAGTCTTTTGTGGGGCGATGTATATGCTTTTACAACAAGCTCCCAGAAAATATTCAAAACAAATGTATTACCTACTAGAGGTTACTATAACATAAATGACTTTCTCAATGGTACCATAGATTGAGAATGGAGCGACGGCCCTCACGCTATAAATAAGTTAAATTGTACAATATTACTTTGTAACATATTTTTTTATGAAAAATAGTTGCACCCATTCTTCTCAGGTCTGAGGCATTCGTTTTGGAATATGTTGTAGTTTTTAGCTTTCAGTAAGTGATGCCACGTCCTATTTTGAATAAAAATATTTGAATTTGATTAAGTTTAATCTTTTTTCACCATAAATCAAGAAGTTTAACTTCAATTGCCCGTAAAGCTACACGTTCTCACATTTATATCGCTAAACTTCATCCATTAAGAAATTTATAATGAGATGCAACAAAGGTTATTAGGTCATCAAGCACGTTCATACGAAGAAAGAAAAGTTTCGTAATAAAATTATGAACATTGGAAACTTTTAATTGGCTGTAATGGGGTACTTTTAGCTCTTTTTCTTTGAAAGAATTTATTGAATCGGCGGATTTTATTACTTGGTGTGGAAATTCTTGATAACTTATGATTGAAGGCAAAATATAAGGGTTTAGTTTTTCTCAAATTATGTTTACTTGAAACTTTGATTGTTTGAAAATAAGTAAAGAATTAATGAACTTTTTTGCTAGATAAATAAATATATTTATCTACACCCATGCTTTAAATCCTCTATTAAAGAACAGTTAGCTTATTACCAACATTAAAACACCCAATGTCGTAATAACCATTACATCCCCCAAACGAGTGTTGTAATGTTGTACTGAATTTCATAACAACACACCTTGGTTTTTTTTTCGATTCCTTCATGCGCAAAGACTTTCAACAAACAGCCACATACTTATTGCTCGATGCGTGGTTTCTGTATGAATTTCAAAAAAAGAACATTTTCGTTTACGCGCGTTGCACACTTCCAGAACGTGGCGCGCCGTAAAAAAAAAGTAGGTTATTCGAAACCCCGCCATTTTTCTTGAAAAAATGAGCGATTCTGTAACTTATAATGTAACATTTCTTATATTTAATATTTGTATATCTAACTTATAGGTATGCACAGCGTTGCCTTCATTTATTATTGTAAGTTAAGTAATACTACTACAATATGTGTTTACTATTACTAAAAACTATAATTTTATACATCCAAATTATAAGGGTTCAAAAGCGTATTTTTTAAAATTGCCAAATGTATTAAAATTTATATCTATACTACTATTACTATGGAATTTACTGTTATATAATTTTGAGATAAGTTGGATAGGTGAATTTGAGCCATAATTGTTTCTCATGTGATACTATTATCACACTCGGCTTCGCCTCGTGTGACAAACCCACATTCGTGTTTTAATACCCCTTATTACACAACAGTTGCATAAATAACTATTTCACCTCTCCAGCACGAAAAGGGCGCCATTGCTACGTAAAAATTCGCAGCAAAAACGCTTTTTGCTGCGGGCGTGAGGCAGTGATTTAAATTTCCAACGTGACCGTACATCCGGGAATTACTCTGCCTTAAAAAATAAACAATGCGATCCGGTGCGTTCCGAAACTCATTTAAGCCTAGCGTATTATCTCATTGTCACAAAAATTTATATGTTACTTAGCGAAATTGAGATTTATAAATTTAACTATTGCCTTTTTAAAGACTTAATATTTAAAATAAGTACTAGTAAACATTACTATCGCTTACTTAAAAATATCATGTTTGGTTTTCATAAAAATTTCAAGCAGTGCAGCTTCCGAACGCAACATCTAAATATTAGATATTTATTATTAACCTATAACACTTTTCTCGGTAGTGAAGGTGAAAAAGTTGTATGTTTCACACGAGAGCAAATTTTTTTTGTCTCGTGCCTTTAAATCACTCACTACCTCAGTAGTCTATATAAGAATCACTCGCTACGCTCGTGATTCAATTCTGAACTACTTCGCCAATTCGTGATTTAAAGTCAGCACTTGCAGCAAAAAATAACTTTGCTCACATGTTGAACAAATAACTATTACCTCGCAAAAAGTGTTGGCTGTCATGAAAAATCTCAAATAGAGTTTTTTTATGTGAAAATGAGACGAGACGAGCAGAACGTTCAGCTGATAGTAATTGATGGGCCCTGACCATTACAATGCAGTGCCGCTCAGGATTCTTGAAAAACCCAAATATTCTGAGCGGCACTACAACTGCGCTCGTCACATACGATGTTAAGTCTTATTTGTCCAGTAATTTCACTAGCTACGGCGCCCTTTAGACCGAAACAAAATAATGCAAACAGATAACTGCTTCACGGCAGAAATAGGCCATGATATGGTACACATAATCTAACCGGCATCTTGTACAAAGGAGCCTCCCACTGGTAAATAATGTATGTACTACATAAACGTCGCGTATTCCGTAAGACGCCTACATAGTAAAGTGTACATTTTTGTCTCTTTTATACACGCTTTAAAAGCAGAGACAAATACAATTGATTTACGGCCGTTCCCAATATTCAGTCTATCTCTTACTTGAGATAAAAATCGTAACTATCGTTGACTTTTCTGTCCCAATAAGCTTATCAACGGTAACTTACCTTATCCGTATTCGCTGTCTGTCAATGGGACGACCGCGACGTATAGCTTACCAGCGATATAAGGCGATAAGAATGACTTATCGGGTAGCTGACAGTAGAAGGTAGTAATTTATCTCTATCTGTAGATAGTATATTGGGAACGATCGTAAGACATTCTGAAATAGGAAACAAAGATGAAAAACAACACAATCTAAAACTGATCTCCATTCTGATTTTAATTCGATTTGTTGGGTTTTTTTGGTACTTTTGTTCAAATCATAATAATTTATCCATATTCGCTATAGCACAACTAACGTTATAAATATTTATTCATTTAAATAAATTATCGAAACGGATTAAGATAACGATTATCACTACTTATAACTTACAAGCCAATTACGCAGAGTATCTAGAAATTATATGTTCGTCGAAACCAACTTATCCAATTGATCATTTTAATTGAATATCCAGTTCTAACTTCGAAGTTGTGGCAGCAATGGGGCTAAAATTCCAGTTAAAATTAATTATAGATATTAGTTTCACAATTATTCTGCAAATTTCTCGCCTTTTTAGCTTTTCCTTATTAATTCAATATTAATACTAATATTTTAATGAATTGAACTGAAAATTGTAAAACTACCTAACTATTATTTTGTCATAATATATAGTATAATATTTTATTATATATGTTTATATTAAAAAATGTTTTTTTTCCTACTTTCTAAAAAGGCATTTTATTTTTTTCTCGAAAAATTGATTCCTTTAGAATTTTTTTTATGTTATTTCTAATAACTACTAGATACTACTACCGCTTCGGAAACAAATGGCGCTCTGAGAGAGAAGAAGCGGCGCAAGAAACTCTCCCAGCATTCTCTTTTTGCGCTCTTTTCAATAAAAATATACAATATTGTACAGTCATTTCTATCGCTATGAAATAATCACAATCTAGTCCCAGGCTGTCCGATCATTTAGATATTCAGCAATGGAGTAATAGGATTTACGACAGAGCCATTTCTTTATAAAACATTTAAAATTATTTATAGATAATGCCTGAACAGTGGCTGGGACTTTTTTATAGAAGTGTATACATTTACCCTTAAAGCTATTATGTATCTTATGAAGCCTACAAGAATTAGTTACAAGCAATCCCTTATTTATAATAATAATGAAAATCACTATTAAGAGCAAAAAGGTGACGATTTTTGTGAACGTATATATATTTTCATAAATGTACTGACAATGAACAGTCATAATATTTATTTCTTTAAATTTTTCTTTGAGGGACTGTCTATAACCAAGCTGATATATAGCACGAACAGCTGTCTTTTGCAGAGCAAACACTATATCAATGTCAGCAGCATGACCCCATAGTAAAATACCGTACGACATGATGCTGTGAAAATAACTGAAGTATACTAATCCAGCGGTCGTAACATTCGTGTACTCTCTAATCTTTCTAACTGCATCATTCTAGCGTACAAGATCGCGTAGGTAATCACTATTTATCTAAATTAAATTTGTTAATTTCCACTGCGAGCACAACCATTTTGTACACGATATCTTATATATAAACGAGAATTTCATGTGTATATATAATATGAATCTAGGAAACGGCACCAACGATTTTCATAAAATATAGTATACAGGGGATTTCGGGGGCGATAAATCGATTTAGCTATGTTTCAATTTTAAAAAATGTTGTTTTATCCGTGCTTTAATGAGAAACAGCTACTATAACATTAGAATACAAAGGTAAATCTCGCAACTATATACAAGACTATAATAGCTCAGATCATAGCGCATTGGGTGATCCGGAAAGCAGAAGACCCCGGTTCGAATACAGATGTCGTATTAGTTTTTTTTTTTGTTAAAGTTTTGTATGTGCTTAAAAATCCGAGCAAGGCTCGCTCGTCCGGATATTTTCTATTTAAATAAAATACTTTTTAATTGAATTAAAACGCGTATAATTGTAACTGTGTTTACAACTATGACAAATACTAACCCTGTCAACCGCAGTCCTCGTGTAAACGTGCTCTAGAAAGGTAACTTTTACACAAAAACGACTGTAAATCACAATTACGCGGGTTTTAACTAAATTTTATTTAAATGTGGAACACTCGCGTTAATCATAGGAAATAATACGATATTACTATGCAGGAAGTATTTGGGCGCAATTGTTTCGAAACACATTTGATACGAGTAACGTACTAGTAGATATTTTCTTTGCTATGTATCAATTAGTTTTGTTTCCATATTTACCAGTTATTATGTAAATCTATTAAACTTCAACAAACTTATTCGTTTTGAGTAACGAATCTTTTAGATTTCCTTATAAATAAAGGGTTATATTTAATCACAACACTAATTGTGACACAAACTAACAACAAGTGTGGATCTAGCAAACATTGTTGTCATTGAATGAATTAGTTGTATTGCGAATAAATGTGTATTTCTAAGTCAAAAAAATATATGATCCGGCTGAGTTATCACCAATAAATATATATTAAAACCTTCTTCGAAACACGCTGCCTCTTTTTGGTATGAGTATTATTTCGATCGGTTCAGTAGTTTTTGCAGTATAACCGAAGGAAAAAACGGCTCTCCATTTATTAGAATAGAGGATGAAATTTAGATAAAGGATTGGTCTCCGCTGCGCCCCAACAGGATACCGTACTATCTAAGAATCACAGCTTTTTATTAAACTACTTTAAAAAAGGAGGAGGTTCTCAATTCGTCGGTATGTTTTTGTTATGTTTGTTACCTCAAAACATTCGACTGGGTGAACCGGATTTGATAATTCTTTTTTTATTGGAAAGGATATACTTCATAGATAGTTTGGTGAGAGTTTGGTTAGGTGGGGATGATATCCTAACTTTTGGCGTGTCGTGCGAAGGTAGAATTCGGCGGCAGGAATCACGTTAAACAGCTCTTCAGCAATATTTAATATGTAAATAGGTACTAATTCAAAGTTAACTTCATAACAAACATAGCAGGTACATAAATATTAATTGAAAAAGTTATTTCGAAATCGTGCACATTGAGAACTTTATGTTGGCTTGCAAAAACAGTTTTTTGTTCAATTGCGGTTCATTGTTGTTACTAAATAAAGTTATGAGGAGTTGTCTTAAATGTAGAACATTAAGTGCACTCCGTTTCAGTTGGCCTGAAAACTGACTGACATTGTACTCTTTGATTACTGGCTTTTGCTAATAAATTTTGTTTCGAGGATTTGAAAATAATTTTCGTATTGATGCCGTGATGGAGTTGGTAAATTGGCATGAGGCTTACGAAGTCCATGCCCATCGCAACTAACGGCCGTTCCCAAGATACTATCTACATATAGAGATAAATCAGTACCTTCTACTGTCAGTAATTAGTTGTCAATAATCTGAAGCTGTCCCAATATACCCGATAAGTCATTCTTATCGCCTTATATTGGGACGCTTGAATTGCAATTTCCATACAAACTTCTATCACTGGTACGTATAGCTAATACGTCGTCCCATTGACAGACAGCGTGTACGAATAAGGTAAGTTACCGTCGATAAGTTTATTGGGACAGAAAAGTCAACGATAGTAACGATTTTAATCTCAAGGAGGCCATAACCGGAGATAAACTGAATATTGGAAACGGCCGTAAGTTGTCACTCCGTTTCAGTTGGCCTAAAAACTGACTGACATTATACTCTTTGATTGCTGGCTTTTGCTGATAAATTTTGTTTCGAGAATTGGAAAATAATTTTCATATTTATGCCGTGATGGAAGAGTGGGTAAATTGGCATAAGACTTACGAAAGCGTTTTTACCAGTGAGAGGCTCCTTTGCACAGGATGCCGGCTAGATTATGGGTACCACAACGGCGCCTATTTCTGCCGTGAAGCAGGTCTCAGGGTGTTTCGGTCTGAAGTGCGCCGTAGCTAGTGTAATTACAGGGCAAATGAGATTTGGCATCTTATCTCTTAAGGTGACGAGCGCAGTTGAAGTGCCGCTCAGAATTTATGGGTTTTTTATTAATCTTGAGCGGCACTGCATTGTAATAATATAATAATAATAATGATATTGACACACTTTTTACACAAATTATCTTGCCCCAAGTTAAGCATATATAGCCTGTGTTATGGGTTACAAGACAATGAAATATATCATACAATATGCTTACTCAAACATACATAAATTCATATAAACATACACAAATACATTTAAACATCCATGACTCGGAAACAAACATCCATATTCATCATATAAATGCTTGCACCTACCGGGATTCGAACCCGGGACTTCTAGCTTAGTAGGTAGGATCGCTAACCACTCGGCTATACAGGTCGTAATGGGTAGGGCGTATCAATTACCATTAGCTGAACGTTTTCATAAAAAATAAGGCAACCGCCCATGGCTATAGCAAGGATACATAAAACGTTCGGGAAAACCGCAGCCGGTAATTGATTCGCGGCTGTGTCAGGCAAGAAGCTCCTCGCACAATGCAAGGTTGTAAATTGCCAGACGTCGACAGAGCCCTTATGTTGCATCCAAACGATAATACATTACTGACAAAAAACCTCCTCTCTGCTGGTATTGCAAAAGCTTTTCCAGGGATGCTGGTCGGAAGACATGGAGGCTAATCTATCCAAACTAATCTATCATAATACCTAGTATAGTAATATCACATAATAATTTTACCAGGGAAAACACAAAGTGATAAGCGTACGGGTTTCTTAACATAAAATTCCTAACATACAGCATTACAGCTATTTTAAAAATATTTCTCAAAGAGATTTTATATTTCATGCTCAAGTCTCGAAGGAAAATGATCTCTTTTAGGACAGAGACGACGCTACCGAGGGAAGATGTTTATTTTATATTTGAATAAGTATTGAACCACCTAAAGAACTAACTGTATACGCAAACCAATGATGAACTTTTTCAAACCAATATTTATTACTTTGATTCAAGGAACAAGAATATTCTGTTGAGTACATAATCATTACTTTCAACTAGTGGAGTAGATTTAGTTTTGTTCATTACATTAGTATATTTTAGTTTTTATTTTATATGTATACGCATTATATTTAAAAAGGTTTTACCGTTACGTTATTTTTCCTTATGAAGGATGGTTTATCATAAGGGAAAATGAACCATAATTCGCTTTCATTCTGGCGACGTTTCTGTGATAACTATATTGTTGCAACAAACATGAACTACGGTGATCAATTACCAGTAAGGCAAAACACCCGTTTAAAAAAATGTATGAATAAAACAAACGCGTGTAAACAAAAATGAAAGAAAATGATGGCACGTAAGTTTTTTTTAAACGAGCCAAATGTAAGGTTACATATTAAGATTGATTACATATTGTGCATATAGCCATACAATCTACATCAAAATTATAATTTAATTGTAAAATTCATATATTTTATACCCAATTTCTGGCGACATCATAGGACGGGTCGTCCCCTTCCCTAAAATATAGTTAAGGTTTGGTTTGTTTGGTATTGGTTGTGTTTCTTGCTACTTCTTCTCATTACCTCAACCCTTTATGAAGTAGCGGTAGATTCAATTAGAAAAAAATTTTTTTTTGACATTCATAAGTGTCATTACACCGTGACCTACACAAATAAAGTGATTTTGATTTGATTTGATATAATTATTGTGAATTATAAACAAGTTTAAAACAATAAGTGTTTTTTCTCTTAATTAGGGATACATTTATTTATGTCGTGTAACCTTTAAATGGTTTTCCATTTTTGAAATAGCGTTCTAGAACAGTACACGTGGAACCGGAACAGAGCTAGTTGCTATCAGCCTAGCGAAAATCTAATAAAAAAGTGATTCACTCAATTGTATGAAACGTGCAGTCATTAATAGACTGACAGATGACGGAATATAATCTAATAAAAAAACGGAGGTAGCTGAAATTAGCCGGATTATATTCGTTGCCGATCGCCATATTGTAATTACTACAGGCGGGGCTCTAGGTAGGACCGGTTGGTCCGTGGTGTCATATCCTGAGCTATCCTGCTGTAGTGCGATCGAGCCCGCGTAGTGTCGCGAGTGATCTGCGGACTGCGGCAGGGTGGTAGGTCCGTGGTTGGCTTGCGCCCACCGCTCAGCAAGGTCGAGCCCGCTGTTAGTGTCCAGTGAGCGTCCATCAGCCAGCGCCGAGGAAGCAGTCGTGTCCTAGGAGACTAGGTCACGTGGAAGTCCTCTTATGTCCGGCGGTCGTCGATGGTATGGCGCGATGCCACGCAAATGCCGGGATCGCGCTCCATCAGCACGTGCGAACACAGAGGTTCTCAGGTGACGAACGAAGTCGTCCAGACTCTCCATGCGTAGGTCTCTGGAGATGACCTGATTCCTTACGAAGCTGCGCTCGCAGCGACTTGCGACCCGTCTCGCTTGTTAGCGCGAACCGGGTGGTGGCCACGTAAATGAGTCGCGTGCGAACGTACGCCTTGTGGAGGCACAGGCAGCAGATATTTCAAACTTATGTCCAATGACTGCATGTTTCATACTAAACTAAATATCAATTTTTACTGAAGCAGTCCCACCTCTTATTACGTAGTACTTACATCCTCTTTGGTTGCTATTATATAGAAATGTTTTCTCACGTTGTTCCCAATCTCTGTCTACAGGACAAAGTAATCACAACGGATTTTATTTTAATTAAACAAGAACACAATATTGTGTAACCTGAGCAGAATTAAGAGCGGGATTTATTCGGATTTGTTAAATAAATAAGCTTGTATACTCTTTGGTATTAACCTGGTTTTGTTAGAATATTTTTCTTGTTTTAAAATTTGAAATAACTGTTCTTATATAATCTGTAATATCATAATAAATATATTTATTATTATTAGTATTTGAGCAGTTAATTTATTGAATTAGACGTTATTTTGCGGAAATCTATAATTATTCACATGAAGTGAGCCTTCTTGAGCGTAAATTCCATTAAGATTCATCTTTAATCGATTCGGCATGTGTTTTGCCTCTACACGAGGCATCCTCAAGAGATGTTGACTTGCCAAATTCTGACACGAGACTGTTTTCATCAGTCTCATTGCAGATTCATTTCCTTCAGTTTTACCCCTTTCCGGGACATTCTCAAGAGAGGACTCGAGAGAAACTATACTAGTTTATTCCGGACTGTTGCCATGGGTTACTTTTATACAAGATAATGAATTAAGACTTGCACGACACAGAACAAAAAAAATACACTTTTTGAGACAAGACTGCTTAGCTCCACATATTTAGGTGTAGGTAATTACATAGTGCTAACATAACTTTTATTTTTATTACAGACATAATGTTTACTAATATTTTTTTTTATATTTATTAATTTTATATTAAGTACCTATTAGTGTTTGTGAGCTTAGAAGATGTTTTGGTTTTCTCTCACAGTTAAATAAATAACTTTCAAAAAATAAGTTTTACACTAAATCCTTATGTACTTAATATACAAATACACGCCTTTTCATCCTGTGACAATGTTTTTATTCAAATAAATGTGTAACAATCGTGTAAATCCTTTGATTTCTCTTAAAATACAAAATAAAAGTATTTATGAATAAAATAGTGAAAATACGTGAACTCAATGGTCAGATTTGATTTGTTAAAATCCTACGCAGGCGATGTCGCGGTCGGCTACTAGTTAGACACAACAATACACTTATTTATTTAGTTCATCTTGTACTTGTTTCTGTTATTTGATTGCTGTGAACATTGCAGTTGTGATAGTATTGTAAAAATACCGTCGTGCGTTGTGAAAAAGAGTAAAAACGATTCTATAAAAGTATTTGTGGCCATATATGATTATTTAAGGGAGAAAATATTGTGTAACTGGTATCCCCCGTCACCGCACAAACACGAGCATAAATGTGCTTCACTTCCTAATATCACGGCGCAGAGTCCTTCTTTATTTACTCGTCCTTGCAATAACCTAATATTTTATATTTATAATTAATATGTTCAATAGAAAGTGAAAGTGAATATAGAAGTACCAGAAAAATAACATTGTTTGATTATCCGATCCCAAGTGTGGGGGCGCCACGCGCTACAGTATCAAAAATCGTAAGTCCACAGAACTGATGTGTTTAAATAATGCACATAATAAAGTCATAGAACAAACGCACATGCATAGAATAATAACGCTCAGAACGATAGTTTCATTCATTGTCCCTGTAAATATAGAAGTAACATTATAATTAATGTGTGTGTGAGCGTCACGTACTTACATTCGCCAACACGCACACAGACAGACAAATAATGTTGCAAGTGAACAGACATTTCCCTAAATCAGTAAATTGTAAGAAATACTAGGTTATATGTAATAAGAAAGAAGAAATAAAATGTAAATTAAGAATTTAGTAAAAACATTACATATTTAATTATTGTTGCAACAATTTTTGAAGTGTAAGTAAGGAAGTTCTTTAGAATCGTTGTTTTTTTGAATTTGATGAAACGAAAAAGCGAGACGTAAGAGGCGCCGTTCCCAGCTATATCCTCGAGAACCTCGAGTACGATATCCATATTGTTCAAATCATAATTTTGCGCACGGTTATCTTGGATTTAAAAAAGCAAAATGATGCGTAACCAAAAATCGTGACAATTTGCTATAAAATTTCTCTCATACGTCGATAAAGAAGTTTCACTTCAAAAACATACAGACGTATTGAGAACCTTTTTTGGCTGTTAATGTTCTCACGAGCTCAACTTTTCTGAACGTACGGTAATTCAGTAATTTAAAAGAAATATTTATAGTGACTGTTCAAAGAGCTTAGTTTAAGCCTAATTGAATTAAGATTATTTGACTTTGACTTTGAATACTTATAACATCATGTAGCGTCGAACATTATAGCCTCCTATCAATATCTACCAATAAACACAAAAAACTATCCCAGCGGAGGTAACTCGGGGTATATAGTATATTCATAGCTGGCAACATATTTTTTAATGGCGTCTGTTTTTTTTTTTCAAAATATTTTGCTGTTTTGACGAATGCATTAGCTTAAATTAAAAGTTGTTAATGTTGAAATAGTATTTAGGTGTGAACTGTGATTTTCTTATCATAGTTTTTATTATAAGACGCTTTGTGACAACGTTTCACTGCAGAGTACCTAAGTCATTTTTCAATTAAATTTCGCGCACTGATTGTCCTGGAAGTTGACAGAATGACACTGACGCGGCGGGAACCGTATGTGGTCATTAACAACCACATTGAAACTGCTTCATTTCGGTTGGGCCTACTCACGTTCTAAGCGTTATTATTCTAGAAAATTTATTGAAATAAAAATATTACTTTACGGAAATCCATAATTATCCAAATGATTTGAGTTTTATTTATTGTTAATTCCGCCAATGTTTGTCTTTAAGCAACTCTGTCTTTAATCTATTCGACACGAGTTTCTCCTCTACACGAGGCATCCTCAGGACTTGTAGTCCCGTCTGAGTCTCGTCCCAGATTTTGGCGAGACAACAAGTCCTGAGGATGCCTCGTGTAGAGGCGAAACACGTGTCGAATTGTTTAAAGACAAATATTGGTGGAATTAACACTAAAGAAAACTTAAATCATTTGGGTTATTATTCTAAACGCCCACGTTGTTTTTTATGGTTTTAGTTTAGTTTAATAAATTTTGTGTTTGTTTTTTTCCAATTTTTAATGTTTTTCTTTTTCTTTTCAGTGTCAGAAGAGCATCGACTTATCGATTAAGTAACTCAATTTCCTATCCTGGCCAGAAATTAAAATAAAATTCCTTGAAACATGTTCAAAGCGTCCAATAAGCTAGACGTCTTTCGTGGTGTTATTTTCCTTCGTGACGTTAAAATATTCTGGTATATCGATAGATTCATATGAAGCATATGAAAACTAAAATACAGCAATTTCATCATTTTAATAATTCACAGTATATTTGATAAAATAGCAATACTAATAATAGAAGCCAGGCACTGCATTCTTAATTCAATATATTAGCACCGCCATCGTACAAGTTTCCTGATAATGACATTTTGTAAAGCACAGGAGCGTAAATTGTGTTCTATATTTGAAGTATAACCAAACTAAAGCTTTATGCTTTTACGATCATTTATTTTTCATTTGCAATAAATTCTTCTTTGATGTCTTTGGCGAGAAAAAAAATACAGTACTTTTATTGTATTATAGTTAAATTACACTTGTATTCAAGCCCTTATTTCAAAGTGCTTTGAAAAATATTTACAGCAAGGCAAAAGGTAAAAACAGACACATATAGTAATCAAAAATTTCAAATGAAAATTGATAGAATTTGGTCATGTTTTGCGGTAATCCATTGCTATATTGTTTATAAATGAAGATATTTGGTTAGTTTAATATCTTAATATATATATATATATATATCTTTTGTGCGTCTGTTGTAACTGAACTCCTCCTAAATGGCTGGACCGATATTAATGAAACTTTCTGTGTGTCTTCAGGTGGTTTCGAGAATGGATTACATTCACAATTGAACTACCTCCTAAACGGCTGGACCAATGTTGGTGATGTTTTTGTGTGTTCCAGTGAATTTGAGATTGATTTAGATTCTCAATCCCGTCCATATAATATAATTCTCCTGCTCATGTGTATGTTAGTGAATTCCTGCTAACGGCTGCAACGATTTTTCAAAAATCAAGATTTCAAGACGAGTGTACAGGACAACGTCTGTCGGGTCCACTAGTTTCATATAATAACTTTGGCGCTGAAACAAGTTTTTCGCCCTCTTTCATTAGTACTTGGCAGAATTAACACAAAAGATTATTATTCATAACATTTTTCAGAAATTGTAAATGTTTTTGGCTTGTCGCAAATCACCGCAAAAAGTTTATTGCGGTTTGTCTACGTGTTACTTAATACAGTAGTGGTAATAACGGCGGACGTATGACATCGTAAAGTGCGACAGTTATTGCATTTGATAGTGTCTGTCTGAGACTCGGTCGTCCACATAAAACCGCTAGCAACAACTCTCTTACTTTCCTGTCAACAATATGTTCTGGCATCTGGCACTTAATGTTTAAAACTTGTCTAGCAGTCCCGATTTCGAAATTAACAGGTGCATCATTACTACTTTTCTATTTTATAATATTCCTAGTGAAAAGGGGTGCACTTAGGGGTAGATATATATATATATATATATATATATATATATATATATATATTATATAACCAATATATATTTATATATATATATATATATATATATATATATATATACAACGTGAATCAGAAAGGGTATAACATACCTTCAATGGTACGTTATTTGGGTCATATGCAATAGTATGGTGATGTTTAAGTTTTAATAAATAAATTATAAATAAGAAAAAAACTTCCTTACGAAATAAAAATATTATATTTCAATTTCTTTTCTTAGACAACCTTAACTTATAAAGAGACTGCCAGTTTTAGGCGGGGCCTTTGTTTATAAACAGAATGAGTCACCTACCTATGAACTTAAACATAAACAATAATCTATGATTAAGGAGTATGCACACTACATGAAATATGGCTTGTGTCTATGTATTTATTCATTCATTTTTACTTCCTGTTATTGCGAAACAAATAAACAAAATAAGAATTTACATAACATTACACAGTTTCACATCTGTATTCCTGAAGAGTTAGAGGTGCATTTTTTCCACCCACGTTTCACAATGTTTAATCCCACGTAATAGGGGGTGAGCATCTACATTTCTGAACTATGGGCTGCTAGTGAGAAGTTTACTACGAAAAACTCAATAACTGCCCCATTCCAGGCCGGGTAGAAAACCCGGTCCGGGAATGGAGTACCTATTATTAATACGAGGATGGTCAAAGATATCCATATTTCACAAAAAAAATCCGTGAATAACAATTTCTTAATAGGAGTCTATTAGAATTATCTTTATTGGATAAAACATTTTTGAATTTAAATGTCAAGTCTCATTTGCCCAGTAATAACAACAGCTACAGTGCCATTCAGACCAAACCATAATAATGCTTACACATTTTTGCTTCACGACAGAAAAAGATGACGTTGTGGTACCCATAATCTACAATTACAAATTTGGAATTATTTTCAATGTAACTTGACGAAAACTTCAAATAATTCTACATTGAAGTGCTTACGTAATAACTTATCAAAAATGTGAACTCTTTTAATTTCGAACATAATAAACAAATCTTGAATTATAAATGCTGCAGTGTGTAGGGTGCCTTTAGAATAGACATTTACACACACACAGAGCAGTAAATATCGTGTTTCAAAGCACAATTGAAGGCAACACATGGTTATAAATAATTAATTTTATCTAATAAGCAATATTTGTAATATAATGCTGTTTGATGGATTTACTTCGAACACCTAGTAAAAGGCGTTATGCTCGATAAGTGCTAAAAACCTAATACAGAAAATATTTTGAAAGAGACATTGAAAACGAAAAAATATCATACTGTCACTGTTAAATATTCCCATGATAAATATTCGTTAAAAAAACACCTTAAAATAAACATCAATTCCTGCCTTATAATCGATAGATGAAAATTTTTAAAGTAACAAAAATCTTATTTTGCAAATTGAAAAATGTTATATTTTTATTAAATTAATGTATTGTCATCGGTCTTCGATTAATCTGAAGTTTGCAATAAATCTGGCCGTTTAAAGTGGGTCAAATTTGCGCCTAAATGAGTCGGTTACAAACAAACATACATACAGGTGAAGCTAATAAAAAGCGTGTAAGAAGACATAGTAGACGTAGACGTATACTTGACTCAATGGTGTCTAAAACCACGATACAGAAAATATTACGAAAGAGAATTTAAAACGGAAATATGAGATCTTTCAACTTAGAAGTAACAATATTACAGATCTCATTTCTCACAAAAAAAAACACATTATTTTGCCAAATTTATTTGTGTGTTAAAAGGTTATTATTAATTAAATGACTTTATATACGATGCTGCACCTTCGGAACAGAGCAATCACCATCAGGCTGAAAAATATTTATTTGTAACTAAAAAATAAATTTTCAATCTGGCACCTTGGACTACTCAGCCAATATGACTTAAAAACAATGTAATTAAGGATTCATTTTCAGTCTTATTCCGCTATCGGCTGTGATGCAACATACGATAGAGGGACGATAGAATTTGAGGCAACATAATAAAAGTTTCACTTAAAGAAGTCAGTTTCAGTTATGCGCCCATTATTCGCAGCTCTGAGGCATCATACTTCCGATGTTTAAATCAAAATTAAACAAAATTATTTGAATAATAAGTTAATTCACTTACTTAGTATTCAGGGCATATTATGATGAGAGTGAAGTATAAATAATGGACAAGGGTAATAAAATAATACAACTGCGAGGCAGTATTAAAAAGCACCAATATAACTTTTAAGGTGAAGTGAGTCCCAAACACCGCGTTTTGACTATACGGAAAATCAATTTTATGGCAAAAATACATCGAATTTTAAATATTTTTTGATGACATAAGTTTAGGATTATTGTTATTAAGTTATAGGAGTCGAAACACGATTGACTAAACTTGACTCGATACAATAAAATGGCAAAGTTTCCTCTAAATCTTCATTTTTAGAGAGATACTTCAATGGAAAAACCAGTTTTATTTGTTAGTTATTTAACAATTTTCAATGAAATTTCATTTACATGTTCCTTTATAGATACTTCACTTGATTGCGGCTTACGTGTAAGCTAAGCAAAAAAGTTAATAATTTAATTTTTAATTTTTATTCATTGTAAGTGAATTCACTCTACATTATTTTCAAGACTAAACGTTATGCCATCGCTTTAGTTACACAAATGAGGATGTAAAGTTACCGTAATTCCCAGAATTTCATATCACGATCGTTAGTGATATATTTCCGAGAAACCGATAGAGGAATAATTTACATGTGTAAAGCGAACGGTATAATTTATGGATGTAATATACGTCTATAGATGGCGGGTGGAAGCATAACAGCAGTTACCTCATCATCATGTATGATGAGAATCGTAGCATTAGTTGTAAGTGGAATTCATCCAGCATGCAGTTCTCAACAGCCTATCGAAACTCTCGATATACTCGATTGTATGAAACGCGCTGTCATTGATAGCAAAGAGGATGTAAATACTAGGTACGTAATAAGAGGCGGGGCTGCCTAAATAAAAATTGCAAATTTAGTTTCGTATGAAACGTGCAGTCATTTGACATATGTTTGAAATAGTATCAAGTACATTAACGCGATTAGTCACGAAGAATAATCCGGCTAAGTTTGAAAGAGATTAGTGGCTTAAAATGTAGTGAATTTCGATTATCTTCTTTTCTTTACAAGATTATAGCCATCATCTGTCAATCAATCAAACTAAATTTCAGTTTTTACTCAGGCAGTCCCATTACGTAGTATTAACATCCTCTTTCTCCGGGCAAACAACCAAATATTGAAACTTATTTCGGATGTTTAGTGAAATTTCAAATTTTACAAACAAAAACAACATTTTACTAACTTGTTTCTTTTTCTGAAATATTTCTTAATACAAATAGTACAGCCAAAGAGTTTTTCCCCGACCTTTTATTATGTTGCTTATTGTAGAAACGAAAATTTTAAACAGTCCAACGTTTTCTGTTCCAAGAATTGCATAACAAGCTCGCTATTGAAATATTTCCCAAAACCTATAAAGGCATAATTATTCCACTTTTATAAATCACAGTTGCATCGCGCGATATCGTCCGTGTAGATGCTATAAAGCAACAAAAATATATATGCATGATCTACCGTGGTTATAATTGCAAAATTCGAATGAGATTTCTTCAGTAGTGCACCCGCCGCCAGACCGCACCATAGTATCGCGCACTCGTTGTCCAAATTATGTGGTGTGGAAGACAAAATATTATGAACGATGCGGGACTCGCACCTACGACCTCGGGCTTTCGGTGCCAGTGCTCTGCTAACTGAGCTAACCGTTCGAGTGACGTATATCCACTGTAAAGTAGATTCAGTAGATGAAGCCACAACCTGACAGTTGAACAAAGCATACAAGATTTTATACGACCTCACTCGAACGGTTAGCTCCGTTGGCAAAGCACTGGCACGGAACGCCAGAGGTCATGGGTTCGAGTCCCGCATCGTTCATAAAATACTGTTTTCAAATTTTATTTGTGTAAAATCCATTTGCTAGTTTTCGTTGAAAGTGTAACAAACATCAACACATCCATACAAACAAACTTTCGCAATTATAATATTAGTAGGGACAAATATTCATATATTTTGAAATAAAATTGATATTTTGAAACAAGTTAAAGATATGTTTTAAAACAGCTCCTATTGACACCTTTGCAAAGGATACCAGCTAGATTATGGGTACCACAACAGCGCCTATTTCTGCCGTGAAACAATAATGTGTAAACATTATTGTGTTTCGGTCTGAAGGGTGCCGTAGCTAGTGAAATTACTTGGCAAATGAGACTTAACGTCTTTTGTCTCAAGGTGACGCGCGCAATTACTACAATTGCGCTCGTTGAATTTTTGAGGTTTTTTAAAAATCCTGAGCGGCCATGCATTGTAATGGGAGGGCGTATCAATTACCAACAGCTGAATGTCCTGCTCGTCTCATCCCTTATTTTCTTTAAAAAAAAACATTTCTACACTAAATAAAAAACTAAAGTAAATATAATATGTATAATATACTTCTGTATACTATATTTATACTACAGTTGCAAGATGTTCAACCAACCGTGAAGTTAAGAACGATTCTGTTTGAAATGCTAATGTGACCTGATCTTACAATGGAACACATTATTTGTATCTTACTTTTAAAATATCTTTAAAACTAGATCAACGTTGTGCAAATGGTATCATCATGGACTAGTAAAAAGGTAAGGACTCAGTGTCACCTAACATAACAGTGTAGCACCAAAACAAGCCGATTAACGTGTAAATACATAGCCCCACGCACACACTTACACTACTACAGGCCGATAGGCGGCCATTATGAGAATTGTCATCGTCTGTGACAGATCAGTTTGCGTCTCAATAAAATATTTTAAAAATGCCGTCGTGCGTTGTGAAAATGTGTAAAAACGATGATATATATAAGTATTTGTAGCCATATATGATTATTTAAGGGAGAAAAATTTATATAACTAGTATCTCCCGTAACCGCAGACACACTAGCATAACGATGCTTCACTTTCTAATATCACGGCGCGGAGTCCTTCTTTTTTTACTCGTCCGTGGGTATTATGAGCGAGTTGATTAAATTATTTCACCTCCTCGAAGACGTGCCTTTGGTCACAAGGCAAAATATTATATCCCAGCAATGCGTCAATGTTAGGCGATAGGCATTTTCTTAATCATTGGATAGGGCGAATAAGACCCATTGCGTGGCCTGCGAGCAGTCCGGACTTAACGGCGGTTGGTTTCTATGTCTGGGGTCACATGAAATGCTGAACTCAAAGCAAGGATTATAAGCGTGGCAAATGCGATACGGGATAATCATTTCGAGCAAGAACTTTAATTAGACTAAATTACAAAATGTCTTAATTGTAACATAACATTAATTGTTATTACTACTAAACCGTGAGTTGTTCTAAATTTTATTTAGAATTTGTTTTTTTGTTTTATTTACAATGAGTTTAGATTTTAATTATATTTATGGAATTTTTAAGGAACAACCTTTAGTTTATTAGATAATTTTTTTCTTCAGTTTCAGGTAGAAGAGCTAAGAAAATGGTCATATTTTTAAAATAATCTGCTCGCCAAGTTGCATATCGATTCATTTTTGGTACTAAGGCATTTTAGTGAAAAACCTCTAAAAAAATATGGAAATAATATCGTTTTTCGTCTCGCATTTTTAAATTCGGACCATAAATTATTGTTTTAATATTGATAAATAACCAGTGTTTAATCGTTTTTCATAAACCATAAGAAAAAATTATGTTTGTATTGATACTTTTTTAAATTAATTGTTGCATTTTTGACTTATAAGAAACCTGATAACTCAAAAATGCTTCACTTTTGCAGAACGCATAGTGGGTAAAAATTATTGCAGATAGTCACCCCCAAAGAGACTACTTCCGTAGTAAATACTACGTAATAGGAAGTGGGAGATCTGCCTAAGTAAAAATTGAAATTTAGTTTACTATGAAACGTGCAGTGATTTGACATATGTTTGAAATAGTAGTAATTACAGTGTGGCGATTGGCGACGAAGTATTATCCGGCTAAGTTAGAAAGCGAACAGTTGCTTAAAACGTAGTGAATTTTGGTTATCTCCGTTTTATACTAGATTAAAGCTGTCATCTGTCAATCTATCAATGACTGCACGTTTCATACAATCGAGTGAATTGCTTTTTTCTTAGAGTTTCGCTAGGCTGGTCACCCTCTATCACCCGCTAATGAGAAATAGGTAGAATAACCAATAACCCTGTATATTTTATTAGAAATTAATAGATCAAGTATTAACATCGTAACAATTCTTGTTATTTACTGCTTTGTTCTACACAGGGGCGTGCATATTATATGTATAGGCAATTAGGCAGTGTCTACCTCGTTATAAAACGAAATATATATAGCACTAGTGTTAAAGTTGAATTAGTTTAATTTAGTTCCGTTATTTTATAACCAAAGTTCTATTAAACACGCATTTATACAATTTTTCCTTACGCTAGATACCTATAGCACGGTCACGGACTAAGCAAGTGAAGCTAGTTTTAGCTAACCTTTATGCTAGTGTGTGTGCGGTTACGGGGTATACCAGTTACACAATTTTTTTTTAATTATCTTCATATATTATTAATTATAACACGGACACTTCAGGATATCCCGTTATTTATCATAAAAACCGATGATAACATAGTTTAATAATAGATATACTTATGTTACATTCGCATTCATACGCAAATTATGGTTCAAATATTTTAAGCTACACATATTATTATGTTAAAGTAAGTTAAGTTGAATATTCATTAATTGATTTTTTGTTTATATAGAGAGACCTGTAACAGGCTGTTATATGTAAACTAATTTTTAAGACTCATTTGTAAAATTTATGCTGTTGGTCTATTCAATAAATAAATAAGAATATATCAGATTAAGCAGTGAATAACACAATTATAACAATATGATATGATAAAATCCAATTACAATATTATTTAAAATGATTTCAAAGATAGATTAGGTTTACACTATGTGAGTGTAATTAAACGTTTATAATATTGCACTCTTTATTTAACTCGATTGCAGATAACATTTGGAAAAGCCATACTTTCCACAATTCCTTGATATTTTAGACATTCAGTGCGAGTCTCGCTCTTCGTTCTTAAATGTTAGCAGGACTCTAATGCAAGCATTGCTATTGCAATCCCTAACATTGTTCAATTCGCAAAGGCATTTTCCATGTTCAAAGTAGACTATTATCGATATCTGTAAGTATGAGAATTTTCTTTAAAGTCGGTAATATGAAATTAAATAATATTAGAAGTTTCTCAACTTAAAACTTGCAAGCTCTACTGCAGAAATGCGCTTGAATCGTATTCATCATTAAGGTTTTAATCCTTAAATATTCTGTATCATAAAAACCCTAGTATTTGATAATTTTCATTAATTAATTAATTTGATTTTCGAACTACTAAATTAACCGCGGTTTTATCAAGAGCTTTTATTATGTTAGCTGGTGACGTTTCATATTTATCGAAACAATTTTTACTGCCTAAAACTTTTTTAGTAGCAAATATGTAAGAAAACAATGTGGCTCCTGCTTTGTTAAGGCAACTGAATTTTAATACGAATTGATAAGAATTATTTATCATGAGGGTGTCCACATATATATTAGTGATTTTCCTAGACTTATAAACATATGCATAAGTATATGTATTCAAATTTCATATCGATTATTATTATAATTTTTTTGGTTAATTACGAAATTTGTAGAAGTTAGAAATAAAATTTGAAATTAAAAAAATATTGAGGATCAATTATCAAAATGAAACTATCCTATCTCACAAGCTAGATCAAACTGCACACAGTTATCCCTCTTCCTGTATCTCCGTCAAATAATATATTCTTCATAAATAAGATATTGTAAGCCTATGGTTTTATTTTAACTATTGGCCTTAAGCTAGAGTGTAATTAAAATGACCGAATCTAAGTTGATATTAGGTATACATCATTTATCAACACCCGTGCTTTAAATCCTCTATCAAAGATTCTGATACAGTTAGCTTATTGCCAACATTAAAACACCCAATATCCTATTAACCATTACATCATCCAAACGAGTGTTGTAATGTTGTACTTAAAAAGTAGAAAATAAAAAAATATCTGTAAAAAAACCGACCTCAAAAACTGAAAAGAATCAAGTAACTAAAAATTTCATTTATTACACCTTTATCAAATATTAATAAAATACTATTATTTGTATATGCTTTGAAGTCGGTGCCAAGTCAAATGTAATAGTAAGTACCTACACTCGCCACGCGTGACTTTGAGCTTCGTCTAGAACAAAACAACCCAAGCGGACACACACGCGTGGCCAGACAACTTTCATAATTACAGTTAGCTGTTTCCGAGTATAATATTAAGTTTTATTTTGTTTAGGGCTAGGCACCGGCTTAAAACCTATCAATAGGTAGCACATATAAATAATAGCATTTTATTAATATTAAAGGTAAAGGTGTATTTATTTAAATTTTTAGTTATTTGATACTTTTCAGTTTTTGAAGTCGGTTTTTTTAAAGTAAGCTTTTTTTATCAATCCTTATGCCAAATATTGATAAACTGTGTCATATTCACGTACACAATATTTTTTTTATGTAACACATATTTTCTTAGTTGATTATAATGTTAAAAAAAGAGTGTTTACTGCGATTAAAAAATGTAATATTTAGTATTTTAGTGCATATGTTCTACGAAAAAAACATCACGAAAGTAGTATTGAAGAATCTGTATTTACCTCTGAAATGTTTTTTTTTTAGTTGGTTGTTGCAATATGTAACAACACGATACAACTATTATATTTTTTAATAGATATCCGTTAAAACACAACCAATAACGATAAAAACACTAAAATTAAAACGCGGTCCAATTTGACACAAGACTAAAGGACACTAAATTGATTCATAACGGTTTTATGGTCTTCATCTATTCCGTCTCTTTCTCACACGTAGGTTTTTATGTAAGGATAGTTACCTCACTTTCACACAGGGCTTGTCTATTACGGTGGTAAAATAAGTTTATGGTATACATGGCACGAAAAAAGTTCAGAAAAGTGCTTATATCAAACTGTTGGCAATTACTTTTATACTATTACCTTGCTACGTTATTATCATACGGTGGTTTTCAATGACTTATCTCTAGTTACGGATAAATTGCTATCACCGTTTAATGACAAGATTTTATCCATCCATAGTTATGTTTAATATAGGTAAGATGTTAGACGATAGGTTATTGAAATGTAAGTAAGCGTAAAATGATAGATTCGTCTACCTCTAGTAAGTTAAACTAAGGATAGATAGGTTATTAAAAACGGGTGTTAATAGATTTATTTAACTGAGATTTATTTAGCTGAAAACTTTAAGAACCATTTGATTTAAATAGTAAAGAAGAGAAAACTTTTAAGCGAAATCTTCGTAAGTTCGTTCCACTTCTGAATATTGGCTGTTCGTCGCACTTTAAAATTCCATTGCATTACAAATGAACTGTGGCGAACCCAGTGCTTCGGTAGCGTATGTAATTTAAACAAAATATTTTACACTATATTTCATCTTATGCATTGTAAGTTTAATCTTATCATTTCAGGCCCTATTTCTTTAATGTCTTCTATAGCTGCAAAACGCTAAAATATAGCATATCTAAAAGAATATTGTTAGCCTGCGATGAACAAGAACTAAATCAAGATAACATATTTGAAGTCAAATCTTCTTTAGCGGCGTTGAGCACTTTTCTAGGGATGGGTATAAAATGTTAAACTCGCGTCAGGACACATGACCTGATCGAAAATTCGTAAGACAGTCGTTGAAATTATGGATGACAGTTGATTTTTCTGAGAGATAAACTTTTTAATGTAAACTAATTGAATTTAATGCATTGTATTGTGTTTTAAAAAAATTATGTCATATAAATTGACATTTTTGTGTACGATAGGACAATAAATAAATATTGTATATAACCACATAAATGCTAGTACTTTTACACTGATAAATAAAATCGTGCGAAATTATTCCCTAACCATTCCAAAATATTCAAAAATGCATAACGTTAATGTTCAAGTTTTTTTTTGCTTTTAAAACTTTATGTGCGGTGATAACTTTATTTTATGGAGTAGAATAGAATAGAAATGTAATTAATCACAGAAGAACTGATAAGCAGCCCATTTTTAAATCGTATAAAGACTTAGCCTACTTAATTAATCATACAATTTTAAGTGGCCTGCGCAGATCCGGACAAGAACCATGCATCATTATCCTCTATATAATCTCTAGTAAGCCTTCTTTGTCAATGAAACTTTTCTTCAATATATTCTCAGTGAGTCGTAGTAATTTAAAGGTAGAATTAGTTGTTTTATAAAAGTCTCAGGCCAAGCAATAGAATTTATCTTGTAAGAACTTAGCAGCCAGTAACAGACGTGTGAAGTACAAAACAAAAGTGGGCCGGCAGCACAAAGTAGTTCCATTCACTCGTTTCGAGTCGTATTGTGAAATTGAAAAGAATAGTTTGCTAAGCAAGGAATGGGAGTTACAGAGTTGGACAAACTTGGACATTAATGAGGCTCTATTGAAGGTGGAACTCAGTAAACTTAGATATCCCTTATTTTGCAATCTCAAATTGAATTAATCTAAAGTTATTTTGTTATCTTACAATATAAAACATTTTTAACTAATAGCATTTTACACAAATTAAATTTGAAAACAAAATTATTGAACGGTGCGGGACTCGAACCTGCGACCTCCACTGAGCCAACGAACGGTTGACAAATCGTGTGTATTATGTTCAACTCTCAGGTTGTGGCTTCATCTACAGGATCTACTTAACAGTTGATAACTTGCTCAACACCAATACTTGCATATTACGAAATTGATTTGAGATGTCGCTTTTGCAAATCTAAACAATTTGTTAATTTTAACCGACTTGAAATAAGGAGGAGCATAGGATAAAATTCGTCGGTATGTTCTTTTTTTTATGTTTTTTACCTCAAAACTTTCTACTGGGTGAACCCCTATTTTGATAATTCTTTTTTATTTGAAAGCTAATGCATTCCCAGTGTAATTGGTCCAGATCTGACAGTGGCATCCATGAGAAAACCATAAAAGTCTTAAATTTGCTATACATACGTATAGCAAAGTGGATGATAAATTTACGAATAACTCAATATCGCGCCAACCGATTTTGTTGATTCTTTTTTTATTGGAAAGGATATACTTTAAAGATATTTTGGTGGTCTACCATAACATAGTTATGGTCAAGTAATTGTCCTAGCCGAATATGATGATTAATCCTTGATCCGGGATCCTTAACGACTTAAAGTTCGGGTTCGATCTGTGGCAGAATTTGTAACTGTCTGTAATCTAATTGCAAAGCATTTACGTTCATTGCTGCATGGAAAAATTTAGTATACCTACACATATTTAGACAAATTGTTAGTTAGTGTACTTCAAATTCACTAAAAATTATTTTTTTTTTTTTTACATTAAAACAACCGACTTGGAAAACAATAGATATACTGTGCACTAAAAAGTATAAAAATAATTGCATATTTTTTTTTTTTTTTTATATTTTTATATGGAATAGGAGGACAAACGAGCGTACGGGTCACCTGGTCTTAAGTGATCACCGCCGCCCACACTCTCCTGCAACACCAGAGGAATCACAAGAGCGTTGCCGGCCTTTAAGGAAGGTGTACACGCTTTTCTTGACGGTACCCATGTCGTATCGTCCCGGAAACACCGCACAAGGAAGCTTATTCCACAGCTTCGTGGTACGAGGAAGAAAGCTCCTTGAAAACCGCACTGTGGAGGACCGCCACACATCCAGATGGTGGGGATGATATCGTAACATGTGGCGTGTCGTGCGAAGGTGAAATTCGGCGGCAGGAATCAGGTTGAACAGCTCTTCGGAACACTCCCCGTGATAAATGCGGTAGAAGACACATAATGAAGCGACGTCTCTACGCAACGCCAAGTGATCCAGCCGTTCACAGAGTACTGGGTCCCCGACAATTCGAGCTGCTCTGCGTTGCACGCGGTCAAATGGATCGAGCTGATACTGGGGTGCGCCAGACCAGAGATGACAGCAATACTCCATGTGAGGCCGGACCTGCGCTTTGTAGAGCGCTAGAATGTGGGCCGGCTTGAAGTATTGCCGTGCTCTATTTATGACGCCCAGTTTCTTTGAAGCCAGTTTGGCTTTGCCCTCCAGATGGCCACGGAATTGGCAATTGCTCGAGATTTCGAGACCCAATATTCCGATACTAGGCGAGGCTTTAAGGGAAGTGTTCTTTTATACAATCTAATTAATTAATCTAATTCTAGTTACGATTATTGTCATTTTTGGAGTCGGTGTTATCCAAGATAGGTTTGTAACTACATACATAGTTATAGGTGAAATGTGCTTCAGTCGTGAGGAGGCGAGAGGCGAGAGCGGGTCTCGGCGGAAGGACACCAACTCCAAAAATAACAATAATCGTAACTAGAATAAGATTAATTAATTAGATTGTATAAAAATACGCAATTATTTTTATACTTTTTAGTGCACATTATATCTATTGTTTTGGAATAGTGTTTTTGAAGTCGGTTGTTTTTTTGTTAAAAATTTTTTTTAAGTTTATACCTCTCACTTCTGATATTAATTACACAAAATAAATTTGATATCAAATTACAGTGTGTAATTAAATATCAAATTTAGCTGAACATCAGCAAACGAACGTTGTTCCTTGTTCCATTCACTCGGCGCGCTACTTACTACTCTTTGTCTTTCCCACCATAGCGTTTTTGAAGTGAAAACTTCTTTAACGTCGCACTGTTAAAGAAGAGATGGTCATATGTGTGATGCGAGTATACCTTAATATATTCTGACGTCATGCGCACAACGTCTACAACTACACAGACATCAGAAGAACATAAATATGGTAGGGGTGATAGTAATGTCTTTCATAGCGGTTAAATCATGAGTCATCCTAATAACATGTACCAGGACTTCATGAGCAGTTTTTTTTTATCAGGGACGAGGCGAGGAGGACGTTCAGCTGATGGTATGTGATGTGCCCTGCACAACAATGCAGTGCCGTTCAGGATTATTGAGTTTAGAGGTTCATGCACAATGCAGGTTTCACTTCCAACATGTGTACTTTGTACGCACGCAATTTTCTTGCTATATTTTATCAATCTATGCAAAATGGCTCAATAAAATACATACAACAAGTTATTTAAGTAAGTGAAAGGATTAAAATGTAAGTAAATCATAAATAACTTCTAGTGTTATTGAGTAAAGATACTGCATCAAGTCACACATGCTGTTAATATTTATTAAATTTACAAATCAAAGCAGGGTTCTCCGTGACACGATCATCAAGCTATCACAATTGGACCCCGTCCACGAACATGACGAGGGAACGACCCGACCTAGGCAGCCGCCACAAGCGTACTGCGGCGATAAATGTGGTAATATTGTACTGTTGTTTATGTAATATTTATTTATTTATTTGGTATTAGATCTACCAGCAGTAATAACAATAAAACTTATAAAAAAAGCTTCAAAGTGTACATAACTATTGCTGTTTGTAGAACTTACAATTATGTAGGTATAAATACCACATCCATTGATACTACAGTAATGGTACTAACAGTCTCTAGCTAAAATTTATGATACATCTTATCACGTACGAGTAAAATAAGAAGGACTCCGTGTCACCTTACATAACAGTGAGGCACCAAAACAAGCCGGTAAACGTGTAAATACATAGCCACACGCACACACTTACACTAATACAAGCCGATCGGCCGCCATTATGAGATTTGCCATCGTCTGTAACAGATCAGTTTGCGTCGCAATAAAATATTTTAAAAATGCCGTCGTGCGTTGTGAAAAAGTGTAAAAACAATACTATAAAAGTATTTGAGGGTATATGATTATTTAAGGGAGAAAAAATTGTGTATCTGGTGTACCCCGTGGCGCGGAGTCCTTCTTTTTTACTAGTCCGTGCATATTATAAATTATTTAATTTTTGTACGCGTCACCTAAACAAAACAACAATATTAAAGTAAAAAAAATATATGTAAATAAATTACAAAAAAGTAAATATTATAGTAATGTTTAATAAATAAAAGATTTGAAATACAAAAATAATTTCCAACAATTCCGTAAACAACGTCGGGAAGAGTTTTAATTACTCAGAATTGCGGTTGAAGCTTTTTAAAGAGAAATTAGTTGCTTGTTGTATTTGAAGAACTTACTGTAAATAAACACTTACACTACCTGGAATCTTTTGAATTTATTTGTGAACAAATTATATTTTACAATGAGCACAACCTCGCGATTTAGATTTCAATTTCCATGCAATACTTATGAATTTGACCATCATAAATCGTCTTAATAGGGCGAAAAATATGTTCGACGGCTGTAGCGGGAGTAGGGTCCATTGATAGCTGCAGACCCGTATTTAAAACATATATATATATATATATATATGTGTATATATTCACGATTAAATTATTACAATTTTCGGCTTTACTCACGTTTTATCGGTGTTACTTTATCGCTCCCCGCCCTGTCCAGCCGCGCACTACGAGAACAAGTCCGCAGTAAGAGACGGGACGCTATCGCGAACCCATTACACTCACCTTGATGAAGGATCTCTGAAATAGCCTTTGTAAATGGCGTTGCAAAGATTACTGCAAATGATTTGATAAAACAATACAATCGAGCATATAATAACAGCGCAAACTTTTATTTATTATGCTAATTATGTCACCGATTTAATTCCCTGACGACAAAGTCCTAAGATAAAACGAAAATAAGTACCTATCACAGAAGTGAGATTAAACCATTTGAACCGGATGTAAATCGACAAAGGGTGCCACATTGCGTTACAAGTATTAAGTTAAGTCAAAAGTCGAGTTGGAGTGAAGTTGTTACATTTGCATGGCAATTAGAACGGTGGCTGAGGTCACATTAGCATTTCAATCGAGGATCAAGCTCGCCGTGAGTGAACAGCACCTCTCAGCAAATCCTTGTGTGAGTGGCATAATTCTACCTTTGAAGGTATTCGTGTGACCTACTGAATGTCTTGCGTTTTATTTAGATGACCTGCTATGTAGAATATTTATAAAAGTGCGAATAAATGCAAAAATGTTGAGGTTTTGATAGATTTTTCTTTGGAACATAATTCTCTGAAGGAGTAGGAACGGCCTATAAATATGGTTCGCAGAGTGGCCCTATAGTGGTTGGTAAAGTGGCTTTAATACAGCTCAGGTTAGCCCTTTCACTGAGGCCAATGTGTTCTATTATTATAGCCACTATTAATTATAAAACTATTATTATATTATTATTCACCATAAACTTAGTACAATACCGTAACAGACGAACCCTGTGTGAAAGTGAGATAACTATCCTTACATAAAAACCTACGTGTGAGAATGAGACGGAATATTTGAAGACTATGAAACCGTTTCGAAATTCAAATTCAAATCTAATTTAGTGTCCATTAGTCTCCTGTCAAATTCAACCACGTTTTAATTTTAGTGTTCTTATCATTAGTGTTCTGTATTAGATTGTGTTGTTACACATAGCAACAATCCAACTGAAGAAACATTTCACAGATAAATATTCATTAATCAATACTACTTTTGTGTTCATGCAACTTAAGCACTAAAATACTAAATATAACATTTTATACACGCAGCAAACATTCAATTTTCTTAAGATTATAATGATAAAAGAAAATTTGTGTTAGAAAATAAAATATTGTATACGTGAATATGACGCCGTTTATCAATATTTGTCATAGGGATTGTCTAAAAGCAAAATACTACACACTCACTAACACATCTGTAAAACTAGCACACATGAACATTTTAAATATAGTCTCGCCGTAATGAAGCGAGTGTTTGTCTATTCCGCTAGTATACAATGTTTATGTTATTAACAGATGCAGCCTTGATGAGGTTTTGAAATACGTAAATTGAAAATTGGACGCAGTTACTGAAAAACGTTCCAAGCCACAACCACATTTTGAGGAATTCGTGTTTAAAATTTAATAAATATAATTGCATTCCATACATGTGGTTTGGGCTACTAAGTCATGATGTCATTTAAAGAGTGACAGTAGGGCTGCCATTTTTGTCAGTCCGTTAATATTAATCACGTGACCAGTTTTGTGACTCGAATTTCGACATGATTGTGGTTTGGAATGTTTTTCTGGAATTACTTCCAATTGAAGTTATTTACGAATGTTCAAAAACGATCTGATTGTAAATATTCCAGAACTTACTTGTTTAATCTCAAAACGTTAGGTACTCCAGTTTGATTACAACAACGCCCTACATACCACATCTGAAATTTATGACTCTCGTGTAAATTAGCTCACCGTAACATGAAACGCGAAATTGAAAAGAGTCGGATCGTAAATTGAAAAAGGAAACAAGTCATTTTCGATCTATAATTTCAACTTTCGGATTTTCATGTTGGTCACGTCACCATTTTTTATTCGCAATATGAATTCTGCCGACAAATCAGCTCGGATTCAATCGAAGATGTCGACGCCAGATGCGATTCATTTACAAAGTTGCATGACGTTTATATGAATTTATCAGCAACGTGGTCGGAAGTTTACCGAGGACTGGAAATGAGTGGAGCCATCTTCACAATTTTTTTTAAACGAACTATCGCAACACAAACTTTATTAAAATAAAAATGATTAACAAATAAATGTATTTTGGTATTAAAATATATTCTTTACTTTTATATTAACTGTGAACTTTATCTTTCTATCTGTCTGTTCTCATAGTAATCTAAATACGAAAGTGCTGGAAATATCATAAGTGCTAATTCCTTGCGGAGCGAATCTCGGCTTAAATGAAAATGAATTTCGGATGAAATCCTTTACCACATATTCAAATAAAATAAGTTAATGAAAACAGATTAGCATAATCTTAAATACAAAAGTAAAAAAATAATACTTAATGATTTGTGTGGCACTGGTCGTCCAAAACTGGAGTCTACTCACTCCCAGTTGTGTCCATACTTTAATGAGCACAACACTGATTTTCAGTGACCCATTTTCAGTACGGACATTACATTGCTGCGTAAGCTGGCAGCACTCCACATAATGTCTAGCAATATAATAATAACGGCAATATGTGCGAATAAATGAAGAATCTTAGTGAAAAAACAATAATAAGTGATTGATGATGATTAAAAAATGATGAACACTCCACATAATGTCTAGCGATATAATAATAACGGCAGTAGGTGCGAATAAATGAAGAATCTTAGTGAAAAAACAATAATAGATGATTGATGATGATTAAAAAATGATGAACACTCCACATAATGTCTAGCGATATAATAATAACGGCAGTAGGTGCGAATAAATGAAGAATCTTAGTGAAAAAACAATAATAGATGATTGATGATGATTAAAAAATGATGAACACTCCACATAATGTCTAGCGATATAATAATAACGGCAGTAGGTGCGAATAAATGAAGAATCTTAGTGAAAAAACAATAATAGATGATTGATGATGATTAAAAAATGATGAACACTCCACATAATGTCTAGCGATATAATAATAACGGCAGTAGGTGCGAATAAATGAAGAATCTTAGTGAAAAAACAATAATAGATGATTGATGATGATTAAAAAATGATGAACACTCCACATAATGTCTAGCGATATAATAATAACGGCAGTAGGTGCGAATAAATGAAGAATCTTAGTGAAAAAACAATAATAGATGATTGATGATGATTAAAAAATGATGAACACTCCACATAATGTCTAGCGATATAATAATAACGGCAGTAGGTGCGAATAAATGAAGAATCTTAGTGAAAAAACAATAATAGATGATTGATGATGATTAAAAAATGATGAACACTCCACATAATGTCTAGCGATATAATAATAACGGCAGTAGGTGCGAATAAATGAAGAATCTTAGTGAAAAAACACTAATAGATGATTGATGATGATTAAAAAATGATGAACACTCCACATAATGTCTAGCGATATAATAATAACGGCAGTAGGTGCGAATAAATGAAGAATCTTAGTGAAAAAACAATAATAGATGATTGATGATGATTTAAAAAATGATGAACACTCCACATAATGTCTAGCGATTTAATAATAACGGCAGTAGGTGCGAATAAATGAAGAATCTTAGTGAAAAAACAATAATAGATGATTGATGATGATTAAAAAATGATGAACACTCCACATAATGTCTAGCGATATAATAATAACGGCAGTAGGTGCGAATAAATGAAGAATCTTAGTGAAAAAACAATAAAAGATGATTGATGATGATTAAAAAATGATGAACACTCCACATAATGTCTAGCGATATAATAATAACGGCAGTAGGTGCGAATAAATGAAGAATCTTAGTGAAAAAACAATAATAGATGATTGATGATGATTAAAAAATGATGAACACTCCACATAATGTCTAGCGATATAATAATAACGGCAGTAGGTGCGAATAAATGAAGAATCTTAGTGAAAAAACAATAATAGATGATTGATGATGATTAAAAAATGATGAACACTCCACATAATGTCTAGCGATATAATAATAACGGCAGTAGGTGCGAATAAATGAAGAATCTTAGTGAAAAAACAATAATAGATGATTGATGATGATTAAAAAATGATGAACACTCCACATAATGTCTAGCGATATAATAATAACGGCAGTAGGTGCGAATAAATGAAGAATCTTAGTGAAAAAACAATAATAGATGATTGATGATGATTAAAAAATGATGAACACTCCACATAATGTCTAGCGATTTAATAATAACGGCAGTAGGTGCGAATAAATGAAGAATCTTAGTGAAAAAACAATAATAGATGATTGATGATGATTAAAAAATGATGAACACTCCACATAATGTCTAGCGATATAATAATAACGGCAGTAGGTGCGAATAAATGAAGAATCTTAGTGAAAAAACAATAATAGATGATTGATGATGATTAAAAAATGATGAACACTCCACATAATGTCTAGCGATATAATAATAACGGCAGTAGGTGCGAATAAATAAAGAATCTTAGTGAAAAAACAATAATAGATGATTGATGATGATTAAAAAATGATGAACACTCCACATAATGTCTAGCGATATAATAATAACGGCAGTAGGTGCGAATAAATGTAGAATCTTAGTGAAAAAACAATAATAGATGATTGATGATGATTAAAAAATGATGAACACTCCACATAATGTCTAGCGATATAATAATAACGGCAGTAGGTGCGAATAAATGAAGAATCTTAGTGAAAAAACAATAATAGATGATTGATGATGATTAAAAAATGATGAACACTCCACATAATGTCTAGCGATATAATAATAACGGCAGTAGGTGCGAATAAATGAAGAATCTTAATGAAAAAACAATAATAGATGATTGATGATGATTAAAAAAATGATGAACACTCCACATAATGTCTAGCGATATAATAATAACGGCAGTAGGTGCGAATAAATGAAGAATCTTAGTGAAAAACAATAATAGATGATTGATGATGATTAAAAAATGATGAACACTCCACATAATGTCTAGCGATATAATAATAACGGCAGTAGGTGCGAATAAATGAAGAATCTTAGTGAAAAAACAATAATAGATGATTGATGATGATTAAAAAATGATGAACACTCCACATAATGTCTAGCGATATAATAATAACGGCAGTAGGTGCGAATAAATGAAGAATCTTAGTGAAAAAACAATAATAGATGATTGATGATGATTAAAAAATGATGAACACTCCACATAATGTCTAGCGATATAATAATAACGGCAGTAGGTGCGAATAAATGAAGAATCTTAGTGAAAAAACAATAATAGATGATTGATGATGATTAAAAAATGATGAACACTCCACATAATGTCTAGCGATATAATAATAACGGCAGTAGGTGCGAATAAATGAAGAATCTTAGTGAAAAAACAATAATAGATGATTGATGATGATTAAAAAAATGATGAACACTCCACATAATGTCTAGCGATATAATAATAACGGCAGTAGGTGCGAATAAATGAAGAATCTTAGTGAAAAAACAATAATAGATGATTGATGATGATTAAAAAATGATGAACACTCCACATAATGTCTAGCGATATAATAATAACCGCAGTAGGTGCGAATAAATGAAGAATCTTAGTGAAAAAACAATAATAGATGATTGATGATGATTAAAAAATGATGAACACTCCACATAATGTCTAGCGATATAATAATAACGGCAGTAGGTGCGAATAAATGAAGAATCTTAGTGAAAAAACAATAATAGATGATTGATGATGATTAAAAAATGATGAACACTCCACATAATGTCTAGCGATATAATAATAACTGCAGTAGGTGCGAATAAATGAAGAATCTTAGTGAAAAAACAATAATAGATGATTGATGATGATTAAAAAATGATGAACACTCCACATAATGTCTAGCGATATAATAATAACGGCAGTAGGTGCGAATAAATGAAGAATCTTAGTGAAAAAACAATAATAGATGATTGATGATGATTAAAAAATGATGAACACTCCACATAATGTCTAGCGATATAATAATAACGGCAGTAGGTGCGAATAAATGAAGAATCTTAGTGAAAAAACAATAATAGATGATTGATGATGATTAAAAAATGATGAACACTCCACATAATGTCTAGCGATATAATAATAACGGCAGTAGGTGCGAATAAATGAAGAATCTTAGTGAAAAAACAATAATAGATGATTGATGATGATTAAAAAATGATGAACACTCCACATAATGTCTAGCGATATAATAATAACGGCAGTAGGTGCGAATAAATGAAGAATCTTAGTGAAAAAACAATAATAGATGATTGATGATGATTAAAAAATGATGAACACTCCACATAATGTCTAGCGATATAATAATAACGGCAGTAGGTGCGAATAAATGAAGAATCTTAGTGAAAAAACACTAATAGATGATTGATGATGATTAAAAAATGATGAACACTCCACATAATGTCTAGCGATATAATAATAACGGCAGTAGGTGCGAATAAATGTAGAATCTTAGTGAAAAAACAATAATAGATGATTGATGATGATTAAAAAATGATGAACACTCCACATAATGTCTAGCGATATAATAATAACGGCAGTAGGTGCGAATAAATGAAGAATCATAGTGAAAAAACAATAATAGATGATTGATGATGATTAAAAAATGATGAACACTCCACATAATGTCTAGCGATATAATAATAACGGCAGTAGGTGCGAATAAATGAAGAATCTTAGTGAAAAAACAATAATAGATGATTGATGATGATTAAAAAATGATGAACACTCCACATAATGTCTAGCGATATAATAATAACGGCAGTAGGTGCGAATAAATGAAGAATCTTAGTGAAAAAACAATAATAGATGATTGATGATGATTAAAAAATGATGAACACTCCACATAATGTCTAGCGATATAATAATAACGGCAGTAGGTGCGAATAAATGAAGAATCTTAGTGAAAAAACAATAATAGATGATTGATGATGATTAAAAAATGATGAACACTCCACATAATGTCTAGCGATATAATAATAACGGCAGTAGGTGCGAATAAATGAAGAATCTTAGTGAAAAAACAATAATAGATGATTGATGATGATTAAAAAATGATGAACACTCCACATAATGTCTAGCGATATAATAATAACGGCAGTAGGTGCGAATAAATGAAGAATCTTAGTGAAAAAACAATAATAGATGATTGATGATGATTAAAAAATGATGAACACTCCACATAATGTCTAGCGATATAATAATAACGGCAGTAGGTGCGAATAAATGAAGAATCTTAGTGAAAAAACAATAAAAGATGATTGATGATGATTAAAAAATGATGAACACTCCACATAATGTCTAGCGATATAATAATAACGGCAGTAGGTGCGAATAAATGAAGAATCTTAGTGAAAAAACAATAATAGATGATTGATGATGATTAAAAAATGATGAACACTCCACATAATGTCTAGCGATATAATAATAACGGCAGTAGGTGCGAATAAATGAAGAATCTTAGTGAAAAAACAATAATAGATGATTGATGATGATTAAAAAATGATGAACACTCCACATAATGTCTAGCGATATAATAATAACGGCAGTAGGTGCGAATAAATGAAGAATCTTAGTGAAAAAACAATAATAGATGATTGATGATGATTAAAAAATGATGAACACTCCACATAATGTCTAGCGATATAATAATAACGGCAGTAGGTGCGAATAAATGAAGAATCTTAGTGAAAAAACAATAATAGATGATTGATGATGATTAAAAAATGATGAACACTCCACATAATGTCTAGCGATATAATAATAACGGCAGTAGGTGCGAATAAATGAAGAATCTTAGTGAAAAAATAATAATAGATGATTGATGATGAATAAAAAATGATGAACACTCCACATAATGTCTAGCGATATAATAATAACGGCAGTAGGTGCGAATAAATGAAGAATCTTAGTGAAAAAACAATAATAGATGATTGATGATGATTAAAAAAATGATGAACACTCCACATAATGTCTAGCGATATAATAATAACGGCAGTAGGTGCGAATAAATGAAGAATCTTAGTGAAAAAACAATAATAGATGATTGATGATGATTAAAAAATGATGAACACTCCACATAATGTCTAGCGATATAATAATAACGGCAGTAGGTGCGAATAAATGAAGAATCTTAGTGAAAAAACAATAATAGATGATTGATGATGATTAAAAAATGATGAACACTCCACATAATGTCTAGCGATATAATAATAACGGCAGTAGGTGCGAATAAATGAAGAATCTTAGTGAAAAAACAATAATAGATGATTGATGATGATTAAAAAAATGATGAACACTCCACATAATGTCTAGCGATATAATAATAACGGCAGTAGGTGCGAATAAATGAAGAATCTTAGTGAAAAAACAATAATAGATGATTGATGATGATTAAAAAATGATGAACACTCCACATAATGTCTAGCGATATAATAATAACGGCAGTAGGTGCGAATAAATGAAGAATCTTAGTGAAAAAACAATAATAGATGATTGATGATGATTAAAAAATGATGAACACTCCACATAATGTCTAGCGATATAATAATAACGGCAGTAGGTGCGAATAAATGAAGAATCTTAGTGAAAAAACAATAATAGATATTTGAATATGATTAAAAAATGATGAACACTCCACATAATGTCTAGCGATATAATAATAACGGCAGTAGGTGCGAATAAATGAAGAATCTTAGTGAAAAAACAATAATAGATGATTGATGATGATTAAAAAATGATGAACACTCCACATAATGTCTAGCGATATAATAATAACGGCAGTAGGTGCGAATAAATGAAGAATCTTAGTGAAAAAACAATAATAGATGATTGATGATGATTAAAAAATGATGAACACTCCACATAATGTCTAGCGATATAATAATAACGGCAGTAGGTGCGAATAAATGAAGAATCTTAGTGAAAAAACAATAATAGATGATTGATGATGATTAAAAAATGATGAACACTCCACATAATGTCTAGCGATATAATAATAACGGAAGTAGGTGCGAATAAATGAAGAATCTTAGTGAAAAAACAATAATAGATGATTGATGATGAGTAAAAAAATGATGAACACTCCACATAATGTCTAGCGATATAATAATAACGGCAGTAGGTGCGAATAAATGAAGAATCTTAGTGAAAAAACAATAATAGATGATTGATGATGATTAAAAAATGATGAACACTCCACATAATGTCTAGCGATATAATAATAACGGCAGTAGGTGCGAATAAATGAAGAATCTTAGTGAAAAAACAATAATAGATGATTGATGATGATTAAAAAATGATGAACACTCCACATAATGTCTAGCGATATAATAATAACGGCAGTAGGTGCGAATAAATGAAGAATCTTAGTGAAAAAACAATAATAGATGATTGATGATGATTAAAAAATGATGAACACTCCACATAATGTCTAGCGCTATAATAATAACGGCAGTAGGTGCGAATAAATGAAGAATCTTAGTGAAAAAACAATAATAGATGATTGATGATGATTAAAAAATGATGAACACTCCACATAATGTCTAGCGATATAATAATAACGGCAGTAGGTGCGAATAAATGAAGAATCTTAGTGAAAAAATAATAATAGATGATTGATGATGAATAAAAAATGATGAACACTCCACATAATGTCTAGCGATATAATAATAACGGCAGTAGGTGCGAATAAATGAAGAATCTTAGTGAAAAAACAATAATAGATGATTGATGATGATTAAAAAAATGATGAACACTCCACATAATGTCTAGCGATATAATAATAACGGCAGTAGGTGCGAATAAATGAAGAATCTTAGTGAAAAAACAATAATAGATGATTGATGATGATTAAAAAATGATGAACACTCCACATAATGTCTAGCGATATAATAATAACGGCAGTAGGTGCGAATAAATGAAGAATCTTAGTGAAAAAACAATAATAGATGATTGATGATGATTAAAAAATGATGAACACTCCACATAATGTCTAGCGATATAATAATAACGGCAGTAGGTGCGAATAAATGAAGAATCTTAGTGAAAAAACAATAATAGATGATTGATGATGATTAAAAAAATGATGAACACTCCACATAATGTCTAGCGATATAATAATAACGGCAGTAGGTGCGAATAAATGAAGAATCTTAGTGAAAAAACAATAATAGATGATTGATGATGATTAAAAAATGATGAACACTCCACATAATGTCTAGCGATATAATAATAACGGCAGTAGGTGCGAATAAATGAAGAATCTTAGTGAAAAAACAATAATAGATGATTGATGATGATTAAAAAATGATGAACACTCCACATAATGTCTAGCGATATAATAATAACGGCAGTAGGTGCGAATAAATGAAGAATCTTAGTGAAAAAACAATAATAGATGATTGATGATGATTAAAAAATGATGAACACTCCACATAATGTCTAGCGATATAATAATAACGGCAGTAGGTGCGAATAAATGAAGAATCTTAGTGAAAAAACAATAATAGATGATTGATGATGATTAAAAAATGATGAACACTCCACATAATGTCTAGCGATATAATAATAACGGCAGTAGGTGCGAATAAATGAAGAATCTTAGTGAAAAAACAATAATAGATGATTGATGATGATTAAAAAATGATGAACACTCCACATAATGTCTAGCGATATAATAATAACGGCAGTAGGTGCGAATAAATGAAGAATCTTAGTGAAAAAACAATAATAGATGATTGATGATGATTAAAAAATGATGAACACTCCACATAATGTCTAGCGATATAATAATAACGGCAGTAGGTGCGAATAAATGAAGAATCTTAGTGAAAAAACAATAATAGATGATTGATGATGATTAAAAAATGATGAACACTCCACATAATGTCTAGCGATATAATAATAACGGCAGTAGGTGCGAATAAATGAAGAATCTTAGTGAAAAAACAATAATAGATGATTGATGATGATTAAAAAAATGATGAACACTCCACATAATGTCTAGCGATATAATAATAACGGCAGTAGGTGCGAATAAATGAAGAATCTTAGTGAAAAAACAATAATAGATGATTGATGATGATTAAAAAATGATGAACACTCCACATAATGTCTAGCGATATAATAATAACGGCAGTAGGTGCGAATAAATGAAGAATCTTAGTGAAAAAACAATAATAGATGATTGATGATGATTAAAAAAATGATGAACACTCCACATAATGTCTAGCGATATAATAATAACGGCAGTAGGTGCGAATAAATGAAGAATCTTAGTGAAAAAACAATAATAGATGATTGATGATGATTAAAAAATGATGAACACTCCACATAATGTCTAGCGATATAATAATAACGGCAGTAGGTGCGAATAAATGAAGAATCTTAGTGAAAAAACAATAATAGATGATTGATGATGATTAAAAAATGATGAACACTCCACATAATGTCTAGCGATATAATAATAACGGCAGTAGGTGCGAATAAATGAAGAATCTTAGTGAAAAAACAATAATAGATGATTGATGATGATTAAAAAATGATGAACACTCCACATAATGTCTAGCGATATAATAATAACGGCAGTAGGTGCGAATAAATGAAGAATCTTAGTGAAAAAACAATAATAGATGATTGATGATGATTAAAAAATGATGAACACTCCACATAATGTCTAGCGATATAATAATAACGGCAGTAGGTGAGAATAAATGAAGAATCTTAGTGAAAAAACAATAATAGATGATTGATGATGATTAAAAAATAATGAACACTCCACATAATGTCTAGCGATATAATAATAACGGCAGTAGGTGCGAATAAATGAAGAATCTTAGTGAAAAAACAATAATAGATGATTGATGATGATTAAAAAATGATGAACACTCCACATAATGTCTAGCGATATAATAATAACGGCAGTAGGTGCGAATAAATGAAGAATCTTAGTGAAAAAACAATAATAGATGATTGATGATGATTAAAAAAATGATGAACACTCCACATAATGTCTAGCGATATAATAATAACGGCAGTACGTGCGAATAAATGAAGAATCTTAGTGAAAAAACAATAATAGATGATTGATGATGATTAATAAATGATGAACACTCCACATAATGTCTAGCGATATAATAATAACGGCAGTAGGTGCGAATAAATGAAGAATCTTAGTGAAAAAACAATAATAGATGATTGATGATGATTAAAAAATGATGAAAACTCCACATAATGTCTAGCGATATAATAATAACGGCAGTAGGTGCGAATAAATGAAGAATCTTAGTGAAAAAACAATAATAGATGATTGATGATGATTAAAAAATGATGAACACTCCACATAATGTCTAGCGATATAATAATAACGGCAGTAGGTGCGAATAAATGAAGAATCTTAGTGAAAAAACAATAATAGATGATTGATGATGATTAAAAAATGATGAACACTCCACATAATGTCTAGCGATATAATAATAACGGCAGTATGTGCGAATAAATGAAGAATCTTAGTGAAAAAACAATAATAGATGATTGATGATGATTAAAAAATGATGAACACTCCACATAATGTCTAGCGATATAATAATAACAGCAGTAGGTGCGAATAAATGAAGAATCTTAGTGAAAAAACAATAATAGATGATTGATGATGATTAAAAAATGATGAACACTCCACATAATGTCTAGCGATATAATAATAACGGCAGTAGGTGCGAATAAATGAAGAATCTTAGTGTAAAAACAATAAAAGATGATTGATGATGATTAAAAAATGATGAACACTCCACATAATGTCTAGCGATATAATAATAACGGCAGTAGGTGCGAATAAATGAAGAATCTTAGTGAAAAAACAATAATAGATGATTGATGATGATTAAAAAATGATGAACACTCCACATAATGTCTAGCGATATAATAATAACGGCAGTAGGTGCGAATAAATGAAGAATCTTAGTGAAAAAACAATAATAGATGATTGATGATGATTAAAAAATGATGAACACTCCACATAATGTCTAGCGATATAATAATAACGGCAGTAGGTGCGAATAAATGAAGAATCTTAGTGAAAAAACAATAATAGATGATTGATGATGATTAAAAAATGATGAACACTCCACATAATGTCTAGCGATATAATAATAACGGCAGTAGGTGCGAATAAATGAAGAATCTTAGTGAAAAAACAATAATAGATGATTGATGATGATTAAAAAATGATGAACACTCCACATAATGTCTAGCGATATAATAATAACGGCAGTAGGTGAGAATAAATGAAGAATCTTAGTGAAAAAACAATAATAGATGATTGATGATGATTAAAAAATGATGAACACTCCACATAATGTCTAGTGATATAATAATAACGGCAGTAGGTGCGAATAAATGAAGAATCTTAGTGAAAAAACAATAATAGATGATTGATGATGATTAAAAAATGATGAACACTCCACATAATGTCTAGCGATATAATAATAACGGCAGTAGGTGCGAATAAATGAAGAATCTTAGTGAAAAAACAATAATAGATGATTGATGATGATTAAAAAATGATGAACACTCCACATAATGTCTAGCGATATAATAATAACGGCAGTAGGTGCGAATAAATGAAGAATCTTAGTGAAAAAACAATAATAGATGATTGATGATGATTAAAAAATGATGAACACTCCACATAATGTCTAGCGATATAATAATAACGGCAGTAGGTGCGAATAAATGAAGAATCTTAGTGAAAAAACAATAATAGATGATTGATGATGATTAAAAAATGATGAACACTCCACATAATGTCTAGCGATATAATAATAACGGCAGTAGGTGCGAATAAATGAAGAATCTTAGTGAAAAAACAATAATAGATGATTGATGATGATTAAAAAATGATGAACACTCCACATAATGTCTAGCGATATAATAATAACGGCAGTAGGTGCGAATAAATGAAGAATCTTAGTGAAAAAACAATAATAGATGATTGATGATGATTAAAAAATGATGAACACTCCACATAATGTCTAGCGATATAATAATAACGGCAGTAGGTGCGAATAAATGAAGAATCTTAGTGAAAAAACAATAATAGATGATTGATGATGATTAAAAAATGATGAACACTCCACATAATGTCTAGCGATATAATAATAACGGCAGTAGGTGCGAATAAATGAAGAATCTTAGTGAAAAAACAATAATAGATGATTGATGATGATTAAAAAATGATGAACACTCCACATAATGTCTAGCGATATAATAATAACGGCAGTAGGTGCGAATAAATGAAGAATCTTAGTGAAAAAACAATAATAGATGATTGATGATGATTAAAAAATGATGAACACTCCACATAATGTCTAGCGATATAATAATAACGGCAGTAGGTGCGAATAAATGAAGAATCTTAGTGAAAAAACAATAATAGATGATTGATGATGATTAAAAAATGATGAACACTCCACATAATGTCTAGCGATATAATAATAACGGCAGTAGGTGCGAATAAATGAAGAATCTTAGTGAAAAAACAATAATAGATGATTGATGATGATTAAAAAATGATGAACACTCCACATAATGTCTAGCGATATAATAATAACGGCAGTAGGTGCGAATAAATGAAGAATCTTAGTGAAAAAACAATAATAGATGATTGATGATGATTAAAAAATGATGAACACTCCACATAATGTCTAGCGATATAATAATAACGGCAGTAGGTGCGAATAAATGAAGAATCTTAGTGAAAAAACAATAATAGATGATTGATGATGATTAAAAAAATGATGAACACTCCACATAATGTCTAGCGATATAATAATAACGGCAGTAGGTGCGAATAAATGAAGAATCTTAGTGAAAAAACAATAATAGATGATTGATGATGATTAAAAAAATGATGAACACTCCACATAATGTCTAGCGATATAATAATAACGGCAGTAGGTGCGAATAAATGAAGAATCTTAGTGAAAAAACAATAATAGATGATTGATGATGATTAAAAAATGATGAACACTCCACATAATGTCTAGCGATATAATAATAACGGCAGTAGGTGCGAATAAATGAAGAATCTTAGTGAAAAAACAATAATAGATGATTGATGATGATTAAAAAATGATGAACACTCCACATAATGTCTAGCGATATAATAATAACGGCAGTAGGTGCGAATAAATGAAGAATCTTAGTGAAAAAACAATAATAGATGATTGATGATGATTAAAAAATGATGAACACTCCACATAATGTCTAGCGATATAATAATAACGGCAGTAGGTGCGAATAAATGAAGAATCTTAGTGAAAAAACAATAATAGATGATTGATGATGATTAAAAAATGATGAACACTCCACATAATGTCTAGCGATATAATAATAACGGCAGTAGGTGCGAATAAATGAAGAATCTTAGTGAAAAAACAATAATAGATGATTGATGATGATTAAAAAATGATGAACACTCCACATAATGTCTAGCGATATAATAATAACGGCAGTAGGTGCGAATAAATGAAGAATCTTAGTGAAAAAACAATAATAGATGATTGATGATGATTAAAAAATGATGAACACTCCACATAATGTCTAGCGATATAATAATAACGGCAGTAGGTGCGAATAAATGAAGAATCTTAGTGAAAAAACAATAATAGATGATTGATGATGATTAAAAAATGATGAACACTCCACATAATGTCTAGCGATATAATAATAACGGCAGTAGGTGCGAATAAATGAAGAATCTTAGTGAAAAAACAATAATAGATGATTGATGATGATTAAAAAAATGATGAACACTCCACATAATGTCTAGCGATATAATAATAACGGCAGTAGGTGCGAATAAATGAAGAATCTTAGTGAAAAAACAATAATAGATGATTGATGATGATTAAAAAATGATGAACACTCCACATAATGTCTAGCGATATAATAATAACGGCAGTAGGTGCGAATAAATGAAGAATCTTTGTGAAAAAACAATAATAGATGTTTGATGATGATTAAAAAAATGATGAACACTCCACATAATGTCTAGCGATATAATAATAACGGCAGTAGGTGCGAATAAATGAATAATCTTAGTGAAAAAACAATAATAGATGATTGATGATGATTAAAAAATGATGAACACTCCACATAATGTCTAGCGATATAATAATAACGGCAGTAGGTGCGAATAAATGAAGAATCTTAGTGAAAAAACAATAATAGATGATTGATGATGATTAAAAAATGATGAACACTCCACATAATGTCTAGCGATATAATAATAACGGCAGTAGGTGCGAATAAATGAAGAATCTTAGTGAAAAAACAATAATAGATGATTGATGATGATTAAAAAATGATGAACACTCCACATAATGTCTAGCGATATAATAATAACGGCAGTAGGTGCGAATAAATGAAGAATCTTAGTGAAAAAACAATAATAGATGATTGATGATGATTAAAAAATGATGAACACTCCACATAATGTCTAGCGATATAATAATAACGGCAGTAGGTGCGAATAAATGAAGAATCTTAGTGAAAAAACAATAATAGATGATTGATGATGATTAAAAAATGATGAACACTCCACATAATGTCTAGCGATATAATAATAACGGCAGTAGGTGCGAATAAATGAAGAATCTTAGTGAAAAAACAATAATAGATGATTGATGATGATTAAAAAATGATGAACACTCCACATAATGTCTAGCGATATAATAATAACGGCAGTAGGTGCGAATAAATGAAGAATCTTAGTGAAAAAACAATAATAGATGATTGATGATGATTAAAAAATGATGAACATTCCACATAATGTCTAGCGATATAATAATAACGGCAGTAGGTGCGAATAAATGAAGAATCTTAGTGAAAAAACAATAATAGATGATTGATGATGATTAAAAAATGATGAACACTCCACATAATGTCTAGCGATATAATAATAACGGCAGTAGGTGCGAATAAATGAAGAATCTTAGTGAAAAAACAATAATAGATGATTGATGATGATTAAAAAATGATGAACACTCCACATAATGTCTAGCGATATAATAATAACGGCAGTAGGTGCGAATAAATGAAGAATCTTAGTGAAAAAACAATAATAGATGATTGATGATGATTAAAAAATGATGAACACTCCACATAATGTCTAGCGATATAATAATAACGGCAGTAGGTGCGAATAAATGAAGAATCTTAGTGAAAAAACAATAATAGATGATTGATGATGATTAAAAAATGATGAACACTCCACATAATGTCTAGCGATATAATAATAACGGCAGTAGGTGCGAATAAATGAAGAATCTTAGTGAAAAAACAATAATAGATGATTGATGATGATTAAAAAAAAGATGAACACTCCACATAATGTCTAGCGATATAATAATAACGGCAGTAGGTGCGAAAAATGAAGAATCTTAGTGAAAAAACAATAATAGAAGATTGATGATGATTTAAAAATGATGAACACTCCACATAATGTCTAGCGATATAATAATAACGGCAGTAGGTGCGAATAAATGAAGAATCTTAGTGAAAAAACAATAATAGATGATTGATGATGATTAAAAAATGATGAACACTCCACATAATGTCTAGCGATATAATAATAACGGCAGTAGGTGCGAATAAATGAAGAATCTTAGTGAAAAAACAATAATAGATGATTGATGATGATTAAAAAATGATGAACACTCCACATAATGTCTAGCGATATAATAATAACGGCAGTAGGTGCGAATAAATGAAGAATCTTAGTGAAAAAACAATAATAGATGATTGATGATGATTAAAAAATGATGAACACTCCACATAATGTCTAGCGATATAATAATAACGGCAGTAGGTGCGAATAAATGAAGAATCTTAGTGAAAAAACAATAATAGATGATTGATGATGATTAAAAAATGATGAACACTCCACATAATGTCTAGCGATATAATAATAACGGCAGTAGGTGCGAATAAATGTAGAATCTTAGTGAAAAAACAATAATAGATGATTGATGATGATTAAAAAATGATGAACACTCCACATAATGTCTAGCGATATAATAATAACGGCAGTAGGTGCGAATAAATGAAGAATCTTAGTGAAAAAACAATAATAGATGATTGATGATGATTAAAAAATGATGAACACTCCACATAATGTCTAGCGATATAATAATAACGGCAGTAGGTGCGAATAAATGAAGAATCTTAGTGAAAAAACAATAATAGATGATTGATGATGATTAAAAAATGATGAACACTCCACATAATGTCTAGCGATATAATAATAACGGCAGTAGGTGCGAATAAATGAAGAATCTTAGTGAAAAAACAATAATAGATGATTGATGATGATTAAAAAATGATGAACACTCCACATAATGTCTAGCGATATAATAATAACGGCAGTAGGTGCGAATAAATGAAGAATCTTAGTGAAAAAACAATAATAGATGATTGATGATGATTAAAAAAAAGATGAACACTCCACATAATGTCTAGCGATATAATAATAACGGCAGTAGGTGCGAAAAATGAAGAATCTTAGTGAAAAAACAATAATAGAAGATTGATGATGATTTAAAAATGATGAACACTCCACATAATGTCTAGCGATATAATAATAACGGCAGTAGGTGCGAATAAATGAAGAATCTTAGTGAAAAAACAATAATAGATGATTGATGATGATTAAAAAATGATGAACACTCCACATAATGTCTAGCGATATAATAATAACGGCAGTAGGTGCGAATAAATGAAGAATCTTAGTGAAAAAACAATAATAGATGATTGATGATGATTAAAAAATGATGAACACTCCACATAATGTCTAGCGATATAATAATAACGGCAGTAGGTGCGAATAAATGAAGAATCTTAGTGAAAAAACAATAATAGATGATTGATGATGATTAAAAAAATGATGAACACTCCACATAATGTCTAGCGATATAATAATAACGGCAGTAGGTGCGAATAAATGAAGAATCTTAGTGAAAAAACAATAATAGATGATTGATGATGATTAAAAAATGATGAACACTCCACATAATGTCTAGCGATATAATAATAACGGCAGTAGGTGCGAATAAATGAAGAATCTTAGTGAAAAAACAATAATAGATGATTGATGATGATTAAAAAATGATGAACACTCCACATAATGTCTAGCGATATAATAATAACGGCAGTAGGTGCGAATAAATGAAGAATCTTAGTGAAAAAACAATAATAGATGATTGATGATGATTAAAAAATGATGAACACTCCACATAATGTCTAGCGATATAATAATAACGGCAGTAGGTGCGAATAAATGAAGAATCTTAGTGAAAAAACAATAATAGATGATTGATGATGATTAAAAAATGATGAACACTCCACATAATGTCTAGCGATATAATAATAACGGCAGTAGGTGCGAATAAATGAAGAATCTTAGTGAAAAAACAATAATAGATGATTGATGATGATTAAAAAATGATGAACACTCCACATAATGTCTAGCGATATAATAATAACGGCAGTAGGTGCGAATAAATGAAGAATCTTAGTGAAAAAACAATAATAGATGATTGATGATGATTAAAAAAATGATGAACACTCCACATAATGTCTAGCGATATAATAATAACGGCAGTAGGTGCGAATAAATGAAGAATCTTAGTGAAAAAACAATAATAGATGATTGATGATGATTAAAAAATGATGAACACTCCACATAATGTCTAGCGATATAATAATAACGGCAGTAGGTGCGAATAAATGAAGAATCTTAGTGAAAAAACAATAATAGATGATTGATGATGATTGAAAAAATGATGAACACTCCACATAATGTCTAGCGATATAATAATAACGGCAGTACGTGCGAATAAATGAAGAATCTTAGTGAAAAAACAATAATAGATGATTGATGATGATTAATAAATGATGAACACTCCACATAATGTCTAGCGATATAATAATAACGGCAGTAGGTGCGAATAAATGAAGAATCTTAGTGAAAAAACAATAATAGATGATTGATGATGATTAAAAAATGATGAAAACTCCACATAATGTCTAGCGATATAATAATAACGGCAGTAGGTGCGAATAAATGAAGAATCTTAGTGAAAAAACAATAATAGATGATTGATGATGATTAAAAAATGATGAACACTCCACATAATGTCTAGCGATATAATAATAACGGCAGTAGGTGCGAATAAATGAAGAATCTTAGTGAAAAAACAATAATAGATGATTGATGATGATTAAAAAATGATGAACACTCCACATAATGTCTAGCGATATAATAATAACGGCAGTATGTGCGAATAAATGAAGAATCTTAGTGAAAAAACAATAATAGATGATTGATGATGATTAAAAAATGATGAACACTCCACATAATGTCTAGCGATATAATAATAACAGCAGTAGGTGCGAATAAATGAAGAATCTTAGTGAAAAAACAATAATAGATGATTGATGATGATTAAAAAATGATGAACACTCCACATAATGTCTAGCGATATAATAATAACGGCAGTAGGTGCGAATAAATGAAGAATCTTAGTGTAAAAACAATAAAAGATGATTGATGATGATTAAAAAATGATGAACACTCCACATAATGTCTAGCGATATAATAATAACGGCAGTAGGTGCGAATAAATGAAGAATCTTAGTGAAAAAACAATAATAGATGATTGATGATGATTAAAAAATGATGAACACTCCACATAATGTCTAGCGATATAATAATAACGGCAGTAGGTGCGAATAAATGAAGAATCTTAGTGAAAAAACAATAATAGATGATTGATGATGATTAAAAAATGATGAACACTCCACATAATGTCTAGCGATATAATAATAACGGCAGTAGGTGCGAATAAATGAAGAATCTTAGTGAAAAAACAATAATAGATGATTGATGATGATTAAAAAATGATGAACACTCCACATAATGTCTAGCGATATAATAATAACGGCAGTAGGTGCGAATAAATGAAGAATCTTAGTGAAAAAACAATAATAGATGATTGATGATGATTAAAAAATGATGAACACTCCACATAATGTCTAGCGATATAATAATAACGGCAGTAGGTGCGAATAAATGAAGAATCTTAGTGAAAAAACAATAATAGATGATTGATGATGATTAAAAAATGATGAACACTCCACATAATGTCTAGCGATATAATAATAACGGCAGTAGGTGCGAATAAATGAAGAATCTTAGTGAAAAAACAATAATAGATGATTGATGATGATTAAAAAATGATGAACACTCCACATAATGTCTAGCGATATAATAATAACGGCAGTAGGTGCGAATAAATGAAGAATCTTAGTGAAAAAACAATAATAGATGATTGATGATGATTAAAAAATGATGAACACTCCACATAATGTCTAGCGATATAATAATAACGGCAGTAGGTGCGAATAAATGAAGAATCTTAGTGAAAAAACAATAATAGATGATTGATGATGATTAAAAAATGATGAACACTCCACATAATGTCTAGCGATATAATAATAACGGCAGTAGGTGCGAATAAATGAAGAATCTTAGTGAAAAAACAATAATAGATGATTGATGATGATTAAAAAATGATGAACACTCCACATAATGTCTAGCGATATAATAATAACGGCAGTTGGTGCGAATAAATGAAGAATCTTAGTGAAAAAACAATAATAGATGATTGATGATGATTAAAAAATGATGAACACTCCACATAATGTCTAGCGATATAATAATAACGGCAGTAGGTGCGAATAAATGAAGAATCTTAGTGAAAAAACAATAATAGATGATTGATGATGATTAAAAAATGATGAACACTCCACATAATGTCTAGCGATATAATAATAACGGCAGTAGGTGTGAATAAATGAAGAATCTTAGTGAAAAAACAATAATAGATGATTGATGATGATTAAAAAATGATGAACACTCCACATAATGTCTAGCGATATAATAATAACGGCAGTAGGTGCGAATAAATGAAGAATCTTAGTGAAAAAACAATAATAGATGATTGATGATGATTAAAAAATGATGAACACTCCACATAATGTCTAGCGATATAATAATAACGGCAGTAGGTGCGAATAAATGTAGAATCTTAGTGAAAAAACAATAATAGATGATTGATGATGATTAAAAAATGATGAACACTCCACATAATGTCTAGCGATATAATAATAACGGCAGTAGGTGCGAATAAATGAAGAATCTTAGTGAAAAAACAATAATAGATGATTGATGATGATTAAAAAATGATGAACACTCCACATAATGTCTAGCAATATAATAATAACGGCAGTAGGTGCGAATAAATGAAGAATCTTAGTGAAAAAACAATAATAGATGATTGATGATGATTAAAAAATGATGAACACTCCACATAATGTCTAGCGATATAATAATAACGGCAGTAGGTGCGAATAAATGAAGAATCTTAGTGAAAAAACAATAATAGATGATTGATGATGATTAAAAAATGATGAACACTCCACATAATGTCTAGCGATATAATAATAACGGCAGTAGGTGCGAATAAATGAAGAATCTTAGTGAAAAAACAATAATAGATGATTGATGATGATTAAAAAATGATGAACACTCCACATAATGTCTAGCGATATAATAATAACAGCAGTAGGTGCGAATAAATGAAGAATCTTAGTGAAAAAACAATAATAGATGATTGATGATGATTAAAAAATGATGAACACTCCACATAATGTCTAGCGATATAATAATAACGGCAGTAGGTGCGAATAAATGAAGAATCTTAGTGAAAAAACAATAATAGATGATTGATGATGATTAAAAAATGATGAATACTCCACATAATGTCTAGCGATATAATAATAACGGCAGTAGGTGCGAATAAATGAAGAATCTTAGTGAAAACACAATAATAGATGATTGATGATGATTAAAAAAATGATGACGTATATTTTATTTAACAGCAGGTTAGTTTAATAAATGACTTATCGATGAAATGTTGCATAAAGTAAAAATTTGTTATATTATATTGTTGTATTCGTTTTGAATTTTTTGTAATTTTTAATGCTGGCGGCATTCCCGCATTGTTTAGCTAGGTTGGTCCGTTTGATTCCAGAAATAATTGATTTACTAGAAGCTCTAATAAAACGCATTTAAGCACTTTTTTGATATATTAAAATATTTGAAATAATTATTTTCAAAACCTACTAAGCTTCTTAAGCTACAATCTTACAAGAAAAACTAAGATTTATTAACACCAAAAAAGTTGCTTGTGTTGTTGTTTAAAAGTTTGAAGATAAGAGTGTCAAGTTTCCAAAAATATCAACTGGTTTCGAAAACTATCGATAAGAAGGTAACAAATTAAATAAAAATGTGAAAACTGAGCGCTTAATTTAGTTAAACATTAAAATTTAACCTTGTTTGCAGAATCAATATACTTTATTTTGTTAAGACACGTCACTTTCCCTTGTGTATAAAGTTTCAGAGAAAAATTACTTCCAAATTCTGTTTTATGTTTACAGAAAGCCTTCTCGAGCTATTTGACGCCGCTCGTACCGTAAACAAGTTGAAATTGATTTCAGATTTGTGCCAGAGGCGCTCTTGCTACCGACTACAATAGACTATGTGTCTGCCGGAGTTACTACGGTTCGTATATCTTATGTGACCTGTTATTTGTGTATAAATTGCTTATTGCGTCAAACGTATTTCATTATCATATACATTATTTCGCCAATCATTACAACTTTATAAATGTTTCCATTAGTACCTTCGCCAAATTTAATTCATGGCCTTCATGCCCCAATTTGCTGATAATTTCTTTAAAATCATAAAAACAGTTAAGTTTAGATTTGCACGAAATAGATTGTATCACAATAATTGGTGGACTTTCAGTGTCTTATATATTGATCACAGTGAGGTAATGTATGTTCAAGCGAATTTAGACCTACTTGTTTTTTTTATGACAGTAGGAAAATGACATTGAGTTGCTTCACGATTCAATTCTATCGATAGAAGAAGAGCCCTTAAAGAATATTCTCCTCTTAGAACATTCACGGCCGTTTTCAATAACGTATCTCTAGTTACGGATACATTGCTGTCACCGTAATTATGTCCAATATAGTTATAGTCCAAATTCTTTATGTCGATAGGTTATTGAAATGAAAGGAAGCGTAAAAGGATACATTTGTCTACCTCTAGTAAGTTAAAGTAATCCTTAGTTTATTATATGCTACGTTATGGAAAACGGCCGTTATACGTCTAGATAGACTATGACAGCTGTGAAAACGTCGAAAAATACTAACACAAGACGTAGCTTGTCACGCACACTTAACTAATATTCCTGGTCTGTTTTTATCGGTTGTCTAACAGCAAGATACTCTACCTAGACGTATAAATTATCTAAGGCTCTCATCAAAATAACAGCATTATTCACCCAAGGTTCCCGAACACAGTTCGTCGCCGTCTCGTAACACTAAGTAGTAAAGCTTCTTTCAACTACACTAAGTAGTAAAGCTTCTTTCAACTTGCCACCACTAAACCGAACTGCTTCAGTTAGGAACCAGATTATGTACCGTGTAAGGTGCCAATATATGTAACAGAGTTGTTAGATTCTTACTTAGGTATCTCGCGACTCGACACAAATATATTGTGAATAGATAAATTTGTATGATGTTGATTTTGTAACTGAATCATCTTTGACTTTTTACTGTCTAATACATTAGCAGAAATAATTTTTTAGGGTTGCGAACACGAATGGGATGGCTGGCTAGTCCATGCGTCAACTCGTGAATGTGTTCGATGGTTACGGCGTCATTCAGACGGATACACTGTTAAACAACAGCTTACACATTATTGCTTCACGGCAGAAATAGGCGCCGTTGTGGTACCCATTATTTAGCCGACATCCTGTGCAAAGGAGCCTCCCACTTGTAAAAGTTAAACAACTTGTGAATGTGTTGGATAGTCGATCTATTATAGTTAATTAATCATATGTTGTTGTAATGAATCATTTGTATAATGCGATTAGGTACTAATTATGACAGTAATCACGACCGTTCATGACAATTACAATCCAATAGACGATAATTTTTATTGATACAGTTTATTTTTATTACTTAAAATATGTTTCTCACTTTAAACACGATTTATACCATAGCATAAGTATATTGTATAAAGAATAAGAAACGTACAGAGAGAAAATAGGAAAACAAATAAAACGTGAATAGTAATGGTAAAGGAAAATTAAGATTTTTTTATCTGTAACATACCTCCGTTATTATTTCACCAGGATGTATACAAGGTGGATACCACAGGTGCGCCTTAAAATAATATTGTCGAGATTTTTCGCGATCCAGGATTTGTAAGCCTGTTACAGTTTGCAAGTTTAATATGTAGTCTGTTGTTAACATTATTCGCTGACCCAACATACGTAGTTCTGTCAAAAAAACTGATGTACCTAAGTATTCGGAAAAATAATGTAGTGCAAAGCCATCGGAAATTAATTATTTTATAATAAGTAGTAATAAACTCATAAAGATTAATATCGTATTCATTTAAACAGTTTTTACATGATAAATGGATGTAGTATATTCTTAGGGTCCTGGTCTTTTTCTACTACTAAACGCTGGGAAGATGAAGTAAAAATAGTAGCTCGGCCTAAATGGATCCAAATAGCGAAAGTCAGAGAGGCGTGGAAATCTGTAGAGGAGGCCTTTGTCGAAACACAAGCTGTTTAACATAACATATAATTTAGATTTACGTTTATATTTAGTTAAGTATCATTTATAATATTTGTGAACAGGAATAAAGGCACATTTTATTTATTTTATAGTATATTCTTAAGAGATAGATATATGCCATCACGGACTTTTCTTTAGAACTATATAAGATGAGTTCAGATAGCGTTTTCGTTGAAAGCTCCCAGACTGGTTATTTTTCCGACCCCTCCAACAAATATCGTTAATATATACAAAAATGTATAAAAAAACTTAACAAATTATAAATTTAAACCTTCCTCGAGAAGCACGCTCTCCTTGGGTGATATCAAAATGAAAAACGGTGCTGTACCTAGTTTATGAGTTTATCGCGAACAGACAGACAGACAGACGCGGCGGCGGACTTTGTTTTAGTATATGTAGTGATATATAAGTATGGGTTTCTGCAAAAACAGATTTATCGACGAACTATTTAATTATTTTTATATATTTTATAAATCATTAATTACTAACTTTTTCATCAGTTTATGTTACACCCAAACCAACAATAGCAAAATTTACGAGAGTAATTTATACTAAATGAGGTTTTCACATCTGTCATGTGATGTTTAACACATTCCATTTTTAATTATATTTTAAAATGAATATACCCTAATAACGTCTCATAGTTACACCTTTTTGAAGTGATAACGGCATTGAGCACTTTTCTTGGGACGGGTATAAAATGTTAAACTGATATGATCGAAAATTCGAAAAAGACAGTCGTTGAAGTTATGCATGATTGTTGATTTTTCTGAACGATAAACTTTGTAAAGTAAAATATGTATAACAGTTCTGAAGCGTTATATTTTTTATGTAATATAAATTGACATTTTTGAATACGATACCGCAATAAATAAATAATACATTAAACCACATAAATGATAGTTCTTTTATACTGATAAATAAAATCGTGCGAGATTATTCCCTAACCATTCCAAGATATTAAAAAATGTACAACGTTAATGTTCAAGTTTACAATTCTGCTTTTTCACACCCTAAGTGCAAGCCGTTATTTTCCCCACTATCAAGTATACCCACTTCTAGTTACCTAGTAGATATTACTTTATTTAAACTTCAAAGTTTTAACTTCATCATGCAAGATAATATGCGAGACTTGGTATATGGATAATATTGTTGAGGAAGTTACCACGCTTGCATTATTCATTAACGTAAGTAAATACATGTTGTTTACAAGTTTACTTATAAGTCGGTCTATTAATATATATATATATTTAAAAGCCAACTTAACGGGATGGTACGATGACGGGATTGCATCTAGCAACCAAAAGAAACCTTCTCAATATACGAATTTTAATAAACGTTAAAAAGAGATAAAAAGCGTTAAAAGATTTTTTTTATAAAAATAAGGGAGGCGACGAGGCATTCAGCTGATGGTAATTGATACTGCCCATTATAATGCAGTGCCGCTCAGGATTCTTGAAAACCTCCAAAAATTCTGAGCGGCACTACAACTGCGCTCGTCACCTTGAGATATAAGAAGTTAAGTCTCATTTGCCCAGTTATTTCACTAGCTACGGCTCCCTTCAGACGGAAACACTGTTACACAACAGCTTACACATTACTGCTCCACGGCAGAAATAGGCGCCGTTGTGGTACCCATTATCTAGCCGACATCCTGTGCAACGGAGCCTCCCACTGGTAAAAGTTAAAAGATATATTGAACTAGTATTTTCCTTTACGTACAGTGTCGGTGAAACGAAGTCCTTCACTTTAATTTATAAAGCAAAATAATATCTAACCTTAAATTTCATTCACTCACCTTAATTACATCTTAAAATTAAGCTTAATTATAATTTCCCTATAAACAATAAGCTTAATTTTGGATTAATCCCAAATTAATTTTCTAACGCCTACAATTATCTTCTTCCCGAAATTTACATTCGTCTTATTATTTTGAAGCAAAAATTTTTGAAGGTTTCACTTCTACCATGTTTGATGTTTTTTTTTTACGTTTCAAGATATGGATACATAGATTATATAGAGTTATATTAATTATAATTTCACACAGTTTCCCGATTCGTTGATAGCTCTATTTTTTAAAGTACCTAAACAGAACTCCTAAGAGCTAATTTTTAATTATTGCTATCTTAAAATTTCAAATAAAATATAATCCAGCCTTCTATTATTGTAAGAGATTTTGGAATCGGTTCAGTAATTCCACAGATAGCCCCCTACATTCAAACAAAGTCTACCCCATCAGCATATAAGCATGTAGTTAAATTTGAAGGTTGCAGATATTGTATCATAAAAGTAATCCAAAAGCGAGCAAATCCAGCTCTAGTACAGGTTACATAGGATTGTGTCCTTGTTTAATTAAAATAAAATCCGTTGTGATTACTCCGTACTGTAGAGAGATCGCAAACAACACGATAAAACATTTCGAGACAAAAGCAACTCTAGTTCCATTTCACGTGGAGTCTTATTTCGAGAGTTCACGATATTTCGAATCGATGTAAACATTCTACGCCTTGTCATTCAAACTATTTGCGTAAGTATTGAACTTAATGTTTTTATTCTAACAATCAAATCTTTTAAATTGTTGGAATAAGGCAAGTTAAGCATACATACAAGTCACTCTTAATATGTCGCAAGGATTTTTTTTTTGTATAATTTTTCATCTCAAACTCATTTTGTTGGTATAAGACTGTTATCTATCCTTTCTAATATATGTTGGAATGTGTAAAAAAACCGTTCCATACTATTCATTTCCACGATAGGGCACTATTTAATTTTTATTTGCGCGACGGTATATTTAATATATAAAGATTAAAATACTTGTGCTAAGCAAAACTTATATCAACCAGTGGAATCAAAAAATAATATTTTAATACTTTTTATTAATTAGTTTTTTTTTTATCTTAAAATATATAGATAAATTTATATGAAGATAATAAAACAGATAGGAACAGTAAATGGTCACAAAAGTTACATTAAATTAAAAAAGTGTCATTATTATTCAATATTGTAAAAATATGATTAAACTCTCCCATGATTTTTGTGGTGTGTACTGATAATAATTATTAAAAGCAAAGTGACATAAATCTACTTAAGGCCATCTGGTTCTTCTGTAATAGTGCAGATGAAATCTCGTAACATATCCTTCTTGAATGTGGCCCTTTAATGTGTAAACGTAGCATCTCTTTGGGAAGTCAAATTCTTCAACCATTTGAGATACGTCAGCACACTGCAAATATATAACAACATTGATGAAAAGAATCAACTTTAGCAGTGAGCTATAGTTAATAGTGGCTATCACAAATTGGTCGCAGTGAAACAGGGCTGTACTGAAGTGTACTAAAGTTGCTTTACTAACCATAACTATAAGACCATGTGGCAAAATTTTTCGACATTATATCGTACGGTTACAGAATACGAGTCGTTGAGTCGAGAGCAATTCTTGCACTAAACTCGGTGATATTGGAATAAACATTGCACCCACTTTGGGAATGTTTTCTCTGTTCTAAAAGAGATTATTTTCTTTCGAGATTTGAACATGAAATATAAAATCTCTTTGAAAAGCATTACTAATGCACTTTGCTGCTAATACACGGTTCACTGCAAATCTTTAGTACATTTAATAAAATAATAAATGTTATAAATAAAACTCTATATTTTAAGGTATGTTTGTCCATTATGTTTTTATGCTTATACATCCAATTGGTATGAAATTTTTCATATCAAAGTTTTTTCCATGATACCAAGTAGGTACCAAGGCCTCCATACTATCCAAGTAGTCGTAACTTGTAACAAAATATCTAGAAACTGTTAAATGAAATGCAAATATCATTCAACTGATCTACCTGAAGACTGGATACTTACTTATACAACAAAATATTAACGCATTGAGCATTTTTATTTTAAATTACATCATCAACTTGCCATAAGATGGCGCTTCCCGCATCATTGTAACCTTTTAAAACTTGGGAAACATTTGAACAGAGCTGTGCGCATTGTCTGGGATCCAGTATTGCGTCAAAGGTTCGCGTAGAGACGTCCTTTGATTTTGTATCTTATAGTATACGTATTTTTTACGGGGAGTGTTCTTATGAACCAATTCACTGCCACCATATTCCACTATCAAACCATACCCGATAAACTAAGATAATATCCTTATGATCTGTGTATGTTGTTCCTTCGCAGTGCGGTTTCAATGAACTTTCTTAAAACGCTTTGACTTTAAAAAAAAGTTTCAGTGCAGAGAGCACTTTTGACGCTACAAGCAACGTTCCTGATCTCCTCTGGTTGTGCAAGAGAGTATGGGCAGTGATAGTCATTACTTATCAAGTCACCAACGCTTGTTCATCCATCTCTTCCATAACAAAGTAACATCTGAGTCGTGTATTAATCGCCGTATGTCCAATGAAACCCTGAAACTAAAAAGTGCTTGCAATTTTACCGACATATATTATATACCTTACATTAAGGATTGGTCTCCACTGCACTCCAACTAGATACCGCAGGAGTAGTCGGAAAGTGCGGCAACTAATATTACGCCCAAGTGGGCGTACACCAGCTAGTCTCGAACAATATGTGACGTTGACGTGCCACATGTTCAGTTAAACTTGCGTAAAATTGCGTAGTAAAACTTTGTAAAAATAATACTACAAGAAATAAGAGAGACACTGGGATCACATATCATCAATATACTTACGGATTTTGTATTTTATTTAATTTCCATGTAAAATAGCACGAAGCGAATGTTACAAAATTTGGAAGATGCCATTGATTGTCAAGATTCCACACACATAACCATCTAATAGTTGGCGTAATATAAAAGCTATTGTTCGTAAGTAGTGCGGTATCTAGTTGGAGGGCAGCAAAGACCAAACCCTAATCTAAGCCAAGAGGAGAATAAAAACGATTTCTACGAGGGTTTAGCTTGTACAGATTGCAAGTGGTGAAGCTGCGAGTACGGAATTAGGCTGATTAACTTTATATCTATAAGCAAAATAAATAACTAGGTATTTTTAATCTAATATATAAAATTCTTATAACTATATCTATATATCTAATATATAAAATTCTCGTGTCATGGTGTTAAACATTGAACTCCTCCGAAACGGCTTGACCGATTCTCATGGAATTTTGAGTGCATATTGGATAGGTCTGAGAATCGGACAACATCTATTTTTCATCCCCCTAAATGTTAAGGGTCCGTCCACACGTTTTTTTTATTAATTTTTTTGACATTTTTTTTTAAATTTTGATTTGATTTGATTATGAGTCAGCATTAAAAAATACATACAACTTCAAATTTTCACCCATCTACGATTAACAGTTACTTTTGTATCGCGATTTTAATATCGGCAATACAACGTTTGCTGGGTCAGCTTGTTTTATATGTAAGTGGTAGTTTTTGTGACAGACTTATCACAAGTTTTGTAATAGGGCTGTCACTTAAGACTTATGACAAATTGTTGTATGACAATAACATGACTACATAACAAACCAGCATATTTATCCGTCAAAATTTATATTTTGACTTTTCAAGAACACACATGTATTTTTAACCGACTTTAAAAAAGGAGGAGTTTCTCAATTTGTCGGTATGTTCTTTTTTATGTATGTTATCTCAAAACATTCGACTGGGTTAACCGATGTTTATAATTCTTTTTTTATTTGAAAGCTGGTGCTTCCCGTGTGGTCCCTTTGTAATTTGGTCCAGATCTGACAATGGAATCCATGAGATAAAGTCATAAAAGTCTTAAATTTGCTATACATACGTTTAGCAAAGTGGATGATAAATTTACGAATAACTCAATATCGCGCCAACCGATTTCGATGATTCTTTTTTTATTGGAAAGGATATACTTCAAAGATAGTTTTTTGAGAGTTTGGTTAGGTTCTGATTACGGAATCCATCACAAAGTAACGGAACTCTTCAATTCTTACGAGTAAATTAACGATACTCGGCCGAATCTTTTTTATGCTATCCGGATATTTAAGTCATCTACCATAACATAGTTATGGTCAAGTAATTGTCGTAGTCGAATATGATGATCAATGGGACTCCTAACGATGCGATCTGTGGCAGAATTTCTGTCTGTAATCAAATTGCAAAGCACTTACGTTCATTGCTGCATTGAAAACTTTAGTATCTCTACATATATTTAGACATATTGTTAGTTAGAAGTACTTCAAATTCACTAAAAATTATTAAATAAAAAAAAATAACAAAAAAATAACCGACTTCAAAAACTATATTCCTAAACAATAGCTATAATGTGCGCTAAAAAGTATAAAAATAATTGCGTATTTTTATTCAATCTAATTAATTAAACTTATTAATAAATAAGATAGGTTTCTTACTATATACATAGTTATAGGTGAGATGTGCTAGAGTCGTGAGGAGGCGAGAGGCGTGAGCGGGTCGTGGCGGGAGGACACCGATTCCAAAAATAACAATAATCGTAACTAGAATTAGATAAATTAATTAGATTGTATAAAAATACGCAATTATTTTTATACTTTTTAGTGCACATTATATCTATTGTTTTGGAATAGTGTTTTCGAACTCGGTTGTTTTATTTTGTTAATTTTTTTTTATCATAATTTTTTCCACCATGAAAATAAAATTAGAGAGTATTAGAAATGGATATTTAACAACTAATCCGCCCGCTTATACGTACGACTTGAACAAACAGAAACTGGAGTTTTGAACACAGAATATATTATCCAAAAATTGGTGTTTGTCACCAATTTTTGGCAACAACACAAACAAAAGCATAATAAAATCCCTTAAGGTCCCCAGTGTTTTCTTCCAATTAACATTAATATTACATATAAAACGAGAACCTTTGATGCGATACAGTGTAATCAAAAATAATATGACTTTTCAATATTGTAATACTCACAAGGGATATGTTAAAATCATTATAACATTGATGGTATTATAATAAGCAAGACTTTGTCTGCATTGAATCCGATTATATCATGTTCTCTAGGGAACTAACATATTTTCTGTTACCTCTCAATATATCCTAGTTAGCTAATATTCTTTTGATGTTAATTTTCTAGAAATTGCCTAATCATAATGTTGGCTACGTCGAGTTAGTCTTTTGTTGGGCGAAGAGTAATGCTTTTTACAATAGAATTTGTAAGCATTTACAAAATATGTTGTGAAATTCAAAAGATTTATTAAAAAACGTTTGCGTTTGCGTAAAGGTATACTTAATATACATACATAAATAACTTTCTAAATGGGAATAGAGCAATCGCCCTCAGGCTATTCGATGAACGTAAATCAAGCTGAGATTATTGCGCTCATTCTTCTCAGATCAAAGGCATATCTTTTCAAAAAGATTAAACCTTTTACCCCAGACTTCCTCAAAAATATTTTTAGTTAAGATACAGTAGTTTGACCCTAGAGAGTTACAGATAGAGCACTTTTATTATCTATGGACATTTCTCTCCAGCCTGTGCCGTTTCTGCCCTAAATACTGAGATACCTTAAAACTCAGGCATACTCGCAATTCATAGGCCAGCAACACATATGGATGTGTTGCTGGCCTATGAATTGCGAGTGCAACACCAGAGGTCTAATGGTAGACCTCTGGTGTTGCAGATGTCATTGGACAATACTTCTTATTTTTCAACAAGTGAGCCAATTTATCTTTTATTCCCACTATCTAAAAAAACTACTCAAAGATCTAAGCTTATCAAGGTCAAGTGTAAGGCTTAGGTAGGCTATTCTTTCACAGCAGTTTTTCTTAAGATTCTAGAATATTCAAGACGCCTATATACCCTACTTGAAGATCCATCCCAAGCCTAAAGGAAACATAAATTGGCCTCGAGGACTTACTCTCTATGTAAAAGTTAAGCTACTCCCCTTAATGTCTGGTCTAGTATTGGAATACTGGGTCTGGAAGTTTCGAGTGACTGCCAATTCCACTCTCAAAATTGGTAAAACCAAATTGGCTTCAAAAAAACTGGGAGTCGTAAGTAGAGTAAGGCACTGTTAGCCCACAGTTTAGCTACAAAGAAATAAATTGCTTTCTTATCTCATCAGCTCGAATCAATTCACCGTGGACAATGCGAATCTGGATTCGCATTGTCCACGGTGAATTCTAGCAAAGCCAAACGCTCCAGAGCTTTATGAACTGCTAGAACACTTGGCGTTGCGTGTCTTTTACAGCGTTTATCACGGTGAGTGATCCGAAAGCTATTTGATTGATAACTGTCGCCAAATTCCATCGCCACAAACTTGGATACCAACCTCACCCTGTGAATGTATGGCGTTTGCCTACAGTGCAATTCTCAATTAACTTTCTGCCACGTAAGAGCGGCAATGATTAGCTAGCATCAGGGGAACCGTAAGCTTGTTTGTTCTCCTCTTTTCTAAAAGCTCAGCAAAAGTCCCAAATCCCTATGTACCCATTCTACCACCGTCGATTTACGTACCTCCAAAACCGAAGAAATCTTTGACACAAAAAAGGACATTGAAGGAGAAATGGATCCTAAGAATTAAGTTCCACGACTCCAAAGTAAAAAAAGTGGGTACGTATCTTTACGCGCGATTGAAGTAAAACTGAATAATAATAAACTTTAGGAATAATTAACAAATACATTATTATTATACACATTAATTAAAGTCGTGTTACCAACTAAGCACTCACGCATTGCTGAAGAGCTAGGAGCATTGTTAAATTTTTTTAACAATTATATTTTCTTTGAAATGCTGATATAACCACATCTTTTGAGTAAAGTTGGCATTTCGTTCTCTACTTAAAATAAAATAAAAAAATATTTTTTTATATATTATTTTAACAAATGAGGTTTTTATTTATTTTAGAGTAATAGAATAATTTTGATATTATTCATTACAATATAAACACGGTCAAGTCATTATCAGGTTCTTGATTTTCTCTTTTGTTCTTATTTATTCATGAAACGGTAAAATTCTGTCATTTCATTTAACTGTTTATTATTTCATTATATATTCTTTATTTATATAAGAGGGTGCAAACGGGCAAGAGGCTCACGGGATTGGGAGTGGTGATGCAACCGCCCGTGGACAACGGCAGTAACAGGTATCAAGAGATGCGTTGCCGCCCTTTAAGGTGGTATTGGTGTATGTTATGTCTTTTCTATTCTATTTATAATTCATTAATACCACATGCACGTCTTATAATTTTCAACCATAAAATAAAATAATTGAAAGTAAGACATTGAAGGTTAGATTACTAATTACCACACATCAATATGTCATTGTTATTGAATATTAACGAATGCTGTATGGACTCGGAGACTTTGTCTGTCCGTACGAAGAAACCGAAAACCCAAAAAGTACAGAAATGTGACGCCATCACTTCTTAAAAGAAGTTTTGGTTTCTCGCCGTAACGGACTTCCGGTTCCGTTGCATTGTTGTCCAGTTACCTCGTAGTCGCGCATAAAGAAGTTTTACTTAAAAAAACACCGCTTAAAAAGTAGAATATATTTTTTCAAATTAAATATTTTTTTACATACAGTAAAAGAAGTTTTGGTTTCTGTAGTTCAAAAGACAGCATCAAAAGTTCTTATAATTAAAGATCAATTACTAAAATATTGAGTATACTTTATTAGTGTCAATATTTATTGAATTACTCTGGTGATTCTGGTTAGGGTTCCTGCCCAAAGTAATGAATTAATTGTATCCTCAATAATAATCCCTGATACGTAAGCAGACATATATACAAATATTTAACTAGTAAAACAAGAAATTATTGTGTACATTGTACAGATAATACAAGTATAGACGGAGGAATTTCTATGAGCTATCAAACATTACAATGTGAATCATTTGTGCCCTAGTATTTAGGCTAACTTTACCGAAATAGTTCGATGTTCCAGATTTCAGACTATTCCTCCAAAATATCTTATAATAATAATTTAATTCCTCAACAGAGAAGTTATTTATTGAGCTCATTAAATGCGCAAGTCGAATTCGCACGTAAATTTGGAAGGTAGTGGAATATTGTTGGTTTATTGGAAAGCAAGTGGGAGGCTCTTTTACAGAGGATGCCGGCTAGATTATGGGTACCAAAACGGTGCCTATTTCTGCCGCGAAGCATTAATGTGTAAGCATTATTGTGTTTCGGTCAGAAGGGTAGCTAGAGAAATTACTGGGCAAACTTAACATCTTACGTCTAAAGGTGACAAGCGCAATTGCAGAGCCGCCAGAATTATTGGATTTTTCAAGAATCTAGAGCACCACTAGATTGTAATGGGCAGGGCGTATCAATTACCATCAGCTAAACGTCCTGCTCATCTCGTCCCTTATTCTCATAATAAAAAGCAAAATTTCCATCTAATGTGGAGATAAAAATTGTTGAGCATTTTTTTTTATGGAATAGGAGGACAAACGAGCGTACGGGTCACGTGTTAAGTGATCACCGCCCCCCACATTCTCTTGCAACACCAGAGGAATCACAAGAGCGTTGCCGGCCTTTAAAGAAGGTGTATGCGCTTTTTTTGAAGGTACCCATGTCGTATCGTCCCGGAAACACCGCACAAGGAAGCTCATTACACAGCGTTGTAGTACGCGGAAGAAAGCTCCTTGAAAACCGCACTGTCGAGGACCGCCACACATCCGACAGATGGTGGGGATGATATCCTAACTTGTGGCGTGTCGTGCAAAGGTGGAATTCAGCGGCTGGAATCAGGTTAAACAGCTCGTCAGAAAACTCCCCTCTACGCAACGCCAAGTGATCCAACCGTTCGCAGAGCACTGGGTCCCCGACAATTCGAGCTGCTCTGCTCTGCACGCGGTCAAATGGATTGAGCTTATACTGGGGTGCGCCAGACCAGAGATGACAGCAATACTCCATGTGTGTCCGTACCTGCGCTTTGTACAGCGCTAGAATGTGGGCCGGCTTGAAGTATTGCCGTGCTCTATTAATGACGCCCAGTTTCTTTGAAGCCAATTTGGCTTTGTCCTCCAGATGGCCACAAAATTGGCAATCGCTCGAGATTTCAAGACCCAGTATACCGCTACTAGGCGAGGCTTTTAGGGAGGTGTTGTCGAAGAGCGGTGATACGACAAATGGGGTTTTTTTAGTGGTAAACGCGCAAACTTGAGTCTTCTGGGGGTTAAATTGGACAAGGATCAATTTACCCCATTCCGCGACCTTCTCGAGAGAGGACTCGATAGAAGACACAAGTTTCTCCTGGCACTGGTCGACGATTTCCCGAGAGAGACCTGCATGGCCAGCAATGTATGTTGGAGTTGTCCAACATATCATTGATATGCAGAAGAAACAGCGTAGGAGATAGCACACAGCCTTGGGGCACTCCAGCATTCACGGGCTTCGGGTTCGAGCAATATCCGTCGACAACGACCTGTATGCTGCGCCCAGTGAGGAAGCTGGAGGTCCACTTGCAAAAGCTCTCGGGAAGCCCAAATGATGGAAGTTTTGAGAGGAGCGCCTTGTACCATACACCTTCAAAGGCCTTCGCTATATCCAGGCTAACTGCTAGGCCTTCCCGCTTGCTTTCAATAGCCGCCGCCCATCTATGCGTTAGGTATACCAAAAGATCTCCTGCCGACCGACCATGGCGAAAGCCGAACTGTCGGTCGTTGATCAACTGACCTTTTAGATATACCAAGAGCTGGTGGCTGATTACGCTCTACATGATTTTGGAGAGGAGGGAGGTAATAGCAATAGGGCTGTAGTTTGCCGGATCCGAACTGTCTCCTTTTTTTGGATCGGATGGACAAGGGCTGACTTCCATGAGTCAGGGACCACGCCTTTGGAATAAGAGTGCCGGAATAAATGCGTTAGCAGCGGCGTCAACTCAGGGGCACACGTTTTAAGCACGATTGGAGAAATGCCATCCGGCCCGCTCGACTTCCTTACGTCAAACGAAAACAGTGCTCGCCTAACAGTTTTCTGTCTGAACTGTACTTCAGGCATAGAGCTCTGACACCGCGGGATGGTCGGCGGTGTTTTTCCGTTGTCGTCAAGAGTCGAGTTGTAGGCAAAAAGAACGCAAAGGAGATCAGCTTTCTCTTTTGCGATTCGACAACAACCAGAACTTGCGTGGTCCGGTCGGGTAACTGGAAAGCTGCTCGCCGATTTTGACGACGTGCTTCGATTTCGCACGGGCGATTTGCCGCTTAAAAAATCTGGAGGCACGGTTATATTTCATCTTAAGAAATTTGCAGTTCGGATCCTTTGTGCCTATCACCGCAACCCAAGATCGATACGCCTGTTTTTTGCAGTCAGATGCTGCTTTAACTGACGCATCGAACCAGGGCTGTGATCTGCCACCGGTCGGTACTACAGAGCTTGGTATAAAAATATCCATGCCCTGTAGTATCACAGTGGCTACTGCAACGGCGCAGGCTGCAACTAGGATCATCAGAAGGGAAACAAACATTGCCCCAAGGGTAGGATGCAAAAAAAGGAACGCATCCTATCCCGATCTGCTGACTTGTAGTGCCAAGCGCGGCGGGTCGCTGGTGGTCTGCGACGATGGCGTTGGATAGGCACTACACTCCTGACCAGGCAATGATTGGACGTTCCGAGAGGGGCGTCGACAAATACCTGATAACCATCGGGATGTGTAATGAGGCAAAAAATTGTGCTCAATTTTGTACCCGGGGTACGTTAAATATGACGTATCGCTAGGTCGATATATCTGCGTCTCCGTAAGGAAACACAAGGCCGGCTGCGCCGTCTTAAGGTGGTGGTGGACGGCGTTTAAATTGGAGTGGATTCCCCTGATATTGCAAAAGTCCACGTTGAGTGTGGAGCGGGGTGCCGTGGTGTTACTGCCTCGTTTGTCCTCAGTCATGCGCGGTTCTGTGCCCTCCCCAGAATACGAAGGGCAGCCCGAGCGAGAGGGAGGATTCTCCGGCACCCTCCTGGGGTAATTTTTTTTTTTCAAGTCCGCTCTCATATTTTGTTGGGGGGAGGGGGGGGGGGAATTGATGGCCTCCGGTCCTCGACACTAACATGCGAAATATAGCGGCACTAGGCCACTACTTCACGCCAGTATTCTGTGTGAGTGTGGTAATTAACCCGGACGAGTCTGGCCCGATTGTGCTGATGTCATAAGACGGCAGCGTGACTCTCCCACTTCTAAAAATTGCATTTGAAATTACGCCAGAAATTTGAAAGAAATTTCAAGATTTAAGCTTAGCAACGCTCAATATGGACGAGGGTGGTGAATATATTATTACAACGATCTGTTTTCTCGATCAGAGCCTAGAGAAGACTGGTTGTTTTTACTGGTTACTTTTTTCGTGCATGTCATTTATTCTGCTTACTGCACATGGAAAAAATTTGGATTTCGTTGTTCTTTCTTTAATTTATAATTATAATGTTTTTCTGTGCACACCAGATTAATGGCGTACAATTTGAATACGCTGTGAGCCAAAAACTAAACTAAAATTGTTATTTTGTAGGTATTTTCGAAGAATATATTAATACGATTGATAAAAAAAATACTTGATGCAATTGCTTAATATTGCCATAAAATTTTCTTGTATATAATCTATTAATAAATTGTTTTATAATAAATTTCAGTCATATTGTGTAAAAAGTTTAATTTAATTTACTAGTATTTTGTTTTATAAAATAAAAAATAAAAATAAAATCATTTTATTGCAGGTCAGGGACCCATAGAAAACAAGTTTACATATAAGTAGGAAGTCAAAATATTTTAAAATTATAAATAGAATATGTATGAAGATAATTAATTAATATAAAATTAAAGTCACTTCAAAATAAATAAAAATAAATAGTCATTTTACGTTAGGGATCTGGTGTACCCTTAGCCAGTGTTTGTAAAACACATTGTCAATGGATGCCTCAGCGACAACCTTAATCATCTTATTATTAGAATAACGGACGGTTTCCCAGAAACCCGCTATTCTATTCCGTATAACAGCGTAGTAGTCCGGGACTCCAGCGTCGGCGAACATGCCCGACGCGCTACAATACCTCGGCATTTTTAATAAAATGCGAAGGGCATCATTATATTGAACCCTGAGGATGTTAAAGGATCTTTTGGTGTAGTTGATCCATAATTGTGAAGTATAAAAACTCATACAGTACGCATTAAACAACGTAACTTTAACATCCTCAGTGCACCGAGAAAATCGGCGAGCGATCATGTTGCACCTTATTGCCAGTGACCTTCGCTCTCGCTCTATGTCAAGGTCGTCGCTGAGGGACCCCGTCAACATGTGTCCGAGATACCTGAACTGTTGCACAACCCGAACTGGTGTCCCATCTAATAAAACTGGTGGTATCCTCTCCGGACCTTTACCAGCTCTAAAGACCAACATTTCTGATTTGCGTACATTGTATTTTAATCCATGTCTTAAGGCGTAACTTTCGCAAATCGATACTAATTTACGAAGACCGTTTATTGAGGGGCTAAGTAGCACCATGTCATCAGCGTAGCTTAAGTTGTTAAAACAAACTCCGTCAATATGACAACCGATGCCAGTACCACTCAGCTCCCCAATAAGGTCATTAACGTAAAGATTAAACAGGTCTGGAGAGGTTAGCCCCCCCTGACGTACACCACACTCTAATCTAAACTCACTAGAGGCTGTGTCGCCCCAACGCACAATGTTCGTTTGATTCTCGTACCAATATCTCATCAGCACGACACTACCGCTGTGGACGTTTGAGTCACGCATTTTTCTCCATAATATATTATAATTAACAAGATCAAATGCGCGACTCAGATCCAGGAAACACGCATAGATTGATGTTTCACGACTTTTATAATAATTCACGGCATGCTTTAGAGACAGAATTGCCGAGTCTGTAGAGAGACCGGGACGAAAACCAAACTGAGAATCATTAATCCGTATATTCTTCATCAGTTCAGGCTGCAACAACCGCTCAAGTACCTTACCAGCAATTGTCCCTAGTGAAATAGGCCTATAGTTAGCTATATTGGACATGTCACCCATCTTGTTTTTCGGCACAGGAACCACTACTGTCTTTAACATATCTGCAGGAAGATAGCCATATTTAATACACATATTAAATAGCGTTGAGAGGGCCTCATACAATTTGTTTCCAGCGTAGAGCATGTGCTCAACACCCAGACCATCATGGCCTGGTGACTTACCGCATTTCATATCTTTAATCGTTCGGAATATAACTGTTGGACTAAAGTTTACTATTTCAGACGATGGTGTCAATGGCTGGGAGTCAGTCACATGCGCCACGTCTAATGGTTTCACGGAGAAATGTTTTGCGAACATGTTGGCTATCTCCGTGCTATCCTGTACGTTACTGACATTTAGTGGCCTACTTTCTTTTTTATTTAATGACTTAGTAGCTTTCCAAAACTGTGTAAAATTTTTGTCAGCTCTATGCGTCGCTAAAATGTCCATTTTTATAGATTCCTCATTATTCAGGCACCACTTTAATTTCTTTTTAAATATAGCGCGGGTCTTCGCCATATCATTATATATTTCTCCACTACTAGGCCTACCACAGTCTACCCAAAACTTAAAAAACAATCTTGCAGTTTGATAACTATCTTTTACGTGATGATTCCAGCCCACTACTTGTTTTTTATGGCGGGATTTGTGCACACCAGATCTCAAATATTTACTATTAATAGCTGCATATTTTAAAATACCAATTACATCATTGTAAAAATTATTAATAAAATCTAAAACACCCTTAGAGCTATATAAATTGTTTGCATTACAGTGACTAGAGTCAAGTAACTTATTAAGATTTTCAGTACATAGATTAGTATACATATTTATTTCATCTGCATTTCTCTGTCCCCATCTGACGTCCTTATTTAAATTATCATTATTACATTCCTTACTATCTACTTTTTTAGTTATAAGCTTAATATCACAGTTAACAAACAGTGGGAAATGATCAGACCAACTAACACTGTTATCCACATACACACATACAACTGTATTTTGTGCAGCAATAGTTGTCAGGCAATGATCCAGCCACTTGGTCGTTCCATGAGACTCACTAAGGAAGGAAAATGTTCCCGAGTCTGCTCCTAATGCATCTATATCCGCACAAACCCATGTTTGCTCCTCACAAAATGACAGCATCTCTCTGCCGAATCTAGCTGAGGGGTGCGCGTTGTAGTCACCGAGCATAAATACGGTCTCAATCCCACATTCTTCAATCACTGCACTCATCCTACTAAGAATATCCGTGAACTCTGGCAAATTATCTTCTATATCAATAGGCATATATACGTTAAATAGTAATAAATGGCGATCCACAGAACTAATTTTGACAGCCGCCAACCTATCACTCTCACAATCCACTACAGTTACATTATTAAAAAGAGACTTACGCCACATGATAGTTAAACCTCCGTAGGGACGTCCACGCAATATCCCAGCTGAGGAGTCCACGGATGACTTCGAGAATGATGCAAAATTATCATCTATCTGATGTATAAAGTCGAGGTCGTGCTGGAGAAGCCATGTCTCCTGAAGCGCTATAATATCAGCGGTTTTACAAATTTTTCTCACAGCATCTATGGACCGCCTAATGCTTTTACAATTAAACGAAACCATACGTATTAAGTTAGCTTGTAGGTAATACTGTACTGACATTATCGATCATATTTAGCGGCGGTCTTCGTATATCGCTCTTTGTACCGTCTATATACCAACCCAGCAGGCCAAAACTTCCCATCCAAAAAGATTTCAAGTTTCTGGGTAGGTATCGTGACTTTAAAAGAATTAAAGGATGTTTCATGTCGCTGTATGAGCTGCTCGACGCATATGCATTCTTCACCCATGTCCGCAATGTGGTGTAAAATATTATCTACAGAGACCGATTTCTGGGCACGAGAAATATATATGTAGCAATGGGGGTCCGCTACTTTGATTTTACACTGCGCGTCCGAGGTTCCTGTTCCTCGCATATTTCTCAATTTGCTCAATTTTTTTTTATTTTCTACAACCGTAAATGTCGCATTTTTAACATGCGTCATTGTTTCGTTATGACTCGACGCATCGCTCACCACGGCAGGTGCAGCGTAAGCTGTTACGCTAGATTGACCCGCACTCACATGTGCCATTCGGGCGCTTCTTGTTTGCCGCGGTCGGGCCGTTTCGAAAACGATATCGCGATAGGTCGGCGTATACGCATTTACATCGCAGGGTGCGTGTGTGCGTGCAGGCGGTGGTACTGTCACAGGCGGAAGCGAATTCGACTGTGATGATAAGTCTGTTCTCTTATGCACGTTTTTACGGTTGGTCGGGGTAATCGAACTCCGTGCTACTCTTGCAGGAGTAGGTTGCAGTGATGGCGGAGTCGCAGCTGTTAATGAAGATTTCCTCTTTTGGGGAGTCGTCACATTATTTTTTTTTTTTTTTTTTTCTATTTGTTGAATGGAGTTGCGTAATTCACCAAGTTCCGCACTCAATTTTAACTGAAATTTTACAAGATCGTTTTTCATATTCAACATATCCTTCAAAATTCGTGTAACATCAACATGGTCAAACAAAACCGGTGGCAACCGGTTTAAGTCCTTGGCAACAAAGTTAGGCTGCGCATCGGGGTCTACTTCCTTCAATAACCTAATAACATCCTTGATATTCCGTTTCTTCTTGTCATCTCCTTTACGCTGCACATGTCTCACTTTATCACCACACGATTTATACAGAATACCTTTTCCATCTTCAATTTCTGTGTCTGTAAAATTGGTAGCACAAATCTGGGTGATACTTTGTTCGTCTAGTATATCCAATTTGTTTTGTACAAACGTTAGAAACTCATTAATAATAATTAATTGGCCCGTCATATCTCATGAATTGGGCCAGCGTCTAAGATAACATTATGTACACGGTGAACTAAACTACAGTGCGAAGCTCAAGCGTTACGACGCACGTCCACTCAACAACACGGCCCGATCGGAACTGACACGGCCCGATCGGAACTGATAATTTTTAATTTTTTTAATTTTAATTTTTAAGTCTTGTTTTTGCCTATTGTAAATATCTATTATGAAATGCTGTGAATGCCTTTAAGTAATAGATATACTAGACTATATAGAATCTTAATAATGTCTAAGCAAATGTCATGTATATCTATTGTTGGTGTTCCAATATATAAATAAAAACGTTATACGAAATCATCGATGCATCCTGATGTTAAACCAATCAAAAGAAATCCTTGCTGTGGAGCTGCTCTGATGACAACCTATGTAACAAAAACTGGCAACAATACACTACCTAGATTAAAGTTTCTGACAATAACACATATTTTCTTTATTTATTTTATCACAGAACTTGTGTTAGGTTATAATGATACTATTGTAGAACTTACTTCTAATAACAGATTCACAAAATTAATAATAAAATGTGGTTTTTGTGCGAGTATACTTTCCTTTAGTATTTTATTTACTGTCTTAAGAAAGCATCGTTTACTGTTACTAAAAAAATCAGTAGTGTTACAGTGCTTATTATAGTTGTATAGAGTGCGACAAAAAACAGGAATTTCATAATAGTTGGTGTAAGTCAGCGGCACTTGGAATAGAGCCGTTTTATTTACTCATGTGTTCGTGTGTCTAGTCAGGTCTATAAAATCATTAAATGTACTTTAGATAACTCCTACGACTCCTAAGCACTTTCATATGGTTTAATTTCCTTTAAACATTTATTTAATTTTTAAATATTTATTAGATATAAAAATCAAAGTATCATGGTAAAATCATAAGGTGGTTATCATCTTCTCATGGTCATACTGTTATCTATTTGTTATAATCTTATTTTTAATCATCGTTATAATCTTCTTCTCCCTCAGAGCGCCATTTAATTCAGAAGCGGCAGTAGTATCTAGTATATAAGAAATGTCATCAAAAATAATTCTAAACGGATAAAATAAATGCCTTTAATGACTTTTAATAGCTTAACGGCCGTTCCCAATACTGTGTCTATCTTACTTGAGATAAAAATCGTAACTATCGTTGACTTTTCTGCCCCAATAAACTTATCGACGACAATTCACCTTATCCGTACATGCTGTCTGTCAATGGCCATTATAAGGCGATAAGAATGACTCTGGTATATTGGGACACCTTCAGATTATAGACAGCTAATTACTGACAGTAGAATTTATCTATCTGTAGATAGTATATTGGGTACAGCCGTAAGTCGTTTTGTTATGTTAGTTGACATATTGCATTATTTGAGCTTCATCAGGTCTGTTGGGATTTCTTTTACGACGGTAGACAGAAATGAGAATAGTAGTACCTAAGGTCGAAAGTACCCGAATAAGTCCCAGGAAAGTGAGAGACTTGTTGCCAGCGGGTTTATGTGGACGACCGAGTCTCAGACAGACACTATCAAATGCAATAACTGTCGCACTTTACGATGTCATACGTCCGCCGTTATTACAACTGCTGAATTCATACTCTTACAATATATACTGCAATAATTTATTACTTAAATATAACTTTCTTCAGCTATGTCAGCGCCGCACAAAAACTGAATGTGCTAGAGCGCTTTCGCACTACGTCCGATCAGTGACCGATCTGTATCCGTGAAAATTTAGCTCTAGAAATCTCAGACCGAATTCGGATATTGCTTACGATGCGATCTCTGATCCAATTCCAAGCAAATCAGGTGCCACTTTTTGTAATACGGCATTCAGCATTCGCGTCTTTCTTTCAATCCGCATCAACTCCTGACAATGCTATTGTACGTATGAAGCCGCAGAAGAAGTAAAGAATTCTGGGTGCACCCTCTCTTGGTGGACCGACGTTTAAAAGAAGCTTTTTACAATCACCACGCAGTGTTACGTCAATACAACAGGCAATTTTATAATTACTACCGAACGAGTGTATCCACTTTCGATTTTATTTAACATCACATGTATATATATATAAATGAATTACTGTTCGTTAGTCTCGCTAATTTTGGGCTTAAATTAATTGTGGAAGTCCAGGGAAGGTTTAATGTGGAATAAATATGAAAATGCTCGGAATTAAATAAAAGCAACGGTTTTGCTTTTCCTATGATGTGTCCTCCGTCGTTCAGAAATCAAACTAATAGTTTAAAATGAATAACTAATTAGAATTTCTTAAATCTTTCTAACTTTCTCTGGAGGTAAAAAATAAAGTTAATTTTAGGTAACTATAGTAGGTAGATTAACTATAGCTGTTAACTATCTATCAGATTATTTTTATGTAGATTGATAAATCTTAAATGTTGTCACGAATAAAATTTCTGAACGCAAACAATGTTATTTGACATTAGACAACAAACTATATTTGAGTTTTAATTTCAACTCGATACCTCCACGCGAAGAAGGAGTCTTGACAGGCAGACGGATGGACGAACAACAAAGTGATTCTATATACGGGTTCCGTTATTTCCTTTTGAGGTACGACACCCTAAAAACATTTGATAGATTTACAAATAATTTCAATTAATGAAATTCAACATACAACCCAAATTTATACGGTTTTTGAAGTACTTTTTTTTCCCCTCTAGGGAACATAATAATATAGTTATTATAATTTTGCCCCACTTGCATTACAATCTAGCCTTAACTTAGATTAATAAGTAATTCTACGTTAACTTAAGCCGTTATTAAGGGGCAGTCACTTTGTTCATGTGTCTTTTATTACTTGAATTATTTGAAGTACGGTGTTTTTTATTTCATAAAGGGATTACTTCACCGCATTGACTCTGTAAGTGCCATACCAAAACTATCGTTGTCCATACAATATTATTCCTGTTATGAACTCATGGAATTGTTGAACGAATTGTTAATGCCATTTCTGTTTAGTTCGAGCAATTTCAAATATAAAAACTGAATCCGAAGCACGAAACCAAATTAAATCCGAGCTGTTTCTGCTGTGCTATTTTACCTCTTTGTACCTGTATCCGTTTCTGATATTTATGACATTCGGGTTCATAACAAACAAAATGTAATCATTCAATCAAAAATGACATTCATGAAGATACAAAAATACTTGCTTTACCATTATTTTACTACTTCGAAGAAGTGCGTTTAGTGAGAGACTTACAGGTACACACACACATTCTGCATTTTATATTATATTTATACAAATACTAGCTTTTTCCCGGAACTTCTTCCACGTGGAATAGTTACTTTGGGCAGTTTTTTTTTTATCTTTTAGGATACTTTTCAATTAATACACACACAAACTGCTTTATTTGCATAGCGGATATGCGCTGTAAAGCATCATTGTTGACAGTCTCTTTAATAGTATATCCCTGTGAACGTTAATGAAATAGGAATTTCATCCCCATATAGGTCAAAGTTTCAAAATTGCTCATCAATATCTTATCAAGAGCCTAAATACAAAGTTTCATAGTTTTATCTTCGATAGTGACGAATTTCCATACAAATTGCCATCCCCTATTTCAACCCCTCCATTAATTTTTTTGAAATAAAAGGTAGCCTATGTCCTGTTTGAAGCTCTAGTTTATCTCTGTAGTAAATTTTTTCAAATCGGTTCGGTGGTTTAGGTGTGAAAGCGTAACAAACAAACTTACATTCACATTTATAATATTAGTAGGGATACCTATTTAAAGTGATGCAGTAAATATACTGAAATGTTTCGATTTACTTATGTGCAATAAAATAAAGAAGAGAAAAAGTATTTATATCATAAAAAAATCCTCAAAAGAACAAATTAGTGCTCCACATAAAAGACTCTGATGACAGTTGACCAGGCACCTCAGGCAGCAACATTCATTAGGATTACGCATGGACCAGCCATCGCTTGCCTCGCAATTATCTTACAGAAGTTAGCGACGCGCGCCACGAGGCCGATTAAAGATGTTATAAGCGAGCATGACAAGCCGTGTTAAGGGATAATTTCTTTAAATAAAAAAATCACGTGAAAATTTAAAATATAATTAAAATTAGCATACAGTTTGCTAATTTTCGTTATATTTTCAGATTGTCATATATTATCGTTTAACACTTAGATTTTCAATATACTAGCATATAGAAAAAGAAAGCAGGCGAAACAGAAGAACATTTCCAACGGAGATTCTATAGAGACCTTAACCGATTTTTATTGACAATTCGTAAACAGTCAGCCGCGTATGACATGGGCTCTTCATACAAATGATTTAAGTTTTCTTTAGTGTTAATTCCGCCAATATTTGTTTTTAAACAATTCGACTCGTGTTTCGCCTCTACACGAGGCATCTTTAGGACGTGTTGTCTCGCCAAAATCTGGCACGAGACTGAAGATTCTGAGTCTGTAGAGGCGAAACATGTGTCGAATTGTTTAAGAACAAATATTGGCGGAATTAACACTAAAGAAAACTTAAATAATTTGTATAATTATGGATTTCCGCAAAGTAACGCCTACTTCAATAAATTTTTCTATGAACTCCTTAGTATTTTTGAATATTAAACCCTAATTAAACCACTAGGTATAATACACACATTGACAAATTTATACATTTACATATGAAAAATTTTCTAATCAAATGAAAATGTTTTACAAAATATTAGAATCATCTAGAATTTTTTTATAAGAAAAATATGAAGTAAGTTATGATAGATTATTAACGTTAACAAATAACTATTTATGAAGCGGGTATTACAGCTAGTTTTCAATAATATATTAGAACTAAACTATGAGAGTACATTTATAGATGTTCATAGGCAGCGGTAAAGTAAAGCTTCGATAAGCAAAGGCTGATATTGAATGGCGTCAAACGTATGGTCAGAGTCTCGCTCGAATCCCAATTGCAATTTTCGTTTTGAATAGGATCACGTATGTCTAGATAGGACACGTCAGGCCACGCTCCTTCTATATAATATCATCTCTACGTTTTCTTTATGGTCTCACGAATCTATATAATTTTGATAATATGCTATGCTCTAATCTGTACGAATGTTCATGACATTACAAAGTTGTTTTATCTATGACGTCAAAAACGAAAGTAGGACTTTGAATTATCACTAAATTATATTTAATCGGAAAAACGAGAGGAAATCGGAGCGCTTACGTAAATTTAACTTGCATAGTCCTGATAAGCGAAGATGAGTATCTGATATATGCGTCTTACATAACATTGCGAATGGTTTTATGGATAGTCATCTATTAAGTTTGATAAACTTTAAAGTGCCAACACGATCTGTGCGTATTCCGTGTCTATTTTCGATCAATTCCTCAAATAATAATGTATCGCATAACAACCCGATTATGAGAATTTGTAGAGAATTTAATGAAGTGATTTTGATATATTCTTTACAAATATAAACTTGTTTAAAAATACTCTTTATAGAACTTGCTAGTTTACGTAAAATAATTTAATGTTTAACTAAAATTTCGTCATAATGTAATTTCTGTTGTGTCCACTTATTATTTTTTACTGTATTTGGTGAATGTGTGCAATTTTAATTGGATCTCAGGATCATAAAAATATGCTGTAATTGTTATTAGATGATAGTTTTATCTTGTTATCTGTTATTGTACCTTTGTTTCTTTTATATATGAGAGGGGGCAAACGGGCAAGAGGCTCACGGGATGGGGAGAGGTGAGGCAACCGCCCATGGACATCCGCAACAACAGGTGTGCCAAGAAATGCGTTGCCGGCTTTTAAGGTGAAGAGAGAACCCACATCTCTACGCAATGCTAGAGAATCAAGCCGATCGGAGATGACTAGATCGTCGATGATTCGAACCGCTCTTCGTTGTATGCGGTCAAATGGAAGAAGCTGGTACTGGGGAGCACCCGCCCAGAGGTGAGAACAGTACTCCATGTGAGGCCGAATTTGCGCCTTATAAAGTTGCAGGCGGTGGCTTTTAGTGAAGTACTGTCTCGCCTTACTGAGTACACCAAGCTTTTTTGAGGCCAGTTTGGCCTTCTCTTCCAAGTGACCAAGGAACTGAACGTCGCTCGATATATCGACGCCAAGTATGCCAATACAGGCTGTGGCAGTTAGAGGAGTGATCTACTAGTAAATAAATACTAGTGACCTACTAATAAATAATAGTAAATAAATAAATAAAAACATTAAGGTTCGCTACGTTAATGGCAATAATGTTAAAATACATATTAATACATTTTTACCTAAACATCGAAAGCAATTAAATTATTAAATCTTTCGTGAGTCATTATTAAATTATTAATTAATACGGCTTTACTCACGTTTTTGTCGGTGTCGGTACCGACTAGTTTCGGACCATTCGGAAGTCATCAGGGTGGAATGTGGTGGGTTCACGATAGGAACAGTAAGAGGTGGGACTTGACAGCGACAAAAACGTGAGTAAAGCCGTATTAATTTACTATCGTAAGCAATGTTGGTTTGCAATACTTTGTTGCTTAAAACAACTTCTGATGCTTTCAAACTCAGTATGACGTCATGACCATAGACTTATAATATACTAGCGTTTTGACAATTTGACAGTCCCATAGTGCGTCACTAATTTATTTGACTGTAACGGTAGATGCTCCCCTTTTCTATATTGCTGTATTTCCGTGAGAGATGTTTTTCTCTTTCGCACACATTGTTTGTCCATGAACCAATAGGTCAAAAAGAATGTCCATTCTAGTGAACGAACCTCTTTTTCAATGTAACTATGAGGAATTTTTGCATCTAAATAACTTTTGATCCCGACTACCTTTAAACACAAACTCAACAATTCTAAGCTTTTCCCATAAAGACCTTTCAAATGATATATTACGGGGGGTCTCTACCTATTGTGTTTTTATTTTATTATGTTTTGGGGATTTCAATGCACTTAAATCCTAGGATCTATTGTGCCCCCTTCTTGTGCTAGCGCGCCTACCCTCAACTCAAAAGGTAAGGAGGAGAATCGAGGCTACTATAAACTAGAAAACGTGTTACTGTGCCGAGATTTAAATTATATCCGGCAGACCTATTATTTTTAAAAGGCGTAGGATCCTCAGAGGGTCCAGGCAGGGCACAACCCCTGCTTTAAGTGAAGGTATTTTAAGATACCCCAGCCTGATTCTGGCAATGGCTTCGCATTCCAGAAGGATGTGTATGGGGTCTTCAGCGACTTGCTGCGAAGCCGCAGAACCGGTTGCTTAGGAATAAAATTTCCAACGCCTTCTTTGTGCTTTGTGTTATATTTAGGTGGTCATGACAAGGAAGTTTTATGTAAATAGAAATTGAAGTGGCAGTTTGTAATGTTAAATGATAATTCTGAACTTTTACTAATGTCAAGCAGTCTTGCAATCTTGCAAATAAAAGTGGAAAACGTTATACGTCCGAATAAACCAATCATAAGCAAAATGTCTAGTAATTTTTAACATTTTGCATATTTTTGGTTTATTCTCAGTTATAACTTTATACCAAGTTTATTAGTAAGACCGTAAGAATTTTCTTATTAAAGTAAGTATAAAAATTACACGCTCGCGTTCTGTACCTACGTGTAGACATATTTCCGGGACTTCATTCCCATATGTAGCGGTGATAAAATCAACATAAATTTTGCCTTGCAGTCTTTGCCTGCGTATGTACCGCTTGCAAAAAAATCAAATTGTTCGTAACTTGTTATTATATCGGTTGAAAATATGAAACCAGCCATAAAACAAGACTTTATTCAATTTTATATAATCTAATAATTTTATGTCCCATGTCGACAATTTGAAAATCAATAAAAAATGCTTGCAACATTTTGAAGTCTTCTACAACGGTTTCGCTTCACCAAATGATATTCTTGTAGCTAGATTTCATGCTGAAATAATTCAACAACACTAAATAGCTAGAGGATTATTCTAGATTCATACGTATTTCTGTATTTAATCTAAAAAATATATTCAATCAGCAGAGAATCATAAATGATGCAGTTAGGTGATTTTTTTTTAATGAAAATAAAGGACGAGACGAGCAGTACGTTTGGCTGATGGTAATTGATACGCCCTACCCATTACAATGTAGTGCCGTTGAGGATTCTTGAATAACAAAAATTCTGAGCGGCACTACAATTGCGCTCGTCACCTTGAGACATAAGATGCTAAGTCTCATTTGCCCAGTAATTTCACTAGCTATGGCACCCTTCAGACCGAAACTCAGTAATGTTTACACATTACTGCTTCACGGCAGAAATAGGCGCCGTTGTGGTACCCACATATAAATCTTAATAATAAGGCACTAGAAATTGTATAAGCGGCAGTTTATTTACAAAACGGCTGTCGCCACCTTATTATTAAGATTTATAAGGGTACCCATAATCTAGCCGGCATCCTGTGCAAATGAACCTCCCTCTGGTGAAATTCCATTTGTGAATCCTGTAAGCCTTATGATGAAGACTTCTTAGCACAGGATTTTAGCAAGGTCCACTACCTTAAATAAATTATTAAAAACCAAAATGGCCGCCATGCAATTTAAAACAATTTCTTCTTCTACAAAACTATTTAAAAAGTATCTACATAGTGTTACGTCTCATGAGACGATGCGGAACGGTTTTTTTCGATAATTTTACGTAGATAAAAGTTTCCAACTGTTCCATATTACCGATGTAAAATTTGGAATAAATTATTAAATTTAAAGTAAATGAAGTTGCTGTCGCTACCATCTTTGTCCTTAAGACACGTGCAAGTAATGGGCTCACAGTTTAAGACTTTACGAGTGCCTGAAGGTACGCCTAAATATTACGGGTGATGATGATGACTGGTTGTGATGAAAAATTGCAGTTTTTTTGGCCGCTATTTTTTTTACGCGAAACAATCTTGTTTAAGTAATGCCCGATATGTTTACTGGTAATCGTAAATTATCGATCCGGTTTATCTTTTCATAACCTATATTTTAATCTAGTTACTGTTTTTGGAATTGCAATAACGGATATTAATACTTGCAGCCGATATTAATACCATATGACCTAGATACTAAAGAATCATTGAGAGAAAAATTTTGAAGAAATAAAGATTTTGATTATTGCATTTCAATATATTTTTGATAATTTGCTTTATGTTCATAGGCATATTGACGAATTTGCTAGAATTTGCGAAAATCATAATGTTAACACGAGAAACAAACATAAACTTCTTCTGCCTACTACTCGGTTAAATCGAGTTAGTAAGTCTTTTGTTGGGCGATGTATATGCTTTTGCAACATGATCCCAGAAAAAGTACAAAACAAATGTGTTAATCAAATCAATATTTTATTGCAAGTCACATTTTACACGTGGTACTTTGAATGGGTAGACAATATGTGACGCCCTGCAAGGGCACAACAACGTCTTACATAAAATAAATAAGTCTTATACATTTTATACATTCTGATGATATTAAAAATACTGACAAAACCACTATTTTTATTAGTTTGACTATTTAAGGTACCATATTAAAAAAAAATATTAATTAACGTTTGTGCAGTAAAGGTTATTATAACATAAAGGACTTTCGTAATGATACCACAGATTGGGAATGGAGCGACCGCCCTCAGGCTATTTAATTATAAATCTTGGTATACGATACTACATTATATATTGTAGCAAAATTGTGAAGACAAAAACATAAAATCCCGATGAGTTTCTTGCACCCGTTCTTCTCAGACCTGAAACATACTTAATATACGTGTGCAGCCTAGCGAAACTCTAAGAAAAAAGCGACTCACTCGATTGTATAAAACGTGCAGTAAATGATAGATTGACAGATGACGGCTATAATCATGTTAAAAACGGAGGTACCCGAAATCCACTACGTTTTAAGCAACTGTTCGCGTTAAAACTTAGCCGGATTATACTTCGTCTCCAATCGCCATACTGAAATTACTACTATTTCAAACTTATGTCAAAACACTTATAAGGTATTTACATCCTCTTTGATTGTATGGGTTGTAGATATGACGTTCGATAAGTGATTTTAAATCCGATTCTTTTAAAAATTATTTAAAAAATTTAATGAACATTAAAATTAACTAATTAAATAAAACATGTGCTTATATACAAAACAAATATAAAAGTAAGCGCCAATTGTAAGGTGACTTCACAATTGTGTCCAAGACGTATTAAAAGTTATCGGGTTGAACCTTTAAGTTTGTTTTCTTGTTTTTTAAGTAACGAACGCATTGCGTTATTTAGAAACAGCGTTACGGTGGTTCGTTCTTGTTAGAGGGATGGTTTCCTGTACAAAATGAATTGTGCGATGATGGGACAAGTCGACTTAAATGCGAATTCTGCCATGAATGGAACCAGCTTAAAATATCGAGAATAAAAGAGAACTTTTCTTTCAGGAGAACCTTATTCACTTACCCAAGTATTAATTATTTTTTATAATGCTAATGCTTAGATTGAGGATTCGTCTCCGTTGCGCTCCAACTAGATACCGCCGGTGTAGTCCCAAAGTACGACGACTAATACTACAACCAAGTGGGCGTACTAGAGCCAGTCTCGAACAATGTGTGACGTTGACGCCATATTTAACTCATTGCATGTGTTCTGTTAAACTTTGCTAATAATTGAAACTAAACTGGTTGCGTGGTAAAACTTTGTAATAATATTAATAGAGAATACAAGAAATAGGAAAGACACTGCGATCACATATCATCAGTATTTATTTTGAATTTTATTAATTTCAATATAAAATAACACTAAGCAATGTCACAAAATTTGAAAGATGCCATTGAGTGTCACGATGCCACGCACACAAGCATCTATTAGTTGCCGTAATAAAAAAGCTGTTGTTCTTACTTCTTCTATTTGGAGCGCAGCAGAGACCAATCCTTAATCTAAGTTCTAATGAATTTGAAGGTATATACTACTTTATCTGAATGTCCTACGTATGAAACTAGTCGAACCATCAATTTCAGAGATCAACTGTAACAATAAGACAACACAACTGTAAGAATTTTTCGTAGGTAAGTCATGTAATGTATATCATCAGCATATTCGGTGCGCACTCTATTGTTTATCTACGAAACTTCTACCATAAATCAGACGAGCCATAAATAAGCAAAGCTAACAGACTACTATAACCGGGAGGCCAACGAAGCTGCAACGGTTACACAACGTGGTTCAAGAAGTTAAACATAGATGGCAGGGAATATGAAAAAAAATTGCAGTGAATGTACATCCTATGAATTTTTGAATAGATATAGATACCAAAGTTTTGTGTCTAATAAAACAAGAATATAATATTATTACTTATATATTCTATTTATTTATTATTCATACTATAATTCTTACATATACTTGGTATTTATTACTGTAATTTACACTTTTCCTTTTTGTCATACTAATTATTTTGGAATCCCAGCGTACACTCCATAGGGAGTGTACGCTGGGATTGCTTGCTCCTCTCTCTCCCCAAGGGAAGGTCGCCTCCGATGAAGGCTTAGAGGCAGAAGGTCTACTCGAAAAACCGACAACGATATATTCGGAACGATACGATAATACTCAGAATATATCGCACCTACCCACCCTACTCTAACAAATGTTCGTATTCCATATCGTTTATCTTAACAACATCGTAACCATAGACTAATATTTTGATTATCTGTGCTATGTCGCTGTTAAGTGTCAAAACTTGCGTATAATAAAATGTAATAAAAAGTAACTCAACCCTTCTCGTTGACTTCCTATTTCTCAGGCGGCCATTTGCATTACTTTCTACGCATAAACGATCAACAAAATTACTTAAATTACTTGGTAGTAAAAAAATCCTATTGAATAGTAAATCAGATATAATTATTTTAATAATATTTATTAAGTATGTAAATTGTATGGCAAAAACGACAGCCTAGAAGGTGTCGTTGAGATTATCATAAAAGTGACGTTTGATTATTTGTCAAATTTGAATATTCGTCTCTGACAATTTTAACTAAGAGTAGGGTTAAGACCGATAATATCGAAAAATGTTTCCTTCGTTCAATCATCGTTTCGACATTGAATACGATGTAACTAAGAATAGGATTCGACACGACTAATGCCACGATCGATTTTAGGAGTAGGCGCGGTAGAGGGCACTTGCCCAAACCCCAAGTGGGTAGGATCTTAGGTTTAACCCGAATCCCCCATAACCTACGCAGACTTAGGCTGCGATGGTTGGTTGCTTGAACATTCACCACCCGTCGTTATCCCGGAAGGTAGCCCTTTCACTTTGTCTTGGCGCAAAACAAAAAGTTCTGATTATTGGAATTTTGTAACATTAACCATTGAGTTATAATTTTTGTCGTAACATTTAAATATTATCAGTTGGTGTGTTTAAATAATCGATGTGTGATTACGGTCAGCATTGGAATACTGTTAAGTTTCGCATTTAAAATTAATTTGGGAGTTGGGACTATATTGTATAGAGACTTAATCTTATGTAATTTTTCTCTGATTGCCATAAACCTTAGATAATTTATGCGTCTAGGTAGACTGTAACAGCCGTGAACACGTCAAAAAAAAAGTAACTGACGTTTCGGGAGTGTAAGATACATAGCTGTCATGCACAGTAAAGTAATAAACCCTGGTCTGTTGACATGCGTTTCTTTACAGGAGCAGGCTGTATCTAGACGTATTAATTATCGATGCCAAAAACATATTCCATAAATTTAGAGGAACAATAATCAAGTAGGAATATTAAATATTGTGAATAACTTTTAATCCATACATTTAACTGCTGTATTTAATAACACAAGAAAATGTGTTTTAATAGCTTTTATAACTAAACAATTTATTAATGATGTAGGTATAATCCTAGATCACACATTCTCTCACTGTGACATGCTGCACTGTCGGGCGAGAAATACTTTGCACAAGCTGTCATTTTTACCGATACTTTCACTAATAATTGCGCATAGAACTGGTAATCAAATAAAATTAATCAATTCAATTTTCTTTATTGCGAATTTGGGGAATGTACAGGTGTACAGGAAATACAAAAATTCATGTATTTTTTGCAGCAAAACTCTGCATGATTACAGCATGCAACATTAAAAACATATTATTATACCATTACAAAACTTTCAATACTATAAAAAGTGTTTGCGTGTTATCTATACGCGCGATTGAAGTAAAACTTAATTATAATTAACTTTAGGAATAATTAACAGATACATATATATACTTCTTTTGCTTATCTGAAAGCTCATAGACAAAATATGTTATTTCCGTTTGCCTTTGTTTGTCCCACCTATTCTAGGACATCTAGTATATAACAAATATTCTTAAAAAGTTGAAAGACAAGAAGATTTAATTTATACCATTACATATATACTTACATTAAATAAAGCCATGTTATTAATAAATAATTGAATTATTAATATCACACATATCAATCTAACGTTGTTATTGAATATGAACGAATATGGCTCTATGGGCTCGGACCTTTTGCCTGTCCGATGGACGAAGAAAAATTAACGAATGTCGCAAACATCACACTGAGAACTTTTATTTATTACAAAGAAGTCATAAGTAGTGCGTACACCTTCCTTCAAGGCCGGCAACGCTCCTGTGATTCCTCTGGTGTTGCAAGAGAATGTGGGCGGCGGTGACCACTTAACACGAGGTGACCCGTACGTTTGTCCTCCTCTTCCATAAAAAAAGTCATAAATGAACAAATACACTTGGAGATTTTCAGAAAATATTACAGAACAATTTGAAACAATTTTTAAACCACAAAATTATAATGGTTAAAAATTGTTTCAATTGACTTTTTTCTGCCGGAAGTACTAACGTTACTTCCGTCAGGAAAAAATATTCTGAGTTACCCCCAAGTCACGCCTAAAGAAGTTTTACTTCAATATCATTGAATACTATTAGCTAAACTGTCTAATGTCCTTATTATTACTATAATGACATATGAAAAATCTAAATAAATGTCAAAAACAATATACAACAGTTAAAATTCCGTAAGGTAACAGATAGTATATATATGTCTTATCAATCAAAAACATTAGGTATTAACTTTTTTTTTAATATAACATCAGCGGTAATATCACCTGCATTTCTATAATATCTCTGGGTAAGTGTTTACAGAAACCAGCCTAGCGAAACTCTCTAAGATAAAAGCGATTCACTCGATTGTATGAAACGTGCAGTCATTGACAGATGACGGCTATAATCTTGTAAAATAGGGGATAGCCGAAATCCTCTACATTTTAAGCAACTGTTCGCTTTCAAACTTAGCCGGATTATACTTCATCACCAATCGCGATACTGTAATTGCTTCTATTTCAAACTTATGTCAAAACCTCGCCTCTTATTACGCAGTATTAACATCCTATTTGATACAATCGAGGCCTAGCGCAAAAGAAGTTTTTTTTTAAATGGGCACAACTACTGGGTGGCTGCTACATTCACAGCTCTATGACATGTCTTTTGCTGTTGCGATTTCGAAATAAATTTAAATTACTTGTAAGAAATATAATAGTTTCGTAAGTATACACACATGGCATTGTAAGAATTTTATATTCTCTATAATAGGGATTAGTTCTATCTGTCATTTTTTATTTAAAAACTAGCTGACCCGACAGACGTTGTTCTGTAAAATAATGTTTTTATATGAATTTGTCAATAATATAATATCATAACATCAAAAATTACTTCGTATAATATGCACCCTGCTGTCGTAATGAAATTGTTTCACAGCAGAACTGTCAAACCGTGCGTCAATAAATTGTCAAAAAAAGGAAAAACAAATTTGTTGTTTTTATTTAATTTAGCAGCATTTTCGTATTTATTCACCTTTTAAACCTTCTCTGGACTTCCACAAATAATTAAAGACCAAAATTAGCCAAATCGGTCCACCCGTTCTCGAGTTTTAGCGAGACTAACGAACAGCAATTCATTTTTATATATAAAGATTGCCTTAAGCATTTCTTGTGTGCATGTGGTAGGTATACAGTATACCACATGCACATATGCACACATTTGAGGAGTAGAATAAAAAATATTTGCTAGTTGTATTTTTTATATGAATGAAGTACAAGAACCTTCCACATAAAACAAAACACGAACAGTTCTTAATTACTTTTCTTCTATTCACAGACGTAATAAACTCTTAGAAGAATAAGGGTCTCAGTGCAATATCCGTAAGATTGTAATTGACCTGTCATCCGAGATAATATATGCGATTGCTATAAAGCACGTCTGTCTGTCTGTCTGAACGTCATATACCCTTGTTCGACCCTTGCATCTGCTTCGTAATAGCCATGGAATCTTTTAAATTATATCTTTGAACCTGATATATTTTTTTTAAGTTTTACTTATTAATTTATAATGTTTTAAAGCTTCTTAGTTTAATTATTTGGCGTGTAGCTAAAATATCAGCCAATTTTTTAGTCAATGTATTATCATCATCTCTCATGATGTGGCTTCATCTTTATAAAGTTCACGTTTAAAAAATAACAAATTGTTTAAATTGGAAAGAGCGACATCTTAAATCTATTTCCTAATATGCAAATATTGTGGCTGAGCAGGTAATCAACTGTAAAAGTAGATCGTGCAGCCACAACGTGATAGTTAAAGGAGACATACAAGATTTATCAACGATACCTCACTTGGACGGTTGGCTCAGTGGAAACAGCGCATGTCACGGGGTCAAGTACCGCATCATTTAAAAATTTTGTTTTCAAATTTAATTTGTGTAACTAATTATTTATTTATTTTGCGTTTTAATAAATTTTATAGCAATAAATAGGCTAATTAGGGTCCAAGATAAGATACAAGAAATTAAGGATGACCTAAAGAAAATGAAACTAAAAAATGTAGCTGGACCAACGTTGAGAAGGAACCTTGGCCAGAGTAACTACAATGGAAAAATTTGGCCTGTGTCGAAAAATACCAAATGAAAAATAGAAAGTATTGTTAGTTTTGATAATTATTTCGTACTTTATGTAGTTTGCAATTATGGTATTATTATTGTTATAGTGTCGAAGACTATAAAAACTCTATTCATCTATGTAAGTACATATATATTCTTTTTTATATATTTATTAATAAAAAACAAATTTTACATTGCGGTTTCAAAGCAATAAAAACCACTGAGGTTTGTACAATTGCTAAATTAAGTCTACTAACAGAGTTAAATTAATAAAATTCTCAAGTAAAAATGTCAGTTGGCATACCCCTCCGAAACGGTTTGATCGATTCTATGAAATTTTATGTGTCTGAGAATAGGTTATCTATTTTTTATACTGCAATTTTTTTTATTAATTTATATGGCGATGCAACGTTTTCCGGGTCAGCTAGTATAAAATTTGCGAGATTCCACCATCATGTGATTCTTAAATGGTTTTAAAAAACTGAAAGGGCACACTTATAACGAAGAAAACTCAAAATCAATTAATAAACAACGCATTTATAACGAAACAAACATAACAAAATCCAAACAACCCCACCTCTTTCTTGAAGTCGGTTGAAAAATAAATAATATTTTATGTTCACCGCATCAAAAGTTTCACAGTGCAAAGAGATTCGATCTTGATTCCATTCACAAACGTCGATAAAGCTGACGGCTATTGTTCGTGCACTTCACTAAGTGTAAATCGTGTAATATACATTACATTACATACATTTTACATTACATATTTAAATGCGCCATTGTGCGAGAAATGTGTCTCAATAAAATGTTACCGTTCACACATTCTGGTTGATACTGCATGAATTTTATCTGTTGGTGCGACTTTGTTTATGGAAAGATTGTTTTGTACATTTAAGAATGCATTAATGCTGAATGGTTTCTGTTTTAAAAGTCCTTTGACTTTATTCTAAATGAACAAAAGTAAGCATAAACTTAATATTTATAGGAGACATGTGTTCAAACTCAAATTTAAATATTTTTATTCCAAACTGTCACTCTGTGGAGGAAAATAAATTTGTATTATGTCTAATCTGAGATCATTTATACGTCTAGATAGACTTTGACAGCTGTGAAAAAAATTGTGTGACGTCGAAAAAAATTGAGGTTTGCAGTTAACCTCTACTTTACGCAATGCTGCGTGCACTAACAAAGTGACAAAGTGACATACAAATAGCGAGTGTAAGACGAAGATTGTGACGCACACTAAAGTAATAAACCTGGCCTGTTTTTATAGTTTGTCTAGCAGCAAGAGGATCTGTCTCGAGTTTATTATCTACTTTATTCGGCTAGATGCTAGACGTATAAAATATCTAAGGTGATAATATGATTATTTATTTAGAATATGATAACATTACGTCCGTCTATTAAATCAGGCATAAAAACATAGTGATGTAGAAATTTATTTTGAGCAATTTTAAGCTTACTTAGAGTTGAGAAACAAAAACACAAGAGTAGGCTTTATATACCAGATAGAGTTTACCACTTAAACTTAAACGCTCCTGTGATTCCTCTGGTGTTGCAAGAGATTGTGGGCGGCGGTGATCACTTAACAACAGGTGACCCGTACGCTCGTTTGTCCTCCTATTCCATAAAAAAAACACGCGAACAACAGCAGACATAAAATGTTATATACTAGCTTTAACCCGCAACTTCACCCTCGTTGAATAGTTACTTTAGGCAATTTATATTTATTTTTAAAGTGAAACTTTTATTACATCGTCTCAAACTTTTTCGTCTGTGTGTTGCTTGTCGCGTGACGGTCGGTAGTTCGCAGCAGCTGACCGTGTAGTGTATAGACTATTACTCATTGAGTTGGAGACTTAGTCTACTTTTACTATTTCCCATTATCATTCCCATTTTCCAAGTATAGAATTAAGATTGATAAAGCGATTTTTATACCCTTAATGGAATATTATTCCAATAATTTTTAGTTAAATATCTATAATGTGAAAATAAGTTTCACTTTTACCGTGGTTTAATAGAACCACGCAATCCTTTTTTTAGAATACTTTTCAAATAATACAAATACAAACTGCTCTTTCCTCTGCTGGCATCTTCTATAATACAGCGCATATCCCTTGTCATTGTGGACAGTCTCTTTAATAGTATTTCCCTGTGAACTTTAATCTCCAATTTCATCCCCATGTAGGTCATAATTTCAAAAATTGTTCGAGCAAATGTTTATAAATTATTTGACATCAAGTGTCTACATACAAATTTCCTAGTTTTGTCTTCGATAGTGACGAATTTCCATACAAACTGCCATCCCCTTTTACAACCCCTCCATTTATTTTTTGCAATAAAAGGTAGCCTATGTCCTTTTTCAAGCTCTAGTCTATCTCCGTACTCAATTTTATCAAAATCGGCTCGGTGGTCTAGGCGTGAAAGCGTAACAAACTAACTTACATTCACATTTATATTATTAGTTGGGATTATAATCGTACGTGGTAACATAAAATGGCGTCGTAATAATTCTGTTGAGTTTTCAACTCAACATGCAAAGTAACTGTTGTATGCTGAGATAAATATATGTTACACAGTTCCGTGCAGACTTTACTCGTACAAGTTGCAATTTTGAACCAACAATTTTACTTCCCCTCTAAAATATATTATTACTTGCTACTTGATTTACAAGACCACCCAAATCGCTGTAAGCAATTGTTATACTTATGTTCTTTTTTTTAATTAGTTTATCAAGCTTTTGTGCCTTAATAACGTTTTTTGAAATTATGGACTGTATATGTTTTAACCATTTCCAGTGATTCTTTGTCTATTAGTAAAGACAACGGCGTTAATGAAATTGTCCAACACACGTTTATCGTTATACAGAAATTATGCAGTAAACACGGACGAGTAAAAAAGAAGGACTCCGCGCCGTGATATAAGCAAGTGAAGCACCTTTATGCTAGTGTGTGTGCGGTTACGGGGGATACTAGTTACAGAACTTTTTCTACCTTAAATAATCATATATGACCACAAATACTTATATAGTATCGTTTTTACACTTTTTCACAACGCACGACGGCTTTTTTAAAATATTTTATTGAGACGCAAACTGATCTGTCACAGACGATGATAATTCTCATAATGGCGGCCTATCGGCCTGTAGTAGTGTAAGTGTGTGCGTGGGGCTATGTATTTACACGTTAATCGGCTTGTTTTCCTGCTACACTGTTATGTAAAGTAACATGGAGTCCATATTTTTTTACTAGTCCCGAAATTTTTATGAGTTCCCTTAGGAGCGCGATAGGAATTCAACACGGATAAGTTCATGCCCATTCACTAGTACTACTTATATAAGATGATATAATAATAATCAGTACTTAGTAGCATTTATTTAATCAAAACAAATCAATTCTTATAACTATATAATTGCAATACCTTAAAATGATTACATGAAGTTAAAACTAACACAACGAGGAAGTGTACCTTACTAGTAAGGATAATATTAACATATTTGTATGTTCAGCCGGCAAACGTTGTTTTGCGATATATATTAGGTAAGTACCCCGCGCCCGCTCATTGTATGAATTGTCATATATAGTGAAGTGGCATCGACTGCATTATCTGATATATAAAATTCATGTCGCGGTGTTTGTAGTTAAACTCCTTCGAAACGGCTTGACCAATTCTCATGAAATTTTGAGTGCATATTGGGTAGGTCTGTGAATCGGACAACATCTATTTTTCACCCCCCTAAATATTAAGGTTGGTCCACTGCAATTTTTTTTTTTAAGTAAATTTTTTCGACTTTTTTTTTTAAATTTGTTTGATTATGAGTCAACATTAAAAAATACATACAACTTCAAATTTTCACCCATCTACGAACAACAGTTACTTTTGTATCGCGATTTTAATATCGGCAATACAACGTTTGCTGGGTCAGCTAGTCTTATATATAAAATTCTCGTGTCACAATGTTAAGTTACCTTACTCCTCCGAAACGGCTTTACTGATTAATACCGAATTTTATATGCATACTAGCTGACCCAGCAAACGTTGTATTTGTATGTATTTTTTAATGCCACATTATAAAAAAATAAAAATAAAATATTCATCCAAAAATTAAAAAAAAAAGAAGGGGAACAACCCTTATTACTTAGGGGTATGAAAAATAGATGTTGGCCGATTCTCAGACCTATTCAATATGCTCACAAAATTTCATGAGAATCGGTCGAGCCGTTTCGGAGGAGTACGGGAACGAACATTGTGACACGAGAATTTTATATATAAGATTCTGTAGGTCTGAGAATCGGCTACTATCTATTTTTCATGGGTGCTGCGCTGCACCCTTAAATTTATTTTTTATTTTTTGGACGTATGTTTGTTTTTATTTTTTAATGAAACAGCATTAATAAAAATACATACAACCCTTTTTCAACCCTCTACGATAAACCCCTATTTTTGTATCGCGATTTTATATTATTCTGTTCCATCCACAAATCCGCTATAGGGTTGCTAGATGGCAATGGATCAATACTTACAATAATTGTAGTACGATAAATTTGGTAGGTCTGAGAATCGGTTGTATCTACTTTTTACACCCCAAAAATTTTTTTATTACTTTATATAGCAATACAACGTTTGCTGGGTCAGCTAGTCTTAATATATATATATATTTCTGTTGTGCGCCTGTTGTAACTGAACTCCTCCTAAACGGCTAGACCGATTTTAAATGAAACTTTCTGTGTGTCTTCAGGTGGATTCGAGAATGGTTTAGATTCACAATTGAACTACCTCCTAAACGGCTGGACCGATTTTGATGATTTTTTTGTGTGTTCCAGTGAATTTGAGATTGGAAGACTATATAATAATATAATAATATATATAATATTATAAAGCTGCAGTGTTTGTTTGTTTGAACGCGCTAATCTCTGGTACTACTGGTCCGATTTGAATGATTCTTTCAGTGTTGGGTAGTCCATTTATCGAGGAAGGCTATTGGCTATGTTTTTTTTTCAAAATTAGGGATCCGTAATAAAATTGCTATTTTGTAACACAAGGTGTAAAATCGAAAACCTATTTTTGCGTGCGCTGCAAAAACTATTGACAATAGAACAAAATGATGTACAGGCTATAATATAGGCAATATTTTATTACTTATAAAACTATCGCGTGAATTATACTTTATATGGCAAAACAACGTTTGCCGGGTCAGCTAGTATATATATATTTCTGTTGTGCGCCTGTTGTAACTGAACTCCTCCTAAACGGCTGGACCGATTTTAAATTAAACTTTCTGTGTGTCTTCAGGTGGATTCGAGAATGGTTTAGATTCACAATTGAACTACCTCCTAAACGGCTGGACGGATTTTGATGATTTTTTTGTGTGTTCCAGTGAATTTGAGATTGGTTTAGACTCTCAATCCTTTCTATATAATATAATTCTCCTGCTCATGTGTATGTTAGTGAAGTGCTGCTAACGGCTGGATCAATTTTTCAAACTTAAGACAGGACTGTGTACAGGACAACATCTGTGGGGTTCACTAGAATATAGTATTCCTATTCAAAAGTTTATCGAATACGTGACGGATTCGCAATCCGAAACACGGTGCATCTTATGGTACAAGTATTATTCTAATCGGTTCAGTAGTTTTTGCAGTATAACCTAAGGGAAAAAAGGCAATAATATATTTATCACTATAGATAAAAGTTTCAATATAAGGTACCAAATATAACAAAAATCACTTTAAACTTGTCCCTAAAATGAGCCGGTAGATGAATCTCGCTATTCGTTTCATTCAATTAAGTACGGATTATACGTTTCGCATTCATCATGTCTTGTCTGTGGCGGATTTATGATGTGCAATTATTCTACTGCGGCTGAACGGCAAAAACCATTGACTGACAGCGCCAGATTGTCAACGAAGAGCAATACACGGGTACGAACAAGTAACCAGTCCTATAATTGGATTTCATCATGTTCAACAAGGTTTTTTATATTATTATTATAACCGACCACCTAGGCATACAGATGAGAGATTTTAATGAATTATGATAATAAAAAATAATAAAAATTTTGTTTGGAACAACTTAACAAAGCTAATACGAACAAGTAAATACGATGATAGCTGCAAAAGTTTAAGCTGCAGTGAAGCTAACAACGACCTTCTCCGAATACAATAAGGAATGAAATCATAAATAAAGATCTAAATAGTAAACAGAGTACGGTAATTGAAAAAAGACATTAAAAAAAGTACAGGACATGTTATTTGAAATGAATACATTATTATTATTATATGTGTATAGTTCTGGGTGAAGTGTGTATGTGAGTGTTAGAGATATCTAATATAAAAAATTCTCGTGTCATGGTGCTAAACTTTGAACTCTTCCGAAACGATTCTCATGAAATTTTGAGTGCATATTGAGTAGCTCTGAGAATCGGACAACATCTATTTTTCATTCCCCTAAATGTTAAGGGTGGCCACACGAATTTTTTTTTTAATTTTGATAATGAGTCAGCATTAAAAAATACATACAACTTCAAATTTTCACCCAACTTCATCAGTTACTTTTGTATCGCGATCTTAATATCGGCAATACAACGTTTGCTGGGTCAGCTAGTTTATATATATAAAAGATGGAATAAGAGCTGGATGGAAATGAAGAATAGACGAGCATACATATGGGTCACCTGATGGTAGATGACCAGAGGATTCACACGAGCGTTGCCGATCTTATAAAGCGTCGAATATATACAAAGGAATTTTTAAGCGAAAAGCACATAATATATAACCGAGGATACCGTGATGAGAGTCAACGGTTTTGTTTTTTGAGGATCTCGATGTTGTATCGACCTACGGAAAGAGAAGCCTGGATTGGCAGGATCAGGTAAAAATGATCTTAAGAGTACTTCCTGTGATATATCCGTTAGAAGATTTTAGTAGGTATAGAAGAAAACGAACGAATGATTGAACAAAATTCTTTGCAATTTTTACATAAAAACTATCTTAGCTCAAATTAAAAAAATGTTTAGATTTACAAGAGCAATATCTCAAGTCAATCTTCTAATATACAAATACTGGGGTTGAACAGGTTATCAACTGTAAAAGTAGATCCTGTAGATGAAGCCACAACCTGAGAGTTGAACAAAGCATACAAGATTTTATGACGATACGTCACTCCAACGCTTGAACAAGTTGGCAGATACCTCGCATGGAATGCGAAAGGAGGTGGGTTTGAGTCCCGCATCGTTCATACAATTTTGTTTTCAAATTTTATTTGTGTATTTTTTCTCATTTCTCTCTGGGCACTTCTGAAATTAGTCTAACGCTTGTCAGTACATTGCTAACATAGAAAGATAAAAATAAAATTTAGAATCTCTGTAATAAAGTTTATAGCAGTAATTTATAAAATAATAAAACACGAAACAAAATATCAAGAGAGGGACGTGACAAAGCGAATAACGTTGCTAGAATAAATAAAGGCACGGTTCTCACATTAAGCTCAAATAAATATTTCTGTAGTTGCTCTAAAGTTATGGTCTCATTCATTACAAGTTATACCTATTTATGGAGAGCTAAGATGACATGAATGTATTGTAAATTACTGGAACAGGTGAGGGGGAACGACTTTGGATTTCTTGGAAGCCTGTATCTTTACATAAGGTGTACACCGTATATGTAATCTGTTCATATAATAAAAACGTAGAATTTACCGAATTAGTACAGTTCCATTAGTTTGAAAAATTTGTCCGTCTGTTTGTCTGCTTGTGCGCACATCATTAATCTATGACACTCACTGCGATTTAAATTATTCTTTGATTTATATAATGCTTTATTTTGAGTAACATTTCGCGTTTGTTTAATCAAAATCGATCCACAGAAGGCACTTCGAGGACACTCCCCTTAATGCCTTGCGTGTCCCCTCTCTTGAGTAATTTCCAATTCCAAGGTCATCTTAAAGGCAAATCAGAACTCAAAAAAGCTTCGAAGAAACTGGGAATCATTAATAGAGCATGGCAACACTTCAAGCTAGTCCGTATACTAGCCCTCTACGAAACGAAGATCCAACCATATTTTATTATTTTAATGCTGCTGTCTCTGGTCTGGGCACACCCCAGTATCAGCTCGAACCATTTGACCGCGTTCAACGCAGAGCTGCTCAATTGTCGAGGATCCAGTAATCTGTCACGTCATTTCATTATGTGTTTTCAACAGCATTTTACTCGGGGAGTTTTCCAAGAGCCGCCGAGTTCAACCTTTGCACAATAATTGGATATCATCTTCACCATTTGGGTGTGTGGCGTTCTTCTACATTGCGGCTTCAAGGAACTTTCTTCCATATACAACCAAATTATGAATTGACCTTCCTTGTGCGACTCTTTCCAGGACAATACTACGTGGATACCTTCATAAAAGGGCGTACAATTTTCTAAAAGTCCCGCAACGTTCCTGTTAGTTACCTAGCATTGCAGGGGAAAATAACCGGCGGTGATCACCTAAAATCAGAAGACCTATACGTTCTTTTAGAGGAAAGAGGAAGACCTCTTTCAATGTATAGAACTCAAAGGGTTGATAGTAATATGTGTTATAGAGCAATAACATAACTGCAAAATTGTATTGCGTAGAGGACAGCGGAGAAAGCAACGGATATAGCTAGTGCTTTTTATAACGGGTCATTTTTTATGGAAAAGGACAAGAGAGCGTACGGGTCACCTGGTATTAAGTGATCACTGCCGCCCACATTCTCATCAGAGAAATCACAGGAGCGTTGCCAGTCTTTAAGGAAGGTGTACGCGCTTTTTTCGTACCAAAGGTACCAATGTCATATCGTCCCGGAAACACCGTACAAGGAAACATTCCACAGTTTTGTAGTACGTGGAATGTTCCTTGAAAACCGCACTGTGGAGAAACACATCTTGATGATATCGTAATTTGTGGCGTGTCATACAAAGGTTAAATTCGACGGCAGGAATCAGGTGAATCAGCTCTTCGGGACACTCCCCGTGATAAATGCGGTAGAAGACACACAATGAAGCGACGTCTCTACGCAACGCCAAGTGATCGAGCCGTTCACGGAGACTGGCACACTTAAAGCAGCTCAAGTCATTGTTTATGTATAATTGTTGCTCAGAAAACAATCACGAATGTGGACCAGCTCATGGGAGGCGTAAATCACGCAAAGCTAAATATTTATCCTGCAAACCCACTCAATATACAATGGCTACATTATTCACACACAGTGCCTGAATCAATTGCCTAAAGCGACATTGAAATGTTACAATTTAAGGACCGAATACTTGCAGTTTTTAGAGGACGCAATTTTATTTTTGGGACATATGTTAAGGTCAATTATGTTAAGGTCAAAAAATTTATGAACATATTTGTAGGCAAAGAGATCTGCTACAAATTATGCATTTACGATTTTTTTGTAAGAGTTTCCAAGATATGAGGAAAACGGTATTTGAACCCCTTTTACCAAGATGGCGGCTGGGGAACAAGGGCGGCAACTCCACAAACTTAGGGTTAAGCTTCTATTGACACACATGTCCCAAAAATAAAATTACGTCCTCTAAATAATGCAAAGCTCATGTAACATTGCAATGGACTAACATTATTATGTATTAGCATTCCACGGTGAAACTCTGTACTACCTTTACTTGGCATGTCACCTCAAGTGAAGAACAGGAGATGTCACAAATAGAGTTTTCCAGCTTAGGGCAAAATGTATCTCATACAGCTTATTCATAGTTTCTATAGCTAGTAAAGACTATTCAATTTGTACACAAATAAAATTTGAAAAACAAAATTTTATGAACGATGTGGGACTCGAACCCACGTGCTCCGACGTTTCGTGCCGATGCTCTAACCAACTGAGCTAACCTTTCGAGTTACGTATCGTCATAAAATCTTGTATGCTTTGTTCAACTCTCAGGTTGTGGTTTCATCTACAGGATCTACTTTAGAGTTGATAACCTGCTCAACCGCAATATTTGCATATTAGGAAATTGACTTGCGATGTCGCTCTTGTAAATCTAAACAATTTGTTATGTTTTTAAAGTGATAGCCCGCCCCCACTTCTAGGATTAACACACAAATAAAATTTGAATACCAAAATTTTAAGATGCGGGACTCGAAAGAGCGGAGGTCGTGGGTTCGAGTCCCACCCCCATAACGAATTATTCAATTTGTGCCCATATTACACGTATAAAAGCTGTACACGTGAAACTTGTATTTTTAATTCTACTTGGAAATTGGAATCGGCCCAGTAGTACGAGAGATTAGCGCGTTCAAACAAACAAACAAACACTGCAGCTTTATAATATTATAATATTATATATTATTAGTATAGATTTACGTTATGACTGTTATGTGTGTATGGTGAATGTGTAGGGATGTGTGTATGTGTGAAGGGTGATGTGTACTTATGTACCCGAGGGGAAGAAATGCCTTTGTGCCTACAGGTCAATAATAGATAGTTGATAATTCACAACAATCCATGAAGCAACAAGTCACGAATTGACCCCACGATGTGTTTCTTGCCTTTTCTTAATGCGAACGCTATTACTATTCCAGTGCTCGTTTGTACCTTGATCATTTTATTACATTAGTACGGTTCATTGCCTATTATCATTAGTGACTTTTTGCTTCTAATCAGAAAGGCGTTAAAAACACGTTAGGACTTCGGGCGCAAAGTTCTTCTTTAATTACAAAGTACACAAATTTGCGACTTATTCCAGATATGTAAGGTTTATTTTTGACTGACTTAAAATATGTCTATGTAGGAACTCGTATTGGAGCAAAAAGCTGGAAGATCGGGTGGCGGGTTACGCAAGAGTTGGCTGGATAAAAAGTGGTTTCCCTTTCGAGTTGTAAGGAAGTTCAACAGCCGTCAACAAACGGAACCTGTCGCCTAGGTCGCTAGCGCATTACATCAGGGTTCATCATCACTCTGACATGTTCAGCTAGAAACAGACAATGCCTATGACTTTAAACCGTAACTTAATCATATTTTTTCATCACCAGTGGGAGTCTCCTTTGCACCGGATGCCGTCTAGATTATGGGTACCAAAACGGCGCCTATTTCTGCCGTGAAGCAGTAATGTGGAAGCATTATTGTGTGTCGGTCTGAAGGGCGCCGTAGCTAGTGAAATTGCTGGGCAAATGAGACTTTACATCTACTGTCTCAAGGTGACGAGCGCAATTGTAGTGCCACTCAGAATTTTTGGGATTTTCAATAATCCTGAGCGGCACTTCTTTGTAATGGGCAGGGCGTATCAATTACTATCAGCTGAACGTCCTACTTAAAACTTAAAAGTTAAAATTTAAGTAGGACGTTCAGTTGACATTCTAAACAACTTCAACTTGCAAATATACATTGATAAACCTACTCGAGAAAAATCATGTATTGACCACATAATTGCTAATATAAAACAGGCATATAGTAAAGTATTACCATCGTTCCTCTCAGATCATAATACATGCCAAATATTAAAAAAAAACTGACTATTATCATACAAATACATCGACTGCATAATTTGTTCTGCATTATCTTCGCAAAAATATAATATAATTTGCTGATACACAGATGCGTGTAACAACGATTCACGTAGTCCAATTATCATACAATTCACATAAAATTAGCATTCTTTACACTTCATCGTGCTATATGATATAAAACTTTTTGCGTTAACGTGTTAAAACATCCAGTTATTTATCTTACTCGCTCATTGAATTTACAAACTACAGATAAGGGGCGAATATTTTCGTACTAAATTTTAAAACAATGACGTAAACGGTCGTATGAACACGATGATCTCAAAAACAACATAACGTATATTATTTATTAATACGGCTTTACTCACGTTTTTAAACGTGTAAAAACGACTAGTTTCGGACCATTCGGAGGTCCTTCATCAGGGTGAGTGTGGTGGGTTCGCGATAACGTCCCACCTCTTAATGCGGACTAATAATAATGCGAGTAAAACCGTATTAATATATAATTTAATAATGACTCACGAAAGTTTTAATAATTTAATAACTTATATTATTACGAATAATAATTTGATCCTTTGTTTTAGAAAAATAAAAAAGCTTCCAAGTGCGAGTCGTATTCGCTCGTGAAGAGTTCTGTAACAGCAAGTGACATTGACTGAAAGGTATAGTGCGGTGTATCATTTATGACGTATTAAAAAAAACTACATACTAGATCTCGTTCAGACCAATGTTTGGTAGAAGTTTGGTGGTAATGTAATAAATCATATATTTTTTTAGTTTTATCATTCTCTTATTTTAGAAGTTACAGGGACACATTTTACCACTATGGTGAGTGTCTCTAAGTGTCTCTCGCGCAAACTATTTAGTTTAGAAAAAAATTAAGACCTATATATAGATAGACCTACCCCCGTGTGGGTTTGATCGGAAAAATTTTTGAGTTTCATTTCTAAGTATGGAGAGACCCCAAAATTTATTGATTTTTTTTTTTCAATTTTTGTGTAAAAATCTTAATGCGGTTCAGAGAATTCCGAATAAAAGTGGCTGTGACATACGGTCGGACAGACAGACAGACATGACGAATCTATAACGGTTCCGTTTTTTACCATTTGGCTACGGAACCCTAAAAGTATGGTAACTGGAATTATTTTAAAATTGCCGACTCTTCTGAGTCAATGGGACCGACAACTTAGTGTGTTTGTCCAACTTTGACAAAGGCCTCCCTTATTTCTTTCCAATCGGTACTGTTTAGCGCTTTCCTAGACCATGTTTTTTCTGCTATAATTCGTCTTCCCAGCTTCGAAACTGTCAAACGTATAAACGAATTAATACACAGCTATTCAGCTGCTATAAGGAAAAACACCAAAAAATTTTTAAATAATCGATAATTTTATAAGGTTACTAGTGGACCCAACAGACGTTGTCCTGTACACACGTCTTAAATTTGAAAAATCTGTCCAGCCGTTAGGAGGAGTTCACTAACATACACATGAGCAGGAGAATTATATTATATGGACGTAATTGAGAATCTAAACCAATCTCAAATTCACTGAAACAAACAAAAAGTCATCAAAATCGGTCTAGCCGTTTAGGAGGTAGTTTAATTGGGAATCTAAACCATTCTTGAATCCACCCGAAGACACACATCAATCTCAAATTCACTGGAACACACAAAAATCTCATCAAAATCGGTCCAGCCGTTCAGGAGGTAGTTCAATTGTGAATCTAAACCATTCTCGAATCCACCTGAAGACACACAGAAAGTTTCAATAAAATCGGTCCAGCCGTCTAGGAGGAGTTCAGTGACATACACACGCACACAAGAATTATATATATAAAGATAAGCTATGCTGTCACATCTCTTTCACTTTACACTAATATCTTTTTAAAAATCGAACGAGATGTATCCAAAATTTGGATATTAAAGACTCCCATACATTCTGTATATTAATAGGTACGATGTACTTGTAAAATTTTCAAAACGATCGGTATAGAACATTAGAAGAATTGCGATTTTGATCAAATGAACATTAAATTTTTGCATATTTAAATTTAGTTTTTTTTTTTAAATAAGAGATGAGACGAGCAGGACGTTCAGCTCAGATCGTAATTAATACGCCCTAAAATTCTGAGCGGCACTACAATTGCGCTCGTCACCTTGAGACATAAGATGTTAAGTCTCATTTGCCCAGTAATTTCACTAACTACGGCGCCCTTCAGTCCGAAACACAGTAATGTTTACACATTACTGCTTCACGGCAGAAATAGGCGCCGTTGTGGTACCCATAATCTAGCCGGCTTCCTGTGCAAAGGAGCCTCCCAATGGTAAACACGCATATAAAGATAAATTCAGAGTTCACGATGACAAGATCAGTGTTGTAAATAAAGATATTGTCAATGGCGGCAATCCTCGCAAGCTACAAAATATTGTGACAAAATGCCATTAATTTTCCCACCTTTTCTCACTTTTACAAAAAGTATTGTGTAACAACTCCACGCTTCGTTTAAGAAAACATTTTTGTAAGCTCAACGATGCTGTCGAAGGTTTTATCGAAATATCTGAGCATTAAATAAAATAATCAACTCAAGTTTACTTAATATTCCTTACGTTCTTTCTTAAATTAATTAGTTTGAGACAAAACTCGTGAATTAAATCAAGATTACTTTTAGAAAAAAAATTGATTGTCTGTAAAGTTGATTTACTAACGATAATTTTATGTAAAAACGCCATAAGAAAACATTTTTATACGATCGTTTAAATGAGTCATAATAAGTTGTTTGTCTAAAGGACAATGCCGATCCTTGTATGAAAATTGGGCTATTCTTGCGTCTTAACCAAATCATTGGTAAAACATTAGAAATATTCTCAAGATTATGTAAAACAAAAATCAGTGAGATATAAACAGGGAATTTGTAGTTATCTGAATTTTTCAATTTCAATTTACAACGAACTTGTTGTCAGTTTTAGTGTAGGATTGCTGGACTTGATGTTAAACTAAGTTGATTGATGACAATGTTATTATGACAAAACATACAAATATAGACTAAGCCTATCATCTTGACATTTCAACCAGTGTTTCTACTTACGTTAATGTATGGAAGTGAGAGTTGGGTATGGCAGAAGAAGCATAAAAGCAGAATTAACGCAGTTGAGATGCGATCACTGCGTAGTACGTGTGGGGTAAGACTGACTGATAGAATTCCGAATGCGGTAATACGAGCGCGCTGCGGTTTGAAAGAGGATGTTGTGACAAGGACTAAAAAAGGAATGCTTAAATGGTTTGGACACGTGGAGCGAATGAGTGAAGAAAGAATGACGCATCAAATATATAAGGCAAGTCTGTGTGGGCAAGCCGGTCGCGGGAGACCTCGTAGAACATTCGTCGATCAAATTGGGGACGTTTTGAGAAAAGGAGAGGTCCGAAGCACCCGCAACCGGCGAGCATGTATGAAAATAGTAATGAATGTAGAGGAAGCGCGTGAGATTTGTAAGGATAGAAGCAAATGGCATTCTATTGTCTCTGCCTACCCCGACGGGAACAAGGCGTGAGTATGTGTGTGTGTGTGTGTGTTTCTACTTACGATTTTGGTTTTACCCTAGTTTCAACGGTGGCGACGGGTAACCTAGTAGAATCGTGTCAATGATTATTAGTGTTATGAGTCCACGGTATAATGGAAATTATAGTATTATAATAATGTTAAATGAATAGCTTTTAAGCCACTAAGTGCTTCTCATACAAAAAGTTCGTGTTTAATGTTACAGTGTATGATACAGTTAACTTGTATATCGGACGTGTGAATGTGATAATTTCATACTTAGTATAACCGTGTCATAGATTGCGGGCTTTTGTTTGCGATACGAGTACGTAGCTCGCAATCATTAATGATTTGCTGACTTTTCTGACTGTAGAGCAAAGACTAGCGGACAAAAGACTTACTTACTCGACTTACTTTATGTCTGTCTGTATCATTGATGGATTGACATTCATTGATATTTTGAAAAGCATTTATTCGGGAATATCGCTTGCTCCAAGTCTAGTAATTTAATATCTAAATACCTCTTTGTCCTTCTCTCGACTCGATTGATTTTTAGATGCTAAGTTGACCTAGTTTTTATATTAGTATATGTAGTATGATAAATAAATAAAAAAAAAAAAAAAACAAAAAAAGTTAATACTGATCTCAATCATAGGTGTGATCGGCGCTGGTCTTCCGGAGAACCCCAGGTGATCTAGCGGATAGTTTAAGTCGTGAGAAATGAAATCATTATAACAGGGTTGTCATATTAAAATAATATAGTAATAAAACAGAAATAAAAACAAAAAATACATAAAATAGGTATGTAATGTAAGTACATTAAAGTAGTAATAAAAAAATTTATAACGAGTGAGTGCTAATTCTGCTGATATTATGAATCTCTCTGAAAGAACTTGTGTATAGTTCTGGGTGAAGTGTGTATGTGAGTGTTAGAGATATCTAATATAAAAAATTCTCGTTTCATGGTGTTAAACTTTGAACTCTTCCGAAACGATTCTCATGAAATTTTGAGTGCATATTGAGTAGCTCTGAGAATCGGACAACATCTATTTTTCATTCCCCTAAATGTTAAGGGTGGTCGACACGAATTTTATTTTTAATTTTTTTGACAATTTTTTTTTTAATTTTGATAATGAGTCAGCATTAAAAAATACATACAACTTCAAATTTTCACCCAACTTCATCAGTTACTTTTGTATCGCGATCTTAATATCGGCAATACAACGTTTGCTGGGTCAGCTAGTTTATATATATAAAAGATGGAATAAGAGCTGGATGGAAATGAAGAATAGACGAGCATACATATGGGTCACCTGATGGTAGATGACCAGAGGATTCACACGAGCGTTGCCGATCTTATAAAGCGTCGAATATATACAAAGGAATTTTTAAGCGAAAAGCACATAATATATAACCGAGGATACCGTGATGAGAGTCAACGGTTTTGTTTTTTGAGGATCTCGATGTTGTATCGACCTACGGAAAGAGAAGCCTGGATTGGCAGGATCAGGTAAAAATGATCTTTAGAGTACTTCCTGTGATATATCCGTTAGAAGATTTTAGTAGGTATAGAAGAAAACGAACGAATGATTGAACAAAATTCTTTGCAATTTTTACATAAAAACTATCTTAGCTCAAATTAAAAAAATGTTTAGATTTACAAGAGCAATATCTCAAGTCAATCTTCTAATATACAAATACTGGGGTTGAACAGGTTATCAACTGTAAAAGTAGATCCTGTAGATGAAGCCACAACCTGAGAGTTGAACAAAGCATACAATATTTTAAGACGATACGTCACTCCAACGCTTGAACAAGTTGGCAGAGACCTCGCATGGAATGCGAAAAGAGGTGGGTTTGAATCCCGCATCGTTCATACAATTTAGTTTTCAAATTTTATTTGTGTATTTTTTCTCATTTCTCTCTGGGCACTTCTGAAATTAGTCTAACGCTTGTCAGTACATTGCTAACATAGAAAGATAAAATTTAGAATCTCTGTAATAAAGTTTATAGCAGTAATTTATAAAATAATAAAACACGAAACAAAATATCAAGAGAGGGACGTGACAAAGCGAAAAACGTTGCTAGAATAAATAAAGGCACGGTTCTCACATTAAGCTCAAATAAATATTTCTGTAGTTGCTCTAAAGTTATGGTCTCATTCATTACAAGTTATACCTATTTATGGAGAGCTAAGATGACATGAATGTATTGTAAATTACTGGAACAGGTGAGGGGGAACGACTTTGGATTTCTTGGAAGCCTGTATCTTTACATAAGGTGTACACCGTATATGTAATCTGTTCATATAATAAAAACGTAGAATTTACCGAATTAGTACAGTTCCATTAGTTTGAAAATTTTGTCCGTCTGTTTGTCTGCTTGTGCGCACATCATTAATCTATGACACTCACTGCGATTTAAATTATTCTTTGATTTATATAATGCTTTGTTTTGAGTGTTACTCAATTTTTCGCGTTTGTTTCATCAAAATCGATCCACAGAAGGCACTTCGAGGACACTCCCCTTAATGCCTTGCGTGTCCCCTCTCTTGAGTAATTTCCAATTCCAAGGTCATCTTAAAGGCAAATCAGAACTTAAAAAAGCTTCGAAGAAACTGGGAATCATTAATAGAGCATGGCAACACTTCAAGCTAGTCCGTATACTAGCCCTCTACGAAACGAAGATCCAACCATATTTTATTATTTTAATGCTGCTGTCTCTGGTCTGGGCACACCCCAGTATCAGCTCGAACCATTTGACCGCGTTCAACGCAGAGCTGCTCCAATTGTCGAGGATCCAGTAATCTGTCACGTCATTTCATTATGTGTTTTCAACAGCATTTTACTCGGGGAGTTTTCCAAGAGCCGCCGAGTTCAACCTTTGCACAATAATTGGATATCATCTTCATATTTGGGTGTGTGGCGTTCTTCTACATTGCAGCTTCAAGGAACTTTCTTCCATATACAACCAAATTATGAATTGACCTTCCTTGTGCGACTCTTTCCAGGACAATACTACGTGGATACCTTCATAAAAGGGCGTACAATTTTCTAAAAGTCCCGCAACGTTCCTGTTAATTACCTAGCATTGCAGGGGAAAATAACCGGCGGTGATCACCTAAAATCAGAAGACCTATACGTTCTTTTGTCTTCCTCTTTCAATGTATAGAACTCTAGAATAGGTTGATTGTAATGTGTGTTATGGAGCAATAACATAACTGCGAAATTGTATTGCGTAGAGGACAGCGGAGAAAGCAACGGATATAGCTAGTGCTTTTTATAACGGGTCATTTTTTATGGAAAAGGACAAGCGAGCGTACGGGTCACCTGGTGTTAAGTGATCACTGCCGCCCACATTCTCATCAGAGAAATCACAGGAGCGTTGCCAGTCTTTAAGGAAGGTGCACGCGCTTTTTTCGTACCAAAGGTACCAATGTCATATCGTCCCGAAAACACCGTACAAGGAAACATTCCACAGTTTTGTAGTACGTGGAATGTTCCTTGAAAACCGCACTGTGGAGGAACACATCTAGATGGTGGGGATGATATCGTAATTTGTGGCGTGTCATACAAAGGTTAAATTCGACGGCAGGAATCAGGTGAATCAGCTCTTCGGGACACTCCCCGTGATAAATGCGGTAGAAGACACACAATGAAGCGACGTCTCTACGCAACGCCAAGTGATCGAGCCGTTCACGGAGGCTGGCACACTTAGAGCAGCTCAAGTCATTGTTTATGTATAATTGTTGCTCAGAAAACAATCACGAATGTGGACCAGCTCATGGGAGGCGTAAATCACGCAAAGCTAAATATTTATCCTGCAAACCCACTCAATATACAATGGCTACATTATTCACACACAGTGCCTAAATCAATTGCCTAAAGCGACATTGAAATGTTACAATTTAAGGACCGAATACTTGCAGTTTTTAGAGGACGCAATTTTATTTTTGGGACATATGTTAAGGTCAATTATGTTAAGGTCAAAAAATTTATGAACATATTTGTAGGCAAAGAGATCTGCTACAAATTATGCATTTACGATTTTTTTGTAAGAGTTTCCAAGATATGAGGAAAACGGTATTTGAACCCCTTTTACCAAGATGGCGGCTGGGGAACAAGGGCGGCAACTCCACAAACTTAGGGTTAAGCTTCTATTGACACACATGTCCCAAAAATAAAATTACGTCCTCTAAATAATGCAAAGCTCATGTAACATTGCAATGGACTAACATTATTATGTATTAGCATTCCACGGTGAAACTCTGTACTACCTTTACTTGGCATGTCACCTCAAGTGAAGAACAGGAGATGTCACAAATAGAGTTTTCCAGCTTAGGGCAAAATGTATCTCATACAGCTTATTCATAGTTTCTATAGCTAGTAAAGACTATTCAATTTGTACACAAATAAAATTTGAAAAACAAAATTTTATGAACGATGTGGGACTCGAACCCACGTGCTCCGACGTTTCGTGCCGATGCTCTAACCAACTGAGCTAACCTTTCGAGTTACGTATCGTCATAAAATCTTGTATGCTTTGTTCAACTCTCAGGTTGTGGTTTCATCTACAGGATCTACTTTAGAGTTGATAACCTGCTCAACCGCAATATTTGCATATTAGGAAATTGACTTGCGATGTCGCTCTTGTAAATCTAAACAATTTGTTATGTTTTTAAAGTGATAGCCCGCCCCCACTTCTAGGATTAACACACAAATAAAATTTGAATACCAAAATTTTAAGATGCGGGACTCGAAAGAGCGGAGGTCGTGGGTTCGAGTCCCACCCCCATAACGAATTATTCAATTTGTGCCCATATTACACGTATAAAAGCTGTACACGTGAAACTTGTATTTTTAATTCTACTTGGAAATTGGAATCGGCCCAGTAGTACGAGAGATTAGCGCGTTCAAACAAACAAACAAACACTGCAGCTTTATAATATTATAATATTATATATTATTAGTATAGATTTACGTTATGACTGTTATGTGTGTATGGTGAATGTGTAGGGATGTGTGTATGTGTGAAGGGTGATGTGTACTTATGTACCCGAGGGGAAGAAATGCCTTTGTGCCTACAGGTCAATAATAGATAGTTGATAATTCACAACAATCCATGAAGCAACAAGTCACGAATTGACCCCACGATGTGTTTCTTGCCTTTTCTTAATGCGAACGCTATTACTATTCCAGTGCTCGTTTGTACCTTGATCATTTTATAACATTAATACGGTTCATTGCCTATTATCATTAGTGACTTTTTGCTTCTAATCAGAAAGGCGTTAAAAACACGTTAGGACTTCGGGCGCAAAGTTCTTTAATTACAAAGTACACAAATTTGCGACTTATTCCAGATATGTAAGGTTTATTTTTGACTGACTTAAAATATGTCTATGTAGGAACTCGTATTGGAGCAAAAAGCTGGAAGATCGGGTGGCGGGTTACGCAAGAGTTGGCTGGATAAAAAGTGGTTTCCCTTTCGAGTTGTAAGGAAGTTCAACAGCCGTCAACAAACGGAACCTGTCGCCTAGGTCGCTAGCGCATTACATCAGGGTTCATCATCACTCTGACATGTTCAGCTAGAAACAGACAATGCCTATGACTTTAAACCGTAACTTAATCATATTTTTTCATCACCAGTGGGAGTCTCCTTTGCACCGGATGCCGTCTAGATTATGGGTACCAAAACGGCGCCTATTTCTGCCGTGAAGCAGTAATGTGGAAGCATTATTGTGTGTCGGTCTGAAGGGCGCCGTAGCTAGTGAAATTGCTGGGCAAATGAGACTTTACATCTACTGTCTCAAGGTGACGAGCGCAATTGTAGTGCCACTCAGAATTTTTGGGATTTTCAATAATCCTGAGCGGCACTTCTTTGTAATGGGCAGGGCGTATCAATTACTATCAGCTGAACGTCCTACTTAAAACTTAAAAGTTAAAATATTTTTACAATTCGTTGAATTGTTAACTGTTATCTTTCATATTGAAAATGTCCCCTAGTCTGCTTATGATAAATGATAATAAAAAAATAAAAAAATGATAATATGATAATGCTTAAAACAATTTTAAAATTTCAGACGAATGATATTAATTATTAATAATTCTACAGATGAAAAAGTGTTATAAGTAAGGCTGTATGTACTCAGTGTTGTGTGTCTGATCAGAGGATTTGGACTAGGTAAAAAACCGGTTCTATTCAAAAGTATGTGAACTTATGTATGCACGCAAGAAGTTAAATTTCTTTGGCCTAATAAAGCAAAAATCCTTCATATTATTTATTCCTCGTACTATTCTAGGTTTGTAGAAAGAACAATATTGTAAAAATCTTGCAACGATGGCTTTGATAATTAATTATTAAATAACGAATACGGCTGTACGGGCTTGAACCCTTTGCCTATCCTAATAATGGACGAAGAAACCACGACGATGAAAAACGAATGTCACCCAACTTCAAACTGTTACTTTTGTGTTGCAGTGATGCGCGCGCATCTTAAAATTCCACTCTCATAATTTTTTCATAACGCGCCTAAAGAAGTATAACTTCAAAGAAAAATCCGAGATCAGGAAGAAAACGATTTACTGAGTCCAAGGCCGACTGATTAATTACTAGCCAAACTATACGAAATCGGAAATCTACCAGAATAACATCGAAACTCCTCCTCAATCATCCTAGCTCAAATATATCTGAATTCTTTGAACGTTTTCATCTACTTTTGCATAAGCTTATGCCAAAAAAAAAATAATAACATGTGGTGACCTTAATATAGACATTATGAAGAAATCTAACAATAATAATCTTTATATTGACATTCTAAACAACTTCAACTTGCAAATATACATTGATAAACCTACTCGAGAAAAATCATGTATTGACCACATAATTGCTAATATAAAACAGGCATATGGTAAAGTATTACCATCGTTCCTCTCAGATCATAATACATGCCAAATATTAAAAAAAAACTGACTATTATCATACAAATACATCGACTGCATAATTTGTTCTGCATTATCTTCGCAAAAAATATAATATAATTTGCTGATACACAGACGCGTGTAACAACGATTCACGTAGTTCAATTATCATACAATTCACATAAAATTAGCATTCTTTACACTTCATCGTGCTATATGATATAAAACTTTTTGCGTTAACCTGTTAAAACATCCAGTTATTTATCTTACTCGTTCATTGAATTTACAAACTACAGATAAGGGGCGAATATGTTCGTACTAAATTTTAAAACAATGACGTAAACGGTCGTATGAACACGATGATCTCAAAAACAACATAGCGTATGTTATTTATAAATACGGCTTTACTCACGTTTTTACGTCGCTACCGATACGACGTACCTCGTACTAGTTTCGGACCATTCGGAGGTCCTTCATCAGGGTGAGTGTGGTGGGTTCGCGATAACGTCCCACCTCTTACTGCGGACTTGGCCTCGTAGTGTGTAATGAACATTGTGAGTACATTCTGTGCACCGGTGGACACCAATAATGATACAGTGTCAGTGATACCGTGCTCATCATCACCGGCGCTCCCCGCACGCCTTGTCCACCCGCGCACTACGAGCCCGAGTCCGCAGTTAGAGGTGAGACGTTTTCGCGAACCTACCACATTCAACGTGATGAAGGACTTGCGAATGGTCCGAAACTAGACGGTACCGACACCGATAAAAACGTGAGTAAAACCGTATTAATATATAATTTAATAATGACTCACGAAAGTTTTAATAATTTAATAACTTATATTATTACGAATAATAACTTGATCCTTTGTTTTAGAAAAATAAAAAAGCTTCCAAGTGCGAGTCGTATTCGCCCGTGAAGAGTTCTGTAACAGCAAGTGACATTGACTGAAAGGTATAGTGCGGTGTATCATTTATGACGTATTAAAAAAAAACTACATACTAGATCTCGTTCAGACCAATGTTTGGTAGAAGTTTGGTGGTAATGTAATAAATCATATATTTTTTTAGTTTTATCATTCTCTTATTTTAGAAGTTACAGGGACACATTTTACCACTATGGTGAGTGTCTCTAAGTGTCTCTCGCGCAAACTATTTAGTTTAGAAAAAAATTAAGACCTATATATAGATAGACCTACCCCCGTGTGGGTTTGATCGGAAAAATTTTTGAGTTTCATTTCTAAGTATGGAGAGACCCCAAAATTTATTGATTTTTTTTTTTCAATTTTTGTGTAAAAATCTTAATGCGGTTCAGAGAATTCCGAATAAAAGTGGCTGTGACATACGGTCGGACAGACAGACAGACATGACGAATCTATAACGGTTCCGTTTTTTACCATTTGGCTACGGAACCCTAAAAGTATGGTAACTGGAATTATTTTAAAATTGCCGACTCTTCTGAGTCAATGGGACCGACAACTTAGTGTGTTTGTCCAACTTTGACAAAGGCCTCCCTTATTTCTTTCCAATCGGTACTGCTTAGCGCTTTCCTAGACCATGTTTTTTCTGCTATAATTCGTCTTCCCAGCTTCGAAACTGTCAAACGTATAAACGAATTAATACACAGCTATTCAGCTGCTATAAGGAAAAACACCAAAAAATTTTTAAATAATCGATAATTTTATAAGGTTACTAGTGGACCCAACAGACGTTGTCCTGTACACACGTCTTAAATTTGAAAAATCTGTCCAGCCGTTAGGAGGAGTTCACTAACATACACATGAGCAGGAGAATTATATTATATGGACGTAATTGAGAATCTAAACCAATCTCAAATTCACTGAAACAAACAAAAAGTCATCAAAATCGGTCTAGCCGTTTAGGAGGTAGTTTAATTGGGAATCTAAACCATTCTTGAATCCACCCGAAGACACACATCAATCTCAAATTCACTGGAACACACAAAAATCTCATCAAAATCGGTACAGCCGTTCAGGAGGTAGTTCAATTGTGAATCTAAACCATTCTCGAATCCACCTGAAGACACACAGAAAGTTTCAATAAAATCGGTCCAGCCGTCTAGGAGGAGTTCAGTGACATACACACGCACACAAGAATTATATATATAAAGATAAGCTATGCTGTCACATCTCTTTCACTTTACACTAATATCTTTTTAAAAATCGAACGAGATGTATCCAAAATTTGGATATTAAAGACTCCCATACATTCTGTATATTAATAGGTACAATGTACTTGTAAAATTTTCAAAACGATCGGTATAGAACATTAGAAGAATTGCGATTTTGATCAAATGAACATTAAATTTTTGCATATTTAAATTTAGTTTTTTTTTTAAATAAGGGATGAGACGAGCAGGACGTTCAGCTCAGATCGTAATTGATACGCCCTAAAATTCTGAGCGGCACTACAATTGCGCTCGTCACCTTGAGACATAAGATGTTAAGTCTCATTTGCCCAGTAATTTCACTAACTACGGCGCCCTTCAGTCCGAAACACAGTAATGTTTACACATTACTGCTTCACGGCAGAAATAGGCGCCGTTGTGGTACCCATAATCTAGCCGGCTTCCTGTGCAAAGGAGCCTCCCAATGGTAAACACGCATATAAAGATAAATTCAGAGTTCACGATGACAAGATCAGTGTTGTAAATAAAGATATTGTCAATGGCGGCAATCCTCGCAAGCTACAAAATATTGTGACAAAATGCCATTAATTTTCCCACCTTATCTCACTTTTACAAAAAGTATCGTGGAACAACTCCACGGTTCGTTCAAGAAAACATTTTTGTAAGCTCAACGATGCTGTCGAAGGTTTTATCGAAATATCTGAGCATTAAATAAAATAATCAACTCAAGTTTACTTAATATTCCTTACGTTCTTTCTTAAATTAATTAGTTTGAGACAAAACTCGCGACTCAAATCAAGATTACTTTTAGAAAAAAAATTGATTGTCTGTAAAGTTGATTTACTAACGATAATTTTATGTAAAAACGCCATAAGAAAACATTTTTATACGATCGTTTAAATGAGTCATAATAAGTTGTTTGTCTAAAGGACAATGCCGATCCTTGTATGAAAATTGGGCTATTCTTGCGTCTTAACCAAATCATTGGTAAAACATAAGAAATATTCCCAAGATTATGTAAAACAAAAATCAGTAAGATATAAACAGGGAATTTTTAGTTATCTGAATTTTTCAATTTCAATTTACAACGAACTTGTTGTCAGTTTTAGTGTAGGATTGCTGGACTTGATGTTAAACTAAGTTGATTGATGACAATGTTATTATGACAAAATATACAAATATAGACTAAGCCTATCATCTTGACATTTCAACCAGTGTTTCTACTTACGTTAATGTATGGAAGTGAGAGTTGGGTATGGCAGAAGAAGCATAAAAGCAGAATTAACGCAGTTGAGATGCGATCATACGAGCGCGCTGTGGTTTGAAAGAGGATGCTGTGACAAGGACTGAAAAAGGAATGCTTAAATGGTTTGGACACGTGGAGCGAATGAGTGAAGAAAGAATGACGCATCAAATATATAAGGCAAGTGTGTGTGGGCAAGCCGGTCGCGGGAGACCTCGTAGAACATTCGTCGATCAAATTGGGGACGTTTTGAGAAAAGGAGAGGTCCGAAGCACCCGCAACCGGCGAGCATGTATGAAAATAGTAATGAATGTAGAGGAAGCGCGTGAGGTTTGTAAGGATAGAAGCAAATGGCATTCTATTGTCTCTGCCTACCCCGACGGGAACAAGGCGTGAGTATGTGTGTGTGTGTGTGTGTTTCTACTTACGATTTTGGTTTTACCCTAGTTTCAACGGTGGCGACGGGTAACCTAGTAGAATCGTGTCAATGATTATTAGTGTTATGAGTCCACGGTTTAATGGAAATTATAGTATTATAATAATGTTAAATGAATAGCTTTTAAGCCACTAAGTGCTTCTCATACAAAAAGTTCGTGTTTAATGTTACAGTGTATGATACAGTTAACTTGTATATCGGACGTGTGAATGTGATAATTTCATACTTAGTATAACCGTGTCATAGATTGCGGGCTTTTGTTTGCGATACGAGTACGTAGCTCGCAATCATTAATGATTTGCTGACTTTTCTGACTGTAGAGCAAAGACTAGCGGACAAAAGACTTACTTACTCGACTTACTTTATGTCTGTCTGTATCATTGATGGATTGACATTCATTGATATTTTGAAAAGCATTTATTCGGGAATATCGCTTGCTCCAAGTCTAGTAATTTAATATCTAAATACCTCTTTGTCCTTCTCTCGACGCGGACGATAGCTTGGCTGCAACTTTTTTAATATCTTCCTCCCATCTCCTGTGTTGATCTCCCAAATTTCGTTAAATGTAGATAGGCTAATAATTCCTTACGAGTAGGCTATATTTCTCGGCTGTGTTTCCTATCCATCTTAATTTCTAATTTCGAATTGTCACATTTAAATTTAGTTTTTTTTTTGGCTGATTCTTCTTTCTATATGTGGCAGATATCACGTTTTTAATATGTGCTTTATTAAGGGGCCCATACTATGACAACCATAAGTTGATAAAACAAGTACCATAGATATGTTGTAATCTCACTCTCAATCTCTCTCTGACTCATGTCATTATTTTTCATCATTTCTTTGAGTGCCCAGTACATCTTCTAAGTATTCAATATGCAGGCCCTTTCAATATTCGATATCTACTTTTAGATTATTTTAAGTCAAGATTTAATGTTATCTTTACTTATAAGACCAAATGAAAAAGCAGTTGTAAGTCATACAACCCTGTAGGTTTGTTATGTATATTGTTAGGTTATCGTGTTACAAAAGTATTACCCTATAATCTTGCACCAAATAGAAAGAAAGAATAATAGATTGATTTTTAGATGCTAAGTTGACCTAGTTTTTATATTAGTATATGTAGTATGATAAATAAATAAAAAAAAAAAAAAAAACAAAAAAAGTTAATACTGATCTCAATCATAGGTATGATCGGCGCTGGTCTTCCGGAGAACCCCAGGTGATCTAGCGGATAGTTTAAGTCGTGAGAAATAAAATCATTATAACAGGGTTGTCATATTAAAATAATATAGTAATAAAACAGAAATAAAAACAAAAAATACATAAAATAGGTATGTAATGTAAGTACATTAAAGTAGTAATAAAAAAAAATATAACGAGTGAGTGCTAATTCTGCTGATATTATGAATCTCTCTGAAAGAACTTATGAAAATTTCAATATTTATAATTTTTAATTTTTATTAGTAGTTAATACGTAAGTATCCAACCCTACTCTATGGCACGGACGAGTAAAAAAGTAAGGACTCCGCGCAGTGATATTAATAAGTGAAGCACCTTTAAGCTAGTGTGTGTGCAGTTACAAGGGATACCAGCTAACACAAATTATGTCCCGTTATTGGTCATATTATTTTATAGCCACATTACTTTTAACTCCGATTTTTATATTTTACACAATTTCTCAATACACGGCAGCATTTTAAGATAATTTATTGCGACGTAAACTGATCCGTCACAGACGATGGCTGATGTCATAATGGCGGCTGATCGGCTTATATTTTTTTTTATTCATTATTTATATATTATATATATTAGTGTAAGTGTGTGCGTTGGGCTATGTTTTTACACGTTAACTGGCTTGTTTTGATCTTATGTTAGGTGTCACGGAGTCCTTATTTTTTTACTCGTCCGTGCTCTGTGGTAGTAGTCAGGTTAAATTTTAATCCAAAGTATCCAGTACACGCCAAAATGGCAATTTCATTCTCACACCCATCCTTACTATATCTCTTTGGTGACAATAATGCTAGTTTTACCAGTGGGAGGCTCCTTTGCAAAGAATGTCGGTTAGATTATGGATACCAACGGTGCCTATTTCTGCCGTGAACCAGTAATGTGTAAGCATTACTTTGTTTCGGTCTGAAAGGCGCCGTAGCTAGTGAAATTACTTTGCAAATGAGACTTAATATCTTATGTCTCAAGGTGACGAGCGCAGCTGTAGTGCCGCTCAGAATTTTTGGGGATTTTCAAGAAACCTGAGCGGCACTGCATTGTAATGGGCAGGGCGTATCAAGTACCATCAGCTGAACGTCCTGCTCGTCTCGTCCCTGTTTTTTCATTAAAAAAAATAGTTCAGTGCTTGTACCAAAAATTCCCAACGTGCCTAAAGAAATTAACATTTCAAAAAGTGTTGATACAATTGAAAAAGCCAGATAATATGTCTGGACCTTGGTATGTAGAGATTAAGTATCGCTTACAAAAAAGAAAATATTTATATTTACAAATGTTAAAAAATTTAATATTTAATCTATACTAATATATAAAGCTGCAGTGTTTGTTTGTTTGTTTGAACGCGCTAATCTCTGGTACTACTTACTGGTCCGATTTGAATGATTCTTTCAGTGTTGGGTAGTCCATTTATCGAGGAAGGCTATAGCTATGTTTTTTATTTTCAAAATTAGGGATCCGTAATAAAATTGCTATTTTGTAACACAAGGTGTAAAATCGAAAACCTATTTTTGCGTGCGCTGCAAAATTATTGACAATAGAACAAAATGATGAAAATCGCGTGAATTATACTTTATATGGCAAAACAACGTTTGCCGGGTCAGCTAGTAATAAATATTTGTCTTCGTGTTCATAACAAGGGGTCCCATAACAAGGGATTATGTAAGCCTGATTGAAATTAGCACGACTTCGCAGGTGAAGAAAATAAGTAAAACAGAGCAACAAGAAATCTGTTGAAGTAGTTATTCTTTCCATAAAACCGCAAATGATTCGGAACAATGTAGGCTCCATGAGCAGCCAATCACGTGCTTTGCGAGGGCCAGCAGAAAGCGAAAGCCGTCGCAAATTGGTTTATTGTGATTGGAACAGCACGTTCCTACAATTTTCTGTAAATTGAGGAAGTCTCATTACACACCGAGAACGACCGTCGAGTTGTTTACTGCCTCTTTTTTTACAACAATTCTATTAGTTACAATGTTGTAAAATTTTGTGATTGTAAGTATTCAAAAAATCTTTATTCATTTCTTCATCATCATCATTTCAACCGGAAGACATCCACTGCTGGACAAAGGCCTCCCCCAAATATCGCCATGACGATCGCTCCTGCGCTGCTCTCATCCAACCTACCCCGGCGATCTTGACCAGATCGTCGGTCCATCTTGTGGGGGTCTACCAACACTACGCCTTCCGGTACGTGGTCGCCATTCGAGGACCTTACTGCCCCAACGGCCATCTGTCTGCCGAGCTATGTGCCCTACCCACTGCACTTTCAGTTTCGCAATCATTTGGGCTATGTCGGTGACTTTAATTTCTTAATTGGACGTAATTTCGTAAGAAAAACGTTCCAAACCACAGTCATGTCGAATTCGCTCTTGTGATTCCTCTGGTGTTGCAAGAGAATGTGGGCGGCGGTGATTACTTAACACCAGGTGACCCGCAGCGCTTGTTTCTCCTCCTATTACATAAAAAAAATCCTTTTATTAAAGGCAATGCACATATAATATACCTCTATATACATCGCACTCTCTTGGGAACTCTAAAAGCATTGGGATTACGTTGTATCTTTTTCTGAATCCCTAACACAACGTGTGGAAGTTACATGATGATTGGTTTAGTAGCTAAGGTGTGACAGCGTGAAATACAAACTTAAACATTCGCTTTTAAAATATTAGGATCTGTGTCTCTAGGTCCACATTAAATACCATGCTTTTTATAATAGACTAGCTGACCCGGCAAACGTTGTTTTGCCATATAAAGTATAATTCACGCGATAGTTTTATAAGTAATAAAATATTGCCTATATTATAGCCTGTACATCATTTTGTTCTATTGTCAATAGTTTTTGCAGCGCACGCAAAAATAGGTTTTCGATTTTACACCTTGTGTTACAAAATAGCAATTTTATTACGGATCCCTAATTTTGAAAAAAAAAAGCATAGCCTATAGCCTTCCTCGATAAATGGACTACCCAACACTGAAAGAATCATTCAAATCGGACCAGTAGTACCAGAGATTAGCGCGTTCAAACAAACAAACAAACAAACAAACAAACAAACAAACAAACAAACAAACAAACAAACAAACAAACAAACAAACAAACAAACAAACAAACAAACAAACAAACAAACAAACAAACAAACAAACAAACAAACAAACAAACAAACAAACAAACAAACAAACAAACAAACAAACAAACAAACAAACAAACAAACAAACAAACAAACAAACAAACAAACAAACAAACAAACAAACAAACAAACAAACAAACAAACAAACAAACAAACAAACAAACAAACAAACAAACAAACAAACAAACAAACAAACACTGCAGCTTTATATATTAGTATAGAAGTATAGATATATGTTAATACTTTGGGCCGTTATTCACTTCAACCCATATGGCGATCTGGTCGAGATAAATTGATGTAGGCATTCATCCCTCCAAATCAAATCAAATCAAAATCAGTTTATTCACATAGGTCACGGAAATGACACTTATGAATGTCAAAAAAAAAAAAAATTTTTTCTTGTTGAATCTACCGCTACTTCGTAAAGGGTTGAGCTAATGAGAAGAAGTAACAAGAAACTCATTGCCACTCTTTTATATCAAGATTTACATTTACATCGATTTACAAATCATTTCAATTACAATATAATAATGTGTAAAATGTAAAATGATGCAACAAACACACTCAAACGTCAAATAGTCAATGTCTTACACGAGTAAGTCAAAAAAGTAAATGTTAATTAATACAAATGTTATTGAGTACAGTAGCTGCATCATCCACATACACCATAAATAAATAAAGGTATTCTGTGAGCATTTTATAAGGGATTATAAATAAATAAATATGTATATATCCATACATATATATAAACATAATAACTTTTAAGAATCTGAGACCGAGTCTCCGGCAACAGGATCATCCCGCCACCACAAGCAGTGCCCGTTCACGAACATGACGCATGAGCCAGCCATCGCCAAATCTTATGGAATTCAAAGTTTTGTAAATACGATTCCTAAGTCAAGTTCCTTCCACATATATTTCACACATGTACTATTACAAATTTTAATCTATGATGTGTTACAATCCAATTTTAACTCTTGCTTTTAAGAAACTGCTTGCACGCAAATTTTACAAAATAAAATGTGAATATCAAGAACTTTCAACTCATCCGTACCTATTTGTACTCAGTAGCTGTACTTCAAAACTTGTATGTTTCTAACTTCAACTACTTTCAAAGTTACGGAAAGTTGTAACTTAAATTTTCTATAAATGTAAGTAGATGTTTATGCCATAAAGTGAACGTTAAAAATTGGTCTGAGTAAACTATTTGAAAAATATCGGCCGCCACCATGCCCTCATACAATTCGTTTTCGTGGTAGTCTTACCAGTGGGAGGCTCCTTTGCACAGGATGCCGGCTAGATTATTTCCATCGGCGCTTATTTCTGCCATAAAGAAGTAATGCGTAAACATTACTGTGTTTCGGTCTGAAGGGCGCCGTAGCTAGTGAAATTATTGGGCAAATGAGACTTAACATCTGACGTCTCAAGGTGACGAGAGAAATTGTAGTCCCCTCAGAATTTTTGGGTTTTTCAAGAATCCTGACTGGCACTGCCTTGTAATGGGCAGGGCGTAGCAATAACCATCAGCTGAACGTCCTTCATTGTGAATGATGTCTTTATTTGATAGATAAGTAACATTTAGCCTATTCGTAGCTTTACTTGGACATTGTGAAACAGCCCCTAAGTAACTTAACCTATACGTTGCATCCTTAACATTAAAACACATTTTCTATTTTCTTTTATTTTATTGAGGTTGACAACAGCTTAATACAAAATAATCACTTATAATTATATACAAAAACATATCCAATTATAGTCTACCACGGTTTACCTTACAGAAGGAACAGCAGTGTTAACAATCATAAAGAAAAAATATTAAATATGAATAACACACGATCAGAGATATTAAAAAAAAATATTTAAATGTGCCTGCGTTAGTTGCATAATGAATTATATGATTAAATATGAGAAAAACATGATAAATACACAGATTTACAGATTTAATACTACAATACATATAATTTTAATAGTTTAATAAATCATAATATAATATGTTATGTTTTTAAAGTGATAACCCTCACTTCTAGGATTAATGCACAAATAAAATTGACGAAGAAACGAAATGATCTGTCAGACTGTCATTGTCAAAGTGAAGTTAGCGTTGAGGAACAAGGATCTCACTAGTATCGATTTTTTATGTACTTAAATCGATTTATTGATAATAAAATAATAGTGCAGTTCTGTTTTTTCCTGAGAAAATAATATATTTTATTCATAATAATATGGTTATAGGTACATAAACTATGCACCTAACTCATATTATTAAAATAAAACAACTGGATCGCAATGTTATTTTAATCGCTTAAATATTCATTCGATTACATTTTGATCGATTTTCTTTATTTTAATGTTTTTTCGGTTTGTAGATTGCAAAATGAGCTAGTTTTTTGTATTTTACATCAAAAAAAAATACCCTTTCTTTAAGTATATTTCAACTTGTTATCAATCAGGCCCTAAAGCCCCATTCTCCTTTTAGTTGTGTAAATCATAATATGTTAATAAATAAATATAGATATTTGTTACAAATGAGATTTCTTTATAATACTTTTAATGGTGTGGTTAAAGGTCAACCTAGAACCGTAGAATGGATCCTATATCTTTGAAAGATTATATAAATAACTAGCTGCCCCGCAAACGTTGTATTCCCATATAAAGTAATAGGAAAAAATCAATAATTAAAATTAAAGTTTGTTTTTTACCTCCTGAGAATGTTAGAAATATATAAGGATTCTATATTAGTTATACATTTTAAACTATTCTTTCAATTTGATTTCATGAACGACGGGGGACACATCAAAGTATATACAAAATTGTTGTACATTTTGATATTTATTCACCTTTTAAACCTTCTATAGACTTCCACAAATAATTCAAGACCAAAATTAGCCAAATCGGTCCAGGAGTTCTCGAGTTTTAGCGAGACTAACGAACAGGAATTCATTTTTATATATATAGACTAGTGGACCCAACAGACGTTGTCCTGTACACACGTCTAAAATCGGTCCAGCCGTTAGGAGGAGTTCACTAACATACACATGAGCAGGAGAATTATATTATATGGACGGAATTGAGAATCTAAACTAATCTCAAATTCACTGGAACACACAAAAATATCATCAAAATCAGTCCAGCCGTTTAGGAGGTATTTCAATTGTGAATCTAAACCATCCTCGAATCCCCTTGAACTCACACAAAAAAATTCATCAAAATCGGTCCAGCCGTCTAGGACGAGTTCAGTGACATACACACGCACACAAGAAATATATATATAAAGATAGAAGATAATATAAAGTCTTTATATTTGTGCAACGAGTGGAACACATGACGAACAAGCCCAAATTGTCTATTATTGCATGATCGAGGCGGAGTGAATCTCAAATTGTTATCAATTATACGAACCGCCACATATCACTGTAACGACCCTGCATTGTGAATTCAATTTATGTTGACCACAGGGCATTCTCTTATAAACAACTTAACCAATTAATGTACGTTTTATATTTATAATATGGCCTTAATTTCAATTAATTAAGATGAAGTACATAATACACATTAAAAGATTATTTAAAAGGAAATGTTGAGGTGGTTTAGCTTAGTAGAATACATGGATAGAAGTATATTGAGTGCATGAAAGACCAAATAGTAAGCTACCAAGTATGAAGATTTTATACAAAATAAAAATCTTATTCGAGTCCTTTTTATTTCGCAAGTGTATCTTGCGCTATTGCAATTAAAAGAGGGTAATATATAATAATATATAATAATATACCAGCTGTTTTAGAGTGAAATGGTATTACGCGCCGCGATGGCAAGCGTCCTGACGGAATGACTCTAGTGGCTTGGGCACGGGTAAGGGCGCTGGTGTGGGATGCGACTTGCTTCGACACTCTGGCTCCTTCTCATGTCCAAGCTACGTCAGTTAGTGCTGCTGCTTCGACTGCCGAAGACAGAAATCGTCGCAAATATGTCGATCTCAATGAATCTTTGAGCCGTTTAGTGTCGAGATATTTGGCCCGTGTACAAAGTACTATCTTTTGCCTCAATAGGGCAACTGGCAACCCAAGCCCTGGCAGATATTTCTGTCAAAGGATCAGCCTAGCTATCCAACGTGGGAATGCTGCCAGTATTCTTGGTACGCTTCCCCGTAATGACAGTTTTAATTTTATGTAATCACAGTATTGTAAAGAGTGTAATACTTAGTTTTGCAGGCCCATTGTACATAAAAAACGGCGTGTGGTTAAGATAACAAAACTAAATTAAAATTTTATCAAGAAATAACAATGACAAAAGTTTTTTGCATGTTACCAATTATTAAACCACCAGGAGCATGACACATGGACCAGCCATCGATGTTTCAGGCTTTAGGTACGTGAACGACCCGCCGCCACAAGTAATGACATTTTAAGCGAGCGTGACGAATATCATTTTGACATATGATCAATTTTTGACATAAATTAAATCATTTTTATGCATCATATCGATATAGAAGGATTAGTTTTTACTCCTGCTAATTCAATAGCTTAAAAAAAACAGTGATAATGTACTTTTTCCAATCCATTATCATAAAACATTTTTAAAGAAGACACCGAATTATTAACAAAATAAAAAACCTCACAAATTGCCGCAATCTAATGATTATAAATTGATACGAGATAATGTTAGCCACAATGAAAGGCATCCAACTTATTACCGGATAGCTATACAAAAGCTCTTAGCATCTCCATATAAATAGATCTATAGCAAAAAATCGGCCGTAAACTTTAAATTAACACGTCAAAACAGCAATTTATCTTAACTGGCAGCCGAACCGACGATTACCCTACATAAAACCCACATCAATGGCAGACATAAAGGCACAAATACTCTTATTGGTGGTGGCTTTACACTGGCATCAATTACATTCACACGTGCGTTCATTAACGGGTATATAAACTCTTGACAGGACATGGGCAATGGGGAATGCTTGAGTAATTCAAGGGCTAATAAAGTCATAGAAAAGTTTGTTGGACTCTTGCGTTTGTTCTATAGCGTGCTTGAGATGATTGTAATAGAATATAATTGAGTGTTAATGTTTTAGCCAGAGTTTGTGGGCATATACTGAATGGGTAGACGATGAAATCTTAATTTTTTGGCTAGTCATTATAGTTAAAATAACTAAGGGGGTATATCCTGTTGTTGACAACCTGTTTAGCCGAGTGGTTAGCGATCCTACCTACTAAGCTAGAGGTCCCGGGTTCGAATCCCGGTAGGTGCAAGCATTTATATGATGAATATAGATGTTTGTTTCCGAATCATGGATGTTTAAATGTATTTATGTATGTTTATATGAATATATGTATGTTTAAGTAAGTATATTGTATTAAATATATCATTGTCTTGTAACCCATAACACAGGCTATATATGCTTAACTTGGGGCAAGATAATTTGTGTAAAAAGTGTGTCAATATTATTATTATTATCCTAGGCGGTAGAAAGGTACGTGAAATTTTATTTACTCGTTACAGGTTATGAATTTCAATCTCCATGTCGTGTTAGTTGATATAAGATACTTGATCGGCGTCACATTTAAGCCTGATATCATTTTAATCATGACCATAGACTTACAATATACTAGCGTTTAGACAAAGCGTGCGAGAGAGAAGAACATCTCTAACGAACAAACAGCAAAAGAGAAAATAAAAAAAGAATGTATTGTACCGTAACTGATTTTAATTGACAACTCGTAAACTAGCTCTTTAGTGTTTTGAATATTAAACACTGACTTCTAGTATATACCACTCGACTGACGGCTTATAAAGTGCTTTTGTGCCTGTTTGATATTCGCCATTTTGGCGCTGTTGAGTCTGCGGTTCTAAAACTATTGCTAAGGTTGCAGCAAACATCGATAGATGGTGGGAAACTTTTTACAAAAAAAAACTGTTTATTACGTTGATTCTTCAAGTAACACGGAAAACGAACGTAATGAATTCAAAATGCAAAAATACTTCAGAGTATTGTAAGTTCCTTTACAGCCATTTGTATTATACGTTCTCTGTACGCTCACGCGTTGCGCTTCAAATAGGCACAAAAAATTTCTGTCAAACATATGGAACAGCCTGTCCAGTGGTATTTATACAGATCAGTGGTATTAAACCACTAGCTAACACACACCAGTGTGTTTTGATACCAAAAACATTTTGTCAATACAAAACAAAATTGATATGCATAATCGGGCTGTCATGTCATCTATTCTTAGAGCCGAGCTCAACAACACACGTTTAAATAATAAACTACTGGTTAAGGTTTAAACGGCCGTTTATTAATATTTCATCATGCACTAAACATTGATTAGGTATTTTGACCGATTGATTAACTTAAACGAGTAGCGTACACGTAGGTTAACCATTGTTTTGCTCCATGACTTGGTAAATTGTGTGACATATGTCTGTTTCAAAATAAAAATACAAGACGCCTTGAACTATATTTTTGAAGAAGACGATGTATTAGATGATATTTAAAATGTTGAAAGAATAATGCGCACTCCTCGTTTATTCGAAATACGGAAAAATTACTTCGACGAATAAGATGAAAAAGCATTTGAATAGATATTTTTTGTTTGGCAGCAATAACAATGTGAATTACATTGACAGAAGGAGAGTTGCTAAAAAGCCGTTCACGCAATGGACATAACTTTGACGAAACGAGCATTACATTTTGCAGCATTATTATGTTACCCTTCCATTTTTGGATGTCATAATATGATTAAAAGCACTCTTTACACAGTAATGTTTCACAATTCGGTCATTTGTAACTCATTCATCATTCAACGCTCGGTTAGTCAACCACTGGTTAAAATACATGATGAACACTAAAAAAAGTGGCTTGTTTAAACAACTGTTAGCTGTTAACAGATCGGTTACGTAATCAACGATTATATTGTACTGTTTTTATTATATTGTTTTACCAGTGGGAGGCTCCTTTGCACAGGAAGCCGGCTAGATTATGGGTACTACAGCGGCGCCTATTTCTGCCGTGATCTTATGTCTCAAGGTGACGAGCGCAATTGTGGTGGCGCTCAGAATTTTTGGGTTTTTCAAGAATCCTGAGCGGCACTGCATTGTATTATATATGGCGTATCAATTACCATCAGCTGAACTCCCTGTTTGTCTAGTCCCTTATTTTCATTAAAAAAAATTGATGACCAACTCAAAAAGAAATTGATAGACACGCATGTTCGCAAAATAATTAGTTCTAATTTTAAATAATAATTCAAACGAATTTCACACTCCGGTTGAGTTTGCAATTGAAAAAGATATTAACTTTTACTGAGCTATTTCTGAGAGTGGTTAAGGCTACTAAAAAAGAAATTGGATTCACTGTTTGCAATCATTATTAAATATAAGCGTGGTCAGGGATAAAATTGTTTCCTGTGGTTTATGCTCTAACCAGTTCTACAAACACTCATTTTATGTCGTAAAGAGAAAATTATAATGAGCTCGATTTAGTATTTTAATTTGATACCATTTAACAAATAATAGGGGTTGAAGATAAAGATGTGATAAATAATGATGTGAGATACATTGTATGACTCATTTTGACGGTAGAGTTAAAAAAAGACGTCTTTAACTCACTCTGCATTAAACTCTTCACAATCATAATATTCTAGTACTAATGGTAACTTTTCATAACGTTGTAATTAGTAGTAATGTAACTATATTGCAAATATTTTCACACGGGAACTAAATTAGACTTGTTAGGATATCGAATATATTATATATTTGAAGTGCAAAGGATTTTTTTTAGATAGGTGATACTATAAAATAAGTTTTTTTGTTAATTATATCATTATGAGGGTGGTTCACTCTGTGATTAAACTATTTATTAGTCTATTTGTTTCATATACAGGATGGCCGAGAGACGTCCGAAGCTAAAATTTGATAGCCTCATGGTAATGAGTATCCGATTCACCTCTATGTATGTTCTACGATTTTGGGTAGTTTAGGAGATAATATTTTTTCCCCCTTTTATCCGCTTTTTTCATTACTTTTAGTTAATTTTCAACACTTTTAGTTAATTTTATTGTTGTTAATTATTAACTACAGTTGCAATAACCATATAAGAAACTATGAATAGTTTAGACAATGCGGAACTAGTTTGGAATTGAGTCGTAAGTTCAAGATAACTGCTTCAGCTAAATTCATGAACATGTTCAAGGTATCAAATAAAAATGGGGAGCCTATGGCTTCTAACTATTTTTAAAAATTTCCAAGAACATTGGCCACTAAAATGAGCCAAATTCAAATTTTAAGCTTTGGACGTCAACTTCTCGACTACCCAGTATAAGTAACATTATTTATCTCTATTTATGCTGCTAATTATGATTATAGATCAATGATCAATCATTCATTGTGAATCTGGCCCTTAGACTTAGAAATCTAATCTCACTAAAGGCAGTTTTAAGTTTATGACATAAAAAGTCTAAGTCAATCTAAATATATTATTTCTCAAAGGTATTTTTTGTGAATGCCAAGTTTCATTATTCTTAAGGTCAAATACAAAAATAACGAATTTTTTATAATGTAAATTTAAAAAAAAAAACGTAAAATTAACAACATTGCACTGTTCTGTTAACAGTATTATCTACTTATTTATCTATCGCTAGATCGTCATCTCAATCTCTGATCATTTCACTATGACTTATAAATTGAATAAAAATTATGAATTCACCCTTCCGAACATCTGTTAAAAACAAATGGAATTGATAAAATAAATTCATCAGATAAAACACGGCAAATAAACTTCTTCACTGTGATAAAGACTTGGAGGTTATCAGCTACCAATATAAGTTTAACTAATCGACATTCAGAACGCTAATGAACTGAGTATCGCAGGTGTGGCCGAAGCGATGCCATTAATATCCTTCGATACAATGCAAAAAAATCAATGTAATAACTCGAGCAACACAGACGTAAGTTCAATAAGATTAGTGAGAAAGTATTAGCAGAGCGAGGGTGACAGGCAACAAGGATCATCCAATAGTAATGTAGTCTTTATCGAGCATCTAGTGCGTTAGTTGCGGCCGCGCCGACTGTTGAACCCTGACGGCTATTAGACTCGCCAATACCCATGGAATAGATATTATATTCCTGCTTTGGTATTGTTATAAGTTACCTCGTGGCTTATGTATTACAAATATTACATATATGTCATATTATATCAACTTCGCAATTTTTTATTAGACTAATTGGTGACCGGTGCGCTTTGATTTAATTAAGCAAATGCGTGCATACAAAATTTCATCTCAACATATTTTAAAATATTTTCGTGAACTATGAAATTTGTAAAAAATCCATCATTAATAATTTCGTTTTTCCCCGTTCTACTAAAAGAAATAATGACGCACACTTTGACAGTACAGCTGCTACCAGTGGGAGGCTCCTTTGCACAGGATGCCGGCTAGATTATGGGTACCACAGTCCACAACAGTGCGTCAAAAGTTCGTCTGATAGAATTATTAATACAAAAATAAAATTTGAAATTAAGATATATTAAATGTCACGAGTTGATATAAAAACTATCCTATCTCTCAAGTTGGATCAAACTGCACACATTGTGCAAAATTTTATCAACACTGCTCAGTGGTTTAGAAGTTCATCGCGTACAAGCTGCAGGACACTTCCGAAAAGGAGGGTCGCCATGAGGTGTCTGGTGCAAGTCGAAGGTTGGTTTAATAGTGAGTAACATGTACTCTTAACATTGCTTATATGCTAACACACTTAACTACACACTACAATCTGTCTGTCTGTAAAATTGTATTCTTTTGTGTTCTCAGTGAAACTATTCTACGATATATCCACTATTGTAATTTGTATATTTTATTTAACTTATTTTTTTACAATAGTGATGTATCTGTTTGTTTTCTTAATAAATAAATAAATCCAAATCATTCAGTCCAAATCCTGAATCGACGGGCCGTGCTTGATTTAATAATATCACATTTATTTTATAAATACAATTATTTATCTCTTTGATTGAAAAATTCATCATTAAAAACTTACACAATTCGTATACAACGAGTACGTAATATCTTAAAAGTCATGCTAAAACTTCCAAATCGCTGAAAAAAATCTACATTCAACCAAGCCACTACTTGTTTTTATAAATAGCAAAAATTCATAACTTTTTGCTATATCTATTAGGGCAATTGGTTCTCGTAATACCCACGCATTTATTATACTTTGCCGACACAAAGTGTACATGGGATGCTCTAGACCGTACAATTACAAACAGTATCCGACCATATCAAATTAATATGGGAGATAAAATCTGCAGCTATTGAAAAAGAGGTAAGGTATTGATGTGTTCATTAAGTACCATTGAATAAATAACTATTACAGATGTGACATTCTGTAAGACCTGTAGTGAATTTGTTACACTAATAGAAATGCTATAGGTTGTCCCAAAGTTATGGGACATTTTACTGAAAGAAGACTTTATGTTATTATTAAAAGTTAGTAATTCTGCATTCAAAGATTTTCTAAAAATTACTTGCCTCGTCTGGGAATCGAACCGACTGAAATGTAAAAAAAACAACCCTACTGTTATGATGCCAATCGAAAGAATGGCCAAAAAGTAATAACTTCTTCAGTAACATAGTATTTTAAAAGAAAGTAGTCAAACTTTGGGACACCCTGTATATGATTCGCTTGCACCTAAATATTGGTTTTGTATGTAAGTTATAACAGACCACCTTACAGGCTGATGGGGATTGAAATATTTATGACGATTTCGTATTATTTCAAGGTCTCTAAAATACGACGGAAGCGATGGCTGGTCTATGCGTTATGTTCCAGAATAGGCGCTGCTTGGGGTAACGTGGAGGACGATATTTTTTTGGTAATAAAAGAAATTTAACAAAAAAACAACCGACCTCAAAAACACTATTTCAAAATAAAAGATATAATATGGACTAAAAAGTATGAAAACAGTAAATAGTCATTTTTGGAATCGGTGTCCTTCCACCGCCACCCGCTCTCGCCTCCTCACAACTCAAGCACATCTCACCTATAACTATGTATGTAGTTATAAACCTATCTTGGATGACACATCACACGCAAATTTAAGACTTTTATGGTTTTCTCATGGATGCCATTTTCAGATCTGAACCAAAATACAATGGGACCACACGGGAAGCACCAGCTTTCAAATAAAAAAAGAATTATCAAATTCGGTTCACCCAGTCGAAAGTGTTGTGGTACCAAACATAAAAATAAAAAACAACGTACCGACGAATTGAGAACCTCCTCCTTTTTTGAAGTCGGTTAAAAAAGAGTAATTAACATACTTTTATGTACTATTATACATATCCATCTATGGGTGAAAGACAACGATATTTTTAATTCAATATACTAACTAAACATACATAAATACATATTAACATCCATTACTCGGAAACAAACATCCAAATTCATCATAATATATAAATCCGCACCGGGATTCGAACCCGGGACCACTAGCTCTGTATATGGGGCGTCAAACGTTGTGAATAGGTAGTATAAATATTTATAAAAACTCTGAAATTGTAAACTTTAAAAGTGGCAATGAGTTTCTAGCCAGTTCAAAGCTCAATAAAAATAAAATGTATAACTTTGATATTAATAAGTGTCATTTTTTTACCTGAAATGAATGAATAAATTTTAATTTATTAATTGAATGCATCTTTCGCCTTAAAGACTTCATTTCATATAGAATGGAATAAAAACATGCTATTACTGTATTAAGAATGAATCTACTTTCAATAATTATTTAAAAATACCCGCAAAGGTACCACATAACTTATAAATGAAACAAGCTTTTTATTTTTTTTGTTTTTATAAAATTTATTCCAATTTGGTCCCATGTGGAGTTATTAATATTAATTGAGTTCGTATCCACGAGTTGCAACCGTTCTTTTCACTGTTGGGCCTTCAACTGTTTTTTTTGGTTTTCTTTTTATTGGAAAACCATCTACGCATGCGGTCGTAACTCGTAAAAAAGTGTATACTAAATATTTTTTTAAGCGACCAGAAGGATGTTGAGTTGATGGTAATTGATACGCTCTGCCCATTACAATGCAGTACCGCTCAGGATTCTTGAAAAACCCAAAAAGTCTGAGCGGCACTACAATTGCGCTCGTCACCTTGAGACATAAGATGTTAAGTCTCATTTGCCCAGTAATTCCACTAGCTACGCCTTTCAGACCGAAACACAATAATGCTTAAACGATTTTCTTAATGACACCATGGACTGGGAATAAAGCGCACACCCTCCGGCTCTTTAATTATAACTGTTTATTGTACGATATCACATTGTAATCCATATTTTATATTTAAAAAAAAAGCCCACTGAGTTTCTTGCGCCCATTCTTCTCAGGTCTGAGGCAGTCTCTTTTAAATGGGTGGTAGTTTTTGACGTTCAATAAGTGATTTTAAATCCTATTTTGAATAAAAATATTTGAATTTGAATTTGAATTTGCATACACATTACTAGTAGCTAGTGAAATTACTGGGCAAATGAGACTTAACATCTTATGTCTCAAGGTGACGAGCGCAATTGTATTGCCGCTAAAAATTTTTGTGTTTTTCAAGAATCAATAACCACCAACTAAACGTCTCGTCCGTTATTCTCATAAAAAAATACAGAAGTAAAAAGTTCAATTCTAAAAGTATTTACGGCCAGATATAGTTATACTGCGTTAGTAAATAAATAAAATGAGTAAGTACTATTAAATTCATTCTGGAAACTAAAAGAATTAAAACAATTCAGAATAGCACATCGTTAATTGTTTGTAATTAATTCATTAGCCACAGGACTTGTCCATATCTGATTAGTCTTATCCAATACGAGTTTCGAGCAAAATGTTCGTTGAAATGCACGAAGTCTAGCGAGCCAATAATTATGTATTCCCATCCATAATCGATCTTACGCAATTAGACAAATGGCCGGGTGTCTGCTCAGTAATAATAAGCGCATTAGCTTTGCACAAATGCAGTAATATTGTTTATTAGAAACGTTTTATATTATATACCCGACGGGCATTGATGTACCTACTAGTAGGCTCCATTGCACAGGATGCCGGCTAGATTATGGGTACCACAACGGCGCCTATTTCTGCCGTGAAGTAGGCATGTATAAGCATTACTGTGTTTCGGTCTGAAGGGCGCCGTTGCTAGTGGAATTACTGGGCAAATGAGACTTAAGATCTTATATCTCAAGGTGACGACCGCAGTTGTAGTGCCGCTCAGAATTTATGGGGTTTTTCAAGAATCCTGAGCGGCACCGCATTGTAATGGGCAGGGCGTATCAATTTCCATCAGCTGAACATCCTGCTCGTCTCGTCCATTATTTTCATTAAAAAAACCTAGTGTATACACAAATCTATAGTAAAAAATCTAAATAAACCCATTATCGCAATTCAAACCTTACCGCCTTAAGGTTACTTAATTAAGAGGTTTGTTTTATACAAATTCAGCGCCAATAACTATTACAATTTATTTGAAAGAACACAAAAATCTGGTAGTGTATCCTAACCGTTGTTCTTTTATTTTATAATTACTTTATTTCAAATTCAAATTCAAACATTTTTATTCAAAATAGGATGTGACAACACTTATTGAAAGTCAAAAAAACTACCACACCCATTCCAAACTGAATGCCTCAGGCCTGAGAAGAATGGGCGCAACAAACTCAGCGGGCCTTTTTTTTTCATCAAAAAATATGTTTACAAAGTAATATTGTACAATTAAACTTGTTATTTAATAGCCTGAGGGCGGTCACTCCATTCCCAATATGTGGTATCATTAAGAAAGTCATTTATGTTATAGTAACCTTTACCACACAAACGTTTTTTAACAATTCTTTTGAATAACGTAATACTTTTGTTTTAAACATTTTCTGGGATATTGTTGTAAAAGCATATCGTACATCGCCCCACAAAAGACTTACTAACTCAACTTAGCCGAGTAGTAGGCATTATAATTTAATCAGAGTATCAATAATTCTTTTTAACTGACTTCAAAAGTAGAAGGTTCTCAATTAGATTGGAATTTTTTATGTATGTAAACCGATTACGCTGAGATTTATGATCCGATTGACATGATGCTTCTATTATTTGATGCGGAATGTTTGCCATTTGGTCCCATAAAAATTTGACATAGATTAGCCCAGTTTTTATTTTATGAGCATTTTTTAAGGTTATTTTTGTTTACGTGGATGATATAAGTATAGTCTGTGTACGCCTTTTTTAGGAGTTTTCATTTAGGTTGATTATATTTTATTATTATTAACCCCTGTCCCGATACTGTTTCTTAGAATCTATATATATAGTTAAAGGCGCGCCCAATATACTATCTACTGATAGAGATAAATTACTACCTTCTACTGTCAGTATATAATTAGCTGTCAATAATCTGAAACTAGTAATAACTAGTAGTACTAATAAGTCATGCTTATCGCCTTATATTGGGACGCGTAAATTGCAATTTCCATATAAAACTTCTATCGCTGTTAAGCTATACGTCGTCCCATTGATAGACCGCGTGTACGGATAAGGTGAGTTACCGTCGATAAGTTCATTGGAACTGAAAAGTCAACGATAGTTACGATTTTTATCTCAAATAAAAGATAGACTGAATATTGGGAACGGCCGTAAGGCGATAAGAATGTTTATCGGGTATATTGGGACAGCTTCAGATTATTGACAGCTAATTACTGACAGTAGAAGGTAGTAATTTATCTCTATCTGTAGATTGTATATTGGGAACGGCCGTTAGTTTGTAAGAGGAGAGTTCGTAACCCGAGAGGCGCAGGCGCAGTATAAATTAAGTTTATATTTTTACATTATGCTTTAAAATAATTCATTTATGAATTTATTATAGTGAAATTAAAACTTATTTATTTACAATGAAATATCACATTTTTCCTCAAGGAACGTTTACAAGGAAGAAAGGCTATATAATGAAAACTAACCATTAGCTGTTTAGAATTCTGTATTTAGCTTACTAATGTAGCTATTATGACTTACTTCAGTTATTTTCATAGTATTATGTCCTATGGTATATTGTTATGGGACAGTGCGGCCGATATTAATACCATCTTTGCGCTGCAGAAGAGGGGCTATTTATAACCTATGTCCTAAAGAAACATTAAGAGAAAAATTTGAAGAAATAAACATTTTGACTGTTGCTTCTAAATACATTTTTGATTATGTTCTGTATGTTCATAAGCACATTGAGGAATTTTCTAGAAACTGTGACATTCATAATGTTAACACGAGGAACAAATATAAACTTGTTATGCCTACTACTCGGTTGAGTCGGTTAGTAAGTCCAGTAAATGAACAAAACAAATGTGTTACGAAATTTAAAAGAATTGTTAAAAAAGTTTGTGTGGGAAAGGTTACTATAGCATAAACGATTATCTTAATGACACCACGGACTGGGAATGAAGCGAACACCCTCAGGCTCTTTAATTATAAATATTTATTGTACGATATCACATTGTAATCCATATTTTATATAAAAAAAAGCGCCCGCTAAGTTTCTTGCGCCCATCCTTCTCAGGTCTGACAGACGTTGTTCTGTAGATAATAAAAAAAATACTGTTTTATAGGAACTTGTCAATAATATTTAAAAACATCAAGAATTTGTTTCGAAAAAAACGCTCCCTGTTGTTATAATCAAATTATTTCACGGCAGAACTGTCAAACCGTGGGTCAACAAATTCTCTCATAGAAAATATGTCCATAAATAACATATATTGAAAATAAATATAATTATGGGTCCCAAATCGAAATAAAAACTCTCAAGTTGATTCATTTATTCATCATATCTCTCAAGTTGCACTAAACTGCACTCCATGAAGTAATCCTAATTAAAATCCTGTTATTAGCTTAGGAGTCCATCGCAGACAAACAACGTGTCACATAATTTATATATATTAAGATAGTGATGTAATCCGAGCCTGTTTAGAAAACTAGAAATTAGATGAACTAGACGCTGGTTGGTTGTGTTGATATGATATCAGCTGTGAGCTGCTGGGTCGCAGTCGGCAATGGTTAGGCGTACGATGTGCATGCCCACGCGCACAGCGCTATCCCATGAGTACTGTCATGGGCTATCGCCGGCGTAACAATTGCGCTAAATCATCAAATTTATTATAACCCTTATAAAATGCCGTGTGTTACTCGAAGATTAGTGCGTGTGACTAAAGTTCTACTAGCCGGAGTGACGATCGTTTGCGTCAGCTGGCTTGCATGCATCAGTGAATGGCATCCAAAAATCCCCAACCAACCTCAGAGCTTTACCACAATGAGGACTATAGTGGCGTACTCGGAGCGGAAGCAAGCTGAGATGGAGAGACCGTCTCCTGTCACATGCGACCGGATTCCCATGTATCCGGAGATCCCGAAAATTGTAAGTTTTTAACCGACTTTAAAATGAAAAGGTTTTCTCTTCGTACAATAATTTTAAAAATATGCAATTTTATAAAATATGATATAACTATGGTAGAAATTTCTAATATCTTTGTAGTTTTTTTTTATATACAAAGTAAAAAATATTTATTCAAATATTAACATAAATAAATAAATTGTAGACAAAAATAAATCTGGATTTATTATCAATAATATTCGATATGATGTTTTCTAACATGTGATATCATGAATACCAGTTTTAGAAATATTCACAAATCTGTGGCATTCCTTATCGAAAGGAAACTGTTGACTACCGGTCATAAATTGAATATTTACTAAAAGAGGTTTTAATAATATATCCGGCCAATAAACCTAATATATTTATTAATTAATTCTTATTTATATGTATCTAACAAGTATACAAGTGGTCGGCCAGTGGTCGAAATTCAATCATAGTTCATTTAATTTTTAAATTTGAAATTAATTAGGGTTTTTATAACTCTACAATTTATATGTGTGTTATTCAAGCCGTGGTGTGTGGAATATTTTTTATAAGTATTTAATGTATTTAGAAGGCATTTTATATTAAAAATAGGTTTATGCAAGTCTTCTCCATATAAACTTTAACAGAGTTTAATTTTACGTTCATCCGTTCGCACAATTTTTTAAAAAGGAGTACTAACTTTTCGCTTTACATATTATTATATAGTATATGTATGTAGTATTATATATATAATAATATGCATAATATATATATAATACATCTATATATATTTTTTATAAGTATTTAATGTATTTAGAAGGCATTTTATATTAAAAATAGGTTTATGCAAGTCTTCTCCATATAAACTTTAACAGAGTTTAATTTTACGTTCATCCGTTCGCACAATTTTTTAAAAAGGAGTACTAACTTTTCGCTATACATATTATTATATAGAATATGTATGTAGTATTATATATATATATATACTACATCTATATATATAAAGAAACTGTTATTAATTATTGTACAATGAAGATACTAGAGCGCGCGATATTTAAAGACAATGTTTTATTGAATTAATGTGCTCTTTTACCGGTAATTTAAGAAACGGCTTAATCAAGTTTCGTTGCGGCAATATTTGATGTACTTATTTATTGAGGGTAACATTATTTGGTTTCATTTCAATGTTTACCGTATGTAACTAAAACACATACGGTGTTATTACAAAAAAAATATTTAAACATGGCTTAGACACGTGTTTTGGTACGGCCGTTCCCAATATTCAGTCTATTGCTTACTTGAGATAAAAATCATAACTATCGTTGACTTTTCTCAATAAACTTATCGACGGTAACTCACCTTATCCGTACACGCTGTCTGTCAATGGGATGACGTTAGCTTACAAGCGATAGAAGTATGTATGAAAATTGCAATTCACTCGTCCCAATATAAGGCGATAAAAATAACTTATCGGCTATATTGGGGCAGCTTTAGATTATTGACAGCTAATTACTGACAGATGAAGGTAGTAATTTATCAATATCTGTAGATAGTAAAAACGTCAGTGACCTTACGATAACCACGTCTAAAATGGAGTTTATATTTTTCTATTACAAAACAGTGTTAAGTTTGTGTTTAACCAAAACAATGTTAAGCACAACATAAACTGAAGTTTACAGGAAACTTAATTAAAGGAACGGAACGCAATTTTTTAAAGCTGTCATTATATCATCTAAACACTCCTTATGAATATGATCTATCTGTTAGACAGATCTTAGACAAGCTTCGACTCTTGTTTAAATATCAGTTAATGTCTAAACATTGTTGAACGGTAAACAACAGAAAGACACAAGTGTTCAACGCACGTTTATCTTTTTTGTAATTTCACAGATAATGTAATTAAAATAATTTTAAGGCACAAATAATATGATCGCGAAACCTTATAATTAGTGAAAGTAAATTTATATTTATTAATGTTAATTTTTAGTTCTTATGAACTGAAATAAAAAACCATTTTGAATTATATTTAGCGTTTTAAATTTAATTATTGATGCACGTAAAAATCCAACTTTTGGATGGCAGCCGAAATTCTAATTCGAACTTACAGTCATTAAATTAAGACATTGACTATTTGACGTTTGAGTGTGTCTGTTGCATCATTTTACATATTATATTGTAATTTGAAATGATTTGTAAATCGATGTAGTTAAATGTAAATCTTGATATAAAAGAGTGACAATGAGTTTCTTGCTACTTTTTCTCATTAGCTCAACGAACCTTTACGAAGTAGCGGTAGATTCAATACGAAAATATTTTTTTTTGACATTCATAAGTGTCATTTCCGTGACCTACGTGAATAAACAGATTTTGATTTGATTTGATTTGAATTTATTATAATATATACGATCCTCACTCCCACTGGTTGCGAAACAGCTTAATCGTATCGAAAAAAAGTCGGGAGTTGAACCATACAAGATTTTATAACGAGTCATTTTTAATCGAGTAACGACTCGTACGGTTGGCTCAGTTGGTTAGAGCACCTGCACCGAACGCCGGAGGTCGTGGGTTCGAGTCCCGCATGGCGATATCTCTGGAACCATAAGGCGTAGAGACTAGAAATTTGATAGGAATATTCCTTTCGCCGAGTAGAGGTCAGTTTAGAACGGATTTTACGAAATTCCATTTTAGAGAGAGTTTATTTTTTACGAACAAAACAACGCCTGTCGGGTCAGCTAGTAAAAATATATATTTAAACGGTGCGAGCCCTTTATATACATACATAGATATACCCTACAGACTATGAGTCAATTTAATAAATTTTAACATATAGGTACTTAATATATAAATCCAGATAAAAACTGTTAACTTAAAAAATAAATACTGTGTTGGAATAATTTTAATAAATATATCTAAATTTCACGGAGGGAAATGGGGTTCACTTCATCATAAGTGATTATCCTCAACAATGATGAAGTGAGCCCTTTCTCAGGCATCTGTATGAATCCAAGGCTTTCTTTTTTAATGTAACTTCTTAAAATTAATTCTCATTTTCCCTTTGGGAAGTTATTAACAAAACACTCCTACCACCAATATACTAGAAAACTTACCAACACCGTAACGACAGTAAACACATGTATGTCAACTGTCCCGTAACACATGAAAAAATTTAAGGCTGGGTTGCACCAACCAACTTTAGCAATAACAAACATGTTATTGTATCGGTTAAGCAAAAAATGAGTTACACCAATGGACAATTTTTAAATGACGTCATAACCTTAACTTTAATCGTAGCCGTCCAATGTTCGCCGGAACTATTGTCAATATTAAATAGCTAAATAGCGACCTGTCAAAGTTTCAAATAAATATTCGATACTGACTTGATATTTCACTTTTTAACGTTAACTGTGCCAAGGAATACCGTGGTGCAACAAATTCCGCTGTCTATGTTAAAGTGAACGTTTTTTTTAACGTTTATTTTTAACGCTATATCTCACTGGGACACCACGATGGCGCAACCAGTCGCCGCTACGAACAAAATAAATACAGCTCTATAGTTACCAAAGGGTGTTCCTTTGACACAAGATGCCGACTAGACTATGGGTAACAGAACGACGCCTATTTCTGCCGTGAAGTAGTAGTAATGTGTGTAAGTATTACTGTGTTTCAGTCTGAAGGGCTCCGTAGCTAGTGAAATTACTGGGCAAATGAGACTTGACATCTTATATCTCAAGGAGACGAGTGCAATTGTAGTGCCGCTCAGATTTTTTGGGACTTTCAAAAATCCTGAGCGGCACTGCATTGTAAAGGGCAGGGCATATCAATTACCATCAGCTGAACGTTCTGCTCGTCTCGTCCGTTATTGCCATAAAAAAAGATTTCAGGCGCCATCACCTCGGACGCGGCGACTCTAATGTCTGTATGGTGTCCAGTTTGGTAGCTTACGACTGGTTGCGCCACCGTGGTGTCCCGGTATAACATAGCCCTAACATCTAATATCATGCAACCCAGCCTTAATTACATTTCTATGCAAATAATGTGAAATGCAAAAACGAAGAATGTCAGTTTGAATGTTAGATATGTGTACTTCCTGACGTCCATTACATCGAGACTATCTACATCAGAACAGATACAGCGGCAATTTACATATTGTAATAGGAAATAATTGGCTCCCGGCAACTCGTTAGGACTATCTTATACTACATATATACATAACTAGCTCTATACAACATTATACATTGAAAAATCGAAGTCAAAGTCAAAAGTTACTCTTTAAATAGGTTTATAAAAAAACTTCAATTAATTTTTTTACACTACGATCGATTTGTTAATCAGCTTTTGTTGAGATGAAGTGCCAATAAATTTAACAATTGCTCTTTTGAATTCATATATGAAATACGAATCGTTTATTATAAATATATAACATTTACATTTATTTATTTATTTATATAACATTTACCAGTGGGAGGCTCCTTCGCACAGGATGCCGGCTAGATTATGGGTACCACATCGGCGCCTATTTCTGCCGTGAAGCAGTAATGTGTAATCATTACTGTAAGGTGATGAGCGCAGTTGTAGTGCCGTTCAGAATTTTTAGTGTTTTTCAAGAATCCTGAGTGGCACTGCATTGTAATGGCGTATCAATTACCATCAGCTGAACGTCCTGCTCATCTCGTCCCTTATTTTTATTAAAAAAAAAAACATAAAGCGTTGCCTTATTAGATTGCATTAGTCGGAATAATAAAGTGGTTAAAATAACACAAACAAATAACACTTTTTAAAGGATTAAAACGCGTGCTATTGTAACTTTGTTCTTACATTAGATTTTTCCGAAAACTATCTGTCTATTATTTATAGCAAATACCACCTGAGAGGCAATAAATGGCGCTAAACTTAATAATGACATGACTATGACAAATACTATCTTGACTCATCTGCAGTCTACCTGAAAACAAGATCTGGAAAGGTCTCGAAAATGTAACTTTTACGCAAAAATGTAATGTAGAAACAAAGTTACAATTACGCGCGTTGTAATCCTTTAAAAAGTATTTTATTTAAATGTGTAACACTCGCGTTAATCAAAGAAAAAACTAAAGTGGTTAAAAAGAGCAAAGATCAAAATCTTCTTGGCACTTCTTCTAATTAAAGTTCAACCTTTTCCAAAGTGGTAGTAAATGTAAAAAAAAAGAAAACTTTTGGCATTCATGAGTGTCATTGAGCTATAAGCGAAGTGATTTTGATTTGATGATTGTATTTACACTTCAATTTTTAACACAGTTGCGTTGTGGATTTTGGGTGTACTTGGAGCTAGGTGACCACCTACCCTGTCTGAGAATTAAATTTTTTTAAACACCAAAATACGCCGCCTTTCTACTTTCTTGGTGTTGTGTATACTCAGATGCTGTAGAATCGTGATGAATTTATTTTTTTTTTAAGTGAAGACTTCTTTGTTTTTTTGTGAAATTGAATGAGACTGAGCCGACATGATCGGCTATGTAACGCTCGTTTCGGTAATGACGGAATCAACGATCAATACGGGCAACACTTACCAGAGTATTTTATAGACTAATGTAGTTTATGTTATTATATAGGTACCATTGCAATTGTTATACATATATAACTGTACAAAGAAAAGAGTTATATTTCGCATTATTAAACTCGAATTGATGAAAATATCACTACAGTTGACGTGAGTAATGTAAGCGGAAATATCTCTGACCTAGTGGGAGGTGATAACCGCAGATAGCTCAAGTTATAACCTACGGCTGCTTCCTAAATTCAATGGCAATGCTACATTGGCATCTGAAATAGAATATATTTCGATCCATTTCCTGCTTTTCGCATTTCACTCTTGCACTATGATTCTCCGTGGCATAAAAAGAATATGGAAGTCCCAGGCCTAAGGTGACTTAGAGCATTTATCAGTGGGGATCCTTTGCATAGGATGCCGGCTAGATTATGGGCAACACAACGGCGTCTTTTCCTGCCGTGAAGCAGTAATATGTAAGCATTGTTGGGTTTCGGTCTGACGGGAGCTCAAGTCATAACCTACGGCTGCTTCCTAAATTCAATCACAATAATATATTAGCAATCTGAACTATAGTACCTGTATTTGAAAAAAAAAAGAAAAATAATAACAAAAATGAAGCAAACTTAAAATATAAAAAGAAAGTGTGATGTTTAAATAGGAGCCACTCAGCATGTGGTCCAACACAAATGTGTTGCAACGCTGATCTTCGATTTATTTATTTATTTTTAATTTTATACATTTCCTGCTTTCAGCATTTCACTCTTTCACTATGCTTCCCCGTGGCATAAAAGAATATGGAAGTCCCAGGCCTAGGCGTCTTGTAAGAGGTGACTTTAGGTAAAAGCATTTATCAGAGGAGGCTTCTTTGCACAGATTGACGGCTAGATTATAATAATAATAATAATGAGACACTGTTTACACAAATTATCTTGCCCCAAATTATGCATATATAGCCTGTGTTACTTAAAAATACAAATAAACATATATAAATACATTTAAACATCAATGACTCGGAAACAAACATCCATATTCATCATAGAAATGCTTGCACCTACCGGGATTCGAACCCGGGACTTTTAGATTTGTAGGTAGGATCGCTAACCACTTGGCTATACAGGTGGTCAGATTATGGGCACCACAACGGCGTCTTTTTCTGGCGTGAAGCAGTTATGTGTAAGCATTATTGTGTTTCGGTCTGAAGGGCGCTACAAACTAAACTAGTTACAAAAACTACAGACAGATAGAACAGACTCAATCTATGTGGGAGTTCGTTTAAATTTCGCAATGCGACTGTGAAGATTAGTTCTGGTGCGCGGAATTACGAACAACTGATACCCACAGCCCTATTCGCATCAGTAGGGCTAGATGACTCTCAATACCATAAGACTTACTATACTAACGTATAGACAAACGAAGTGGTCAAGAGAGAAGAAAATCTCTAACGGAGATATAACAAGATAGAAAAGGACACCGAAAATAAATTACTGTAACCTATTTTGAATAACAAGTCGTAAACAACCACGCGTGGAATTAGTTCCTTTGTTTTTTGAATATTAAACTTGCTAATGCTTGTACATTGACAAATCAAAATTGGTTACGCATTGACGGGCTGTCAGGTCGTCTATACAAAGTCTATGGGATAAATAAATACCTCCAACCAGATGCCGCGGGCGTAGTCACAAGGTGCGGCAACTAATACTACGTACTCGAGCCAGTCTTGAACAATGTGTGACGTTGACGTGCCACATATTCAGTGAAACTGCAAATAATTAAAACTAAAATGCCCGATTGCGTAGTAAAACTTTTTGAAAATATTTCTACAAGAAATGAGAAAGACATTGGGATCATATACCATCAGTAAGTATTTTGTATTTTATTAATTAAAAATCAAAATAACACTAGGCGTATGTTACAAAATTTGTGAGAGAAAATTGAGTGGATGCCACGCACACAACCATCTAATAGTTGCCGTAATAAAAAATGTATTGTTGTTAGGTAGTGCGGTATCTAGTTGGAGCGCAGCGGAGACAAATCCTTAATCTAAGTATAAATATAATTTTAATATAGCCAAATTATTGAAGATTCAATAATTTATTATAAATATTGAGTTTGATGCCATTAAATCTGTCTATCAAATAATCCAAATTAGATCTACATAATATAGTTTTATTTCATCATAACTTTCTACTCATAAAATGCAATTAAAGTCTCAACATGGCCGCATTAATCTAAGCTATTGTCTGTTCTTTAAAAGTAATAAAATTGTTTCATTTGCATTTAGCGTGTGCATAACGAAAATGGTGTAATTAGCAAACAAACACAAGCCTGCGTTGATGTAGTTTACGTGTTAAGCTATCAATATCATCATCATCAGCCGGAATACGTCCAATGCTGCACAAAGGCCTCCCCCAAAGATTTCCACGACGATCGGTTCTACGCTGCCCTCATCCAACGTATCCCGGCGATCTTGACCAGATCGTCGGTCCATCTTGTGGAGGGCTTACCAACACTTCGTCAAATCAAATCTAATCAAAATCACTTTATTCATGTAGGTTAAGGAAATGACACTTATGAATGTCAAAAAAATATTTTTTTTATTGAATCTACCGCTACTTCGTAAAGGGTTGTGCTTCTTCCGGTACGTGATCGCTATTCGAGGACTTTACTGCCCCAACGGCCATCTGCCCTTCGAACTATGTGCCCTGCCCACTGCCACTTCAGTTTCACAATCATTTGAAACGTGTCGGTAGCTTAGGTTCTAGCTATTTATATTAAGATTTATTTCAGACAAAAGGTCCACGTAACACGTCTCATTGCATTCGCGCTTTTTCTTATTTCCACGCCAGAGCTCATGCTATTTTTTTTTTTCAAAGAACAAAAACCTCGAATTGTAAACTGACCTTCCCTATATTTCACAATCAGAACTAACAAGACTTCAATTCACCATAAAACTAATTTTATGCTGTATAAATATTCTGTGCACTGGAGGATGTAAAATGTCAATAAATCAATATTTTATGCAGCTATTTCTAATAAGATGCGCGCAGTACATACATAGCTTGTAAAGGTGGTTTTCCACTGGGAGGCGAGATATGTGAAGTTGGAAATATTTATTCATTTCATAAATTTTATAGCACACTAGCTGATGCCCGTGACTTCGTCCGCTAACTCTTCGACCCAGAAAAATGTATATAAATAATTCCATGCTTCTGCTTTGTGGAATAAATAGGCGCCCCTGTGGAACCGATCTAGCCGGTATTGAGAGCAATAAATTCTGCTATTATTGGGGATTTATTAAAACGGAGCTAAATCAAGGTTAATAAGGACATCGCAACTTGTATGGAAGAGTTGATAGAAGAAGAAAAAAGAATGGAAGTTTATCAAGATAGTGATGAGTGTAATCATCTTTGCTTACCCGTTTTCGAGACAGGCGGGAAAGGTAATACAAATGCATAAAGTCCAGCGGTAAAATGAACAGTGCCTTTTTACGATTTTATAATGGAATTATTATAAAAACAAAACTGTTCATCTCTCCTTGCTTAATAATATCATAATAATTGCTTGCCTTCACAGTATGATGATGTAAGAAGATGCAAGAAGTAAAAGAGAGATGATATTACATTGCTAAACAATGTTCGATTATCGTATCGCCTCGCCGCGTCGGTGGTTTAAGTGCATATATAGGGCCTTTTAAAATGTCTAACTATTTCCATACTTCAAAACTTTGCGTGCGCTATAAATTAGAACATTTACGACTTACACATTCAAATGCCAATATATATATATATATAAATGTACATAATAATATTATTAATAATGTATCTTTCTTATTTTTATTAATTTCACTGATATATTCCCAATTGCATATTTTTTACTTGAACCTTTGAGATAACTAATAAATTGACACGCCCCTTAATGTTCGCACTACTGCACAAAGCCGCAGTGATGATTCCTAAATAAATAAAACACCTTTTTAATGGAGTAAAATGCTTCTTATTGTAACCGTGTTTTAACATTAGATAATTTTTTTCATCTGCAGCCTCCTGAAAACCAGATCTAGAAAGGTCTTCAAAAGTTTAACTAAAATAATAATAAAATTGTAACTTTTACGCAAAATCTAATGTAAAAACACAGTTACAATCACACGCGTTGTATTTAAATACGTTAATCAAAGCTAATACTAATCGTAGGTTAATACTTATAACAAGAGCCAATAAATAAATAAATAAAACAGAAAAAGCACACAAACAGTTGATACAAATATAGTTAAATGAACATAATTTTCTTTATTGTCGTTGCGAAGACTTGAGTCTACACTACTCTAGACAGAGCTGTACTGCATAATCATATTCTAATATATTCCATGTACTTTATTATTCGTCGCCAGCATCGTAGAGTTGCATTTCCTTTTTCACAGTTGGCAATATTATTAATATAATTATAGCAGAAGCTGTTGATTCTTCATCTTCTTTATACAATATACAATGTACCACGGCATGTAGTAATAAAACTTTAGGAGTACGAGCGAGGCACTGAAAATTTCGGGAATCAAGGAAGTGACACAACATTACTATTTAAAAATGTATTTATTGCTTTTCGAAGTATTCTCCGCGAAATTTGACACTTTTTTCCATACGATGGAACCATTCATTGAAGCAACCATTCCATTCGAAAGTTGGGGTCTCCAAAATGGCCGTTCTTCAGGTGATGAAAATCTCTGACCACGCAATTTATTTTTTATTTTAGGGAAAGTATAGAAATCATTAGGGTTTAGGTCGGGGCTGTACGGCGGATGGTCTAATAATTATATATTTTCTTGCTCTAAGAACTCTTTTGTTCTGTGCGCGGTGTGAGAACTCGCATTGTCGTGATGGAGGATGATGCGGCGGTTGCAGTTCTCTTTGCGGAGTTCAGAAACGACCTGTGGCAAACAAATGCTAGCATACCATTCTGCATTAAACGTTCTTTGTCCCTCAAGAGGAATAGTCGCAACATGGCCGGTTTTGGAGACAAACGTGGCCACAATTTTTTTTGCAACACTCCGTTAACGAACAATTTTTGTTGGCTTTAACTCATTTTCGAACACCCAAACTCGTGACTGGTTTTTTTGTTTCGGGTTCGTACGCGTATATCCAGGATTCGTCACCTGATACGATGTTGTATACAGCATTTGAGGATCCTGTGTGGAATCTTTCGAGAGTTCTGACGCACCAAGTAACGCGAGCCGCTTTTTGCTCTTCACAGAGCAAATGCGGTATCCATCGGGAAAACAACTTTTTTACACCTAATTGTTCATGCAAGATTATTTGTATTTGACTCATGCCAATGTCTAAAGTTGCCTGAATTTCGTGGTATGTCACATGTCGATCTTCCTCAATCAGCTTACGCACAGCATCAACGTTTCCTTTGATGACTGCAGTTTTTGGACGACCTTGACGGTGATCATCACTGAGCTTGACACGTCCACGTTGAAATTCAGCAAAACAGCGATAATTGTGGTTTTGGATAGGGCTTCATCACCAAATGCAGAAATCATCCGGTCAACACACTGTTTTTGTGTTAAACCACTTCGAAAGTCATAATAAATCATCGCTCTAGAATTTTTCGAGTCAATTCCATTGAGTCAATTCCATTTTCTCAACGACTAAACAAGTTTAAAAAGACCTTGTGAAAAGACCGAGAATCTTTTTTAAATAAATAAATGGTATTCGATTTTTAAAACCAAGGAGGTTTCAATTAAAAAGATTTTAATATGACAGGAACAGTGGAAATATTCCATTCCCGATACTTTTAGTGCAGCCCTCGTAGTAACTATAAACTATTTCATCGACAAAATTACCCCGTATAGGGGGTAATTCCAAAACCCTAGCAGTCTGCAGCTACTTTTATGTTTATCTTAGCAAAATTCACCGTAATTTGTAAAAAGTATTACACTCAGCAAGAAGGACAACTAAAATAGCGGTCTCAAGGCCAACAGCTTCGTCAAAAACGGCGATTAAAAAAAATCCGATTGGTCCCATACATCTATTGGGTGAGTTTTATAATTACCTACATTTCCTTTACATAGGACCTTCATTTGTAACGCGTAATGATAAATCGAACGGCTGTCATAATAATGTGTTATCATTTAAGTAATCGTACTGCATTCGTTCTTTCTCTTCATATTCTCACGCCAATATAGAAAATATCCCACAGACTACTGAACCTTCGTAATACAAAATTAAATCTAATAATACCTCTTTATACTAAACCTTCCCGGAAAGTGGCATCGCATCAAGCATTTAATTTTTCGTTATAAGAGGAGGGACTGCCTAAGTGTAAATTTAAATTTAGCTTACTATGAAACGTGCAGTCTTTTGACAAGTTTGAAATAGTAGTAATTACAATATGGCGATTAGCGAAAATGTATTATCCGGCTAAGTTTGAAAGCGAAGAGTTGCATAAGAGTTGATTTCGGCTATCTCCGTTTTTTATAAGATTATAGCCGTCATCTGCCAATCTATCATCGACTGCACGTTTCTTCACACTTCTGCACGATCTTTCTCCTTTTTATTATATATGCAAGCAAGACACTCTATCTAGACGTATAAATTATCTACGGTAACTGTCAAGACATCTGGAAAACACAATTTCAATTATTAATATCAGATACCTGTCTGTTTATAAAGCTTCTACATAAAACTTAATCAAATACCAAATACATTTAAATTATGTTAGACACTATTAAGGTATATTGTTCACAACGTATTTTTAAATCTGTTACATAGACCACGTTCATGATTTATGGGTATATTGCCCCTTCAAAAATAATTACACTTGGTTATACAATTTTTTACACATTACTTTAATGAAGGCACAAAGTTGATTATACACTGCACAGAACTACCTTATTGGTGTACAATTATACACAAATTGGTACAGGTATTTGGTATGTGTGAAGTAATTCTACGGTTGCTTCTCATATGGGTACAATTATTTTAATGGCAACAGAATATAACTAAATAATATAACATTGTTCTTACTTCTACATAAGTCTTACTCTTTGTAAATACTGAAATTGCGATCGGATTATTTATGAAAGAGAACAAACGAGCATACGGATCACGGCTCCTGGCACACCAGAGGAATCACAGGAGCGTTGTCGGCCAATCAGACAAGTGTATTTTAATACATTTCCTGATTTTGGCGATTCGATAACCGATGTTATTAGATAAGCGTTTTCTTACTCTATGGATTTGGAAATTAAGATTGACACATTGACGCATCTTCACTGAAATTATCTAGCCACAGAACGATATAACGGTGGTGATTAAAACTAATAAATATTGAGATGTGTGAAGGTTTCAAAAAACCAAGAAACCAGGAAACAAGATTTCACAAAAAACCCGTTAAACCTTATTCTTGTTAGGTTCTTTGTATGTCTAATATTTAAATAATTTAAAACATATTTACTACTTTCAACCTATATGTATTTTAGTTTGTTTTAAAACTAAAATATATTTTCTAGTATTAGAAACATACATACAGAAGTATTTATAATTGCTTGTTTTACCTAACCTTGCCATAAATACTGAAACAAAAAAAAATATAATTTCGATTGCAAATAACATATTTTATTCCTTTTAAAGTGTGTTAGTTTAATACATAAATATAAAACAATTTAAAATATAAAAAGCTTATTCGAAGTGGTCTCCATTGGCTGCAATACAGTCCTTTAAACGATCAGGCCAGTTATCAATAGAAGCACGCACTCTTTCCATGGGAAAATTCTTCACTGCCAATCGTATGGATTGTTTAGGGACTCCAAATTATCATGGTGCTTAGAGCAAGCCGTATTGTCCAAAACTGACCATAAATCATAATCCAGCGGATTAAGATCGGGACTAGACGACGGCCAGTCTGTAGCTCTGATGAAGTCCGAAACGTTCGTTTACAACCAAGACTGCGTAGACTGAGCTTAATGACCCGGCGGCGAGTCTTACGGGAAGGATCATTCTTGGTTATTGAACATGGTGTTGTTAAGATGTTTCACTAACTTCTCAAGAATGGTATCTTGACACACTTTTTCACAAAAGTACACAAAAAAGTACTCAGTCGCTCCCTGTTAGCTAATACGCCACCAAACTATCATTAAAGTCGGATAGTGCCCACGTTACACTCTGTCGACTAATTGGGAAGCTTCCTTAGAGCTTTGAGCATAAATACGGTCATTTTGTTGGTTAAAATGTTACTCAATTTTAAAAATTTCTCAAATTTCTCTCTGTGACCTCACTTTGTGTACCGCTTCAGTAGTTATTTGGATTTTACCACCCTATTCTTTTTTAAACTATCAGTTAAGAACTGACCAGTACGTTTCTTATAGGCTGCAAGCCCTAAGTTATCTTTTAAAATACGTGACATGGTTCTGGGTGCTATCTTCATCTCCCGAGATAAAATCTTTTGCTTTCGGACAGGATTTCTTCGAATTCTTTCTCTTACTGCCAGATCTTTTTCTGTCACAAAGAGAGGAGGTCTCATTGTACCTTATTAGCCAAAAATTTTTCTAATACGAAGTGTGTGGAGAGTTTTAAAAATTGCAATTGGCTCCATACCTACTTTGTGTAATGCAATCACAGCGATTCAGTTCTCTTTATCACCCCACTCCATTTTAATATCGCAAAATATTGTACAATGTATTGGCGCCAAAATGAGAAACCGCAATGAACAATCATATAAAAATGACAGATTCCAAATTCAAATTTTGTTTATTTTTAATTGTAACAGCATGCTAGGCTAGACTATACTCAGTATTATTTTATCGTTTACCTACATTTCAATACTTTTTTATCTACAGTGGTGATCCTGTTTAGAAATCAATGTTCCAAATTATTAGTTAAATAGGTGGGATAGGAAATAGGTGAGAATTACGATGAATGATTCCATTTCATATAGTTTACTTTCCCATAGATCCAGGATAACACACAAGGCTGAAGTTATAAAAATATTTTATTGTCGTGAGCCTTTGATGCGTGAGCAAATTTTGATGTAAATTGGACGTGTTATGAAAATCGCAATAGATACATATAGTGGAATACATCCCTACTAATAATACAAATGTGATTGTAAGTTTGTTTGTTACGCTTTCACGCCTAAACCACCGAATCGATTTTGATAATAATTAGTACAGAGATAGACTAAACTTTGAAAACGGACATAGACTACCTGTAATTGCAAAAAAATAAACGGAGGGGTTGAAATAGGGGATGGTAGTTTGTATGGACATTCGTCATTATCGAAGATAAAACCATGAAACTTTGTATTTAGGCACTTGATGAGAAATAATTTATAAAGTTCGAGCATTTTTGAAACTATGACCTACTTGGGTTTGAAATAGGAGATTAAATTTCACAGGAAAATACTATTAAAGAGACTGTCCACAATGATAAGGGATATGCGCTATCATAGAAGAACGCTGCCAGCAGCGGAAAGAGCAGTTTGTGTGTGTATTATTTGAAAAGTATCCTAAAAAATTATTCAATTAATTATTCAACCCGGACGAAGTCGCGGGTAAAAGCTAGTAAGAGTATAAAAATAAATGAATGAAGAATGGAAACAGAAATTAGAAATATAAAATTTATCTTCTAACACAGATTAAATACCTTGCATCATTTTACGATTATGCAAATCAAACTTGATTTTATACGGCTGTGGTAAAAACTAGTTAATAAAACTATAAATATTGTTATCATTATTATAAAAGCATATTTATGATACTATAAATGTAGTTGTATATATCTGCCGACAGGGCAACGAACCCCCATCAATTACGAACCTCTTTTAAAACGGTCCTGAATAGATTTTTTTTATGGAAGATGAGGTCAAACGAACAAACCAGCTGACCTGTAAGCTGATATATTGTTACTTTTTTTATGAGAAAAGTAAAAAAACGAGCATGAGGACAATAAACAGATAGACTGACAATCACTCTCAAAAACTGTCTAAAGTAAAACTTTGCCTTCGCGTCTTTTTCGCGTCAGCAGAGTTTACATTCTGTTTCGACCGCGCTTTGAATACAACGCCACGAAGTGACAAAATGTTCAGTGAAAGACTTTCCAAACCTAAAAAGCATGGTTTCGCATTTCAGGTAAGTGCCTCTTTAAATTAACAAAATTGTGTAACTATCTCGACGTTTTTAATCATCTTACTAGATAATTGCATTTCAATTACCAAAACAAAATGTTCTTGCCTCGTGTTCGCGTCCACGCGCATGATTCTAGCGCGTGACGTAGAGTTACTACTTCTAGTGAGCGTATTATACAATGCTGCGGTGATCAAATCATCAGGTGACCTGTATGCTCGCTTGTCCTCCTATTCAATAAAAAAAATTCATTATGAATTTACGGTTTTGCTGTTTTGTTCAACTATAAGAAAATTTTTAATGATTAGGCACAATTATGATGCTGTGACTTAGGGATCTGCAAGAAGTGCTAAACGGATTTTCTTAAATAATATATACATCTACATAGACTATGACAGCTGTGAAAATATAAAAAAAAAATAAGATTAGAACGAACCTCTATTTTGAGCAATTCACGCACACTACCACAAAAAGTGTCATACAGATCACGAGAGTAAGACTTAGCTTGTCACGCACACTAACTAGTATTCCTGGCCTGTTTTCATCAGTTGTATAACAACAAGAGATCGTATAAATTATCTTAGCGGATTTTATTGAACATTTGATTCGTCGCCTTGGTCTCCTCACTTCTTGTAAAAATGGTTTGATACTATTATGTTTTTCATGCCAATTACATAATATTTGAAAGAATCATTACACCTATAACTTTTAGTTCAGTTTAATAATAAAATGTTTTGTTAATAAAGCTTATGATATTAGTTTTTTTAATAAGTAGCTTTCAATATAAACTGAATGAAGACTCCCAGTCTAGATAATATTATAAAAGCAGCAAGTATAGAGGCGTAAACCTACAGCGAAGTACTAATCTCAGATGAACATCTATTTTAAATTCAATGGTATAAGTAAGCAAAATTTATTAAAGCAATATAAATTCGTACTGAAATGAATGACTAATATAAAAAGGTGTGTTGGTACACACCTTTTAATTTATGCTTATGACACCAAAAAGTAGAACGTATATTTGCTTTAACTTTTTTTTTTAATACAGTTGTCAAACATGGCGTACTTCAGATAGATTTTCTTTAACGAGCTCAATCATTACTTTTACAGTTTAGTTTTAATGTCAATTTAAAAAGTTTTATAGCTAGAATGTACCATACAGATTTAATTTAATTATTCTGACATTTTTGTCAAAAAACGAATAGGCTGTATTGTACGATGCCGTTGCCACATTTCGTTGTGAAAAAAAGTCCAGTTGCAAAAACGCGCCATTTTCTGTAAGTTGAAAATAACATATTTAATTTTATACTTAATTTGTTTTTTACTTTTTCCCACAATTGCATTACAAAACATCGTGTGATACTCGGACGTGTAGGTTATTGTAAAATCGGGAGAATAAAAACCCTCGACTTCCGCCCGGGCTTGTTAATGACAGCTTGTTTGCAATAATTTTCCGCCCTTTTATCACAATGTACTATAATTTCACAGGCAAATCTTGAATATAGCTAATAAAAGATCTTTCAGTTGTTATCAGTTGAAACAAAAAAAAAAGAGTCTTTTAGACTTCGATGTGCATTTTTGTTTATAGAACTTCAATGGAACTTCATATCTATGGAAATTTAAGCTCTGTTCAAACTTAGGCGAATAACGCGAGGGACGCGGGACGGAAGTCGCTCGCGCCGATTGTGTCAGCTAACTTGTATGGACGTGTTCAAATTGACGCGAGTAATCGCTCAAGTTGAAGCGAATCAGAGCGGGACGCCCGGCGGGAGAGTTTGATCTCACAATGCATGATGTTTCTCCACTGAAGAACCAAAAATGACACGCAGGAAGTCGCGTCAGTTTGAGAGGCAAAGCGAGCGAGCGAATTACGCTAAAACGTCCAGCTTTGTTTGAACAGAGCTTTAGCTAGATTTATGCAGGGTGATTCTACCATTACTACTAGATATAATTTATTTCAACAGACAAATGCATTAATTACCCTTGGTATTTCATAAGCTTGTGGACGTATAGAAATCTTAATAAATGCGTCTCTTCATTCGTTTATTACGTCGTAAAAGCGTCGACTATATAAAGCTGAGCGATTATCCAATATAAACCTCCTTACAATATATTCCAATTAACAGATTGATATATAAATTGCTTTGCCAACAATGGTGAAAGAGTAGAGTAAAAAGCACATTGATGTTCATGAAAGCACAATGCTTAATCACGCACGACTCCTAACTATAAGGCTGAGGACTTACCGAGCGGTTTTTTAAACGCTCATGCTACTTGCTTATTTACAGTAACGGGCTGTCTTGGATCGAAATTAATAATTAATTGCTTAATTACGGCACTATAGCCCTTGATGGGTCTATCCTTGACGTCTTCATCAATTTTTTTCTATATCATTCATTCCACTGACCTCCCTTCTCCAAAACGACCTCCTTCCGAAGTCTCTCAGATCTTCCTCGTTACTCGGATTTTCTAATACACTTTGGGGCTTTTTCAGTTTTCTATTGAGATATCTGTTTTATCAATAGTTTTGGTATATCTATTTTTTAACATTTGTTTATGATTAACCGCCCATCCTGAACTTTGTGACTTACACAACTTCAAGGTCGTTTTCTTATGTATTAATGCCTCCAATTTATAATTCAATTAAATGTCATCGAATTCAATTACACGTTATTCTGGCTGAAAATAAATTGAATTGACACAATAAACCATAACACATTATTGGATAAACATATTTTTAGTATACAATACATACCAAGGCGTACTAACCGCTCCGTCTGCTATAGTCCTAAGCCCTTCCTTAACACAGTATTATGTCACACATTAAAATAGACCTTACTCCTTACAGACACAGTGAAATTTTGAGCACCACAATGTTTTGCTTTGATATCGAATAAGTTAGAATAAATCAGGCTTTGCATGAACTTTCTCAGTGAATTCAAGTTAATGCGATTTATTTAAATTGCTCTATATATACGACTAACAGGGCTCTTTAAATCTAAATCGCCATCTTAAATTAGATGCAAACTTTGACTATTAGAAAGCCAATTATTGGTATAAATCCTTTTTTCTTTCTGGTAGGGTAAAGTGTACTTAATACATAGATGATTTTAAACGGCTTATGCACTAGTTGTGCCCACACTTTGTCATCATCATCATCATAGCAGCCAGAAGATTTCCACTGCTGGACAAAGGCCTCCCCTAAAGATCTAACTTTTTACCAGTGGGAGGCTCCTTTGCACAGGAAGCCGGCTGTGGAGCAGTATTATGTAAACATTACTGTGTTTCGGTCCGAAGGGCGCCGTTGTGAAATTACTGGGCAAATGAGACTTAATATCTTATGTCTCAAGGTGACGAGCGCAATTGTAGTACCGCTCAGAATTTTTGGGTTTTTCAAGAATCCTGAGCGGCACTGCATTGCAATGGGTAGGGCGTATCAATTACCATCAGCTGAACGTCCTGCTCGTTTTATACCTTATAATCATAAAAAAACTACACGATGATCGGCCATTCGCTGCCTTCATACAACGTATACCGGCAATTCTGACCAGATCGTCGGTCCACCTTGTGGAGGTCCTACCAACACTACGTCCTCCGGTACGTGGTCGCCATTCGAGATTTTTACTGCTCCACCGGCCATCTGTCCTTTGAACTATGTGCCCTGCCCACTGCCCCTTCAGTTTCGCAATCATTTGGGATATATCAGTGACTTTGGTTGTGATACAAATCTCCTCATTTCTGATTCGATCTCACAGTCTGAGGATAGCCCTCACCAGTGCCCTCTGAGCAACCTTGAGCTGTCCCATCAGGCTGACTCTTTGTCAGCGTGGACTTCAATCTCTCTCGGCATGTTTATATATAAGATATAACGCGTTATCTCTGTTTATTCTTTAGTATGATAATTTACATCATTATTTTGATGTTTGTTCATTGAGCACGTTGGGAGATTGAATTCGATAATGACATGTGTACGTGAAGACGCAACCAATGCCAGTATACCTCAATAATGATTGTTAAACGTTGATAAACCTAACTAAATAAACAGCCATTTAGTAATGGTATGGTAGCCATGATTGTATCGTCGACATAGCGTGGACAAGCTCGAAACATTGTAGTGAAATCCTCCCGTATCTTATTAACGCCTTAGGCCACATTTACATATAATATGCGACACACCGCATGTAAAACATCTGCAATCGCCATACCTATCAGCACACTACCGCTGCCTTGATATCTAACAAAGCGTCCGTGTTTTTATTTCCGCACGTTTCAACTTCACCCATTTCTATCACAGCGAATGTATAATTCAAAACTCGTTGTTCTTCTTTCAAAAAAAGTTCTAAAGTAAGAAAATCAATATCTGTATCTACGGAGAAAACTATCTCCAGAAATTATTTCATCAGTTTTTAAATCTGTGGGTCGCGGCCCAATTAGGGTTTTAACTAGGGTGGAAAGCCTTACTTGGAGGGTCGCCTGCAGAAGTTAAAGGCAAGGTAGACTACAATAAAAAAAAATGTAGTGAGGGCTTGTTAATTTATCAAATAATTCTCAAATTGTGCTATTTTCAAATTTTATAAATCAAAGTGACGTCTATTTCTCTTTTTAGTTTTTACAAGCTGACCCCACACACGCTGTTCTGTCAATAGAATAATAAATGATGTACTTACCTTTGCATTTCGGGAACAATGTAGTCTAAATCCATCGAAAATTAATGATTTTATAATATGTAGTAATAAACTGATAAGGATTAATATCGTATTTGTGTAAACAGCTTTTATTATTAAACTGGAAACAGTATGTTATACATAAGAGATAGACATGCCATATGCAGACAACTGTAGACCTATATAAGAAACAAAATTGCACCATACATTTGTTATATCTCAAAGAGTTTCAACAGCGTTTTCATTGAAAGCACACTTAAGTAGTGAACCTGGCCTGTTTTTATCGGTTTTGTAGCAGCAAGAGGCTCTATATAGACGTATAAATTATCTAAGATAATATGAATTTTGTTCGTAAAGTGCGGTTTTCCCTTGAAAAGTTCCTTAGCTTTCTTCCACGTACTACAAAGCTGTGGAATGAGCTTCTTTGTGCAGTGTTTCCGGGACGATACAACATGCGTACCTTCAAAATAAGCGCGCACACCTTCCTTAAAGGCCGGCAACGCTCCTGTGATTCCTCTGGTGTTGCAAGAGAATGTGGATGGCGATGATCACTTAAGCCTTACACCAGGTGACCCGTACGCTCGTTTGTCCTCCTTTTTCATAAAAAAAATTAAATAAAATTACATTGTATTTCAGAATAACACGTGGAGTCCCAATGGCGAGGAATCGATCTGGCAAAAAGTTGAAGGTCAATCAATGTCATTATACGCGGCCTACTACGACCACAGGGCACCTCAACACTACATACGAATTCTCGGCATATTTCGCGGTGAGTTACTACATTACACTTATACTCTCTTAATTATTTAAGTGAGAAATAGCAGATTAAATGTTATTTATGAAGGACACAGGCAGAATATCAGACATACTTGAAGGTCTGTACCGCTGGAGCTGGAGTACTCCACAAATATTTATAACTAGCTGACCCAGCAAACGTTGTTATGCTATATAAATTATTTTTAAAGTTAAACCGTTTCTTGGACATTGCAACATTACTTAATTTTTCTAAAATAAAAGAATTTTTCTAATAAACGTAGCCTACTCTTTATTACATAAGCTACCTGCCAATAAAAGTCCCGTCAAAATCGGTCCAGCCATTTCAGAGATTATCCGGAACAAACAGGCAGACAAAAATTGTAAAATATGTTATTTTGGTATATGTACCGTATATATATTCATTTACATCTAGTAAAAACCGGTTATTTCAATATTACAAACAGACACTCCAATTTTATTTATATGTATAGATTAAGCGGAGAAGTGGCTTTTCTCTGTCAGACCATTTGTTCTAACATCTCCGAAATGGCTGACCCAAATTCTATTCTAAGATAAATTATCTAGATAGAGTCTTGCTGTTAGATTACCGATGAAAACAGGCCAGGTTTATTACTTTAGTGTGCGTGACAAGCTACGTCGTACACTCGCGATTTGTACGACACTTTGTGTTAATGTGCGTGCATTGCTTAAAATAGAGGTTAACTGTTAACCTCAATTTTTTCAACCTTTTAACAGCATCCACAGTCTGTCTCGACGTATAAATGATCTAAGGTTTTATTTTTATTCTGGTTAACTAGATCAAAGTATTTAATTTTACCGCCAAACTTTTAGAGAAATTGCTTTATAAACTTAGCTGGACTCGCTTAGAAAATTTATTACTATTTAAATAAGTTAGAAGTAAGAATATGAATAAAAGTTAAAAATAATAATAAAGGCTCATGGATTTATCTATTTCCTTCGCTACATAGCTTTCTTTTAACGCGGTTCGTATATACCTATATGTGGACTCAACCTAACCGTTGGTGAATTATAAATTAAATAAATGTGTAAAGTAAAATAAAAAAATATATATATATTGTTATAAAATATATTTGTGTAATTTTTGGCTGGCTTTTTGATTAGTTGCAAATTCAAATATTTTCATTCAGGCACTTTATAAAAACACTATTATTTATTTATAAATTCGATATTTACCTATTTATTACAATAACATTCGGTTGACATGACTGTTAAATCTTATATATAATATTCTCGTGTCACAATGTTCGTTCCCGTACTCCTCCGAAACGGCTTGACTGATTCTCATGAAATTTTGTGAGCATATTGAGTAGGTCTGAGAATCGGCCAACATCTACTTTTCATCCCCCTAAATGTTAAGGGTGGTCCACACGATTTTTTTTTTTTTAATTTTTTTGACATTTTTTTTTAAATTTGTTTGATTATGAGTCAGCATTAAAAAATACATACAACTTCAAATTTTCACCCATCTACGAACAACAGTAAGTATCTGATTTAATATTACCCTTAGTAAATTAAAACTTATAAACACACACACACAATTCAACTTAAATTACAAAGCATTCTTCATCTACTTTTTGATACATTAATAACAAAAATGTCACGAAAGATTATTTAACATAATACATTAAAACTCAATGCGATATTTTTATTCTATTAATCACTATTAACTAATTAAAGATTAAAGAATGTATTGCCAACCTAATGACCTAGCAATTGTGGTGTCTCCTGTACGAGTTAAGAACAAATCTGTTCACAGTTCAACACTGATGGCAGATTTTTTTTTTATTTATAGTATTCGGAAAACGTACAGTACCTATACACCGATACAGTTTTCACTATTATGTATTTTATTTATTAAATAAGCAGTATTCTAAAGCAAATACATAAATATAATTATAAAAGTTGTATACCTCACTTACAGGCTAACTCAACATGCATAATGAAATAAAAAACAATACAAAATATTTTTAAAAACCTAAACTTACTAAAAAATATTACAAAAAAAAACACAAATATTTAAACTACTAAACAAAACTATTGAATGTATCAACGTGAGAGTAAAAATAAAATAAAATAGAAGAAAAAAACAAATCAGCAATTATTGTAATACACAGCAACGTAAAAATACAGTAACTAAACAGTAAAATACACATTATTTCCTTTAAGAATTCTATAATATTAGCTAAATCTATTAAAGAAATAATAAATTTTGCCTAACAAAACAAATATTGAAGAAAAAAACAAACGACAATATGCATTTAAATATTATTTGAAACACGTGCTATCTCAATTTCCTGGCGCGCAACTTCCAAAAACAACAGATACGTCGCCATCTTTATGGCTTCATAAGATTCTTGTTTTAATAAGTAAACTCACGTCGCGCACAGATTTCGATCAGGAGTCGTTCGCACTCAACATATAAATAAAGGAATCCAATTAATTGAACTCCTCTGGGAGTGAGCAGTATCAAGTAAATCTGCCGACTACCGCCTAAGGTCTCCTCCGCTACAGCAGTGTGTTTTAAAACGTCATATTTTTATTAACCTGTCAAGTATATGTTGGCATGTGGCAAAATAACGAACTAATGATTTATTATTAATAATAATAATTAGTTTCAATATATTTAATTACACAATTAATCTATTAAACTTTACGTTATTGTTCAATGATATTTCATCTTTATAATTATGTTCTGAGCAGATATTACGGAGATTTTATCACGTCATAGCGCCAGAAGCGCCCCCATATAAAGTTCAAGTTACAATTGAGGCGGTGTAGTCGCAAACCTGTCAATTAATTATATTTATAAAGCTCACTGTCTTAATTGATTATAAGTTATTTATAGAACGAAAATATTACTTCTGTTTATCTCCGCATCTCTTCTACGTTGACTTTAAATTTTAACAAGAAGTTAGATGTTTATCTAATTTCGTAGTAATGATGCAACTGTCCAATTAGGTTTAAAGATCATTTATACTCATTAAAAACAATCCGGGGTCTTCTGCTTTTCTGATCACCCAATGTCCCATCTGAGCTATAATAGTCTTGCATATAGTGGCGAAATTTACCTTTGTATTCTAATGTTATTGTAGCAGTTTCTCATTAAAACACGGATAAAACTGCATTTTTAAAAAATTGAAGCCTAAGCGATTTCTCGCCCCCGAAACTAACTGTATACTAAATTTCATTAAAATCTTAGGAGCCGTTTCCAAGATTCAGAATATATGTCTATATATATATACATTGAAAATGGTCATTGTTTGAGGCTCAATCACGCCTGAACCACTGATCGTATCGACGTGAAACTACCACTATTCGATGTGAGTTTATCCTAGATGGTTTATGGCTTTTATTAATAATAATCTATAAAAATCAATTAGGAATAGTATCTTGTAAATTAATGATGCCATCATAAACATAACTTATAAAAAACCGAGTCTCGCAACTCAGTTCTTCTACCGTAAAAAGTTTTGAGATCCATGTAATACCACGTCTTTCAATTTATTTTTACCCTTATTCATAATAGTCTGCTAACTTAAAGCATTGCTAATTCTCACTCTGTCTTCTTCTATTGACCTAGTCAGAATGAGAAAAAACACTTCTAAGCTATTTAAAGTTAGCGGACCATTATGAATAAGGGGGATAGTCTCTACTTAACGGTCCTTCTGTCTTAAGTTATTACATAATTAGCTAACCTAACAACATGTTATAGTGAGCATATCAATATTGATAGTATTTTATGTTTTAAATAAATAGATTAACTAGGAAATCGCATGAATACACAGTGTGTGTTTATTAAAATTTATTTCACAATTTACATATTATATATAAATATCCGGACAACCGAGCCTTGCTCGAATTTTTAAGAATGTACAAACTTGAATTTAAAAAAAAAGTAATAGGACATCTGGATTCGAACCGGGTCTTCTGCTTTCCGGATCACCCAATGTCCCATCTGAGCTACTATAGTCTTGTATATAGTGTCGAAATTTACCTTTGTATTCTAAAGTTATTGTAGCTGTTTCTCATTAAAACGGATAAAACTACATTTTTTTAAATTGAAACCTAGCTAGATGGATTTATCGCCCCCGAAACCCCCTATATACTAAATTTTATGAAAATCGTTGGAGCCGATTCCGAGATTCCAATTATATATATATACAAGAATTGCTCATTTAAAGATATAAGATTAGATTGTTTAGTGCGATAGCCATGTCAATCTTTTTATTATATATATTTGATTATTCATATTTTATCATTTATAATTCGTGATCTCATATATAATATATGGGATAACAAAGGTATTTTAAACAGTTAGTCTAGAAAACTGAACCAAATTTAAAAAAAAAATCCTTGACTTATACACAAAATCCTAATTTTATTCTCAATTTGAAGCTTCCATGTCTGCTTGAAGTGCCTTAAACTTTTGATGATCGGTCAGTCAGTCAGTGAGTGACAAAATTAAGAAACTTTGACTATTTATAATCCAAATTCTCACATGGAGTACTGTTCTCACCTCTCGGCGGGTGCTCCCCAGTACCAGCTTCTTCCATTTGACTGCATACAACGAAGAGCGGTTCGAATCATTGACGATCAAGTCATCTCCGATCGGCTTGGTTCTCTAGCATTGCGTAGAGATGTGGGTTCTCTCTGCATCTTCTACCGCATTTATCACGGGGACTGCTCAGAGGAGCTGTTCGGGTTGATTCCAGCGGCGAATTCCACCACCGGACATTACGTGCAAAGTACCATCCGCATCACGTAGACGTCTGCCACTTTGTGGAATCAACTACCGGCAGCGGTCTTCCCGAACAGATACGACTTAGGGACCTTTAAGAAAAAAGCATACTCCCACCTTAAAGGCCGGCAACGCATTTCTTGACACACCTGTTGTTGCGGATGTCCATGGGCGGTTGCCTCACCTCTCCCCATCCCGTGAGCCTCTTGCCCGTTTGCCCCCTCTCATATAAAAAAAAACAAATTCAAATATTTTTATTCAAAATAAGATGTGACGATGATGTCCTATTGAATGTCTAAAACTACCACCCATTCCACAATGAATGCCTCAGACCTGAGAAGAATGGGCGCAACAAACTCATCGGGCTTTTTTTTTCTTTAAGTCAATTTTAAGTTAAGTTTGAAATTTGAAATACAACTGAGTTTATACAATTCAGGCTTCTAATTTTATGCAGAACGAAGTTATAGGGGGTCAAAAATGGCCTGAACTGTTTCGAGAAAAGGTTGGTATGGCCGTGCCGCTTGTCTTTGCTCGACTTGGCGGGGGAACTCCCGTGCTCCCAGATAATATCCTGTTAAACAATTATCTTTATAAGTTCCAAATGATACATTCAAATATTGACATTGTAAACACTTCAATCCCGACGAAGTAACAAAAACTGAGAATTTACCCGAAGGAGCGTTACATAGCCGTACATGAAAGCTTAGTCTCACTCAATACTCTTAAAGTAAACTGAAGCTAAATTATGGGTACCAAAACGGCGCTTATTTCTGCTGTAAAGTTATTACATTACTGTGTTTCGGTCTGAAGGGCGCCGTAGCTAGTGAAATAACTGGGCAAATGAGACTTGACAACTTATGTGTCAAGGTGAATTTTTGAATTTTTGGGTTTTTCAATAATCCTGAGCGGCATTGCATTGTAATGGGCAGGGCATATCAATTACCAACAGCTGAACGTCCTGCTCGTCTCGTCTCTAATCTTCATTAAAAAAAAACTATAATACATTATATAGATATAAACCAATGGTCATTGAGTGGCTATCAGTTGTGGTATGGTGGTATAAGTAGTGATTCAATAAAACTAATTAATTCAAGTCTAATACATAACAGTTTAATCTACTTTAACAATTCACACACACATTAAGTACACTGATACACATGAAGTTAAACCATTACAATATAGAAAGAAGGAGAAAACACAGGATATTACGACACGACAGTTGCACAGTAGGTAAATTTTATAGACAAGCGACACGGGCTTCACTGCGAATGATCAAGACACGACTCCTGTACCGGCGCGGGCGCGGGTCGTTGAACGATATTCGTTCTGCGCAGGCGCAATATTCACCGGTGACAAGCGGTGGATTTCCACTGCACAATACTGAATATTTCATGTGGAATTATTGTTAATATTAATCTGTATGTTTGTGTATAAGTGTGTTTTAATTAATATAGTTAAGTGTGAATATTAATATTGTTGTTGTTGTTGCAGTGTAATAAAATATATATCATATATAATAATTAATAGTATATAGATAGTAATAAGTTATGTGTTGTGTAGGTGTAGTGTACGTGTTAGTGTATGTATCGGCCACAAACCTATATATCTATTTGATTGTTCTCTCGTAAGGCTGTTGCTACCATCCTCCGTTCTTTGTATCCCTGACACTGTGTTGGTAGGCCCGCCACTATATTGACCGATACGAAGGCGATATAAAGTCCAATGGCTTACTTTAAATAATAAAATACTCGGTTACCATCATTGTTTATAACTAAAACGCTCGATATCTTCTCATATCATTTATGAGTGGATATTTTTATATTATCCTAGAGATCCTGGTGAAGGTATAAGGCTAAATAAATAAAAATAATATTGTTTTGTAATTACGTGTGCAAAATTTCATGTGGACTTCTGCAAGTGTTTCAAAATTACGTTCTAAGGTTCAAATAACAACTGAATACAATTTATCTTAAAGTACCGGACAGTACTGTGTCACAAGTATTCAAGTTGTGGTTAAATATTAGAAATGTACTTACTTAGTGTCAAGTACTAACTCCTACGGTTACTTCTATACTTATGCAGTAAGTTTTAGAGTGTTTAGCAGAACTTGTTACGCCGTCCCCGTTATATTCAAATGTATTTCTTTGGCATATAAATATAAGCATAAATATTCTATTTAATGTTATTATCTGCCTACTGGTCTTTTTAGTCAGGATGATCCGTAAGGGAAGGAAAGTTTTATTCTTAGATACACACATCAAAAATGTCTAAGCAACATGTACTAATTTAAATTTTAGAATGGTTTTTCACATTATAACGTTGTATTTTATTTTTAAAATATTATTTTAGGGTCCTATGATGTAAAAATAACAGCTGTTGTCTTTATAAGTTCTTTAAATAACATAAATTAACAATATTAGAATATACTGCAGAAACTAAGGTACTTACTTAAGCAACAAAACATTTTTTTAACAAAATGAAATTTCTAAGGAAATTGGATATTTTTTTACAACCAGCCAATATGTCATCATTAACAAAAAAGTTTACATACCTATGCACTTTGAGTGAATAAAGACTTAGAAATTAATTAATATAAATGGTAAATTTGTAATATCATGCATGTTGCTTTAGACTTTTTTGATGTGTGTAATTTATACGTCTCTTGCTGTTAGACAACCGATAAAAACAGACCACGAATATTAGTTTAGTGGCATTGTTTTTTTCTCAAAATTGATTCCCTTAGAATTCTTTTTGATGTCATTTCTAATATACTAGATACTACTACCGCTTCGGAAACAAATGGCACTCTGAGAGAGATGAAACGGCGCAAGAAACTCTCCCAGCATTCGTTTTTTTTAGCGTTCTTTTCAATAAAAATAAACAATTTATTTATTTATTTATTTATTAAGGCTTACCAACTAGATACATAATTTTACATATACGAATAAGATAAACATTAATAAGTGTTACTATTTACATATCTAAATTAAAGGTATGCACATCGTTACTAAACTAAAAAACTAATGCTAAAAACAAATTAGAAATTTAACAATAATGAATTTACTACTAATACTAATTACATAGTTACTAATCTATATTTAAGCCTTTTAATGACAAGGACACCTGTTTTTTATAAAAGTTAATATTTGAAAATATATCGATGTTATGATCTAATTTAAATATTTTATTATAGCTTACACATATGAGTTGAATGGGAGATGTTAATCCGTAGTTATTTCTATAAAATTTAATAAATATTGGGGAATAAATACCTATTCGACAATTAAATGACGGTACACAAATGCCAATATTTTGAAGAATATCTGGACAGTCTATTGGGTTGTTTATGAGTTTGTAAAGAAAATATATTATTTGTTGTATTATTTCTATAAAAATATTGTACAGTCATTTCTATCGCTATAAAATAATCATAATCTAGTCTCAGGCTGTCCGATCACTTAGATATTCAGCTGTGGAGTAATAGGATTTACGTTTTATTACGATTTAGTGTGCGTGACAAGCTACGTATTACACTCGCGATTTGTATGATACTTTGTGTTAGTGTGCGTGAATTGCTCAAAAGAGAGGTTAATTCTAAACTCAATTTTTTTCGACGTTTTCACGCTGCCATAGTCTATTTAAAAGAATAAATGATGTAAGGTTTTATTGTGCGCTTCTTTTATGGAAAATGAGAACAAAGCGTACAAGCGAGCGTACGGGTCACCTGGTATTAAGTGATCACCGCCGCCCACATTCTGTTGCAACACCAGAGGAATCACAGGAGCGTTTCCGGCCTTTAAGGAAGGTGTACGCCCTATATATTATTCACTCGACCAGCAAGTATCTAACTGTTTAATGAATATATATATTAGTATGTCTAACTAATTGCAACAAAATTAGTTGCTTCGGAAACAAATGGCGCTCTGAGAGTGAAGCGGCGCAAGAAACTCTGCCAGCATTCTTTTTTTGCGCTCTTTTCAATAAAAATATACAATATTGTACAATCATTTCTATCGCTATAAAATAATCACAATCTAGTCCCAGGCTATCCGATCATTTACATATTCAGCAGTGGAGTAATAGGATTTACGACAGAGCCATTTTTTTATAAAACATTAAAATTTATTTATAGATAATGCCTGAACAGTGGCTGGGACTTAATTATAGAAGTGTATACATTTACCCTTAAAGTTATTATGTATCTTATGAAGCCTACTAGAATTAATTACAAGCAATCCCTTATTTCTAGTGTTATAATAATGAAAATCACTATTAAGAGCAAAAAGGTGACGATTTTTGTGAACGTATATTAAATTTTCATAAATGTCCTGACAATGAACAGTCATAATATTTATTTCTTTAAATTTTTCTTTGATAGACTGTTTGATAGACTGTTTTCTTTGAATACCGTACGATACCACGGACCTTTCAGATATCCGGTTAACTTGAAATTTAACTTTAAAAATCCATAATAATCCTTAATTTGAATCCAAAAATTACTTATCTAATTATTATTTCGTGTAGAGTATTTTCGGTAGTTGTGATTTTGATGTGAAGTCAATTTATATAGAAGCCATTTTGTTGCACAGTAAAATAATTTTTTTTTTCCTTTATTGATTTAGGGGCAGTAAAATAAGTTAATAGAAGTCAAAAAGCAAGGCGTTGCTTGATGTGAATTACTATAAATATTATATTATTAGATATTAGTGAAAAAAATAATTTCGAAAATATCTTTAAACGCAAAGTACGCTTTTAATTTTTTTTGCTAATCGAACATTATTTTCTACTTTTTACTTTAGTTTTTGAAGTGAAAACTTGCTTAGCGGCGTTGAGCAATTTTCTTGGGATGGATATAAAATGTTAAACTCGCGTCGCGAAAATTCGTAACACAGTCGTTGAAATTAAGGATGAAAGATTTTTACTTATAACTAATTATTGTTCTCATATTTCAACTAAATAATCATAATGATTGAGAAGCCGAAACACCGCGAGGTCGAGGGATTGAATATCAGCCGCGAAATGTTTTTACAGTCTATTGAGGATGAAAGTTGATTTTTCAGAGATAATTTTTAATGTAAAATAATTGTAATAGTTCTGAAGCGTTTAATAAATTGTCATTTTGTGTACGATAGCGTAATAAATGAATATTGTATTTAAACACATAACCACTAGTTTTATACTGATACATAAAGCAATTCGTGCGAAACTATACCCTAACTATTGCAAAATATTAAAAAATGCACAACGTTAATGTTTAAGTTTTCACTTATTTTTACGTTTACGTTACGTTTTCACTATTATTTATTTTAATCATGAAACGATGATAATTTTACTTATTACTTATTTTATTATTATTAAATTATCTTCAGCCCTTGATAAGTATGCAAAGCTTCAAACTAATCTAACGATTCCTAAGAGACAAAATCACTGTCAAAGATTCCTTTACATAGATACATACCAAGCTACTAAAAGCGTGTTAAAAAAGGGGTAAAAAGTTCTAGATCTATGGCGCGAAGCGATAACCAAGCACTCATTTGTCACTCGAGTCGAGTTCGTGTCGAGTAAATTCTCCCCAGGCTGAGATTAACGTCTTCCCTCTTGGAGTATTAAACCATCCGAAGACGACAGCTTAATATGATGTACATACAAAACTACGGTTTTTTTGCTGCGTGTTTTTAGCTCAGTTTATTTTAAGTAAAAATATTACTATGCTATGTGGCTAATTTCGTGTTCAATCTCACCCACATTTAACCTTTTTTGGGATGGCCCAAGAACATCTTAATTGTGGAGACGCGTTATAGGCAAAAATCATCTTATTTTCCTGTATTCCTTCCTTTGAGGCCAAATAAATGGAAGAAAAAACATAGATTAAGTTTATAGTTGGATCTTCATCCAATTTCGTATAATTGCCTTACAAGGCAGTCACAAAGTAAGTAAGTATTATTAAATAAAAATATTAGACTTGCGCAAAATGTTATTAATAATAATGTATTAACAGATAAATAATACAAATCATTTATTGTTAATAACATTTCATCAATTGAACAGCTTTATTCAGCGCAGCTCGCTCTCCACCTCAATAAAAAAAACTAAAAATCTATCTATCTAGATCTATTACACACTTTTGTAATCTTTTTTCGCGTTTTCTATTGATACTGTATGGAATAGGGAATTAAGATTGATATATTGAAGTGATAGTTTACGATTGATTGACAGATGTCATTTTTGGATTCTTAATGATCTTTGATAAGATATCGAATATTGAAAGCGGTTCTTATTCTAGTTTTTGTTGTATTTCAAATAAACATTAGTTTAAATCTTCTCTTAACACTTTGACAACTGTTCATAAGCGAATTAAATTATACCCCAAAACGAAATATTATTACCTACTGTTCGAATTCTTTATTCCATGATTGCGGCACTGTCTGGCATCTCCTTTAGTTTTAATACTCTATGTATTCCTATATCGGGCAGCCTTATTTTGCCAGGCTGTATAGTGACGTACACGGTCGTATTAAAACACTCCTATCGCAAGCTTTCCTTTTTAGGATAACACCATACTTTAGCGGCTCCTTGTATCATGAATTCTCTTGGAGTAAATGTATCCAAAAAGTTTCATTTACAAACATGTATCCATGGCATCTTAAGATGTTTTTACTTTAAATTTAATTTCAATGTACAAAAAAATTAGTGTTTTTACAGATAAGTAAATAGGTAGATCGTTAATTGTAAGCTCGGAGAACTACAATTTTTTGAGAAAAGATGTTTTGTGGATTACAATCTGCTTCTACTTTCATATTTCATATATGTAGATGGCAAATAGCGGAACGAGAAGATAAACATTATTAAATGTAATATTATTTAAAGCAAATACTATAAATAGGAAAGTATAAAAGACACACACAAAAATGTTAGTCGTCGAATATTGGTGAACATTTTATAAAACATTTAAATAATTTTGGAATAAAAATTAATTTTGGCGCGTTTAGCACATTACTTTGTGTAATGCATGGAACTGAGCTCGTTCCTATAAAGTCGCCTAAGGGAGTGCGACCAGTCAGAGCGAAATTTAACAAAGTAATTTATATAGCTGAAGTAATGGCTATAAAATATTAGAAAATGTTGCAAAATAATATTATGTTCTAAAACATTCAACAATGTGAATGTTAAAACAGTGATCGTGTTGTATTGTTGTGAAATGTCATCTAACATTACTGCTCTGTGGCAGCCTCACAAGAGTAAAATAAGACTACTATTTGTTATAATACTGACACATATTTATACAACTGTGGGTACAAGACAACGATATATTTAATACAATATACTTACTTAAACATACATAAATACATCTACATCCATGAGTCGAAAACAAACACACAAATCTATCATTTAAATGTTTGCACCTACCGGGCTTCGAGCCCGGGACCACTAGCTCAGTAGGCAGGGTCACTAACCACTGGGCGATAACGAGTCGTCAAACTTATAAAGGACTTAATCACATTTATATTATGAGGATAGAGAACTTCACATTATTAACATTTGCAGGCAGCCTGTGAGGGGTGAAGCAGGATTCATAATAAAATAAAAATCGCTATTCATTTATTTAATAGTTATTTATGCAACTGTTGTGTAATAAGGGGTAGTAAAACACGAAAGTGGGTTTTAATACCAAATAGATTCTAAAGAAGTTAGCTTATTGCTAATATTAAAAACCTAGTCCTAGTTACCATTACATAATCCAAACGAGTGTTGTAATGAAAACGGATGATGTAATGTTGTACTGAATTTCATTACAACAGTCGTTTGGATGATGTCATGGTTATTAGGACATTGGGTGTTTTAATGTTGGCAATAAGGTTACTGTTTTATAATCTTAAACAGAAGATTTAAAGCATGGGTGTAGATAAAGAAAGTACATAGATAAAGAAAGTGCTTTTGATATTAATAAATAATAATTTTAAATATATTATTATTGTATTTTATATAATTAAAATATATTTTAACTAAATTTAAGACAGTATAAACCATACTAGTACAAGCACGGATAGCGTTGCCAGATCGCCAAACCTAATAGCCAGACATATTAGCCGGTTTGCTGAACATTAGGGTAAAAAGATCTACAAAAGGACACTCTTGGTTTATTTAGTGTCTCAGTATTACTATACTTACTACAGAAAAATAAAAATAAATTAAAATCCATATAATGAAAAAATTCGCAAAACTTTTTAAGTTGTTATCATAAATCTTGTTAAATTAAAGTATAAATAAAATCAAACACCAAATCAGTCTAAAACTTTATTATTAAACAGTTAAAAAAAATCATCAGACAAAATTAAATACTTGATTATCATTTATCAACATTTTTAAATTAAAGAAAAAAGACTAACAAAAGCCGGACAAGCCAAACACCGTTTATTTTGACCGGACATACAATCAAAAAGCCTAACTATGTCCGGCTTAACCGGACACCTGGCAACGTAAACATAGACTACAGATACAAACTATCGTTTAGAAAAGAAATCATAAATAACCGCCTGTTAATACAGAATGCTTAAAAATAACAAAAAGTTTCCCACTGCCATGTACAGTTCGTCGTAGAAGCTCACAATAGCCTTCAGTTAATGTATAACTAGGAAATGTCATCCTGCAACAGAGCTAGCAAGCGAAGAACCGTTGTAATGATAGCCCTCGGGTCTCAGAGCCGCTACGAATACACCGAAGGAAATTATTATTGCTTATATAACTTCACATTCTATAATAGTCTTTGTGTTGCCTAGGAATTGTTATGAAGTTTATTTATTAAACAAGTATTATGCAATCAAATGAATAAGTACCTTCCGGGCACTGGTTTCTGAATAGGTTTGCAATAAATGCATATAATTTATTTGCGATTTTATTGCGTATAGTCGATTCGGATTTTATTCTCGCCCGGAAAACACTTTCTCTGGATATGTTTATTGTATTATCCAGGAGAAATCTTCCTCTACCAACTTTGTTTTAACAACGCAAAAAATTTCATAGGTATATTTAATAATTTTTAATATTGATCAAGTTGTTTTAGAGATAGATGATAATATTTTTTAATTCAATAACGTAATTATATTCTTTTTCAGGTCGTAACCCAACTTCAATGGACCAGCTATTTTGTCAAATGCGTTCATTGTCCGGAGAAGATATTGTTGAGGTTGTCGCAGCAAAACCACTGGAAATATGGTGGCATGAATGGGATAATACTTCGTTGGAAGTTGAAACACCACTTCTTCTCTCTTGTCCGTTGATGGAACCTTTAAAAGAAACCTCTATAGTTTCGATAATTACAGAACCATGTAACGACCCAGTTAATGCATTCATTGTCAAGCGAAAACATACAGTTAAATATGAAAGATCATTCACAATATGTGTTAAGGATATGAACTTTCAAAACGATATATCAGATAGTTTATTAGAATGGATAGAAACAAACAGACTACTTGGTGCGGAAGCTATAGACATGTACCTCGATAGCGTACATAAGAACACTGAAGCAATTCTGCAGTTCTACCAGTCAATAGGATTCGTAAGGCTTTTCAAAGTTCCTATAAAAAGTAATCCAGAAAGATCTTTGTGGCAAAGAAGAAGGGATCATATCATTTCGTACAACGACTGTTTGTATAGGAATTTAATTGAATCAAGTTTTTTAATACCACTTGATATAGATGAAGTTATAATACCTAAAATAGCATATACTTGGTCTCATCTTGTGAATAGACTCAGTCGGCAAGGCTGGGACTCCTATCATCATTCTGCTATTTTAATACGTAATGTATTCTTCTTTAAATCAATGCAAGATAGAAACAAACATAAATACAAGAGTGCTAACAGAAAACGAAAAAAAATATACGATAAACGCGATGATGTGCGAATAATAGATAATGATTTTGAAAATAATGATATAGATATTACAGAAAAAAGTGACAATAATATCGAAGAAAACGACAATGAAGACTTCAAAAGAGGTATTGTTGCATGTGGTAAAGAAATCGCCATGCCAAAATTGGCTCACCATACAGTCAGATCAGCCACTATAAGTCCAATAGGGCATTACAGTAAAAGCTTTATGTTGACAAATAGGGTTTTAACAGCATTTAATCACTACCCACTTGCAAGCGTTGGCTCAATGGGATTTACAGCTTGGGCGGCACCATTGAAAGAAGTCCAATTGAATCATTATAAGGTATTACTATAAATAACATACTTAAAATAGTTTCAATACAATCGTTCGTTTCGATATTTTTGTCGTTTTATTACTTAGGGTGTCAGTCAATGATCGCACCGCTCCTTTGAAGGCTTAGACTTGGTGGTAAGTATTTGGGATCAATAATAATGGGAGACCAAGCTCCTTTGCACAGGATGCCGGCTAGATTATGGGTACCACAACTGCGCCAATTTCTGCCGTGAAACAGTAATGTGTAAGCATTATTGTGTTTCGGTCTGAAGGGCGCCGTAGCTAGTGAAATTACTGGGCCAATGAGACTTTCAGATAGTTTTCTAACTCTTTCACGTATTCTTGCAAATATTGATCTGACACCATACAATCTATCTACGATCTGATGATGGTATATTTTCTTTTCCTACTTCCAGCTATATATTTGTGTATATATATTTGTGTGTGTGTGTTCTAAATTTTATTCAGTAAACCTACCCGCGAAATTGTAATTGTGGCTTATTTGTGGCGTGTGAAAATAATCAGGACAAATAGCTCTTCGGATGATAAATGCGGTAGAAGACGCACAATGGCGACGTCTCTACGCAACGCCAAGTGATCTAGCCGTTCACAGAGCACTGGGTCCCGCCCCGCCAAACGGTTGGAGCTGATACTGGGGTGCGCCAGACCAGTGATGACAGCAATACTCCATATATCGCCTGACCTACGCTTTGTAGAGCGCTAGAGTGTGGGCCGTCTTGAAGTATTGCCGTGCTCTACGTATGACACTCAGCTTCTTCGAAGCCAATTTGGCTTTACCAACCAGATAACCACTAAATTGGTAATCGCTCTAGATTTCAAGATTCATTCCGATAATAGGTGAGGCATTTTTAATAGATAGCTGGTACAATATTACATTATAAAATGCTTTTCAGGAATCGTGCAATGTGACAGTGGTATCAGAATGTGGTCAATACACGCAGCGCGGCCGCTTGGACGAATCAGCACTCCGTTTAAATCGACGACTCACGCGAGCTCTCAAGAACGCGCTGTGCCTGCAAAATAAAAACACTTCGCTCTATACTTGTGTTTTCTTTTCATATTACAAAGACATGTCGCCGACTATTACTATTTTCTATACAGTCGTTCAACATTGCGTAACAACCAGTGGGAGGCTCCTTTGCACAGGATGCCGGCTAGATTATGGGTACCACAACGGCGCCTATTTCAGCCGTGAAGCAGTAATGTGTAAGCGTTACTGTGTTTCGGTCTGAACTCTGAAAGGCGCCGTAGCTAGTGAAATTACTTGGCAAATGAGACTTAACATCTTACATCTAAAAGTAACAATGGTCTGACATAATCGGTACTTATTTATAAACTACTTGCGTAAAAAATACTATTTGTGATGTTATTGTTTGTGAAATTACAATTATGTTAATTGAAATGGTAACGCATTTTCAATACCCATTTACTATTTGTAAATCAATCACTACGTATTGACTCATGAGAGAGACTTGCACATAATAATATTGTACCATCTTGATATTTCCTAATAAATGTTTACAATGCCATCCTACAATGATGTCCAATATTTGCATCAATTTTGAGAGATGCAAACGTTTTGTCTTAGTTGTATTACAAAGATTTTGACATGTCAGTGCAGAAGCAAACGAATTTGACAACACAATAGACTACTGGTACAGACAATAGAAAGTGAAGGTACTGCGGAACTTGAGTGCAGTAAACTTGTACATCATACAGAATGAAGGAAATTCAAGAAAACCACGCAAGTACTGGTCGCGATCACTTTTGATGAGACGACAGCAAGAAAGGGCCTATCGTTCCTTATTGAATGA